>NC_140490.1:111469004-112209004 GCF_964271855.1 Acomys minous
TCCCAGCAACCGCATGGTGGCTCACAACCATCTATAATGTGATCTGATACCCTCTTCTGCAGATAAAGCACTCATATACAATAAATAAATAAATTTTAAATAATTCAGTTAAATTCAGAGCATGTTTATTGAGTGCCTTCTCGTGAAAAACACTATGTATCACCATAAATTAAGCCCGACTCTTGCACTTTAAAGCTTATACACGATAGAGAGACAAAATAATACACATGTACAGAGAAACAAAGAAACCCTTAGGAGTTACCGCTCCCTCTCTACAGCCAAGGCGGGAAGCGTCAGTGGGTTGTGCCACTTGGATCACATGACTGGGTGTTAGGCCGGGTCTTGTTCATGTTCCTGGTTCTGGTGGCAAACAGCACACACTAGAGCAGTGGTTCTCAACCCGTGGGTCGCGACCCCTGCATGGGCCAACCAACCCTTTCATGGCGGTTGCCTATCAGAGACAGCCTGCCTATAAGATACTATGGTTCATAACAGTAGCAAAATTCCAGTTATGAAGTAGCAATCAAAATAATTTTTATGGTTGGGGGTCACCACAACATGATGAACTGTATTAAGATGGGGGGGAGTGCACAGCCTTAGCAAGGTTGAGAACCACATCTCTAGAGGAAGGTCCATATTTTCTTTGGAATCTGGCTCTGAACCTATCTGAGTCCTGCAGTCTCCGCCTTGCTTCTCTCTCCCCTCTTCTCCTTCCCCTCTCCCCCCACCCTCCCACTGTGTCCCCTTCTTGTCACCCTTACTTATTTCAATCCTGGCTCTTTTCAAACGCCTCATACGGTGTCTTGACCTTATCGTCTCCACATACAATCTTGCTATTCAGGATGCTGAGGGACAGGAACTCCACGGTCAAAAGTCAACTCTTTTATTTGTCTCTGTGTGTCTTCTCTGTTACCCTTCGCCTGGGGGCCACTGAACAGAAAATGGCTGGCTGGCTGGGATAAAGGCTGGGAGATAAGAAGAAATGGAAAACAAACAAGACCCAATGGAAAATATTATCGTACTCCCGGCTGACTCACGAGTTATACAATGTGAAAGTCAGAGCGGCAGGCACAGAGCACTCGGTAAATATCAACTCCGAGTGAAAGCCAGATAACCAAGCCAGTGAGAGCAAGGAAGGCTTGGGGAGCCCTGAGCACCGAGGCTGTCAGGACAGAGTCTGAGAAATGGGGCTTCTAGGGGTAGGGAAGGTGGTTGAATTGGCTTGTCTGTTTTTAATTTAGAGAGTATATAATACAGAGAAAGAATAACATGAGTAAATCCCCACCTCCAAATGCTTCACTAACTATTTGTGATCACTTCACAGGCAGCCGCCTTCTTTTATTTAAACATCAACTCCTTGTGGACAATTATTTTGAGGGCCTAGAGTTTTGTTCACAAGATCTTGAGTGATATGTTTCTAAAAGTGAAGACATTTAAGAATGAAATCTCTATGCTGTGAACATACAGAAAATCTGCTGTTGTTTAAAAACATTAAATAACGAACTGTTCACAGTCAGGTTTCCCCCACGTGTGCTGATTTGAAACACATGTTGGGCCAGTGAGCCGGGGCTCAGGAGGTGAAGGTGCTTGTCGCCAAGCTTGGTGGCCTGCATCCCGTCCCAGCTAATAGAAAGAGAGAAACTGACAGCTGAGCACAGTCCCCCGACCTCCTCGCCTACGCTGTGTCACACCCACACACGTCATAAAGAAATAAACAAAAACGAAAGGTAACTAAATGTAAATCCTAAACAAGGGAGTTCATAGTTTTTTGCTTTGTCTTTGTATTAAGTTCCGCATATTCTTTTGTTGTTGTTGTTGTTTTGTTTTTTGTTTTGTTCCACATATTCTCATCCTCACAGTTTATTTTTCAAAGACACCAAATTGTCCCTGTGTAGTTTCTCATATTTTTGGATTTACTGATTTGACTTCTGTTCTTCCTTTCCTTTTCTTCACTATAAACTGGTAGTTAGAAATAGAATTTGGATCTGGTAATAATTGATGACACCCCCCCTACCTGACACATACACACACACACACACACACACACACACACACACACAGTTTTGAGGCAGTATTATAGACTTCCAGTAGGAGACAATTTCCTGTTGGCCTTCTGGGATGTGAGCAAATCCCTGGTGCTATTTCCCCCCAGACTTTTTACATCAGGCATTTGTGTTAGCATTTGGGGAATTTATACAAAAATCTCACAAAACAATGCATGTTCTTCTTTCACTTCATTTTTGTGGAGAAAGCAGTGTTCCCTACTAGCATACATGCTCTAACTCCCGAAGACCAGTGGGGCGTCAACAAACTGAGGGATGGGGACCACAGCAGGGTGTCGGGGACCCACACAATCTGCAGCCTTGCCATGATGCTGGACGCCACAGAGAGAGCCGGGTGCAGATAATAGAGTGGCTTTTTCAGGAATCCGATGGTAATTTCCTTTGTGCTCACTACTCAATCACATTCTTAGCTCCACCAATAAAGACAAATCAGTCACTGTGTATCAATTCCCATTCATTCCCTTAAATTGGCAAGAGCACACCCCGTCCCTTGAAGTTGACCTGGTTATAAATAAAGAACTAAATGGAGTCATTTGTAAATAGTCTCACCAAGGATAAAACATGACAGCCAGTGTAACGGAAGCAGCCACTATATTCCTGCCCAGCCCATCTGCCAGCAGTTACGGTGCTATAATAATTCTTTCCTTTCATGCATCAGTTGCTAAACCACCTGTTAAATATTCCGTTTTACTCACTTGACAGAGCAGACAAAAGAACTTATACTAATTGCTCCCAAGACAAACCTTTTTAAAAATAAAGACTATGGCTAGATTCGCTTCTTATCTAACAGGTAGTAAAGGAAAGGAACTGTATGTGGTTACTGCAGCAAACAAACAAACAAACAAACAAACCCAAAGGCTCATGATTATGTCTGTTTCAGGTCACAGGATCCTCCAGATTGCTTTAGAAATCTGCTCCAACCTTGTAGGGCAGTGATGGCACTCGGGAGGCAGAGAAATGTAGAGTTACACAGAGCAACCCTGTCTTGGGGGAAAAAAAAAAAAACAAAGGAAAAGAAAAAAGAAATCTACCCCAAATCCAAGGATCGTATAAAAAGTTGTATAAAGGCACAAGAGGATCCTGGGGTCTTTCTCATCTTTCTCTTCCCAAACATTCAAGGATGCTTCAGATATACTATTTTATCTTAATTTCAGGACAACAGGTAAATTCTCTGCAGTATAACCTACTGTTTTCTGTGATGGGCAGTAACTGTGACAGCCATGCCTCGAGCACCCATCATTCCTTTTACATACATTAAAAAGTGGTTGGAATGAGAACGGCCCCTGTAGGCTCAGGCATTTGCATGCTTGGTCTCCAGAGAGTGGCATGTTTGAAGGTGTGGCCTTGTTGGAGTAAATGTGGCCTTGTTTGCGGTAGGTGTGGCCTTGCTGGAGGAAGTGTGTCACAGGGGGTGGAGCTTTGAGGTTTCAAATGCTCAAGCCAGGCCCAGAGTCTCTCTCTTTCCTGCTGCCTCTGGATCTGGATGTAGAGCTCTCAGTTCCATCTCCAGTACCATGTCTGTCTGAGTGCTGCCATGCTCTCCGCCATGATGATAATAGACTAAACCTCTGAAACAGAAATCCCTCCCCAGTTAAATGTTTTCTTTTTTAAGAGTTGCCGGGGCCGTGGTGCCTCTTCACCACAATAGAACACTGACTAAGACATACATGTTAAGGAAGAAATTAACATACGGCCTCCGTAAGGCCTAGGGCAACATTGGGGTCAGATCCCAGCTCCTTTGTCTTCTCTCTGTGATGTCTGTGAGCTTCCTGGGCTCTCCTAAAGCCCAGCATCACCCATAGCATGAAAAGTATAAATGTCATCAGCTCCCGATGTCACAGTTGTCTTCTGCCTTGAGGAGAAGAGTTGGGGTAGACACCTGAGCTCTACACAGAGCTACTGAACCCATTCAGCAGCTTGCTGCTTTCACTGTGGTCTTTTGCATAGAAGAAAAAGCCTCATTTGTTATAAACCAATGGAGCCTAATTCTCCGTTGCCTGCAGCCTAAAGCATTCTAAACTAAAACAAGCTTACAAGCCCATCTGAAGCACTAGGCATGGATAGTCAGAAAATGAAACAAAGCACAGAAAGAGACTATGTGCTCAATTCCAACAAATCATTTCTATCCAGGACATGTTAAGAGTAGATGGTGATTTGGGGATGGGAAGGGAGTAAAATAGATCAGTATTTTTGCAGTTGTATGTCTTGCCCCAGAGAAAATGCTTCATGAAAACATGGTCCACAGTCCAAACTATAAAAATAGTATTCTGCCAGGCGTGGTGGCACATGCCTTTAATCCCAGTACTCAGGAGGCAGAGGCAGGCAGATTGCTGAAGAGTCCGAGGCCAGCCTGGTCTACAGAGTGAGTCCAGGACAGCCAAGGCTACACAGAGAAACCCTGTCTTGTCTCAAAAATCTAAAACACAAAGGGGAGAGGACACAAAAGATGCCTACAGGCAAGAGAAAACCTAGACCAGAACAACAGGCGACATGAATGACCGTGGGTCATCTCCAAGGTCAGCGAGCCATTCTTCTGTGGACAATAAATCCCCACACCACTCTTGGATAAAGGATGCTTGCTTGCTTGCTTGTTTATTTGTTTGGTTTTTTTGTTTGTTTGCTTGCTTTGTTTTGTTTCTCTGTGTAGCCTTAGCTGTCCCGGACTCATTTTGTAGACCAGGCTGACCAGGTCATAGAAATCGACCTGCCTCTGCTTTCCGAGTGCTGGGATTAAAGGCATGCACTACTATGGCCCAGCCTGGAGTACACTTTCATAGTGCCAGGGCAACTGTGCTGTGTGGCTACATAGGAGACTAAACCCAGAAGGTCACAAAGAAAAGGCTCCCACTCTCCAAGAAAGACGAAATGGCAACCAACATCCCTGTCCTTGGTGTTTGAAACCCAGTTTTAGCTCAGTTCCTTAAACAGCATCTGGACATATCATGATTGCTCTCCATGTCTAACTACCACCAGAAACATGTTTCCCAACACTGCCTATGCTGGATTTCCAAAGAGAATATAAGGCTTGTTGTTGTTGTTGTTGTTATTGATATCTAAACTAGAAACAATTTTATCAAATCTGCTGATGTCTTAGGAGTTAGTACTTTAAAACATTGATGTGAATGTAGTTAACGGGTTATAGACAGCTGAATAACTAGTCAAAACATGTCCGTAAGGCAAGTACTGGGAACCTAAGCGGTGGAAGGCGGGGTTGTGATGCCTCTGTACCAGTTTGGGCTTATCAGAGAACCTTAGGATAAATCCCCCGGGGAGTAAAACGTGATATAGTGAGGAATCCTGCATAGCTGATCACTGGGAATAAAAAACATGCTGTTTGTGGGGCTGGGGTGGTGCTGGGGGCCTCTGGGCACCAACTAAGGCCAGTGAGTCTCAGACTCTGCAGCGATGGGAGAATTACGAATAAGCCAGCAGTGTTCCGCAGACTTTGATCCTCTCCATCCCTGGCCTTCTGGCTTTCTTTCTCCCTCTTGGTTCAGTCTGAGTCTGAGACATGAAACCAACCCAGTGTGAACACAGCCATTTGTCAAAATCGATGTGCTTTGGATTTTAGATGAGTCATTTCAGGGCTCAGGGAGATTCGGGAGGAGTGATGTAAGGCAGGCAGATCAGCCCTATCTTCCTTTAATCAGATGCCACCAGCACCTGGAGATAAAGAACAGGACTGCCACCCTCAGGCTGCAGGACAGCAGAGATGGGAGAGGAGGGCCCCTAGAAAGGGGGGCACAAGGGGAAAGGCAAGGAGAACACCAATGGCAGCGAGCTGCAGTGGAGAGTGGCAGCTGCCGCCTGGGAGACGCTCTTTGTCCACTGGGTCTAGATGAAGGTGCTGGACCACAGAACTGTAGTTACAGATGGTTGAGAGCCACCTGAACCTAGGTCCTCGAGAGAACAGCGGACGCTCTCTAATTGCTGAGCCATTTTGATAAGTCTCACTCCGGAGGCCAGGCTAGACCCAAACTCACGGCAATCCTCCTGCCTCAACCAAGGTAGATTTTTCCCTTAAGACATTCCATGCATGGCATGATTACTAGAGATAGAGAAGTAGAGTGGACGATTCCCTGTCCCTCCTCCTGAGTCTTGCATCCTCAAGTGGTGCTCTGATAGTAGTGATGGAATCAAGATCTCCCAGATTCCCAGTTTAAGCAAATAGCACGTCTACTTCTGCCATGCTGTTTTCCTATATAAATTACATAACTATTATTTTGTGCTTAATATTTTACAGCTTATGGGCTGGAGAGATGGCTCAGTGGTTAAGAGCACTGTCTACTCTTCTTCCAGAGGTCCTGAGTTCAATTCCCAGCAACCACATGACAGCTCACCACCATCTATATAATGTGATCTGATGCCCTCTTCTGACAAGTAGGTGTCCATGCAGATAGAGCACACGTATACATTAGATCAATAAATAAATCTTTTAAAAACATTTTACATCTTACAAACCAGTCATGTTTCATAGATAAGGCTCTAGAATTAAATAGCCTGAGGTACAATTTTACCCTTCACCAGCTGTGTGATAGGAGACAAATCCATCCATCCATTCAACAGATATCCATTAATTCATAAGGCAGTCATTTAGCAATAGACAAAACAAAGCCCCTGTCTCTGTCTCACACCTTTTGTTGTGATAGAAGAGCCAGGGAATCAACAAATAAGCAAGTGGATGTATACTAAACCACAGGAAGCCATAAGGAGAAAAACTATCAGACAGAGACATAAGATACAGAGTTCTGGAAACTGTAGGGCTGCGTTTCAAAAGCAGTGACCAGGAAAGGACCACTAAGCTGATTTTTTTTTTTCCTGTACTAAGACTTGAACGTATACCTTAATACTTGCTTTACTGCTAAGCTAGCTCTGGTTTTGCTTTGCTTTGGCTTTGGGAGGTGTTGGGAGCACGGGATAGCCTTCAACTTGCTATGTAGCTGAGGATCGCCTTGACGTTCTGATCCTTTACTTCCGGAGTGTGCTGTTATAAGATTACGTATTGTTAGGGACCGAACCCAAGCTTTCACGCACTGCAAGCAAGGACAAGATGAGCTCCATTCTCAGCCCCGCTAAGTAGGCTTTAGAGAAAAATGAAGACATCACATAGATCATTACGGGAAGAGTATCTGTAGGGAAAACCACCCACATCAGGAGAAAGCGGGATGGCCAGAGTGATGGACGAGAACAAGTGCAGGAGAGAGGGGGATTAACGAAGGCCAGAGGGACAATGGAGGCATGAGACCATTACGGGACACAGGGCCAAGGCAGGAGCAAGGTGCTCTGACTCAAGTTTCAAAAGCGTAGATGCAGGGCACCAGGCAAGTGAATGACTGCAAGAGGTATTGTGGCTTCCATTCACTGGCATCTCGGTGTTTGTTTCCCCATCTGTAAAATGGGTATATTGATGGTCATAGGTTTTTTTGTTTGTTTGTTTGTTTGTTTTTTAGGTTTTTCAAGACAGGGTTTCTCTGTGTAACCCTGGCTATCCTGGACTCGCTGGCCTCGAACCCACAGCGATCTGCCTGCCTCTGCCTCCCGAGTGCCAGGATTAAAGGCATGCACCATCACACCCGGCGGTTATTGTTATAAGTTAAACATCATACTTAGTATCAACAGGCATGAAACCCTGAAGACCATGTGAGGTAGAATAACTGTCTAGTTTGGGGTCTTTCTATTAGCCCCATTTTATGGGATACTGAATCAAAGCCTTAAGGCTTTTTTTTTTTGGGGTACAGGTATGTATGATTTTTCTGTGCACCGCCTGCATACAGTGCCTGCAGAGGGTGGAAGAGAGTGATGGATCCCCTGGAACTGGAGTTATAGACAGTTGCGCCCCACTGTGTGGGTCCTGGGAATCGAGCATAAGTCCTCCGCAAGAGCAGTCACTTGCTCTTAAACCGATGAGCCATCTCTCCAGCCTGGAACCAGAGCGTTAAACACCTAACTGACCTGCCTTAAGTCACAATATTTCAGTTATGTTACATGTAGGATGTTTTCCAGTGCAACTCTGTCTCTATTCTCAGGGAAGTAGCTAATTTAAGTGCTAGCATTTGCTCAGGCCCGATCTGTTAGTCACTCACCAAGCAACATGAGGCGCCTGGGTTTGATACAGGAGAAAAACAGAGAGGTTGGGAAAATAGACAGTTGGCACCTCATTAAAGCGAGCCCACACCAAGAATTCACAACACATTAGGAAAACAAAAGTAGAAGGAGAGGCAAAAAGTCAAATGTGTGGGTGTGTAACGATGAAAAAAAAAAGATTAAAAAAAAAGAAGAAGAAGAAAAAGAGAAAATATCCTGGAGGCCAATTCTGCCTTGCTAAGTCCTTTACAAAGCTGGCCCTGTCTCCTTTTTAAATGCTTATTTTCTTAGAAGACTTTGCTTCTGACCTGATCCAAGTTCTCCATGTCTCTCCTTAGCATCAATAAAATGAAAACAGTCAAAAAATATTGAGCAAACCATAACCAGACAGAAGAAACAGACAAGAAGTCAAGACCAACTGGAAAGGGTGATTGTTGTAATTGGGAGCCAATGAAGAAGGAAGAGCCATTTATCCCTGAGGTAAGTTACTCCTTTTCCCTTTTTTTTTTTTTTACCATGTATAGGTGGCATGCCTTTTCTTTCCAACTTTCTCCCATAAAGATGATTGGTCCTATGATTATTTCTGCTTCATTTGTTATAAAATAAATAAAATTAGAACGGGAACCTTGGAGATGGCTTAGTTCATAAAGTGCCACGTGTCTATAAGGACCCGGGGCAAACAGAGTCCCTTAACAAACAGATACTGACCAACAACTGGCCAGCCCACCTACCCATCAAAAAGATTCGGACTGGAGAGATGGCTCAGCAAGTTAAGAGCACTGGCTGCTCTTCCAAAGGTCATGAGTTCAATCCCCAGCAACCACATGGTGGCCCCCAACCATCTATAATGAAATCTGGTGTCTTCTTCTGGAGGGCAGGCACACATACAGGCAGAACATGGTATATGTAATAAATACATCTTTAAAAAAAAATAAGAATGGGGCTGGAGAGATGGCTCAGAGGTTAGGAGCATTGTCTGCTCTTCCAAAGGTCATAAGTTCAATTCCCAGCAACCACATGGTGGCTCACAACCATCTATAATGTGATCTCGTGTCTTCTTCTGGAGGGCAGGCACACATACAGGCAGAGCATGGTATATGTAATAAATACATCTTTAAAAAAAAAAATAAGAATGGGGCTGGAGGGATGGCTCAGTGGTGAGGAGCATTGTCTGCTCTTCCAAAGGTCATGAGTTCAATTCCCAGCAACCACATGGTGGCTCACAACCATCTATAATGTGATCTGATGCCCTCTTCTGTCCTACAGGTGTACATGGAGGCAGAACACTGTATAATAATAAATAAATCTAAAAAAATAGAAAAAATAAATTACAAAAAAAAAAAAAAAGAATGGGATTCAGTGAAAGATCCTATCTCAAAGAATAAGGTAGAGATAGGAGTCACACCTTGGGCCTACACACACACACACACACACACACAGACACACACACACACACACACACAGAGAGAGATAGAGAGAGACAGAGAGAGAGATAGAGACAGAGGGAAAGGGAGAGGGGAGGGGGGTGGTCTAGACCAGTAGTTCTCACACTGTGAGTCTTGACCCCTTTGGGGGTTGAATTTCATATATTTATATTACAATTCATAACAGCAGGATCACAATTATGAAGTAGCAATGAAATGACTTTATGCATGGTTGGGGGTCACCATAGCATGAAGGGCTGTATTAAAGGGTCACAGCTTTGTGTGAAGGTTGAGAACCACTGATGCAGACTACCAAAGTATTCCAGTACAGGGGAGCCCTGGGGAGGCTGTGAGGTCTCACTGGGGTTGTTTCTGCCAGCCTCTGTGCATGGTGGAGCATCCTCAAGAACCAGCATGCCCCCCTCCTCTTCACTGGAAAGCAAATGTATGCGAACAGTCATTAACAAAGATAATCTTGGCTTAATTAGCATCTAAATTTATATGTCCTCTCTTATTGAGCCAAGTCTTCAGAAATCAATAAAAGTGTCTTCTAATTTATGCAAATCACTATAATTAGATTTGTCATTAATTTTATGTTCATTAAGTCTCTATTTTTAAAGTGAAGAAAGCTTGTCTAAGGCCAGAATATACACAAATCTAAGCCAGACCAAAAAAAAATTCCCACTGCTAATTTTAAAATAGGTGGGGTGGGGTGCGGTGGGAGAGCTACACACAGGGACGTGGTCTTCTGTTGGCGTGACAGCATCTGACCCTAACAAGGATGTTTTTAAATTATTCTATTTCTTTTTTTAGCAGGGCTGAATTTGCAGCAGAGAGTCGGACACTTGGGGGTTGTCAAAATGTCACAGGATGAACCGGTTAGCCATGCAGGCATCAGGGTGGGCAAGTTCATTTTCAGAAGAATGAAAATTAGCGTAAGAACACCTCCAAAGAGCCCTAACACCCAAAGTGTAAAAATCGTGGTAATTGACATTTAATCATTTTCTCTTCATCCCTAATGGATGACTAAAAATCTTACAGGTCGTTACTAATAAAGCAGTAAAGTGGGTTTTTAAAATAGAGTTGTTTTGTTAAATGCAATTAGGGGATTTGGTCTGAGGACCCCTCACATCCAGCCCAGTTTTAATTGTGATAACACAGCAATGACTCCCCAAGGACCCTGCCTCCGAGCAGTCGCCATCTGCTCACCTAATTGACAACGGGAGAGGGAACTGTTGTCATTTGTTTGCTTTGGACTCAGTCAAAAAAATCTATAAAACATTCACAGCCATATGGTACCAGAGACAGCAGTTACATAAATCAACACCAGTCATTCTGCTGAAAACTTAGGGTCTCAGTCATTACTGCTTTCTTCCGGGACACTTCCAGGGCACTAAAATCTGCAAATGGGAAACATCCTCTCCGAGTATTATCCTAAACAAGTCTGGGAAATTATATTTATGATACAAGTAGCCTAGGTTCAGACGAAGTAACAGCAGCTAGGAATGAGGGGAAAATACGTTCTGTTGTCGTTGTTGAACCAGAAACTTCGAATCACTCATCTAATGTACTGTTTTCAGAGAATAGCATGTCTAAGAATTAGGAAGGAAAACTTTTTCCTCGTTTTTCTTTTACTTTTGACCAATGGGTTTGAGTTAAAATAAAGTTGTGTAATGTTTATAATTATCTACAAATGTAAGCATTGTTTCTCCCCCCTTCCTTCGAATGATGCTTTTATGTTAGAAGATTAGAATAAAATTCAAATAGATCTGCAATCAGATGAAACAACTGGTTGGGAAACTTTATTACTCTGAGCTGTAATGAAGAAGAAGAAAAAAAAAAGACTAAGAAAGTTATTGCATCCATGTCTGGTCAAATTACCCCAGTGGCTGTGTCCCTAAGCATGTAGGTCATTGGGGTGTCATTCACATCATTAGCTCTGAGAATGACACTTCCTTGAGCTGTAGAGCACACTACCTCAGCAGTCCTAACTGGTGGCCCTCTGTTTCTCTACCCTACAACTGCTACAATGCAGGTCTCACAAACCAATTCCCAAGTGTCTGCCACAGAGGCTACAAAGCAAACCTTTGGAGTTTCATTACGAAGCCTAATTAGTCCCATTATAACACGACGGGAATAATCTATGAGCAGTGCAGATGGGCTAGCTTTCCTTTTTTATTGAGAAACTACTTATAGATGACCACTATTATTTTAATTAACCCTCACAATAAACCTGTGCAATAAAACTTGCTACCATCTTAGGATAGTTCACTTACAAATTAGAATATGGAACTTACATCTATACCCATTTCTCCCTATGTAATTTTACTGTTTTTTTTTTTAATTATGGGTTAAGTGCTTAAAAACCACTATGGAAGCTGGGCTCACGCCTATAATCCCAGCACTCGGGAAGCAGAGGCAGGTGGATCGCTGTGAGTTCAAGGTGAGCCTGGTCTACAAAGCGGGTCCAGGACAGCCACAGCTACACAGAGAAACCCTGTCTCGAAAAACAAAAAAAACAAACAACAACAACAACAAAAAACCACTATGGGAAGCTTCCCAAAGTGTGAAGATCACTTGCCATAAAAGTGATGCTACAGTGCACCGTGGGGGACGGTTTTAAGGCATCGCCTAATGGAGGCAGAAGGCAGGGCAGTTCTGGCCTTCCACCTTGTTGAGAAATGATCCAATGATCCATGTTGTTGTCTGGGGCTGCTGGCCTGCGTACTCTAGGCTAGCTGGCCCATGAGCTCCTAAGTGACACTCCTGCCTCCACCTCCCATCCTAGGTAGGAATGTTGGGATGGCGGATGTGTGTCACCGCGCCTGGATTTTACTGTAGAGTCTGGGGGTGGAAGTCTGGCCCTCTGGACTGCATGTAGGTCAGCTTTTACACTGAGCCATCTTCTCAGCCCATTTCTGTCTTTAATTTCTTTCTGTGTGTCAGTGGTGTGTGTGTGTGAGAGAGAGAGTGTGTGTGTGTGTGTGTGTGCGTGTATGTGTGCGTGATGTGTGCTAGTGTGTAGGTTTAGGTGTATGTGTATGAGGACGAATGTGAGTACAAATTTATGTGTGCGCGTGTGTGTGACCATTATTAGTGGTATGAGGGGATGGGTGTTAGCATGAGGAAAAGAACATGTGTCATGCGTGTGTGTTTATACATGTATATGGGCGCACCTGTTAAGATATCCAGACACCTAGTGACAATGACCTTGAAATTTTACGAATAACCACGGCTTCCTGACAGATCTCTTTCCCAGGGGCAATTAGCCACAGTGGCATCAGACCCTGACCGGAAGAGACATTCTTCCTGCATGCCAGCGGTCTCCCCACACTGACCATCAACTATCCTGTCATGCTCACAGCCAGGCCTGGGCACTCAGTGTGTGCCACCGAAGGGCTTCCACTCCCAAGTGGCCCACAGCAGAGACAAAGGCAACCATCGCTGGGGCCCAGATGGCCCTAGAATCATAGGCATCCGCAGACATAAGCTTGCAGACACCGTGGTTGGCACACTTTATTACTATGAATTACCAACAGCCCAACACCTGAGGGCCATTAGGATCGGGAGGACGTCTGCTTTACATGTCTCTAGGACTTACCAAGGCCTGAGAGAAGCCTGGCTGGATGCTTACTGAGAAACGGACACCTCATCTTGGCCTGGTGGCTCAGACCCATGAACCTATCTCTTAGAAAGCTGAGCGGGAGGATTGCCATTGAGTTCGAAGTCAGCCTGGGCTGTCTAGTGAGTTCTAGGCTAACCTGGGCTACGGAGCACAAACCCTTCTCCACAATACCAGTGAGAAAGAAAAGGAAGAAAGCAAAGGAAAGAAGAACGAAAAAAGAATGAAGGGACAGAGGCTTGTGCCTGCTCCGCACTGATTTTCCACACAGTGGGAGGAGTCTACTAGTGCATCTGAAAAGCCAGTCCCCCTTGGAAATGGAAACGGAAATGTGTGTTTCAAAAGGCGAGACAGTGAAGCACAAGCTTCTTAAGACACCCCCAAACATCCCATAATACAACACCCCTTTGTTGTCCCTCAATAAGACCCAAATTCAGAAACTTCTTTCATATTTTCCACTATTCCCCACTTGCTCAATTTTGTTCTTTGTAAAACTCAGATTGACTTAAATAAGTCCACAGCTGTTTTCCTCAACTCGGTCCCTGCAGTAAAGTGCCCTGCAAGTCGGGAAGTACAAAAATCACTTGAAAAAGCAACATTATGTTTCCACGATTTTTACCCTTAATGCAACTGACATATCCTGAAAAATGCATACACGGCCTGTAAAGGCCTCCGTGGATGTAAGTCATTTGGTCACTGCAGGAAGCCTTGGAGGAATGGGTCTGCAAGTCCTGGTTATTAATTACACAGATCCCAACGTGAACCCAGCCAAGTGAGGTATCAGCCGCTGAAGCTTGTCCGAAATGAGTTTCTGCAGAAATTGGGTAGAATTACACGGGGAAATTATGATTTTTCACAAACTAGATCAATTATCCCTGGTTTGTGTACATGCCCAAGTAAATTATACCAGAAAAACAGCAGAAAAAAAAATAATGTAACTCATTATTCTTCCAACATGTCATTCTGATTTTCATATTTTTAATACAGCAGAGAAAATCAACAAGAAATTTTAAGGAAACTACAACGGTTTTCAGGCCAGGTTGTACAATAACTCATCTTATTGTGAATAGGTATTTTCTTTTTTTAAATTAATATTAAATATTTTTAATTTTTATGTATGCATTTATATTATTACACATATATACAATAAACTACCTACAGCAAGAACCACAAAACAATCAGGAATTATATAAATGTTACATTCATAGTGTTATTTTCTTGTGTTATCTTTCTGGGCATGCGCTGAACTATGGGTAAAAATTTCCAGAATGAAAAACAACATTGCGTTCAAGCACTTTCTATCTTTTTTTTTTCCTACTGTTCTATCTAAGGAGACCAAGTCTGAGTTCATTGTTTACTAACTGTACAGAACAAGAGTCTTTCAAGTACGTTTTGTTCTCTTTAATTTTTTTAAATCTCTTTTATTTTTAATCCTGTTAGTATTTGGACGGTAGGCTCAATACATGTTTTGTTATTCTTGTTTGGTTATTTGGTTTTGGTTCTTTGAGACAGGTTTTCTCTGGGTAGCCCTGGCTATGTAGCCCAACTCTATAGACCAGGCTGGCTCAATACATGTATTGTCACCTAGAGATATATGCAATTTGCACAGATATGTTATTGGAGTCATGTGCAACACCTAAGGTCTATGTACATATTTATACATATAAATTTTAAATACTTTCTAATGCTACTAATTTTACTGCTTTATGGAGTGTGAGATGAAAATTATTGGCTGAACCTAATTACTTTTTGCCTATTGTGCACTAAATAAGATTCTCCGGGTACAGTTCCTACTTTGCAGTTGATTTTGGAAAGTTCTAGAGCATCTAAAAAACAAACTTTGGTTGATGGGATTGAATATTTGTGTATCCCCATGAAACCAGCACTGCAATCAAGGTGCTAGACACACCACGCATGGCATGTTTGAAAGAAAGTCTACATTGTTATAGTGAGTATTAAAGATATGTTGCATGATTGTTGTTTTCTTTAAAAAAAAAGAAAAGAAAAATCAATATAAAGTTTGACAACATGAAAATGAGGCACATTGTCTACACTACAGACACACTGTAGAGTCTGACCTAGAAAGCGTCTGCTACTGACAGAGGCATAGCAGTACAACAGAGTACCCCAAACACGCTCCCTACAGTTCAAACACAGGCAGGACTGAAAATGAAAAAACTATACACTGTGCTTGTGCATTAATTCATCTGGCTGAAATGCATTTGATAAAGAGGGAAGAGTTAAATTAGTCCAGGAATATATATCAACATGCACGCCAAGGCTAATGCTATTACTTTCCTACTCAGATTACTAAATTCTAGAAGTAGAACATTCCAGCTTACCTTCCATGGCTCTAATTGACCATATGGCCATCTGCTAAGCTCCTAGGTAGCCAGTTTCTGTCTAGAGGAGAAATGAAGAACCTGTCCTATCACCCTGACAAACGTGTTGTTTCCCCATCAAACAAGATCATGGAAGTAAAGCAGTTTTGTAAATCCAGTGTTAAGCTAAAACAAGCCACGATCAAATGATGGCTGAGTCCTCTTGTATTTAAATAAAGCTGATCCATAGCCTGTTTTCAAAGAGTTATTTTGAGAGGGAAAAAAATGCTACACAAACAACGTATGTCCTGCTTATAAAGCACACTCTAGACAGAAAGGGTGTGGCCCTTAATCTGTCTTAATACTTACATGACACTATCCAGTTGCAAGCAGTTTTAATTAAACTTTTTTTTTTGGGGGGGGTGTTTTCAAGACAGGGTTTCTCTGTGTAGCCTTGGCTGTACTGGGTTCGCATTGTAGACCAGGCTGGCCTCGAACTTACAGGGATCCACATGCCTCTGCCTCCTGAGTGCTGGGATTAAAGGCATGCACCACCACCGCCCAGCCATTTTTTATTTTTTTACATATACATTTATATTATTACACATATATACAGCAAGAAGAACTATGACACAATCAGGAATTATATAAATGTTACATTCTTAGTGTTTTGGCTATTTGTATTTGACAGCCTTGAAGAAAACATCTTTCCCATCTTGGTGCATCTAAAATTCTGAATGTAAATCAGTACCTACCATATCTCATCATTATCAATGTAAAACATCTATCTAGACCTAAAAACATCTTAACCCCTAAACAACTAAGCTTAATTGTAAGACTAAGCTACCTGGTCTTCAACCCCATCAGGGACTTGAGAAGGAATAAAATTGATGACCTGAGTATGCCGGGAGTGCAGGTTAGTGGCTTCCCAAAAGAGAAGATGGCAGAGACAGTTTACTACCTGAGCAGTCACCCAAAACTATAACATTGGAGCATCTTCTTCAGCCTTTTGGCCCAATATATCTGACAGACATATTTATGAGTCAGGAACTATTGAGGACTTGCTTACCCTGACTTGGCAGAGTTTGGCTATCGACTCTGCCTGTATCTAAGCTTGTGCATTTTTAGTCAAAATTCTGTCTGTGGCCAACTTGAGGACATTTTGCCTAGTGGCTTGTTTGCCACGTTTGAAGCCATCTCCATAAGGAGGTTCTTTGATGCTCATCATCCTCTTTGAGGTAGGCTGGGTGTTGCCAGGAGTTAGCCTGTCTCATTGTCAGTGAATTTTTAAAATAATAAAAACATTTTTAAATGCCATATTCTGTATATCTCTGAGATTTTTGAAGACCTTATCTATTTTCCTTATCTTTCTATACAATCATATCTATCTGTTGCACCTAAGATGTATATTCTCGTGATAAAAATAGACTAGTAATTGATATGATCATGATTTGACCAAGTAACAATTAACTTGTATAACTTATTTCTCCTAAACTGCCTGCAATAGCACTTTCAAAGTATTGGAAGTAAACTTTGTATTATAATTGAGTTATATGGGTACAATACCTCACATTAGAGTAGAAATATATTTAATGTGTGTGAAGAATAATCTTATATTTGAATTCTATGCCACTGTATCTAAAATTAAACTTATTTCGCATCTATAATAAAATTCTATACCAGTGAATTAAAAATAACCTTATGAGTGACAATTGAGGCATTAAATTGAGGAGTAGATTCACTAATTTACTTTTTGTTCTATCTTCCCTACATATTCCTATACCCCCTTCTTTCTTTTCAACCCCTATCTCCAAACCTAAGAATGGAAGATAAAAGAAACGAGAGACATCCCTGAGTCTCATAATAACTTATAACTAACTCCCATTGAAAATAATCATCTGTAGCCCAAGAAAGCAACCAAAAACCAACCTGACTCCCTTAAAGGAAATGTGGAATCGTTCTCTTAAGGTTCCTTCTGGCTGATTTGGGATGAATAATACCTTTGTAGGGGCCCAAATAAAATTGGGGAAATGGTTAAATAAGCTAGGAATAGCATTTGTAGTCCAGTTTCTAAATGTTGAGAAATTCCAGGCTGAATTAGAGTTCTGTGTGGGACAGTCTGAAGTGCTGGACCAATTGGGATTGAAAGCTTTCTTCCAAGGTCTCCTGGAAGAATACCAAGGTACCTTGTGAAGGATGCAGGATGTCAGTGTCCAGCATGCTGAGAGGAATGAATCCTGTCAGTGTCTAGTTCTTTTGTTCTGGGATTCAGCAGCACTGGTGTTTTGTAGCTCTCAGTTTGGTCGTTAGGTCGCTCTGTGCATTCCTGGTTGTGCGACTGATCAGACGCAGTGTGTGATCGGCCCCACCATACTGGATCCTCCCTCAGCAAGCCAATTTTAAATTGCAGGTAAATTTCAAAATAAATTTTTTTCTCCTGTTTCCTCCTTCTACATAATAGTGTTAAATAACTGTTTGTGCTGATAGATATTTAAGGTTTGGGGGGAGTTTTTTTGCTTGATTTTGTTTTTGTGTTTTGTTCTGGGACAGTTGTCTCACGATACAGCCCTGGCTGGCCTGGAACTGGCGATTAAGACCAAACTGGCCTGAACTCACAGAGATGCTCCCTGCTTCTGCCTCCTCAGTGCTGGGATTAAAGGCATGTCCACCACGCCCGGCAAGATGCTAAGCTTTACTACTTCACTAGAATACAGTTATGTCCAGCAATCTGTAGGTCTCTGGAGCCCATGATTTCTGTGTGCCATGTAGGAGATGCACGCAGAGCCTTAGCTACGCTCTCCCACTGAGTTACATCACAGCCCTCAAAGAAACGATGCGTTTTTGCATAAAGCTGTCACTCTAATTAAGACACCAAGGTGTTTTATTACTTCTAAAACTGTCTCCAAGCTTCTTTGAAATGCGTGCCTCCCCCACCCTGCTCCCAGACATCCACTGTCCTGCTTTCTGTCAGAACACATTTGATTGCATTTTGCAGGACTTTTATACAAGTGAAATCATAGCCCGTACACTGTTTTGTGCGGCTTCCTTTGCCAAGCCTCAGTGTTCAATTCATCAGCTTGTGCCATGTATTAGAGTATTTTCCATCTTCTTGCAGGATGATCATGGATACACAGGTTGTGCTTCTTCTTGCAGGATGATATTGCACCACATGGATACACAGGTAGTGCTTAGCTATGCCAAAGCACAACCATAGAAGTAAAAGTTCTTTCTTAGTCATGTGGTAACTGTACGCCTACTTTTACTAGGAACACCATGTTTGTACCATTTTATACACTCTACAGCAACCCCTGTTTCCACATCCCTAACACCCCTTGCTGCTGTCATCCTTTCTGCACTCAACTCCTAAAATGATATCTAATCATGGTGCTAACTCTAGGACCAGTGACTGAAGGACTTTCCACTTCAGGAAACCCAGTTAAGTCCCTTTGGTTTGGTTTGGTTTTAGTAGTGGTGGTGGTAGTAGTGGTTTCTTTTTCTTTTTTTTTAACTATGCCTCAAGCTTCCCCCCCCTACCCCCCACCGTAAAAACTGCTCTTGGTACAAATGATTTCTCTAAGCCGAACACAATGAAAGACTTTAGTGAGCATCATCCTAGTTCCTGGCAGCAAAGAGCACCCTTGCCTGGGAAAGCTCAAGGTTGCTGGAAGAATTTACTCTCTGTTCATGGTGCTAAGAAGATGGGACCCAAGCCACCCCCCGAGCTACTTTAGAAAGCTTGCAATTATCATCTCTGCCTCTGACCTCACACGTGTACATAAAACCACCTAAAACGGTTTTCACAGAGACTTGGAAGCCTTCTTTCTTTTCCACCCCTCAGGAGCTCACTCGTAGCTTAGCTAGTCCGGATCTTGCTGTGTAAACCAGGTTGGCCTCAACCAGACTCTTTGCCATCCTCTGCATCTCAGTAGTTGCCAAGATCTGAAGACACAGACTACCCAGAACATTTGAGTGTTTCCTCTATCCGTTCCCTCTGGCACTGCTTCCTGCAAAAGTCCACACCAAACCTCTATTGACAAGCCATGCTGCAGCCCCACCCATCTCATCCCTTCCCCACACTGCTGCCCAATAAACTCAACAGGAAGAGACCCCCCCCCTACTAAGGCCCCCACAATCTCCACGGCCCCTCTAAAGCCTCACTTTCCCAGCTCATCCCATAAGCCCTCCACAGTGTAACCTGTGGTAGTTTGAATAAACATGGACTCTAAACTGGGGGTGGTGTGGAGGGGGAGGGGTACGCACGCCTTTAATCCCAGCACTTGGGAGGCAAAGGCAGGTGGATCATTGTGAGTTCGAGTCCAGGACAGCCAAGGCTACACATAGAAACCCTGTCTCGAACAGCCAATAAATAAATAAATAAATAAATAAATAAATAAATAAATAAATAAAATAAACGGACTCTATAAGATCATATATTTGGAGGTTTAGTCACCAGAGAGTGGCACTATTTGAAAGGATTAGAAGGATTGGGAGGCATGGCTTCGTTGGAGGAAGTGCATCACTGGGACTGGGCTTTGAGAATTCCACCTATGGATCATAAGCTCCTAGCTACCGCTCCAGCACCTGCACACTGCCATGCTCCCCACTGTGATGATAACAGACTTAACCTCTGAAACTGTAAGCAAGCCCCAGCTAAATGCCTTCTTATACCAGGCAGCTTTACACCACCCTGGCTTTGCACAAGCCTGAGATACTATCGAGGCTTCTCTCCTTGCTTGCCTCGGCTTTCTTTTAAAATGAGAAAGCCAGACATAGTGTTGCATGCCTGTAAACCCTGCCACTCAAGAGACTGATACAGGGGAATCACTTGAAGCCAGGAGTTTAGGGCCAGTATGGTCAACACTACCAGATTTCATGACTTACAAAGAATAATAACCAAAAAATACCTTTTTATAAATGCTACTTTTGTTGAAAAATACACCTGATCCTGCAGGGACAACAGGTAAGGCCTCTTTGGAGCTATTTCTATGCTGTATTTATTGTACAGATCACAGTCATTTTGATCCTTTCTTCTCTGACAATGAACTCTTGGAGGGGAAAAAATATATAGGGTATATATACATATGTATATATATAAAATGTATTTAATATACATATAACATATTGTAACATATATATTCCTCTTTAATCTTGCTTTCACTTGGCAACCACTGACAATCAGTAAAGTTAGAATCTTGTGAAGCGTCTTTAAAATAGAAATAAGAAATTGTTTTCTCTATTATTCTTTTTAAATATGATTTACATATAAAATATTCTATAAAAGAAAAATCGGTTTAAAATACAAATCTTACTTAGTTTAATGCTTTCCCAGGCTTTAAAAAAAGTCTACGTCAGCCGGGCGTGGTGGTGCACACCTTTAATCCCAGCACTCTGGAGGCAGAGGCAGGCGGATGGCTGTAAATTCAAGGCCAGCCTGGTCTACAGAGTGAGTCCAGGATAGCCAAGATAACACAGAGAAACCCTGTCTCGAAAAAAAGAAGTCTACGTTGTGTCTCCTCCAAACTCTTTCACCTCTCAGCCTTCGATTCTCCTCTGCACGGCCCTGCCCACCCTCACTACCAGTTCTGTTTCCTTCCATCTTCTCAAAGCCCCAGGTACCTGTTTCTCTCCCTCTCAAGAAGTTCACAGGAACCTCTGGTTTTTTCTCTCTCTGCTCTCTATTTTTTTTTTCTTTCTGTTTTTGTCTTATCGTCGACTAGCCTCAAATTCCCTATGTAGCCAAAAGTGGCCTCGAACTCCTGGTCCCTTCTGCCTTCACCTCCCAAGTGCTCGGATGACAGGCCTGCACGAAGCTCGGCTCCTTATGTTTGGCCAGCTCCGCCTCATCTATAGCTTCAGATCCCTATTTGGCACTAATGCTACCAGCACAGATAAATCATATTCTTTCAGGGGAGCTAATGTGTGCAGTTAGAACATTCCGCAACCTTTTACTGGTGTGGGGAGAGAGAGAGAGAGAGAGAGAGAGAGAGAGAGAGAGAGAGAGAGAGAGAGAGAGAGAGAGAGAGAGAGAGAGAGAGAGAAATAGACAGGAAATGGTAGAGACATAATGGGCTTTCCATACCCACTGTCTCATGTAATCCAAGACAACTCAGAAATTTTCACCTTAGCCAGGCACTGATACCTTTCATTCTTACATGCATTTGTAGGGTTCAGTTCCCCCATTTCCCCCCAACTTTTCAATCTTTTTTTATTTTAGATTTATTGTGTATACAGTGTTCTGCCTGCATGTATGCCTATACACCATAAGAGGGCACCAGATCTCATTATAGATGGTTATGAGTCATCATGTGGTTGCTGGGAACTAAACTCAGAGCCTTTAGAAGAGCAGCCAATGATCTTAACCTCTGAGCTGTCTCACCAGCCCCAAAATTTTTACAATAAAAATTTTAGAGAGGCTTTTCCTCCTCCTCAAAAAGAAAAAAAAATTTCTTATAGAGGACAATTTTGCTATACCTAGTTAGCTGTATAACTTGTGATTTATTTTTTTAATCATTATATCTCTTGAACTTCACGTTGTTATTTTTTAAATAATAGTCACAAAATATTCCATGGGTGAGATAATGCATAAATCAAAGGCACATGAAGGGAACAGTAAGTTCTAGTGAGATAGGTCAGTTAGCAAAGTGTCTTATAAACACAAGACTTGAGTTCAAGTCATAGAGTTTGCTGGCCAGCCGATTTTGCCTTATAAGCAGGTTCCAAGCTGTGTGTGTGTGTGTGTGAGAGTGAGAGAGAGAGAGAGAGAGAGAGAGAGAGAGAGAGAGAGAGAGAGAGAGAGAGAGAGGGAGAGAGAGAGAGAGAGAGAGAGAGAGGGAGAGGGAGAGAGAGAGAGAGAGAGAGAGAGAGAGAGAGAGAGAGAGAGAGAGCGCCAGAAGGAATTGTCCAAATATGCCTCCTACCTAGGTCAACCTGAGGTCCCTGGGATGGACAACTTCATGTGTATCCTCCAACTCCAGAGGTTACAAGTGAAACTAACTCGGCATGTTGAAGCTCCTTTTGTAATGTTGTAGTGTATTATTTTTTCCACTGAACCATTTGAGGTTATGTAATATAGAGGCTATCTTCAGGGAAAACACATGAGAAACCGCCTCCTAGGGCAGCTGTAGAGATGAAGTCTTGGCAACCGGGCCTTCCAAATATGGATGCTTACCTCATCTCCCAGCCTGTGATACTGGTTGGCTTTTGTTTTCCATATGGATGTGATCTTTTTACAATAACAGAAAAAAGTGGGATTTTTTTTCCCAATCTGATAAGAGGAAAATTTAAGTCACTTAGCTTTGGATTTCTCCGATGGAGCTGGAGGCTGGATGGATGCCTTCCTCGTGTTTTAGGATCTTTCATGATCGCTTTGATAAAGTGACATCCAAGCTATGTGCTACTTTTTCCAAAAATTATATTAACTTTGTTTTTGAATTTTTGTATTTCTTGGAAGGTAGGGAATGTTTCCTTAATTTATCGAATATGTTGCAAGTACATTTTCCCAGTGTATTCTTTTTCTCCAAACAGAACTTGTCTTTCATCCACCTAAAATTTATTTTGTAAAGCATTATGATTCAACTACTCTGTTTCAGGTATGCAGTTAGTGCCACCATTTTCACTGCCTCGTAGATCAGGTTTGTGTTCATATCGTAGACAGCCTTGCACCGTCCCTCTCCGTTCTTGGCCTAGCATTGTATCCCTGGGAGCTCACAACAGTGTCTCCACCACCCTGGTCCAGCTGCTTTCTGGTGTAAACCAGGCTTCGGCCAGTGGGAAGTATTAAATGAAGGGGAAAAAAGAAAGAAAAGAAAAACACAAAACAGGAGTGTGTGGTCAGACTCTGTCTTAGTTAGGGTTTTATTGCTGGGAAGAGACACCATGACCACAGCTACTCTTATAAAGGAAAGCATTTAATTTCGGGCTGGTAATACATATTCTATAACAGAGGTTTGCTCCGTTGTCATCACGGTGGGAAGCATGGTGGCCCGCAGGCAGGCATGGTGCCTTCAGTTCAACATCTTGATCCTCGGGCAGCAGAAGGAGACTGTCACACTGGGCATAGCTTGAGCATAGAAGACATCAAAACCCACCCCCTACCCCCCACAGCAGCACACTTCCTTAAAAAAAAGCCACACCTGCTCCAACAAGGCCACACCTCTTAACAGTGCCACTCTCTATGGCCAAGCACTCAAAAGCATGAATCTATGGAGGCCATTTTTAGTCACTCCACCACATACTACTCCTTGGCCCCCAAAGGCTTATAGCTATTCAAAGGCTTATAGCTATTATATAATGCAAAACTGCATTCGGTCCGACTTCAAAAGTCCCCATAGTCTATACTAGTCTCAAACTCTCAAACATGTTTCAAAGTCTAAAATCCAAATTTGAAAGTCTCTTTTGGAGATTCACTCAATCTCTTAACTTTAATCCTCTGTAAAATTAAACTCAAAAAGCAGACCACGTACTTCTAGCATATCATGGCACAGGACATACATGACCGTTCCAAAATGCAGGGAATGGGAAGGGAGCACAGTGGGGAAATACTGGACTAAAAAGCAAGATCTGATCAATATTGCACTAAATTTGGTTTTTAAAAAAAAAAACTATCATTTTATGATATAGACTTACCCTTATTAAACTCAGTATTTTCAAATGTCAATTACAACCCTCATCTCAATATGAAAATAAATTGGTTAGCTTTTTTTTTTTTTAATTCACTGATACAGTTACCCATGTTCAAATTCTGAAGTCATTTTCACTTTTTGTGACTCTCCATATTCAGTGGTTGGCAGTTCCTACTGTTAGCTGAAAGGTCTCTAACAAATCTACTTATTTATGTATGTAAGTGTTCTTCCTCTCTCTCTCTCTCTCTCTCTCTCTCTCTCTCTCTCTCTCTCTCTCTCTCTCTCCCTCCCTCCCTCCCTTCTCTCTTTTTCTGTCTACACATATAGAGGCCAAAAGAGGATT
The DNA here is from genome assembly GCF_964271855.1 of Acomys minous. Taxonomy (NCBI): domain Eukaryota; kingdom Metazoa; phylum Chordata; class Mammalia; order Rodentia; family Muridae; genus Acomys; species Acomys minous. The sequence continues at coordinate 111,493,483 of NC_140490.1, forward strand.
CTGTGTATTCTTTCTTATTCCTGAGTCAAGGTCTCATTTGAATTGCTGTGATAAAATATCCTGACCACCACCCCCCCCCAAAAAAAAACTTAAAGGGAAAATAATTAGTTTCAGTTCCAGACCATGACAGCAGGGAACTCACAATAGCAGCAACTTGAAACAGCTGGTTGCATGTGCCATCAGGAGTTCGGAAACTCCTTCCTAGGGAACGGCACTGCCCACAGTGGGCTGGGTCCTTCAACATAGGCAATACCAGAAACTTGCAAAGAGGTCAATGTAATGCAGACACCCCCTCACTAAGATTCTCCCCAGGTGATTCCAGGTAGTGTCCAGTTGATAATTACAGGTGACCATCACAGTTTCTCAGTGAACCAGAAGCACACTATCTTAGCAAGGCTACTTGGCTAGCAAGCTCTTGGGGTCCACCTGCCCCTGCTCCCGCCAGCTCCCCCTCTCCCTGCCCCCAGGCCTTGGATTACAGGCATGTGCAGCCACGCCCAATTTTCATGTGGGTGCTGGACATTAAACTCGGCCCTAAGCTTACACAACAAGCTGCCTTTCTTACCTACTGAGTCATCTCCTTAACCTTCACTATCAAACCCTTCCTCCTCCTAGAAGGACAGACCCATGCTGCCTCTGAGTCTTAAAGAAACCGTCACTTAATGTTCCTTACTTTGTTTCTAATCCTAGCTCTTCTTAAAGCTGTATTTCACACTGCTCCAGAAGTAGTTTTCAAACACACAAATGGACGTATCTTTTCTGTGGCGGAAACCTTTGATAGTTTAAAGTCAGAGCATCTTTCTTTAGCCGGGCATGGTGGTCTTTAATCCAGCACTTGGTAGGCAAATGCAGACCTGGTTGCCTAGTGAGTGAGTTCCAGGCCAGCCAAGACTACATAGTAAGGGGCTGGAGAGATGGCTCAGAGGTTAAGAGCACTGGCTGCTCTTCCAGAGGTCCTGAGTTCAATTCCCAGCAACCACATGGTGGCTCACAACCATCTATAACAAGATTGGTTTCCTCTTCTGGTGTGCAGGCACACATGCAGGCAGAATATTGTATAACTAATAAAATCTTTAAAAAGAGAGAGAGAGAGAGACTACATAGTAAGACTGTCAAAAAAAAAAAGGACAATCTTCACAGCCTTACCTTTCTAGTCCCTATTTCTTTTGTCAACTACTCCCCCCAATGCAAACACACACACACACACACACACACACACACACACACACACACACACACACACCATCACAGGGAAAACCTGCAAAGAGCCCTGATGGAGGAAGCTTGTGGTGCAGGCTTCTCATATCACAGTGACCAGGCAGCAGAGAGGACAGGCCTGAATCAGGGGCTGGGCTGTGTGACCTTCAAAGGTTAACCAATCCCTAATGACCTTGAGCCAAGCAGATTCCCACCTCCAATAGGTTCCACAGCTTCCCGAAATAATGTCTGCAGCTGAGGCTGAGCCTGTGGGAGGCAAATCCTACTGAAACCACAACACACACTGTAGCTATTGTTTCCCAGGTCTTCTGTTCTGTCTTTGAAATTTTTCAAATCTTTTGCTAAGTGATATGATAGCTGCCAGCCAGGTGTGTGGCTTTTGAGTCCTTGAAACATGTCAGCCCGAACTGAGATCTCATAGGAGTGTAAGATAGATATTAGATTTCAAATATTTATATCAAAAGTTGATGACAATTATTTCATCAATAATGGTTCCCTTTAAAAGATTGCATGCCAAAAAGATACTATAATGGATATGTAGAATTAAGAAAAATCTAGTATTAAGTTAATTTCATCTGTTTCTTTTTGCTGTTTTAATGGATGGACATCTGAGATTTCCTCTGTGGCTACTACATTTCTCTTGGACAGCATCATTTTGTGTGTCCCCACCCCACCCCCATTTCTGAGGAAGTTTGATTTGTGCTTGAAGGTCTGTTTAAGATGTCACCTCTGTGGGGAACCCTTGTCAGCTCTCTCACTGCAGGTGTAATTAATCCCCCACACACCTCTGTCCCCAGAGTGCCTTTGTAGATCCGTCCCCCACGGCAGCTGCCCTAGGTGTCCGAGTTCGTTTCTGCCTCTGTCTCCACACATTTGTCTCCTTATAAGCCTGTTTCTTTAATCTCCAAACTGGCCAAGTACTCAGTCTAATTATGTTGGCCAACTGGGAGGATGAAGTAAAGCTATTAAAAGCTAAGTATAAGGACTAAAAATAATCACAAGTTTTACCCTTAGGCCTCTGGCATAAAAGTCGGGGAAGGAAAATTCTTCTTTTGTAACTATGCTAAGAGAAAACATTCCATTTGTCAGGAGACCAAACTTGGCTCTAGCTCTTTTAGGGGGAGGGGGCTTGTCATATGAAACCACACAGAACGTCTCAGAGGACTACAGAGAATACTGAAGTGCTCCTTATACGGCTATGTCTGTATCAACCACACCCCAAGAAGAAAACGTGGTATCCCATAACAGATAAGCATTTATAGACTCAAGTCAGACGGTCCAGGCGGAGCATGAGTGACCGCACTTGACAAAAGAGAACACAGAGGATATAGCCGGGTTTACGATGCAGACTGACAATCTGTCTTCGAGCTGGGCTGTAAATTCTATTTATAGTCATTAAATTTACCAGTAACGTTGGGTTCAAATCTCTACTCACATATTGGTTTTCTATTTGCCCTGTCTGGGTTCTTTTAATCCTTCATTTATTTCTTCCCCTGGATCCACCAAGCATCTTATTATCCCATCAGCTTCTTTATATATATATATATATTTTTTTAAATCTTTCTGTGTTTGTCCAACTAGTACAATTTAAAGCTTGTTTTAAAATATACACTGCTGATCAAAAAAGAAAAATTAATGTTATGACATGGAAAAATTCATAGGAATTGGAAAAGACATAATGAAAACACCAACCAGAAAAAAAAAAGCTACAAAAACTGTATCAATACCACAGACACAAATATATACAACAACAAAGAAACAATTTGCCTAAAAACGCAGTATTTGGGGCATGTAATTATTTAACTATATAGGCAAAATATGTTAAGAACATTAAAATATTTTTAAAGTCCAATTCCTTAACCACAGTGGCTATGAGAACATCATAAATTTAAAGAAGGATGAAGCTTGTGACCTAATGGAATTGCAAGCAGTTGTCCCTTAGTATCTGTGGGGAATTTGTCCTGAGACCATGCCAAAGATCCCAACTCCTAGGATGTTTGTCTCACATAAAATGTAGCATTTGTGTATCATTTATAAACCTGCTCCCACACTTAAAATCATCTCTGGATTCATTCTGATGCCTAACATAACTCACATGCCCTGTGACTAAGTGTCACACTGTATCATTTGAGAAACACTGACAAAAGGGAAAGTTAATGTACTTAGTAGGGGTAAAATATGTAAGATATTTCTATTCACAATTGGTTGAATCCACAGTCAAAGAGCGTATAGATACAGGTACGGCCTATGTATGAATCCTGAGCACAACTTTTCTTTTTTCTTTCCTTCTTCCTTTTTCTTTCTTTCTGAGACAGGGTTTCTCTGCATAGCCTTACCTGTCCTGGACTCACTTTGTAGACCAGGCTGGCCTTGAACTCACAGCAATCCACCTGCCTCTGCCTCCCAGTGCTGGGATTAAAGACATGTGCCACCACGTCCAGCAACACAACTTTTCAAGCACAGGAAAAACTAAATTCCTGGCCTTATACAATCATTCAGTATTATAAAAATAAAAATCAATATAATACCGATTTGGCTACCAATGGCTCATTGAGATGGATAATACTGACAAAATTGTGATAACTTCATAAACACTACATTTGGAAATTTCTAAATGAAAGTGCAAGAAATCTGGGGTGGGAGGAATAAATCAAAATGGGAATTAGAAAATACAAAAACCATAAAGATATTACATACTAAAACTTATCAGAGCTGGGTGCAGTGGCACACTTGGGGAGGCAGAGGCAGGCAGATCGCTGTGAGTTCAAGCCCAGCCTGGTCTACAAAGTGAGTCCAGGACAACCAGGGCTGTTACAGAGAGAAACCCTGTCTTGAAAAAGCCAAGCAAGCCGGGTGGTGGTGGCACACGCCTTTAATCCCAGCACTTGGGAGGCAGAAGCAGGTGGATCTCTGTGAGTTCAAGGCCAGCCTGGTCTACAGAGCAAGTCAAGGACAGTCGAGGCTACATAGAGGAAGCCCGGTCTTGAAAAAACAAGATTTAGGAAAGGGCATCTTAAAGATAGATATTGAAATTGAAAATAAACACCAGAGGACCAAAAGCTGATGGTTTCTATGAAGCTAATAAAACTAAAACAAAGCAACAACAACAAATTAACAAGGAAAAATCCTGGTAAATCTATTAAGATGAAAAAATATAGACTGTGCAAGTATATTAGAAATCTTTAAAAGGGATCCACAGGCCTTTTCTTTAAATCGTCTGTGCTACTTTTTTTTTTTAAATCAAACAAAATCTAGCCCCAAGTGCTGGATTTGGGGATGCATATTAAAGAAAAGTTCAAGGACAGGCGGTGCGACATGAATGGTCCAAAGCTTTTACTACCCAAACTCAAACTTGACCCCGTTTCTCTCCATCCCTCGCATCTCTTCTCCTTTATGTTCAATCCACTGCTGCTAAATACTCTCCTGGTAGGGTGACATACCTACCTATGCCCTAAACTACACTCCAGAGCGAAGTACAAGACCTCAGCGCCCGAGGACATGGGTCCTTGAACATCATTGCCAACAGTTGGCTCCCCAGTAACTGTGTCGCTCTGATTGGCTGAGCTTGTACCACACCCCTTTTGTGGGAAGGCAGGAGCAGGCTTACCATCTTGGTAACTTACCATCTTGGTAACTAAGAGGAACAATAATTAGCTGCCTGGCAAAGCTATCCACTGCGTGCTTTGCCTACCGCTTTGGGCAAATATTTGATTTCAAGGCAAGCGCCAACCTTATCAGCTCACCAAGACAATCTGATCTCTCGCAGGAAGTGATTCAATTACCGGTCCTGGAATTTGAAGGGGTTCCCCTTCGTCACCTAATGATACAAAGTGAAACTGGGGCCGCCACTTTTCGCTTTTCTTAGTCTCTCGTTGGTAAAATAATTTAAGAATGGGCTCAAACACAAGCTCAAGGACAGTTTTATTAGAGTTTGAAAGAAAAGTTCCCAGGGCAGACAAGCTGCGAATCTCGGCAGCTGCCCCAGAGGAGGAGGAAGATGGAGGAACAAAGGGGCAGCAAAGGTCATGCTATTTAAGCTGGCACGGAGGTCCAGACAGCAAGAAGGGAGAAGCAGTAAGGATGCCCAAAGCATGAGAGAGAAGGCATGCTTAGGTTCCAGGGAGGACTGAAAGACAGAGACAGAAAGGGGCATGGGTGGCGTAGGGGGCGGGGAGGCTGCCTTTCTGACTCAGGCCTCAGGCACCCATAAAAGGACAAAGTATTCTGCTCAGCTATTTAGCCTGGCTTAAGGTGAGCCTGCCTGCCTGCCTGCCTGTCTAGGGGTGGTCCGTTGGCCCAGCAATTGACCTGACCTCCCTGGAATGTGAGGGTGCTGTGTCTGCACCCAGATCATGGAGTCTGCTCTCTCGACCAGGAGTTTTTCTTTAATGAGCTTTACGGCAGCTCTAACAACACCACCCTGTCTGGCTAAACCCAGAAGGCACCATTGGGGTTTGGTTAAATTTGATCCTGAGTTGTTTGTAAGAGGTGTTTGCCAAGAAAAGGTTCTCACAGTCAAGTTATTACTTTCAGGTTTGTCTCTAAAACACAGACTATTTCTACGTAAAATCAGGACGCTGCTCTATGTGTGAAGTCTTTTTTGTTTTGTTTTGTTTTTCTAGACAGGGTTTCTCTGTGTAGCCTTGACTGTCCTGATCTCACTTTGTAGACCAGGCTGGCCTCGAACTCACAGCCATCTGCCTGCCTCTGCCTCCCTAGTGCTGGGATTAAAGGCGTGCGCCACCACCGCCTGGTTTAGTCTGTTCTTTATGTACCGAAAACTCTTCCTTCAGGCCCTGCCTCACCAGAGTATTTCTTCACAGCTAGGAAATTCTGTAAGTGGGGTGGGGCATTCAAGAAAATGTGGGGGCAGATCACGAGGGAGTGAGAAGTTTATTGGATTTATTAGTGCCATGAACAGACAAACAGAATTAACAGCGCAATGGAGAGCTCCGAGGGGCTTTCGGGCCCAGCATGCAGGGTCTCTGGAGAACCCAGCCAGAGCCTATCTGCCAAGGAGCAAGGCTTTTCTAGCTTATCAGCTCCTCCCTTTGAAGATGAGGAAGGTTTCAGAGCTAGAGCCAGCAGCCTGGCTCTGGGAGTCCCAGGTGGGAGGTAGGGAAGGGGGTCGGGGTAGGAGTGGGGGGTGGGGGAAGAAGTGTGACTTTGTGTAAACTCACTTCCCAGATGAGCTGTCCTGGCTCCAGGACCGTCTATCAGGGACAGATAGTGTTTCCATAAAGTGCCTGTCTGGACCTGCGAAGCCAAGCAGGCCTGCCGCAGATACAGTGGCCGGAGCTGAGCCTGGATCCTCACACTGAATTCTTACAGCCTCGACCTTTGCCCTCCCGGAGCGGTAAGCTGAAGATCAAAAAGAAACGTCCAACTGTCCCAGAACTTGAATTACTCTCCGCCCCTCCCTGACAGCTCGCACTGCAGATTTCATGGGTCATTAAACTGGGCAAGTGAGAACATTTTGTTCCAGTGGGGGAAGCTCTGTGGTCTCTGGGAAATGTGACTTTACCATGTAGCCCAATTCCTTGGAGAATGGGGTGGAGGGTGGGGGAGGGGGAGCCAGAACTACTTGTCTAGCCTGGAATCTAGACCCTAGCCTCACTCCCATGTGCGACACGGTAGACTGTGAAGGGTGGGTGGTCTGGGGGAAGACAACAGGGGGCAGAAAAGGAGAAAGTACTGGAAGCATAAAGAGAGCAACGGAAAGTTAGGGAGTGGTGGGCAGTGTTTTCAGAAAGAGTAGGTGACAGGTTAAGTCCTGCCTTCTGGAAAGTGAATAAATATTCCTCTATGCCCACTCTCAGCTCTCATTTATGCGAGGACGCCTCCTTTGAACGGTTCAGTGAATATTTCAAATGATCTTCAAAACTTTGAACAAAAGCGCTATTGAAGGAAGACACAGAAAACTAATTTTATGCCATCTTGACTCAATTATGACAGAGAATAACGGGCTCCATATAAAACTTCATGTTATATTCATGTCATACTTAGCTAAAACAGTTCATCTTGGCCTTCTCTTATATACGTGGCTAACAAATGTTTGATTTAAAAAAAAAAAAAGGAAAGAAAATCAAAATGTAGTTTCTAATGGTGGAGACTAGGCATTTCAAACCAAGAAGAAATAATTATATATAACATAAGAAGCTACTCTTCGAAGAATATAGATAATGATTGATGTAAAATATTTCTACTAGTAAACAAAGGATCTCTTTAAAAGAAAAAAATGATAGACGCAATTTATGCTTCTTGCTAAATAAACAAAATGTTCTCCAAATTATTTCTTACTAAGAAATCAAGGGGGCTGGAGAGATGGCTCAGCCATTGAAGGCTAGGCTCAAACCAAAAATATAAGAGTTGGGGGGAAGGGGGAAAAGAGTTTGGTTCCCAGCACCCACAGCAGTCTCTCCAGCCACAAAAAAAAAAAAAAAAAAAAAAGAGAGAGAGAGAGAGAGAGAGAAAAGAAAGAAAGAAAGAAATCGAGGGGCTGGAGAGATGGCTTAGCGGTTAAGAGCACTAATTGTTTTCCAGAGGTCATGAGCTCAATTCCCAGCAACCACATGATGGTTCACGACCATCTATAATGTGATCTGATGCTCTCTTCTAGCAGAGCACTGTATACATAATAAATAAATAAATAAATATTTTTTTGAAAAGAAAGAAAATAAATCAAGACAGAGCTGGGTGGTGATGGTGCACGCCTTTAACCCCAGCACTTGGGAGGCAGAGGCAGGGTCATCTCTGTTCAGTCTGAGGCCAACCTAGTCCACAGAGTGAGTTTCAGGACAGCCAGGACTACACAGAGAAACCCTGTCTCAAAAAAAAAAAAAAAGTCACAATGATATGACCCAGTGGTCCTCAACCTAAGGCTATGACCCTTTAATACAGCTCCTCATGTTGTGGTGACCCCAACCACAAAGTTATTTTCATTACTACTTCCTAACTATAATTTTGCTACTGTTATGAACCATAATATAAATATCTGATATGCAGTATATCTGATATGTGACCTCTGTGAAAGAGTCATTTGACTCCAAAGGGGCTGTGACCCACATGTTGAGAACCACTGATGTAACTCTTTTGTACACCAACTTGTACACTAACTACATTCTTTTTTTTTTTTTTAAACAAAATCAGAGTGTCACACCAATGTGAGGAATAAAATGTAAACATCACCAAAGAAAACACTCCGACATTCCTGCTTGGCTCTATGGAGTGAAGTAGAACACAATTGAGTTTGTAGAACCCAGCTGAAATGGTTTGCACAGGCAAAGCTATTGTGTCTGCATCATCACGGAGATCGTGCCTCTTTTTGGCACACCTGTCAGTGTTTCCCTGCTGGCATTCTTGTTCTGCCCAAATATACGCCAGAAGAGGGCACCAGATCTCACTATAGATGGCTGTGAGCCACCATGTGCTTGCTGGGAATCGAACTCAGGACCTTTGGGAGAGCAGGCGGTACTCTTAACCTCTGAGCCATCTCTTCATCTCTACCGAGAACACTCTAGGGGCACAGCGTGGTTCTTTCCCTCCTTCGGAGGCCACTGAGGCTATTCCTAACACCCTACTGCAAAGAACGTTCTGAAAGCAGGTCTAGAGATAGCGGCATGCAAGCGGGTCGTCGTCTGCTCACACATCGACTCCAAGCATCACAAAAGAGGGAAAGAAAGGTCTGAAATAAACCGGAGTCAGGGAAGCTGACAGTTGACAGGACTAGGGGACAGCATCCTCAAAACAAACGCTGCTAAGATAGGGCAGCTAAGCAAGCAAGAATGAAGGTCTGAGGTATTCAAGAGTGGTGCGGTCAACTTTAATGGGGCAGGCCTGGAGCAGAGAGTGGTCAGGGTCGGTCCGGTGTCACAAAGCTTGGCAAAACAAAGACTGGCAAGGTCTAGCATCCTTGTTCAACTCAAAGGCTGGAGCACTCTCTCAAAAAGCATCAATCCAAGGGTGCAGCTTTAAGGGAGTGGAAGCAGCCTCTTCTGTACAGGCCTTGTGCTCACACTAATGTTTTTCCTCTGGCTTAAGTTTCTTGGTATTTTGTCCTTGAACCTAAGTTTCTAGTGAAGTCCAGCACAGCAATGATGCATGAGCAGAAGAGAAATACAACCAGTTCAGGGAGCTACGGTCCCGCGGCAGCCAATACACAAAAGGCTCCGACCGAGTCAGGGCTGAAGTCGGATTCAGAGCAGTCTCTGCCCACGGAGCACCAAGGACCCCTGCAATAGCTGGGCTGGGACCTGGGCCTCGACTAGCGATGGCGACGGAAGCAACAGGAGATACAAGGCAGTAGACTGATGACAGCTTAATAAAGAACAGAAACCCTGCGGCAGGAGGCCCCCTGGTTCCTTTGTCCCCAGGCCTGTCCTAGCATGGTTGTACCAATGTGAACCTTGCCTCTTGCTGGGGTCTTGGGATTATAAGAGCCGGCACTGGGTGCTGCACTGTAGGCGAGTTACTACATTGGCTTGGGCCACAGATGAACACTGTTAGACCTAGTCAAAGAGTTCAGAATCTCTGCTTTTGAAAATTATTGAGCATACGTCAGAAACAAGTATACAGAAACTAAATCACACACACACACACACACACACACACACACACACACACACACACCGTACCTCTTTTTGCAGCTTATAAGTTTACTGTTACCTGTCCTGCTAATTCCTTTATTCTGTTTTACAAACACGATTGTCAGAATACTCTGGCAATAGTATTGCTGGGGTTGTGGACCAATCCATAGAGAGTTAGCAGAAGCGGCACCGGAGGGAAGCCAAATTGCTTTACGGTGTCACTACAGTGTAACCCCTTCCTCCAAGAGACCCTCTAAGCGAGCTCCTGCTCCATTCCACCGACGTCAGTTACGTGTGATTCCCTCACGGACCTGTGTTCCCGTGTTCAACATGTGCCTGTACACAGCAGCCAAAGCAGACATTTTTTTCAGCATTGTTTAAACTGCTGCTGCATTTCCTGGCGTGGTTGATAAAAAAAAAAAAAAAAAAAAAACTTTGACCAGCTGAGTAATGCCTCCCCGGAGTCACGTGACCAGCGAGGTATCTCCGGTTACTCAGAAATATTTAAGAAAAGAATGCCTAGTCCCGGGGTGGTCCTTAAGCCTCGTCCTGCCTTCAGCATGTCACGGGTTTCTTACCTCGTGGTATCATGTTTGTTTTCCTTTTCTCCCAGCTGGACTCTATGAAACAGATGAGAACAGCCTGAGGGTCTTATTCCTTCCCATAGCGCAAGGCCTGGAGCATCAGAAATTCTTTTTTTCTTTTTTCTTTCTTTTTTTTTTTTTTTAGAAATTCTTTTTTTTAATTAACATATTTTTATTAATTTATTCAGATTACAACTCAATTGTTCTTCCATCCCTCGTATCCTTCCGTTCCTCCTACCTTCCTATTACCTCCCTTAGGTCCATGTCCGAGGGGGATCTCCTCCCCTTCTTTATGGTCGCAGGCTAACAAGTCTTATCTTGGTAGTCTGCCTATTCTTTCTTTGAGTGCCACCAAGGCTCCCCTCCAAAGGGGAGGTTATCAAATATGGGGCACCAGAGCTCATGTCAGAGTTAGTCCCTGTTCTCCACGTAACTGTGGAGGATGTCCTGTCCATTGGCTAGATCAGACAAGGGGTTCGGTGTTTACTACTTGTATTGTCTTTGGTTAGTGCCATAGTTTGAGCCGACCCCCCTGGGCCCTGATCCACCCGTTACGATGTTCCTCTTGTAGGTTTCTAAGATCCTCTGGATCCTTGATAAACCCTTTACAAAGAAACGGGGAGAAGGAAAGTGAGGCCAGCAGAAGGAAAAGAAAAAGGAGGGTGTTTTTTTTAACATCTGTGCTGAGATAGTATTCCTCTTTGTGAAAAAAAGTCCACGGATGGTTCCATCTGCACTGAGCCCAAACCAGGGTTAGAGAGAGTCAAGGGTAGTTTAAACACTTTTCCTCCCTCCCCCTGCACTGTCTCTTATTCCATCTGACAGCAAGTTTATAGGCGTTTTCCCCAGACCAACACATTCTGCAGCTTACCAACACCGACTAACTTCAGTGTCTTCCGTTCAGCTGCGATACTAACTACGCAATCTTACTTCAGAGCCCACGTGTTAACAATGCTCAGACCTTCATCGCTACATCAGATACCACGTCAACATCTGGTTGCCTCATCTACATCTAGTTGGCGAGCTAAAAGTTGGGGGCTCCCATAATCCTCTCCTCATAGTCAACCGTTTGCTAGAACAGCTCACAAAACTAAGGAAAGAGGTTTCCTTGGAATCAAGTAGAATTGTTAGAGACAAAGCGCGGGAACAGGACAACAGAGCTTCCGGTGTCACTCTGGGAATGTCACCTCCACAGTCTTCCATGTTTGCCAGCCCAGAAGATCTTGGCACATTGCCACTTAAAAGAATAGGGTTTTTTTTATGCATGAGTGATTAAATCATTGGTCACTGGTCACTAAATTACACTTTTCAACTCCCCATAATCATGCCTTTTTCTTCCGGCAACCAGCAATCATCCTAAAGCTGGGTAGGAGCTATAAGCCACCAAACGCATCACTAGCGAACAGAAGATACAGCATTCTGGATGGTCCACAAGTTTTAAGTGCTGTGCGCCAAGGTACAGAGAAAACTACAAAACTCACGGTTCCATCTTTCCATACCTCCGCCCGTCGGGAACCCCTGCTGGTGACTAGCTCCCTCCTCACCCTATTCTCTGATGAATGTTTTCAATCTTTTTTTCCTCCCCAAAACAGGGTTTCTCTGTGTAGCCTTGGATGTCCTAGACTCGCTTTGTAGACCAGGCTGGCCTCAAACTCACAGTGATCCGCCAGCCTCTGTCTCCCAAGTGCTGGGATTACAGGCCTGCGCCACCAGGCCTGGTGAATGTTCTCAATCTTAACATGCTATAAAAACACATTTCCAAGCCAAAGATTCCAGCCACTGCTGCCCTTTACACAGCATCTTTGGAACCATGTAAGAAATTCAAAGTTCTATTTTAGTTTAGCAAGTACCACGGCACCAAATGAAAAAGCTATGATCTGAGCATGCCTCTGTGTCTCTCTACTCACTTCCTTCTTTGAACTCTGAGAGCCATGTTTTTTTTTAAGATTTACTTATTTATTATGTATATAATGTTGTGTTCACATGTACCCCTGTATACCAGAAGAGGGCACCAGATCTCATTATAGATGGTTGGGGGCCACCCTGTGGTTGCTGGGAATTGAACTCAGGACCTTGGGAAGAGCAGCCAGTGCTCTTAACCTCTGAGCCATCTATCTCTCCAACATGAGAACCATGTTTAAAAAGGTACTTAATGGGTTAGCCAGCTGTGACATCACTGTGACAAAACATCTGAAAAAAATCACCTTGTAAAGAGAAAAGGGTTATTTCAGCTCATGGTTTCTGAGGTTTCAAGTTCATGGCCACCTGACTCTTTGCTTAGGGCCTGTGGCAAGGTACACAATGATATTAGAATGTGATAGGATAGAGAGCCTCATCTTGTGCCAACCAGGAAGCAAAGAGAGACACAGAAATTGGCCAGTGTCCCTGTATCTGTCAAAGGCATGTCCTCAAAAAACGCTACCTTCCAATAGGTCCCACCTTCTAAAGGTTACTCCCTCTGCCACTGGTGGCACAAACCGGACACGAAGCTTTCTGGATGTGAACCTTTGGGGGACAGTCAAAGTCCAACCTACAGTGGTTTCTTCATTGTAAACATTTGAAGTGTATGTTGTTATCATTAAAAATAAATAGATACAGACAGATCTGATATGAAGAGATTTATTTGGGGGAAGAAAAGGGGGAAAAGAGTTAGGGTCTAAAGGCATCGTAAAAGTAGAGAAAGACAGAGCCAGTGGGAGAGAGAAGAGGGGGAGGGGATGCTTAGGAAGACAGACAGAGAAGGGGAAGTCAAGGAGGTGAGAGTGAGAGAGAGAGACAAGGTGACAGGTTAGCGCATTTATATCTTCTGCACATCTGAAGGGCATCTGGCACACACCCGGTTGCAGCAGACAATGATGCCATAGGTTGCTAAGCAGGCAGGCAATGATGCCATAGGTTGCTAAGCAGGCAGGCAATGATGTCATAGGTTGCTAAGCAATCTAGAGGCAGGTTTGTGAACTAACATATGTAATACTTGGAGCATTTTTAAATTGATTTTATTTATTTATCTTTTTTAAAGATTTATTTATTTATTATTTATACCGTATTCCACCTGCAACCAGATCACATTATAGATGGTTGTGAGCCACCATGTAGTTGCTGGGAATTGAACTCAGGACTTCTGGAAGAGCAGCCAGTGCTCTCAACCTCTGAGCCATCTCTCCAGGCCCACTTTTTTTTTTTTTTAAGATATCAGAAGTCTTAAGAAATAAAATTAGGACTGGAGAAATGTCTCAGCAAGTAAAAGCACTGGGTGCTCTTTCAGGGGGCCTAGGTCAGTGTCTAGCACCCACACAGTAGCTTAGGACCTTCTGTAACTCCAGTTCCAGGGGATCCAGTGCCACCTTCTAACCTCTGTGAACACCAGGCACACACACATTACACAGACACACATGCAGGCAAAACATCTACACAACCTAAAATAAAAATAAATCTTTAAAAAAATAAAAAAAGATATTGTCTGGGGGCTTTCTTAACACCTAAAATGTCCTGAGTGGCAGAGAACTCTAGCTTATATTTATTTGGTCTATAGTTTCTATTTCTGAAATTCAGTTTAATAATGTCTAAGCTATGCTGGTAAGTCTCAAGCTGCCTAATGTACATTTTTGTTACAGCATTAAATATAGAAATGTCTGTAAAACTATATTAGGGGCTCCAGAGTAAGGTATTAGTCAAGACACGAGTTAGATGCTAGTCACTGGTGAGCTCTACGGCCTTTGTCACCAAGCCCTTGCCCAGGTTGTAAACAGGAGGACTCTCCTGGTTTAGCTTTAATCCTTGCCAGCTATACTGTAGAAAACAAGGTCATCAACACCACTTCACCTTTGGAAGCCGCTTCCTTGTTTATCACAAAAGGGGAAACCAAACTGGTTTTTCTGAGGATTGTGTGTATGATACGGAATTAAAAGTTTACCTTTAACACAGTTCAGGAGCCTGGCCTACCAGGTTAAGCTGAAAGGAAGGTAGCAGGATGTTTATTGAGAAACAGCAAGTCAGTGGGTAGAAAAAAAAAATCTTAGATTTCTAACAAAATTGGGTGGCAGGTAGCTTATGTGAACACTGTTTAGCGTTTCAGATCCGTCAAGCATAGTCAGTGCACATCCTTCCACCTCATTCAAAGCACAGTGTGAAGAAAGGAAAAGCCAAAAGAGAGGTGGTCAGAGAAGCAGTGGATTTGAGCAGATAGTGAGACAGGCGGAAAAGAATGCCTGTGCCTATATTGACAGATAAAGACTAAAAAGAAGGCAACAGGTCCAAGCCACTGTTGCCACAATGTCATGAGATCTTGCATTATGACACCAGGGGATGGACTGGGGTCCCCTCTGAGTTCTTCATCACATTAATAAAACAGTTCTAAAATGGACTCAAACAAAAGCACAAGATCACAGTTATTAAGAGTATAAAAGATGATGGCGCACGCCTTTAATCCCTGCACTCGGGAGGCAGAGGCAGGTAGATAGATATGAGTTCAAGGTCAGCCTGGTCTACAAAGTGAGTCTAGGACAGCCAAGGCTACACAGAGAAACCCTGTCACAAAAAAAACTAAAAGAGAGAGAAGGAGAGAGAGAGAGAGGCAGAGACAGAGAGAGAGAACAGAGAAGAAGGGGGGGCATGCCATTGAAGCTGTCCCAAATATCAGACACAAGGAGTGGCAAGTAGACACATGTTGAGGAGAGTGAGCTTTAGAAAAAGAATAATCATTGGGGGTTTGGTCTTGTGCACTGTATTCAGTTGCTTATTTCTGTGCCCCAAGATAAAGTCGCAGTCCTGACATTGTCATGATCAATGTTGTGCAAAGAACATTCCCTAATTAGCTCTGATTGGTTAATAAAAAGCTGAACAGCCAATGACTGGACAGAGGGAGATAGAAGAATGGACTTCTGGTCAGAGTCAGGGGTCTCAGGTAGGGACCATGTGGAGGAGGGGCAGAGAGAGAGAGAGACAGACAGAGAGGGAGGGAGAGATGAGGAGCTTGCAATGAAGACACTCAAATGGAGCAGAAGCAGCCAAGGCAATACCAATATGGCAAGTAACCAGCACACGTCTGGGAAATAGCAAGGTTAGCATAGCCAGTTTAGAGTGGATTGATATCTACCCAGCTCTAGTGCTTTTAAGATTATTAATAAAGCTAATAGGTCTTTATGTCTAGTATTTGGCTGCTAGATTAGAAAAGGACCCCTACTTATACCATATTTCAGCAAACAATGAAGCCCAAAATACCAGCAAAAGTATACTTAGATCTGGCCAGCATCCAAAAGAAAGGGACAGAAAAAAAAAAAAAACCAAGCAAACAAAACAAACAAAAAACAAAGGTTGTGCCTTTCCAATGTCCTCAGAAAGTTGGGCAGAGCCAGCCAAACTCAAGGTGGCTCCTAGGGACGGTGCCAGTGGGTAGGAATTTGGAGTAAGAGAATTACAGTACCTCATCAAAGGCCTGATTCCTGCCTCTTTAGTACGGATTAGGTGAATCCTAACTGGGGTTGTTCCTCGGGCAGGAGACTGACCCGGCCAACCACCATGTCAGGCTCTACCCAGGCTGGATGTTCTGCTCTTTTGACTGCTGCGTGTTTCTTTAATGGGGCCTATACTGCTACTCTGACCATAGCCTGGGCTAGGCTTATCCTTAATTTCTTATCAACTGACTGTTAAAAGACAATAAACAATAGCTACACGGAACAGACAAAGCCAGTGCTCCAGGCATTGCCATTAACCAAACACAAAGAGTTCTGGCTTAGGATAGCGTTTCTAGTTATAAAGTGAGATAGTTACAGCTCATAAGATGTGGGCAAATTATGTGATAACGTAAATAGAACGTGATAAATAATCACAGAAACTAATCTTTATTTTCACGGCTGATGTCAAGGAGCCCCAGTTCATCTTGTTTCTTCAGGAAAGAAACAATAATAATAATAGCAAGATTACACCACCTGCTGTCCTTCTAATCAAGGCTGGATTCCAAGGAGACCAGCTGGAGGATGAGTACCTACCCATCCACCACAGTCTGTGGCTAAAACAGTGCAAATTGGATGTCAGTGGGCCAAGTCCCAAGCCCAGACATGTTTGATTTGAATGATGAAATATTTTAAATGGGTTCTTAACTAGCTTCTTTTAAAAGTGGACTGTCTAGCAAACTGCCTACCTTGTCTTCGCTCTCTTCCCAACTTAAGCACACAGGTCCATTTCATTTACTTAGATTTCCTGCTTAGCCCCAGGAGATGGGAGGTTTCCAGGCCCTGCTGAAAGAGCTGAGGTCACAAGGCTGGAATCCTCTTTGTGGGGATTTCCTTTATTTACTGTTCAGTTTAAAAGGCTTTCCTGCCTCTGAGGTTTTGTCTTAGTATCAACATAATATGGCTAGCTCAACAAAAATAGACTAGAGAGAGTCTTTAAATATATACTAGTAATATAAATATGTACATTTTAGTAATATAGACAATGAAACAGGAGCAATGAAAGAATTACAAATGAGTATTTCTCAGTAAGTGATAAAGCAACTGTGTAGTGTGTATACAGGGTGTATTCCTGATTTTACTTTTTTGGGGGGGGGTTGGCTTTTTCTTGATAGGGTTTCTCTGTGTAGCCCTGGCTGTCCTGGACTTGCTTGTTTATCCCATTTTAGAGAAAATTGTGAAAATGAGTGTCTAGGCAATACCTCACATCAACTAAGTCTGATTCTGGGGAGTGATTTTAGATACTAGCATTTTTTTTTTTCTTTTTAAACTTCTAACATGATTCTAGGTTTGGAACCTTCTGGTGCTCTAAAATTTCAGACTCAAGTTTGGATAGATAACTTCTTGGCCTTTCACTGGTTTGCTTTCTGAAGTTATATTCAATTTATATATATTTTGTTTTTGAATATGTGTATGCATCTATGCGTACACACAAATTATGACTGTTGTATATTTATTTATACAAAACTGTCTTGTTTTAGAATTAATCAGATAATCAAAAAGCAAGTAAAGCACACAACTGTAACCCCAGGACTTCTGAGGAAAAGGCAGGCGAACCAGGAGTTCAAGGACTTAGCAATTTAGGGAGTTTGAGGCCAGACTGGGCTACAAGAGACCCTGCCTGAAAGTAAGTAAGTAAGTACGTACATACATACATACATACATACATACCAAAAAAATGAAGCAATGCTACAGACATCACTTTAGCTATCGGAAACTATTATGACTACTGCACCTTTAAGAACCAACCCATTGAGCTGGTGAGACTGGTCGGCTGGTAAACATGATGCCTCTGTCATCCGCCAAATAACATTGTTTTGGTCAACATCATCCACAGGAGGACACCACCTGTGACATTTTAGCCCCATAACTTGGATAAGCATGCTTTCTTGTTCGCACAATGGTATAATTAAGTAATGTCTCATCTCCGGAACATACCCCCATCAAGGAGCAACACACAACTGCAATTATGCACTGACTTGTGGTCTTATTGGATAGACAAAAATTATTTGAGAGGAAAGCAGGTCTGAAAGACCATTTATCAGCAGGGTTCAAAGCTGCTTTCTTTTCATACAGGGAAGTTGAGAAACTTTTTCCTAAGACTTTCAGAACAAACTAGAGATGAATTGTAAAGGGGGAGCTACAAAGGGCAAAGGGTCAACAGCTGGAAGAGGCTGTGAGATAGCCATTTCCTTTTTAAAGTAAAACAAACATATTCTATAGGTCAGTTTTCTGTTTCAGCCGTAATCAGTCCCTTGGTGGCTTACATGCCACACATTTGTTGCTACGTAGCTCCGTAGGTTAGAAGTCTGACATGGAGCCCAGAGAGCTAACACCAAGGTGGCAGCGGCCTATAGTCCCTTCCCTAGTGCTGGGAGTAAACTTTTCTGGCCTTTTCCAGCCTCTCTGGCCCCTAACTCTTGGCTCCCCTTGTCTGCCTTCAAGCGATTGCTCAGGCCACCAGCTCCCTCCTGGTCCTCTGGTCCAGTTCGAAAAGTCATCGCCTTCGCTGGGTTTCGGTGGCTTTGCCTTTCTCTTCTACCTTTAGAGACCCCAGGGATTTCAGTGGGAACACAGGTTCTACTTTAATGTTAAATGATTGTCATCTCTATCTACCCTCCTAATTTCACTTTGTCATGTGGCCTAACGCAGTCACATAGCAACAACAATGCAAGGACAGTCAAGACTGATTACTGTATCTCAAGTCCAAGGACTATGATGTAGGCGTCCTTTAAAAAAATGAGGTCAAATATTCGCCTACTATCTGAAAATTGGAATGCTGATCCAGTACACCTGCTTTTCACCATTGTCAATGATTTTCTTTGAAAATATTCGATTATTTATAATTATGCATATGTGTGGGGTCACCTCTAGGTATGTGAATGACAGTGTTAGTAACCATGGAGGCCAGAGGTGACATATTCCCCTGGAGCTAGAGTTACAGGTAGTTGGGAGCCATCCAACACGGATGCTGGCAACTGAACCCTGGTCAACTTTAAGAGCAATACATGAACTTAACCCAGCGGTTCTCAACCAGTGGGTCACCTAAGACAATCAGAAAACACAGATATTTACACTACATTTCATAACAAGAGCAAAGTTACAGTTATGAAGTAGCAATGAAAATAATTCATGTTTAGAGGTCACCACAGCATGAGGAAGAGTCACAGCATTAGGAAGTCAGAAAACCACTGTCTCTACCAGTGAGCCATCACTCTAGCCTCTCTTGGCTTTTAAATCATCAGCTCTTATTTCTCAGAGCAACCTGATTATCAACAGCATCATCCCACTGAACTGTCTTGAGTGTCATACTCCTTCTTATATATATCAAAACTCATACAGAACCATGAGTTCTGGATTGCAATAGAGGTTTTATTCTCAAACCTGCTTTATGTCTTTGTCTACTAGTTACACACACACACACACACACACACACACACACACACGCTAACCCCTATTAAGATTTTAGTTCACCTGAAAAGCTCATCAGAATAACTGTTTTGTAAAGATACATGACAACGATACCTGCATGTTTTCACAAGGCAAGCATACGTTCCTATCCACTATACTTGCTCCACAGCAGACATTACTAGTCAACCAGGTGTAGCTTTAAAATCCTCCATAGAGCTTGCTAGGTAATCAGGAATAGGAACAATCAATCAGAACTGGCATGGAAACTGAGCTGTTTTCCTTTCTACATAGGAAAATTTACAGGAGGAAGAGACTCTCCCCGGGGGCCTTTCTAGAGCTATTGTTATACTAAAACAAAGCAGCGTTGTGTTTTATAAGTATGGCATGTGAGGAGTAGATGATCATTGTCAAGGAATTAGGAGAAAGAAGAAAGAAGCAAACAATACCCGCATATAGTTCCACCCTCCAGAAATAAATTTTCTGGTGTCTTCTGTCCGATACCAACATTTTCCTAGTTTTGTTCTGTCTTGTTTTTTCCTGTTGTTGTGATAAAGCATTCTACCAAAAACAACTTAGAGGAGAAAGGGTTTATTTAACTTACAGTTCTGGGTTACAGCCCATCAGAGCAGTGAGGTCACAGCAGTGGAGCCTGGGGGAGCTGGTCAGACTGCGTCTATAATCATGAACAGAGAGCGATGAATACACACACACTAGCACTTGGCCTGCTTCCTCCACTCTCACACAGTTCAGGATCCCCTACCTAAGGAATGGTGCTGCCCACCTCAATTAACCTCAATCTGCCCACCTCAATTAACTGACACAATCCCTCCTGTTGTGTAATAGCAGAGAAAAGGTAATTCTCAGAGGCCTGTCTCCAAGGTAGCTCCAGATTTTTGTCAAGTTAACAATTAACACTAAACACCACAATGATCATTCATTCATTCCACATATTTTTATTGTGCTTCTGTGCAAGGCACTCCTCTAGGCTTTAAGGGGAGAACACTAAAAAAAAAGAAAAAAGAAAAAATCTATGCCCACAACAAGCTCATCTATATACAAAAAAACATTTTTAAAAGTCAAATATGATATCATATGTTTATATGTAGCGTGTAACTGTTTTTTTCCATCTTAGGTTTTGGAAGCATAGCTCTAATTTTGTCAGGCTCTGGTGGCTTTTCTCACCAGGCTTGACGGAGCTGAGGGCTTAGATGATTACTACGTGCCACAGAATAGCCTCATTCAATGTCTCCTTCTAGAATGCATTGCTGTGTGGTCGAAAGAAACCCTGCTGTAGACCACAAAAGCCTACTCAGGAGTCTAACGAGAACACCGTTCCTGGTCCAGGAACCTCTCTTTTTTTGCCACTAACACTTAGTAGCTTAAGAACACACCATCTTGGAGGAGAAACAGGTTTATTTGGCTTACACTTCCATATCACTGTTGATGACTGAAAGAAGTCAGGAAAGGAATTCAAACAGGGCAGGGACCGGGAGGCAGGAGCGGATGTAGAGGCCATGGAGGGTGGCTGCTTACTGGCTTGCTCTGCCTACTTCCTTACAGAACCCAGGACCAAGATTCTAGGGATGGCACCACCCAGGATGGTGGAATAAATCACTTTAAAAAAAATGTCCCACAGGCCGATCTTAGGCATTTTCTCTATTGAGATGACTCTAGCTGTGTGAAGTTGATAAACTGCACACTTGTCCCCATGTCAACCCGACCCACAAACATATCACTATTAAGCAATAAATCTTCCACTTTAGTTCATGCCCAAGATCACATTAATATTGTCATTACAATATAAAACATTTGACAAACTTTAAAAGTCCCATTCTTTACAAACTCAAATACTTTAAACTCAGTATTTTTTTAAAAATCAGTCTTTTTTGAAATCCAAAATCTCTTTAAAAATTCATTCACTCTGAGGATCCAATGTGGTGGCTCACAACTTTAATCTCAGCACTTGGGAGGTAGAGGCAGGTGGATCTTTGTGAGTTTAAGGACAACCTGGTCTACAAATCAAGTTCCAGGACAGCCAGTGATGTTACACGGAGAAACTCTGTCTTGAAAAGCCACATACACATACACCAAAAAAAAATGTCATTCAGGTGTGCTCCTGTAAAATAAGAAAATAACCCAAATACTTCCTCATTTCAAGAGGAAAGAAGCAAGGCACAGTCACAGTCTGAACAAAGAAAACCCCAACTCCTTCTGTGTAAATAACTCAGTGTCCTGTAGAGGAATTTTAATTCAGAACATGGCTGCTCTGTCAAGAGATCACATCTGAAGACCTTCTATGCCTGTATGATAACACACACACACACACACACACACACACACACACACACACACACACACACAAACACGCCTTTAATCCGGGAGACAGGCAAGCAAATATAGAGCAAGTTTCAGGTAAAAGCTTAGGTCCAGGTGTGGTGGTACATGACTTTAATCCCAAACAATGAAGGTAAAAGTTTGTAGAAGGAAGCACCCATGCTTGAAAGTGATGTCTCATTGAGTGGCAGAAAAGGTGACGAATCAGCAAGAGATTTGACAAAATAGGATACGCCCAACTCTCACAAGAGAGAGGAAAGGGAAGCTACTAAGGGGGGTAGAAGGGGGAGGGGAGAGGGGAGGCAGTTTTACCAGGCGTTTTACAGAGGTTGATTAAGACAACAAGCTAGACACAGGTGAAGACAGAACAAACCTTAGGGTGAGAAGAAGCCAGAAGATTAGAAAAAATTGCTGGAGTTAGTTTGAAGCCAGGTAGAGCAATTCCAGGCGGAGAGAAGCCAGATTGAATCAGTCAGCTGGGAGAGGAGTTTGAGCCAGAACAGCTGAGTTGAACCAGCCAGCCCAGAGCTCAGAAAGAACAAGTAAGGGTGAGCTTATTAAGCAGTTAAGTCTCAGAGGCTGAAAACATTCTAGGCCTAGGTTAGATCGTACAGAGGCTAGAAGCTTCCAGGACTAAACCTAGATTAGCAGACAGAGGCAGTGAGCCTCCCAGACAACAATTAAAATAGGCAAGTAAAAGTTAGTTTTACAGTGTCCAGTGTCTGGGATCCGCTCACAATGTGGTGCATTCCTCCACAGGGCTCGGGTCACTTCTCGAATTCCGCCCTCTGCCGCACACACAGCTTGTCTTCTAGCCTTCGGTTGGCTCTACCCCACCTCTGCGGTGCTGCTCTTGGTATCTCATGGTTCAGGCATCTCTGAAACGCTGGGGTCTCTTGCTGTAACTGGGCTGCGCTTTCAGCAGTGGCCTCTCCTGGCCTCTCTTCGGGGACTCCAGCCCTGCCACATAGCACCAAGCCTTAGCTTCTCTCCACTGACCCCTTGATGATGCCTTCAAAACTATTTACCACCTGGGTGACTGACTCTACCACGTCCAGCTGCCAGTGCATAGTACAACCTTGACCACGTCTGGAACACGGCTGCTGTGTGCTGACTCTGAGGAAACGCCCCCCCACCCCCCACCCCCGGTAAGATTTCACCACAGCGAGGCACCGCTAACTTCTCAGCTCCAGCCAACCAGCATTGAGTATCCCGGCACAGCAAAGGTTTCACTCTAGTGGTTCCGATCTCTTGTTCACCACAGCTGAGTCTTCAGCCCCAGCTGACCAGAACTACAGATTCTTAACTCAGATTAACAAAGGGTCCTGATACAATCCTTAGAGGAGTCTCAAACTTCCCTCTGGAGCCCCACAAGCCAGGCCGCCATCATCTTCTCTGCTCTCAACACTCTTTATCTTCCAAGCTCCCACAGAACGGCTCACCAAGCTTGGAAGAAGCAATAGCTTTTCTATCCCAAAGTTCCAGATTTCTTCCACAATCCTTCCAAAAACAAGTCACGTCTATCACAGCAATACCCCGACTACCCTGGTACCACTTCTGTCTTTGTTAGGGTTAATCGCTGCTGTAATGGCACACCATGACCAAAACAACTTGGGGAGGAAAGGGTTGTTGTTTTGGGGTTTTTGTTTGTTTGTTTGTTTTTTGGTTTTGTTTTTGTTTTTGTTTTTTTTGGGGGGGGGGCTTACACGCCCCAGCACTGTTCATCACTGAAGGAAGTCAGGACAGGAACTCAAACAGGGCAGGAACCTGGAGGCAGGAGCTGATGCAGAGGCCCGGATGGAGTGCTGTTCCTTTTGGCTTGCCCAGCCTGCTTTCTTATTGAGCCCAGGACCACCAGCCCAGGTGTGGCACCTCCCTTTCACATTAGTCACTAATTAAGAAAATGCCTACCAACTTGCCCGCAGCCCGATCTTATGGAGGCATTTCTCATTTGAAGCTCCCCCTCTCTGATGATGCTAGCTTGTCTCAAGTTGACATAAAACCATCTGGAAACCATTATCAGCTCCTAAAACTCTGGGGAGTACTTAGTCCAGCTAGGCAACCTCTTCCAGACTTTCTCCCAATGCCCAGTCTGGGTTTTGCTGCTAGAAGCACTTAAATAATCATTCTTTTCACATCCTCATTGACTCTGAGAGTTTCCTACATCACAGCCAGAGCTGGGGTGTGAGCTGTCTCCCTACAGCCCTGTGTGTGTTCTCACCAAGTCGTGGCTGGCTTTGAAGATCCTGGGTCTTAAAAGCCCTAAGTACAAGTTACTTCACCTTTGTGACTTCACCTATGAGGTCTCACGGGGTCACTTTCAGACTAGTCGGGGTTCAGCGCGAAGGAGAAGGAAAAAGAGGAGGAGGAAGAGGAGGAGGAGGAGGAGGAGGAAGAGAAGAAGAAGCCTGAATCTCACCTCCGGAGAGTAGGAGTGTCAGCATCACTTTGCGAAGGAGGCGTGCAAGGGCATCTCTGGGAAAAGCGATCTCCACATCCCTGGTCCTCCTTGTACCTTAATCTATATGGCCAAAGTCAAGATGAGAAACTACTAAGTATACTATAAGCTTAAGGGGGAAATTTTAATCACTGTGAAGTCTCTAAAATAACAAGTCTCAAAGATCCACTAATCAAGCAAAACCACGCCGGATAACTGAGTGGCTAACTCCCCTCTCCCTCTCATAGGTAAATCCTTTGACCTACTGGCTAAGGCTAAAACAGCTTGATCAAGGTCACTCCTTGCTAATTTGCAAAATTTTGCCCGATTAACCAATATTTCCTGTGTGTAAGTTGTGGGACTTAACCATCAATATTGACATCTAAGGCTACTGTAATTATGTTAGCTAATGCTTAAATGTAATGTTAAGAAGGCTGTCCAAGCCGGACGGGGTGGCGCACACCTTTAATCCCAGCACTCGGGAGGCAGAGGCAGGTGGATCACTGTGAGTTCGAGGCCAGCCTGGTCTACAAAGTGAGTTCAGGATAGCCAAGGCTACACAGAGAAACCCTGTCTCGAAAAAAAAAAAAAAAAACAAGCAAATAAACAAGAAGGTTGTCCAGGTATCTGTGGACTGTCTAGGTACCCTGTTAGGAAGGGACGCACATATCTTATCCTGTCCACTTACTTTTATCAGTAAGGAGGATGGGAGGAGGAAAAGGAAGAGGAGGAAAAGATGCCAAAAAGGGGGAGGCAGATCAGAATTTACAGGAATTGCTTACTAAACTCAATATACTACGCATTGACTAGCCACAGCTTCCAACACCACTGTGCTTTCATTAATTGATAAAAATCAACAAATGAAATACGAGCTATCTATGCACAGCAGGCTCAACTCTGTGAACTTAGCTGACCATTTTGTTTTGAAAGAGAGAAACAAAGTGTGGAGCAGACAAACAGATTAGAGAGGAAATGACAAGCTGGCCAAGGGGAGCCCTGCTATGTTCCCTCTTTGCTTTTCCCCCTCGGGTTTTGCTTTGGTTTTGGCTGAGCTTCCTAGAGAAGGAGGATGCTCTGGCTGGCGGCAGGGACCCCACTCCTCAGGCATTGTGAAACCCACCGTGTTTCGGTTGTCTCTCCAGACACTGTAAATGCACCGACTGTGTATGTAATAGTAGGTTAAGTGCCCTTTAAGAAAAAAGTCTTTGGTGACTTAGATGGATTGTCAATCTAAGGCTCTACCCTCACCTGGAGACAGTCGCTTGGCACGTCTGTGAGTACACGTACATCAGCCTTGTGTACATTGAGTTAACTAGGGCGAGAAGATCGAAATGGGGGCAGCACCATTCTATAGAGGCAGGGGAGGGGGGTCTGGCTGGATAAAATAAAGATGATGAGCCAGGCATGGTGGCGCACACCTTTAATCCCAGCACTCAGGAGGCAGAGGCACATGGATTACTGTGAGTTCAAGGCCAGCCTGATCTACAAAGCGAGTCCACAACAGCCAGGACTACAAGAGAAATTCTGTCTCAAAAAAACAAAAGAAGAGGAAGGAGGAAAAGGAGGAGGAAGAGAACTGAACACCAGCATCCCTTGCTTCTCCCCTCCTGGCTGTGAACACAGTGTGAGCAGGCGCCTCAAGCTCCAGCAGCTGTGACGATTGCTGCCACAGCATACTGTATCTCAAACTGTGAGCAGAAAAGTGCCCACCTTCTATGTTAGGAAAGATCACTGGGTCCTTGGGATGGGAAAAGAACAAACTTCCAGTGTCATGCAGACTTAAGATTCCATTACTGTCTCCACCCCAGGACTTTTAGGGATATTTTCTCCTTAAAGAAATCCAGGGGCTCTGAGAAGAGTCTTGCCAGCACAACATAAGGAACTGATTAGGCTGCATTTAATGACTTACACAAAGTAACCCAGATATCACAGTAAGAGGTGGGGGATATATGAGGGGGCACATAAAGATATGTTTCCTGTCCTCGTGAAATATTTATTGTGGGGACATGCCATTATCATAGGTGACATAAATGTTGTATAGCTTTGGTAAGGCCAATGTGGTATAATTGAGACGTCTTTGCGTTCCAAGTGGCTCAAACCCAACTCACACTGCTCAGACTTACATAAACCAAAAGCGTGGGCGGGGGAGTGCCTCCGCTTCCACCATCTAATCATGTGTGGAATGGGGGGAGGGGGGCAGGGGGGCTGTTGACTCATCTAATTTAAAAGCCAAAGGTCTGCTGCAGTGTGGGCTAGCATAGAGCTTGTCGAGTCACTGGGAGGCCTGGTTCCTCCAATTTTTGCCCTTACTCACCTCCCTTTGTAGTTACTATCATGGACAAATTCTGAACTCAGCAGAATTTCTCTTTCTCAACTGCTTTGAGTGTGACTCTTACCAGCTCAAAATAAATCCCACGCACAGTTTCCCAGCTACTCCAAGCTGGTAAGAGTGTGGCTCTCTGACTGGGCAGGTCTAAGTCATACACTCCTCACTGGAACTGGGTTAAAGCCAAGCCAATGCCATGAGAAGCCCGGGCAAACGGGCCAGTCCCTAAAAGAGATGCAGGTGCCTTATGGAGACAAGACAAAGGGCATTAGCCACCAAACACACTAGTTGTCCACTTCAGTGCCCCCCACCCATGGGGGGGGGGACAGTCTGTGCTCCCTCCCTATCCTGGCAAATACAACAACCAAAATTCAACTGAAGGGATTTCTATCCTTCCTAGGTCTCTGAGGGACGCATTTGTTGTCCACCTTCCTTTTCCCTCACTCTCAAAGTCCTACACATCCTGGAGTTTCTCTCCCCGCC
This sequence comes from Acomys minous, assembly GCF_964271855.1. Lineage (NCBI taxonomy): Eukaryota > Metazoa > Chordata > Mammalia > Rodentia > Muridae > Acomys > Acomys minous. The sequence continues at coordinate 111,520,311 of NC_140490.1, forward strand.
CCCCACCTCCCCCCCCCCCATCATATAATCCAGGCCCTGCCCACATTCCAACCCTCGCTCACATATCTGCTGCCTGCCGCCCCCCCCCCGGTCCCCCGCCCCCCCCCTCCGTTCCCCGTTCCCCACACCCCCCCACCCAGGTCTATGGGACGCCGGTTTTCCCTTAGCCCCTTGCACTCTCCTCTCTGGTTTCCAAACTTTACAGTTTCTCGCGTTTTCCTTCACTGATTTACCCAGTCTACACGAGGTAGCCCACCACTTTTCCTAAACAGTGGCCATAGAAGAGGCTTGGAGGCAGAAGACAGCCTGTTTCAACCTGTGGCGGCATGTCTTTGCCTCCGCTGCGGACATCCAGTCAAGCTACACACTCTACTGTGATACACATCTGGCTGAGCAGAGGCAGGTTTGTATTACGATGCTAAGGATGAGCTGGGATCCAGCCCCGGCAGTTGTAGAGCTTGCTCAGCGTGTACTTACTGTGCAAGGCCTTGCTCGAGCCCTCAAGACCACAAAAGAAGATGCGAAGAGCAAATGGGTATGAAGTAAACCAGAGAGATGGGAAGAGATTAAAAACTGTTTTTGAAGCAGACGCCAACGTTAGATAAGATGCTGGCACTGGGGGAAGCCGGGAGCTGAAAGGGAACGGATGGGTTCAGAAGGCCAAGTGAGGGTGGCATGGCACAGAGAAGGCCCCTTAGGGGTCACCCCACACACACCCCTTCCCCCCCACCCCCACCCCTGCAAGCAGCGGCCTACAAAAGAGCAGCCATTATCCTACAAAACAATTGTCTGGCCAAAAGGTCTACAGGGTCTCTTAAAACCTCAACAGGGCCGAGGGAAAAGCTTTCCCTTTGGAGCCCTGCCTGGCTTGTTCTGCTTTAAGACCCAGAATTAGGGAAGGACTCTGTGCGGCTCTTGGCTGAACTTGCTTTCCGTGAAATGCTGAAGTCAGAAGAGAAATCACTGCCAGGAGCAAGTTTTGCTGTTGTAACCACGGTTAATTCAAGTTTCTAATCCTCTGCTCTTCAACTGTGGAAGAGAAATTTGATGCAGAGAGATCAAAGTCAGCCTGTTGACTGGAGTTCAGGCTGGTGCCCCGGCAACGTGGTCCACGGCCTCTCCCTGTCCGTTTTTGCTGTGACTCATCTCTTCTTTGTTCTCTTTTCCTTATTTTCTGCCTTCTTTTGGATGACGTAAAATTTTTGTGATTCTCTTTACCCCTTTTGGTGGCCTGTTTAGCTAAAACTATTTGTGTGGTCCGGTGATGGTGATCGCTTTTGGGCTTATCCTAGACTTACTACAACCTACCTTAAATGACAATGTTATCCCTGCACAAGTAGGACAAAGACCTTCTAACCTTTCTCCTTCCACCTCTGAGGTTTTCTGAAGCCACTGTCATACATCTCTCTTTAAATTTACATTTTATATTATACTATAAAGTCTTTATACAAGACATTGTACACATTTTCAGAGCCTTCTTGTTCAATCTGCCCAAATACCTTTGAAATAATTTATTTTTAATGAGAAAATCAATGCATTTTTTTACATTTATCTGTTTGTTGTTGTTGTTGTTGGGTGTTTTGTTTTGTTTTGTTTTGTTTTTCTCTATAAACAGGACCCTTTGCTCATTTTGTGGGCACAGACATCTTAGGATTACTTTCCTCTGGTGAGAAGAAATTTTTTTTAATCGTTGCTTATACTTCAATTGTGCTGTGTTGAATTATTTCAGCGTTCATGCAAATGAGACAAATAGTATTTCACCTTCAATTTTGAGATCACTTGCTGAGTTTTAAAATCTAAGTTGACACTATTTTTTTCCTTCAGTAAAGTTATTTCTCCCTTATGAACTCTCTTATGTTGTTTCTTTTGTTGTTTTCAATACAGAGTTTCTCTGTGTAGACCAGGCTGGCCTTGAACTCAGAGATCTGCCTGCCTCTGCCTCCCAGGTGCTGGGATTAAAGGCGTGCGCCACCACTGCCCAGCAAGTTGTTTCTGGCAAGATGTTCGACACCATTGCTACCCTTTACTCCTCTGTGTGGACTACAGAGCTTTACTGTTCATCTGCCTTTTAAAAGATGTGTGTGTGTGTGTGTGTGTGTGTGTGTGTGTGTGTGTGTGCGCGCGCGCGCGCGCCTCGTACCCAGAGGTCAGAAGAGGGCATCAGATTCCCTGGAACTGGAGTTACGGATATTGCGAGCTATGGTGTGGGGACTAGGGACTAAACCTGGGTCTTCCACAGGAGCAACAAGTGCTGAAGCCTTGACTGCTTAACATTAGGCAAGGTTCTGGGTTCGATGCCCAGAATAGAAAGCAAAAAAACAAACCCAAAATGACCACAAGCAATGCCACCTTTCAGTACTACCCAAGCAAGTGTGGGGTCTGTACTCAAGTTTCTAACAAGTTCTTGGGGGATTTGGAAGCTGAGTGGCTCAGGATCACACTTTGAGAATCACTATATCAAACTACTCAACTCAACGTTCATCAAAATATGGGCAGCAGAGGGTGAGCCATACATACCCATAATCAAATCAAGACGAAGCGTGTCACAGTCAAACAGCCCTAGGTTTACCTACAGTGCTGCTGGACTCCAGTGGAAAACACAGAGAACAATCCCATCTCCTCCTGCAGGCAAATCCAGGAAACCAACACCTTAGAAACTACAGAGACCAATGGTTTATTTTTTCTTCCCATTTTAAAAATTAATTTATTCAAATCACATCTCAGTTGTTATCTCCTTGCTTGTCTCCTCCTGTCCCAGCCTCCCTTCCTCTTTAACCCTATTTCCCTCCTCTACGTCTGTGACAGAAGGGGACCTTCTCCTTCACCATATGGTCACAGCGTATCAAGCCTCATCTTGGTAGCCTTCCTATTCTTTCTCTGAGTGCCACCAGGGGAAGTGGTCAAATACGGGGCACCAGAGTCTCCTGGTGGAAACAACCTAAACGTCCCTCAGTTGAAGAATGGATAAAGAAACTGTGGTACATTTACACTATGGAATGCTACTCAGCTATTAAAAACAAGGAATTTCCAAAATTTGTGGACAAATGGATGGAACTAGAAAGGATCATAATAAGTGAGTTAACCCAGAAGCAGAAAGACTCACATGGTATATACTCACTTATAATTGGGCACTAGCCCAACAGGGAGACCAATGTTTTCTAAACCGTGGGTTTGGTTTTGTTGGTCTTGTTTGTTTGTTTGTTTTTCAGTAGAAAACTATGGAATGACTCATGAATCTGTGTCACCCTTGCACAGCTGCCATGCTAGCCATCTCCCGTGTCCTTCCCAGTTTGATGTAGGATGTTGTTTCTGTCTGAATCCACCCTCTGGCTACCCTAAACCAAAATGGGGATTATCCCATTTCCAGACCAGAGATCCAAGAGGGTAGATGGCATCCCTGTGCCTCGGGGTCACCGGGGACTTGGGTAGCAGATGCTTATGAACCACCACATGGACGCTGAGAACTGAACCTGTGCCCTCTGCAATGTAGGCAGCACCCTCAACCTCTAAGCCATCGCTTAGAGCCCCAAGCAATATTTTTGGTTAAAAAAAAAAAAAATCAGCCAATGCTTAGAAGCCAAAACATCCAAAGTTTTATGATTTAAGAGAGTTTTGTTAAAAATTTTAATTCATACTTTTAAAAAAAAATGAGACTTTTTGTGCTTCTCAAATTGCAGGTTTGCAAGTTGAGTATGGAGCCTTAAACTGCATATGTTTCTATATAATCATGGGTTGCATAACAATGCTTATTTCTTCTAGTCAACGACACTCCAAATATATAATAATGCTCTAATAAAATTGTAATACCTGATGACATTTTAGCTGTCTTACTTTGCCCTTTACCATATGCATGCAATGAAACCAGCAAACTATATACTCTTCCAAATATAACCTAATCATTAAATAAAACATGACATATATATCAAAATACATTATGATATGTATACTTCTCTCCTTTTTGGTATATCATTTTAACACATGGACATTGCACATCTGCTTTCTTAACATACACTCCTTAAAACACGACTTTTTGTTTTGTTTTGTTTTTCTAAGCAGGGTTGCTCTGTGTAGGCTTGGCTGTCCTGGACTCACTTTGTAGACCAGGCTGGCCTCGAACTCACAGAGATCTGCCTGCTTCTGCCTCCCACGTGCTGGGATTAGAGACGAGCACCACATGCCCATCTTAACACAACTTCTATGCTACAAAGACTGGATGGGAAAGCAAACATTTTGAAGACTACCTTGAAGCTAAGGTTCCGTGTGTAACCTATTCTCACCTAGGCCTGTCTACTCTGATGTACATTTAGAAGGAGAGTGAGTTACATAAAATGGCGGTCATGACCAAACACGGTGGATATCCAGTAACTAAAGTAAAGGTCTGTTGTCTAGATATGGCCTAATAGCTGACGAGAGTCAGGCACGCACAGCAGCCTCTCCCTGAGGATGGACCCTGATTGCTTGCCGGATCTCTTTATGTAGGCCTGACTTGCTATGTAGACCAGGCTGACCTTGAACTCACACAGATCTGCGTGCTTCTTGCTTCCCAAGAGCTGGGACTAAAGGTGTGCACCGCTCTGCCCGGCCCATCATTTGCTTTCTTGTTTACAGTAATTCTATAATCTACAACCAAGTTGGGTTACCACTAAGCCTATTAATGTTTATTATCAGGTCTATAATTATTATTATGGCAGTATTTTCTAAACCCCTAGCAGTCAATCAAGTCACAGACAGTGGTTATATTTTAAAATAGCCTTAGTTAACCTGGAGCAGGGCAAATATTAATCCCCTAAACTACATCCCATAATGGGGCAGGTATGGGATCCCTGTCCCAATCCCATGTCATCTGGCTCTAATAATTTCTATCAAGATACCTCCCATCCATAATCCCATATACTTGCTAATGTTCTTTATCTGGGCCAAATCCTCCATCCACATAGGCCATGCGCTTCTCCTCCACCTAACCCATAATGGTGAAACTTCTCCTCATGTCTCCTCTGGTCACTCTTATTCCCAAGATTCTCTCTGTCTCCCCAAGTCCAGGAACCTTAGCCATGCCTATCCCATTTGCCCTGCCCAGGTGTGATGGCCTTCTATTGGTCAAACAAGTTAGGCTCTTAGGCAAGGTAGGTCTCAGAGACAGCAAGCAGTAATTAACAACAAAATACATCAGACCAACCTCCAACAGGGTTCATATAAGCACATGTATAGTTAGCATTGCTAGTTGAAATGCAGAATTTTAAAGCTAAGAAGAACCTTAGTAATAAACTCTACTGAAAATAATCCCCAAAGCAAGTTAAAAAACAAAACAAAACAAAACAAAACAAAAACCCAACTTACCTAAGCTTCCATAAATGGAGACAGAGGCAAAACCATATACGGCCTTCTTATTCTGCCTCTACATAAAGAATTTATAGAATCTTTTGCCCAAAGAGAAGGTGAAACAAATGACCAGCCAGCTATGCTCTAAGTTACACTTTGGGATTTTATGTGTTAACACAATGTGTTGTCTCGCTGGCTCTAGTCAGAGGATAGACAGACTATGATGCTTTTGTAATGAGTTGCCTTCCCTTTTTATCCTCCTCCTCCTCCTCCTCCTCCTCCTCCTCTTCCTCCTCCTCCTCCTCAGCAGAGGGTGACCCTGTTTCCAAACCTGCTGCCCTGAAGCCTACCTAGACTGCTGCATGGTATCAGTGTCTCTTGGTCTTCATCACATAGAGACCTATGTAGGATGCAGGACTATGCTCCGTGTTCCAGAAGACACATTCCCAAGAAGCTGAGCTCTACGATAAGTTCTTTGAGCTAAAAAGAATTTAACTTCTTTTAAGAAGTTCTTCTAGTATGACATCAAAGAACCATTGTCGAAAGGGCTTAATAGTGGAAAGAACGTGATACTAGATCCAAACTGGACTTAAATCCCTGTCCTGCCCCTTATTTACTACGAGCTTGGATAAGTTATTCGATATCTCACCTTTCTTATGTAAAATAATAATAAACTTACGAGACCATTGGGAGGACCATGGAAAATATTCCTATGATGTTTGACATCCAAAACAATATTGTTTTTTTTGAGACAGGGTTTCAAGGATGTAGCCTTGGCTGTTCTGGACTCACTTTGTAGACCAGGCTGGCCTTGAACTCACAGAGATCCACCTGTTTCTGCCTCCCTGGGTGCTGGGATTACAGGTGTGTACTACTGTGCCCCGGTTGCTAAGCAACGTTTGATGAATAATTATTGTAAATTTTTTTCGAGATAGGGTTTCTCTGTGTAGCCTTGGTAATTTTATTGAAATATTGTTGTCTTGAAGAGCACCTGATGATGTGGCTTTGGGTCCTTTCTCATTTATTATTTGACAGCTGAAGCAGGGTCACAAGCAAGCAAGCCCAACACCTTTGAACCAACTGGCTTTGAGGGATATCCCTGTGTGATGAATGTTATAAGGAGGCTTCTGGAGATTCAGGAAGTCGAAGGGATATGATTGATGTCTTGAAGGCTTTGCTCTTAAAATTCGTGTTATTATTTTGAGAGTGTGTTAGTTATTGGAAGAGTAGGTTCTTGATTTTTAAAAAAATGAGCCCAGGAGCCAGTCATGGTGGCTCACACCTGTAGTCTCAGCACTTGGGAGGCAGAGGCAGGTGGACCATTGTGGATACTAGGCCAGCCTGGCCAAGGCTACACAGAGAAACCCTCTCTCAAAACAAAACAAACAAAAAAATGAGCCCAGGTTAGGACTTCTTCTCTTTCTCTCCTCCCCCCGCCCCCTTCCCTCTGCCTTGAATCCCAGCCTCCAGACCTGTGAGAAATTCATCTCTGTTGTTGTTGTTGTTTGTTTATAAATTACCGTCCCTCAGGTGTCCTGCTACAAAAGCACAGAATGGACACAGCCAATTCACCCTTGGGAATCCTATGGTTGGGCTCACCACTGAGCCTCAAGCTGTGTAAATGAGGTGAACATAAGGAGGAAATTAAAAACTGGAGAATTTCAGTGTATAACATTAAGAACTGGGAGTGGAGCCCAGGCAGTGATCGCATTGCCAATCCTAGCACCTGGGAGGCAGGGGCAGGCGAATCTCTGAGTTCGAGGCCAATAAACAAAAAGTCCCCATAAAAAGAATTGGGAATAGGAATATACCAGTGGTTCTCAATCTGTGGGTCACAATCCCTTGGGGGTTTCATATCAGATATTTACATTATGATTCATAACGGTAGCAAAATTACAGTTGTGAAGTAGCAACAAAATAATTTTATGGGTGGGGTCACCACAACATGAAGAACTGTGTTAAGGGGTCACAGCTTTAGGAAGGTTGAGAACCACTGTCCTACACTGTAGTCCAACAGCAAAGTAAAATCTAAGCCTGTAGGGTTTTATTTTTTTGAGCTTATAATTGCACAATTTATAGGAGGCTTTTTTTTTAAAAAGCATTAACTTTTCCTCTCATAGCTCAACACTTTTCTTATGATGTGAGAGCTAATGTAGATGTGACAGATTTTATTTTCTTGTACAAGAAAAGGTTTTACAAATGACTCTTTAATCCTGTGTGTGAGGATTGCACAAAAACCCTTCCACGGGTATGCCATAATGATAAAGTACTTATTAATTACATAATTCATTATTGTTTCTAAAACGTTCTCTACCTTTGTTCCCACAGAAACACAACACACACACACACATGGTTTTAAGGAGACATTTTTATGAAGTTTTTCTCTGGATCTTTGTTTCAGTGGCCAAGACATATGGAAATCTCATTACCTAAATTTAAAATGTAACATACACCTGTAAGTTAATTTTAAAATCCTGAATTACAGTGATTCTTCTAGTATTTTCCTGAATGGGGAAAAATACTTTTTATGTGATAAGCCCTGTTGCACATTCTATATTTTTTTAAGTTGGAAGACAAATGCACATGTCTGTATTTAATCTTAGCATGAACCAAAACTGTAATGTAAAACAAAATAAAGTGATTTTTATCTTTCTTAAACTATCTGGCTATTTTGGGGCTGGAAAGGTAACTCCATGGTTAAAATTACTGGCTACTCTTCTAGAGGACCTGTGACTGATTTCTAGAACCCATATGGTGGCTCAGAAGCATCCGTAACTCTGGTTCCAGAGGATCCAATGCCATCTTCCAGCCTCTGTGGGCACCAGGCAGCCATGTGGTGCACAGACATACATGCAGCCCAGACACCCATAAAATAAGTGAAATAAAAACCATTAAAATACTCCTGGTGTTTCTAGTAATAAGATAGTAAGATAACATCCTCTATCCTTCACATCTTTTAGGAGAAGGCGCATGATTCCCAGTGGTTGGAATTTATTTCCATGTCTCCCTAGAACAGTACTTAAAGATAGATGTTAACACTTGTGTGAAACTTCAGAAGAGCATATCCAGTCAATTGTGTGTCTATTCAACTTTCTTGAAGAGTGAAAGAGTCACGTAGAGGAAGGACTGAAAACTGCAACTGGTTTGGCAGCCAGGACTTCTGGGATGGACTGGACAAGGGGCCCAGAGGCCCTCCCAAGGCTGTTGAACATTAGCCAGGACCCGAAGGTCTTTCAAGCTCAGTCTTGTTTTTGTTGACCAAGGGCTTCGACGTCTCTGTCCCCATTGGCTAGGGACGTCTGTCCCTCACTACATGAACCCTCCTTAGGCTACCCAAGTGTTTTCCAAACACAGACACTCATCTCTCCTATGGCAAATGCAAGGAGCATGGCCAATCTCTAAGCAGGGCAAGGCACCATTAAGCACTAACTCCTGTGTTAATGTTCCTTTTGGTGTCCTTTCCTTCTTTTCAACTGAAAATTTCTGGGGGGAAGGCTGGCCATGCCCAGAGTCACTTCTTTCTTTGTTTTTGTTTTTTCCAAGACAGGGTTTCTCTGTGTAGTCTTGGCTGTCCTAGACTTGCTTTGTAGACCAGGCTGGCTTCGAACTCACAGAGATCCGTCTGCCTCTGCCTCCCAAGAGCTGGGATTAAAGGTGTGCGCCACCACGCCCGGCTCAGAGTCACTTCTTTCTAACACATTAGTAAGGCAAATTGAGTATGCACAGTCGTGTTTCCGTCAGCTGTCTTTATGATGCAGGCTGACCGTTCTTATCTGCCATTTTAACCTTCTGAAAATGTGTTGCACGCTGATCAGCTAAGCGTAACCCCAAATATGATACAGACCCAGTGGATTCAGTTATAAGATCAGGAAAGAGCTGTCGAGGAGAGAATAAGACCACAGGGGAAGAATGGGGAGAAAGTCTTATGTTTGCTTGTTTACCTTGATGCGGCATCTTACATAATCCAGGCTGGCTTTGCATGCATGCATCTGAGGCTGACTTTGAACTGATTCTTGTCCCCCTCCCGCCCCACCTCCACTCTCCAGGCTCCTCCACCATGCCTAGCTATGAAGTCTTCCTTATTTGTATCTCAGAACCACATACATTATGGTGTTGAAAAAAAAAAAAGTATGGATGTGGTTTTCAGCCACCACAGTGAGTTAGTTGGGACCCTTCACTTGAAACATCTGGAAACCTGTCAAAACAGGGACTAAATGATGGGAACTCGTCGGCTATCCTCAGGAAGGGACATTGCAGGCAGGTAAGCTTTCTGAGGAGTTGTTCTCAGCTCTGTTTCTGTCTTCTGTGTAGACTCATCCATAACAACCCTAGGATCCCTGAATGCACGCATCACCTTCCAGGAAACTGCCAGATTTATTCCATTGGCTTAGATGGAGACATCCTCACCTAAACCAGTGGCTGAGATGCCCTGGTTGGTACCACTGCTCCACCCTAGATGAGGTCTGTGGACTTACTCCCCCAAAACCATGCGGACCCAACTGGGGGAGGCAGAGAATCGATACAGAGATGAAACCCAAAATACCTAACACAAGGTTTGAGGACACTTTTGTTGTTGTTGTTGTTGTTTTTCTTTTTCTTCTCTTTTCTTTCTTTCTTTCTTTTGTTTTGTTTTTTGTTTGTTTGTTTTTTGTTTTTTAAAACTATAGGATAGACAGCATGTTTGCTATCTGAAAAGAAGCAGGAGAAACAGAAGTTGAAAAGCAAGGAATGGTGGCCCAGGATTAAAGAATATGAAATAAGCCAGGCATGATGGTATACAGTTGTAACGCCAGCATTTGTGAAATTAAGGAGGAGGAGCACTTAATCCCAGGAACTTGCCACCAGTCTGTACACAGACAACAACCACTGAAACAGTCGAAAGAGTGTCTGTGAAGTGGGAAAGCCACACATCCTCTCAAAAGCAGGGACGGTAAATACCAACTACTCTAGAGAAAACGATAGGCAGACATTTTGAGACAACATGCATGAAAGCTGGGGTAATGTTGTCTGGCGACCTCGAATGCCCATGAAGAAGCTGCTAATTGAAAGGACAGGAAAGTGACGCAGTATTCGAGGGCCTATGACACAGATGAAACGAGTTGCCTTCTTACACGTGTAGAGCTAGGAAAACGCAATTATAACTCAAGACTTACGCACAGTCTAGAAAAGCTAGGGAACCCTAGCCTAAAAGAAGGCATAAATACAGAAGGAAATTTGTATCCCCTGATGAGAGAGGGTTAGAAAGAGAGTCGTGTATGAAGGAGCAGGAGTCTGTGGCAGATTTAAAAACACATAGTTATGACAAGAACATAGGATGAGATTTTCTGCTCTCAGGATTTAAACATAAGAAAGTTGCTCTCTTTGTCAGAAAAGGCCTCCGAGAGTGTCACTGTTGGGTATGAACTGTGAAAATCCCCACCATCGCTAATAACCCTTGACGAAACAATGAGCAGCTGGTTTTGGTTTTGGTTTTTGTTTTTCTGGGTCGTCCGTTCGCAAAATAAGAACTTTCCCCTTTGTTGAGTATGCGCTAAAAAAGTTCCTCTCCATGTAGCCTAGCTGGCTTCTAGGAAAGACCGCTTGGTGGCCTTAAAATAAAGAGGCTTTGGGTTTCTATTCATGGCCATGAGACCAACAGTTTTTGAGGAAAAGTGGTAAGAAAGGAAAACAGTAGAACTATTTGAAAAATCTAAGCTTCAGGCACAAAGTTATAAAGCTGCCTAAGGACTCTGACCTTGACAGAGAATTTGGACTGAAAATTGGTCCCAGATATTGAAGGATCTGTTACAAAGGTACCTTGTGTTTTGAGTGGGAAAAATGAAGCCTCCTTCTCGATGTTTCCTAACCTTCCATTTGCCTGCAGGGTTGAAGGGGGGTCAGACAGAGAAGAGCTATGTGGCAGTAAGAAGGACTTACTCTCGTCCACAAAGGAAAATTTTTTCCAACTAGACCTTCTCCAGACACACAAATTTCTTTCTGCTGAATTCCCCTAGTTAGTTCTGAGAACACTTAATACATTTCTGCTAGAAAACCTTTCAGAAGGCATCATAACTGGTTAGCAAAGAACAACATCTGTTTCTTTCTCAAAAAGCAGAAAAGGGATTTTATAACATCCATTTCTAATACAACAATCATTTGTCAAGTATTTATCCACGGGCCAGGTCCTTAGTCTTTTACATACAGCAAGTGATTTACATATATGTTGGTTTGTATAAGAATGTGCCGCCCTCCAACCCCCACCCCCACCCCAGGCTGGAAAGATGGCTCTGTGGTTAGGAGCACTGGCTGCTCTTCCAGAGGTCCCAAGTTCAATTCCCAGCAACCACATGGTGGCTCCAGGCCTGCCCTATCAAAGTTGATCACACCACTCTTGAATACCTCAGACCTTCATTCTTGCTTGCTTAGCTGCCCTATCTTAGCAGCATTTGTTTTGAGGATGCTGTCCCCTTTACTAGTCCTGTCAACTGTCAGCTTCCCTGACTCCAGTTTATTTCAGACCTTTCTGTCCCTCATTTGTGATGCTTGGAGTCGATGTGTGAGCAGACGACGACCCGCTTGCACGCCGCTATCTCTAGACCTGCTTTCAGAATGTGCTTTGCAGTAGGGTGTTAGGAATAGCCTCAGTGGCCTCCGAAAGATGGAAAGAACCATGCTATGCCCCAAGAGTGTTCTCGGTAGAGATGAAGAGATGGCTCAGAGGTTAAGAGTACCGCCTGCTCTCCCAAAGGTCCTGAGTTCAATTCCCAGCAAGCACTTGGTGGCTCACAACCATCTATAATGTGATCTGATGCCCTCTTCTGGCGTGCATTTGTATACACAGATACACAAAATTAATAAATAAATCTTGGGAAAAAAATAGCCCCCCCCCCCAAGCTCATATATTTGAGTGTTTAGTCATCAGGAAGAGGCACTATTTAAGAAGGATTAGGAGGTGTGGCCTTGTTGGAAGAAGTATGTCACTGGGGTTGGGCTTTGGAGTTTCAAAGTCCCAAGCCAGGCCTAGTGTGCCTCTCTCTCTGTGCTTGCAGATCAGAATGTATCTCTCAGCTACCTCTCCAGCACCACAAGTGCCTGGCACCATGCTCCTGCCATGATGATAAAGGGGCTGAGCCTCTGAAGCTGTAAGCAAGCCCCCAGTCAAATGCTTTTTTGAAAATAAGAGTTGCCTTGGTCACGCAGTCTCTTCACAGCAGTAGAACAGTGACTAAGACAACAGGTAAGAAACAGGAGCAATAGGTTAGAGACTTGGCCCAAGCTCTCAGTTACCACGTGGCTGTTCAATTCCTAGCAACCACATGGTGGCTCACGACCATTTATAATGAGATCTGATGCCTTCTTCTGCATGGCAGGTATACATGCAGGCAGAACACTGTCTACACAATAAAGAAATAAAAATAAATCTTAAAAAATAATGTATTCATGTTTACAACCGAAATTCAAGTTTAAACATTTAAATAAGTAAACAATACCTTAAAATACTGATAGTTATATACAAATACATTTTTAAAAATCAATGTACACCATTCCTAGATTCACTGTGAAATATACAGAGAGCAGAAAGCAGAACTACTTTTGTCTTAGGGTCTCCATTGCTGTGAAGAGACACCACAACTCTTATAAAGAAAAATATTTAATTGTGGCTGGCTTTCGGTTCAGAGGTTTACTCCATTATCGTCATGGCGGGAAGCATGGTGGCATGCAGGCAGACATGGTGCTAGAGAGGGAGCTGCGAGTCCTACATCTGGCTCAACAAGCAGCAAGAAGAGACACACTAGGCCTGGCTGCAGCTTCTGAAACTTCAAAGCCCACCCCCAGTGACACACTTCCTCTAAGGAGACCACACCCACTCCAACAAGACCACACCTCCTAACAGCCACTTCTATGAGCCTATGGGGACCATTTTCATTCAAACCCACCACAAGTTTCATAAACAGCTTTGGTTCACATGATGGGTTTTTTTTTTAAAGATATATTTATTTATTATTATGTATACGTTGTTCTGCCCACATATATGCCTGCAGGCCATAAGAGGTCATCAGATCATTATAGATGGTTGTGGGCCACCATGTGCTTGCTGGGAATTGAACTCAGAACCTCTGGAAGAACAGTCAGTGCTTTTAACCTCTGAGCCATCTCTCCAGCCCCACATAATACAGGTTTTGACCTTAGAGTAAATAGTTTGACAGAAAGGCTACAGGTCAGGTCCTGAGGCCATTCCACAAAGACTCTAGTAGACCTTACAAGTAGCAGAAAAAGGAAGATGGTTTCATAGCCCTGCGGTGATGGCATATGCCTTTAATCCAACACTCGGGAGGCAGAGGCAGGTGGATCGCTGTGAGTTCGAGGTCAGCCTGGTCTACAAAGTGAGTCCAGGACAGTCAAGGCTACACAGAGAAACCCTGTCTCGAAAAAACAAAAAAAGCAAAAAAAAAAAAAAAAAAAAAAAAAAAAAAACAGAAAAAGAAACATAAGTGTCCACTTAACATGAGCTACCCAGCTTCCTTCAGCGGAAACAAAACACACAAGCTACTCATTCAGGTGAGACATGCAGTAAGTTGCCGAGCTAAAAGCAAACAGATTGGACTGGTGAACACGAGAAGTGTCTGTGTTTGGAAAAGCTCACAGCAGGCTCCCACACTTTCAAACTCTTGCCGCAATCTGCAGTCTCGGGAGATGTCAATCACTACTTGCGGTGTTTTTGTACAGTACTTGGTAGACAGAGAATCTGGCTGCAATTACGATCTTATTCTGGATTGAGCCCAGCTAACAATACAGCATAAAACAGTATCAGACATATACTCCAAAAAGAACGTTCCTCAACTCTGACCTCCCCCAGAGCTTTTGGCAATGTTAGTAGGACTTTTTTTTTTCTTTCTTTTTTTAATTGTAGCAACGTGAGCCTGTTAATAGCTTGGTGTTGCGCTTGGAAGGACAGGGTGATTGATTTGTGACAGGAGGGAGTCATTTTAGTCGCTGCCTATCGGGGTCTCCACTCTTCAAACACTAATTCTTAGGCCAGCCCACTACTGATGACAGAGAAGCAGATCGCCAGATGTCCTAGATTTCAAGGCAGACAGATATGGCATTATTTCTCTTTTTTTCTAAAGCAATACGTCATCCGCAAGCCCAGGCTTTAGGTCCTTTCTGCTGTCATCGCTCGCAGAGGCTTTTCTGACACCGGCAAACCGAAACCCCAAAGCCTTTTTTGGCGCCAGGGTTTCTGCGTGGGTTGTGGGTTTCTACCCCACAGCATACAGCAATGAGTGGTGGGGAAAGCAAAACACTAGGGGAATGAGGTGTTTTCATAACGTCATTTGTTTAGTCTAGATGAGGAATGCTGTTCTTTCACGACAGGAAAGCTGTGAGTCCCAGAAGCTGGAACTCAGATCAGAGACTATCCTGCACACCGGGGAATCCTGCACCCGGGAGTCCATCACGTGGCGTTTGCTTCCTTAGAGGGTGGCGCGAACCCCATAGGGCGACACCGGATCTTGGTGGCTCCGGGTGGGGCGGGGGTGCGTCCTGAATGCTTGGGAAGCCCCGGGCCCGCAAGGTAGGAGAAGCCAGACACAGGGGAGAGACGCCGGCGAGCGGGAAGCCGCAGGAAGAGGCGGGATTCCGGTCTTTTGTCTCGGGGCCAAGACTGGGATCCCGCAGCTAGAGCGAGACCAAGGGGCGTGGCCAAGAAGACCACGCCCACGACAGGTCTTTAAAATGCGGGCGCGCGCGCTCCCGCCAGTTTTCCGACCGGCCCGCGGCCTCTCTCCGTCCCCGGCCTCGCTAGCTCCGCCCGCCGCGTGCTCCCGCCTCCCACTCGGGTGAGTCCTAGGCAGCCTGCGCCCCGCTATCCCTGTCATCTGCACCCCTGCTCCTGACCGTGCTCCCACCCATCCTCCCACCTCTGTCCCATTGTGGGGTTCCTCTGGCACACCTGCGGTCGCCCCTTAGGCCGTCCCTGCCCTGGGACCGTGAGTCCTTGGGGCAGGTAAAAATCACCCTCACCCCAGTGACCTTTAATCACCCATCCTGTTCTCTGAGGAAAAGGCGAGTTTCTCGTGGCCGCCAGTCCCCCTTTTTTTAGTCTCAAGCCCTCTCGCGGGGCCGATTCTCCCTCGCCTTCGGGTAGAGGGAGTTAGATGCTTCGGGGCTCCTGTACCCCAAGTGTCTGCATGCCCAACCCCGACGACCTTTTTGGGAATTGGCTGGGCGCTCTTGGGGTGGTGGGCGTCTCCACAACCGGCCGAGCCGCAATTCTTTCCCTGCGGCGAAACGGAGCTCCTTGCCATCGCCTTTGTTTGGTGGTCTCTGCCCACCAGGCATAGAATCCTAAATGTAGAAGAAACCTCAGTGAAATACCGGTTGAACCTTCCTAGCTTTTCCCCGGCCCTTTCTACCTTTCAAGTACAAACAGGGATGCAATGTTGCTTGGTTCTGAAATTCTGCAACAGGTCTTCGGAGTCCCAATCTGGGTTCAGAGCTGGATTCTGGTGTAGGCATCCCTGGGGTGAGGGGAGTACTCTGGGAGCCACTGCCCCTGCAAGGCAGGACTTTGAACTGTATTTGTTTAAATGATCACTCAAAAGTTTGGCCTGTTCTGTTTGGGCTGCACACCACGTACACTTTTACTTTATAAATGCTTTTCAAAACGGAAAAAAAAAAGTCCATACTGGATGTAGTAATTTTTTTTTTAACGTGGACAGCGAAAATGGTTTAGTTGGTGGCTTTTCTAATGTGTGCTAAATCCCTACTTACGTAAAAAACCAAGAATCCAGAAAGGTGCCCTATACTTGTACCTAGATTCCTCAAGAAATAGTTAAATGGTGGGTTTCAAAAGAAAGAATCACACGATCTCAAAACTGCAGACAAGCGGTATTTGTGATCGCATTCTCTGCCATTCATTTCGTTGTTCCTGATAAATCGATCACTACGTCTCAAGGCCTTTTGTCCCATGCATTCTTTTTATAACCACGCTGCCATAGAAGTATACATCCCATGATTCCTTGGGGCACTGTTTGTTTAGTTATCTTCAATATGTTTGGTGCACACCTTAGCACTCGTTAACTGAGGAAAGAACTAAGAACAAATGAAGTGCCGTTGTGGGAAGCAGTGGATATACACTAACATTTTATCCAAAGCTTTTTTTTTTTTTTTAGAGATTTATTTATTGTCACATTATAGATGGCTGTGAGCCACCATGTGGTTGCTGGGAATTGAACTCAAGACCTCTGGAAGAGCAGGCAGTGAGTGCTCTTAACCTCTGAGCCATCTCTCCGGCCTATCCAAAGTTTTTACCATAAATTGTTAGCAGACCCCTCCCAGTTTTGTTTTCAGAATTTTGATTGATAATGGAATATGCCGAAGACCACACTCCGATCAGTACTGATTGGATGACCGTCCTGGTGAAACTGCACAGTGGTGGACTTGAGGCAAATTGCATCTTTAGGAAAAGACAGCATAAATGTGGGTATCAAGTGCGTGGATGGCAGAAAGCGAGGTGCCAGATCCAGGCATGGCCCTGGCGATAATTAACTCCAGAGAGCTAGTCTTTAATTTGTGTTCTGTTACAAATTAGATGAATCCAATGACACGGGGAGAGAGGGAGCCCTCTAAGGGCGAGGAGGCATCGCATGGGAGGGCAGAGATGAAGAAGGGAGTGTGATTCCCAAGACAGTACTCATTGGTTTGGTGCCCTTAACAAATTAACTTACTGTCTGGTCTCAGCTACTTCCTCTTAGGAAATAGGTGTAATAGAATACTGAGGGGGAGGAGTGGGGTGTGTGTGTGTGTGTGTGTGTGTGTGTGTGTGTGTGTGTGTGTCTGCGTGTGTGTGTGTGTGTCTGCGTGTGTGTGTGTGTGTCTGCGTGTGTGTGTGTGTGTGTGTGTGTGTGTGTCTGCGTGTGTGTGTGTGTGTCTGCGTGTGTGTGTGTGTGTGTCTGCGTGTGTGTGTGTCTGCGTGTGTGTGTGTATGTGTGTGTGTGTGTGTGTGTGTGTGTGTAAGTTCAAGGTGCAGCCCCAGGGATGTGTGTTTGGTGGGTTCTTTGGGATTTTACACTACATTCTGCACTTTTCTGAAACTTGAGGTGAAATAGATGTCTCCTGGGTCTTCCCTCCATCCGCAGCCCTTCAGAGGTTTCCTTGGTGCTCCATCCCTGCTGGACTGGCATTGGCTTGCCGCCTTTTCCGTTCTCTGAGTTGGGTATCACCAAGCACCCTCTCTGCTGACTTCCCAGGGATTCTGTTTTTGAGCCACAGGTCTTTTTTTTACAGTCCTGTGAAATATCTGGACCTCTTCTCCAAATGTGTGTGCTTTTTTCGTTTTGCGCTGTTCGTAGACCTAATCGAGTACTAATCAAGGACGCTAAATGGAGCTACAATCAGCCCTTTTCTTTTTTCTTTTTGAGACAAGGTTTTGAAAAGTTTCCGCGGCTGGCCTTGAACTTTAGATCGTCTTGTCATAGTCTCCCAACGAGCTTGGATTTGCAGATCTGTGCCTGGTCAAAACCATTTTTTTAAATATATAAAATACAGTGTGGGGGTGGGGGGACTGAGCTCACCAGTCCCCAGATTTAAAGGGATTGTATTTCTCACATTAGAAATCAAGACCCAGAAGAATGTCTCTCATTCCGCATTCTAGGGGCACAAGGCACAATTTCGGAATGTTAAATCCTTCTGTGGTAAGTTGTAGAGGAAGAAACAACCATCGTGTGTTATTGTGTGTGACTGATTTGCAGAGCTAGGCTAGCTCGGTCCTCACATTTTTTATGAGCTCCTCCTGCCAACAGTACTAATTGCTTTTGGCTACTAATAAAAGGTCAGGCGGATTATGATACTTGAAGGTGAAGGGACCTGGCAGCTAACTGTAGAGAGGTTTCCTGGTGACTTCACAAGAGGAAAAATGAAGAGAGATTTGAATCCAGTACAGCAAATACTAAGAGCCTTTGCTGTAGTCACAGATGACAGACAATGCCACCACCGCATCTCTGGCTGGTGGTGCTCTCTACTGCTGTCCTAAGTCAAATTGGTAGTTTTCTTTTCAAAGTTAATTCGTAGTTAATATCTGCCAGAGTTTCCATCCATAAAATGGGAGTCATGGAGATACCTACTTAAGCTGTGGAGGTTAAATTAATAAACTACCTAAAAAAATGAATATGGTAAACATTACAGGAGTTTTGTAATTATTACCACCTGTTACGTAACAGGCACTATTGTAAGGGTGTTTTGCATATATTGTTTAATCTTAGGACCGTTTTCTTTTCCTGTGTGTTTGGGGTTTTTGTTTTGTTTTTGAGACAGGGTTTCTCTGTGTAGCCTTGGCTGTCCTGGACTCGCTTTGTAGACCAGGCTGGCCTTGAACTCACAGAGATCCACCTGCCTCTACCTCCCAAGTGCTGGGATTACGGGCACATGCCGCTGCACCTGGCATGGTTTTCATTTGTAAAACAAGAGAACTAGCAGGGAAAATATAATCAGACTTTTTTTTATCTGTCAAATAAGCAGGAGTCTTGGCATCTAAATGCAGGTCTCTGTGTAAAGGTTGTGAAGACGCTGCGTTGTTTGAATAGTGAAATTTCAGGTCATATTCATAGATTGGGGATTGCTATGGGATACGGTTGGGTCCAGAGATTATTAAATTTACAGCATAGCTGTGTTTAATTACAGAATGTGACTGGGCAGGTACCGCCCCAGCATCCATGCCAAGAATTTTGCGGTACTCCCGTTGAAAAGCATTGTGGTAACAACATGCACAGTAGTTAAAACGGAGAGGCCAAGTTCAACTCCGTTGAAAGGAGGTTTTTTTCCATGGTGAAATTAGCCTTTTTTCAGCAGAGAGAAGGTACAGTTTGCGCCTGCACTGACTTCACTGCGTGGCTGGGTGCTGGGTGCTGGGTGCTGGGTGGGCAGGAAGGAAGCTATTCCTGACCTTGTAACAGGGAACTCAAAGCTGGAGAACCTTGGTGAGCTAAGCCTTTAAATGGGGGAAAAATCAGGGAAGTTTTGGGGACAGCTTCAAAACGTGAGTCTGCTTTGCTCCTTAGGAGGCCAGTGACCTCAGCAGGCACGCACAGCTTGACGTGGTGCCACATCCACGCCCGGGGGTGTTCCTGAAGGAAAGGTGGCCTTTAGTGGAGCTGCCGGCGCTCTTCCAGCTACTCGCGCCTGCTCTCTCAGTAAATCCACCCCACCTTTTTTCAGATTATAGGTCAAGGGGTTATGACTTTGCTAGGGTCGCAGAGGTGGTAACTGGCTTTCAGACCCAAGTATTTCAAACCCTAACTTCCACACTCATTGTGTCGCATGAGGAGTGTCAGTAAGCGGCCTCAGGGTAGTGTGTGCTTACAGACATTGCTGCAGTAATCCTCCGTGCGCAGCCTGAGCTGAACTTACTCCTCCTCAAGGAACATACTATCAGTGGATACACAGGCTAGAACTGTTTTAGCATCTCAGTAAAATTAAAGCCATGCTAAAATGTGTTTACATAGCGTGTGTGTGTGTGTGTGTGTGTGTGTGTGTGTGTTGTAAACATACTTGTCTCTGTGTTTGTATCTGGTATAAACGCGCACATGCGCGTGTGTGTGTGTCTGTGTGTGTGTATGTGTGGTGTAAACACATTTGTGTGTGTATGTTGTAAACATACTTGTCTCTCTGTGTATCTGGTATAAACGCGCGCGCGCATGTGTGGTGTGTGTGTGTGGTATAAACACATTTGTGTGTATGTATGTATGTGTGGTGTAAACACATTTGTGTGTGTGTGTGTGTGTGTATGTGTGTGTGTGTGTATGTATGTGAACACTCGCACGTGTGCCCGTGCATGGTTGGAGGCCAGAAGTCAATATTGGGAATCTTCCTTGATCACTGTCTACTTATTTTATTTGTTTGTTTGTTTGTTTGTTTGCTTTGGTTTTTCAAAACAGGCTTTCTCTCAGTAGCTCTGGCTGTCCTGGAACTTGCACTAGAGACCAGGCTGGCTGAAAACTCAGAGATCTACACGCCTCCCGAGTGCTCAGATTAAAGGTACCACCACCTCCTGGCTATTGTTCATTTGCTTTTGATGAAGACTAGCCTGCCTCTGGGGCTCACCGATGCAGCCACAATGGCTAGCCAATGCGCTCTAAAGATCAACCTGTCTGTTTCCTCTGTGTTCGGACTCCACGCTGCTGTGGCCAGCTTTGGGGTCCATACTGGAGAGCCAGACTCAGGTCCTCATGAGTTTGTGCAGCCAGGCACTTTACAGACTGCGCTGTCTCATCAGCCCTGGTTACATACTTTCAAAAATCATTTTATGTATATGGCTGTGTTGCTTGCACGCCTGTATGTGTACCTCAGGTGTGCCTGGCTCCCGAGGAGTCCAGGAGAAGGGTTGGAGCCACTGGATGTGGAGTTATAGAAGGTTATAGAAGGGTGTGAGCTGCTGTGTGGGTGCTGGGAACCGAACCCAGATCCTCTGGAAGAGCGGCAAGTGCTTTTAACCACCGAGTCACCTCGCCGGCCTATTTACTTATCTTTACCACCAAAAGACAAGACCCTAAGAAACAGACCCTCTCCCTTATAACTGGTGTGTGTGTGTGTGTGTGTGTGTGTGTGTGTGTGTGTGTGTGTGTGTGTGTGTGTACATGTACACAGTATGTTGGGGGAGAGGATTGCCCTTGGTCAACAATGTCTTTATTGCTGTTTGTTTGTTTATTTATTTATTTATTTTTGAGACAAAGTCTTACTAGGCAGGGAGCAGCTCATCTTTTGTTTGTTTGTATTTTTGCTGGGGTGGTTGGCTGGAGAGCCCGTGAGACCCTCCTATCTCCTCCCACCCCGAGCTCTGTAAAGAAGGGACTGCAGTCCCCGCTTTTCAGGAGGGGAATGGCAAATACTGTTGGCTACACAGCCCAGGTGCTCACGTCACGGTTCCTCAGGGTTGGTGTTGGAGAGCCCTGGTGAAGATTTGGCTTTTCTTAGAAGAAGCCAGACGGAACGGATAGCAGGTTGCCAAGACACGGAGGCTCCGCTCTTGGCGCTGCTGTGTTTACCAGCTAAAAAGAGTTAGACTCCAGAGGTAGCTGGAGAGCAGAAGAGAGAAAACGCCTCAGTCTCGTAGGGGGTGCAGGCTAATTTCTAGTTAACGACAGCTTTCAAACACAAGCTTTGCCAAGGGCCGTCATATTAGGGACAGTACCACTAATTACAGTCCTTAACGAGCCTCTCTTCCTCCCCAAATGTGGCTCAAGATGAAGCTGGTTTATAAAAATTTCCCCTTTTGACAGAGTAGACAACAGCCAAGTTTCCAGGGTAACGGTGAAGCCTTTTAAGTGGCCATGTGGAAGCTGGCAGCATTTTAAGTCTGGAGTTTTTCACGGAGCCACTCCAAACCGTTCGTATTCCATCAGGTGACTTCGGCTCCTAATGGGTTCATTCTTTTGAGGGGCCAAATACAGAGCTAGTAGTGTGAGAATGACTTGGTCCATGGGGCCGGAGAGATAGCTCATTGGTTAAGAGAGCACTTGCTACCCTTGCCGAGGACTGGGATTTGGGTCCTATGACCCACTTGATGGCTCAAAACCAGCTGTAATACCAGTTCCAAAAATCTGTTCCTCTTCTGACCTGTCCAGGCACTGCACCCATGTGATACATAGACATATGTGCAGGCAAATCGCCTAAATATATGAAGTAAAAATAGATCTTAAACACACACGCACTTACGCATGCGTGAGTGTTAAGAGTGACTTGACCCCTGTGGTCACATTGCAGGTCTCACTGGTTAACTAAAGAAGAGCATCTTCACACAGGTGAATCAGATTTAGCCTCTAGTCACGTCCCAGGAGATTAACTCTGTCTGATTTGGGTTTTTTAGACTTAGGAGAAGCAGGAAGGGAAGGTTTCACGTATTTGTTGACATGTTCTGTGTGTTGGCATGTAAGCCAAGCATGTCAGTCAGGTATGATGGGTCAATTCTAGTTCTGGAAATTACACTGAAACCCCAAGATCAAGACTAAAAGCAGAAAAGGCCAGTGTCTGGCCTACGCTGCAAGATGTGCGCAAAGTGGGATTTTATTTGTGCTCTTAACATTCTGTAAATGAGCGCATGGGATTGGGGAAAAGGCACGCAGCCCAGATTGCTCAGTGCAGAGCCAGTCGGCTGTGATTAATGGCAGCTGTTGCAGAGGGAGCGCGGCCAAAGACTCGGAGGGGGGAAAAAAATGAAGCCTTGCATTCCTTAAAAACATGCATAGCAATGCCAGGAGTGACAGGAATGGGAGGTTGTCGTGTGTTCTGCCAGAGCCAGGTCCCGGCCATCGGGGCTCACACCGAACACGTGAAGATGAACAGCCAGCGCCGTAGGTGTTAAGGTCCAGGAATGAGGTGACTAGTCAGCTAAGGGTTCTCTCTGTGGCTCCGCAGCAACGCTTGGAGGTTGTTCTGTGGGTTTTTCTTACTGGTGGAGGATTTTATCCTTACAGCTCCTCTCTATGGAAACTTGACCGTTCCTGGCTTATAAGACAAGCCCAGCATTGCAAAGAGGCCCAAACCAGCCTTTCTTTCCCTCTGCTCTTCCATCATGGATCGGGTATACATACAAAACACATAGATAGTGACTGACTCTCCCTGCCCATCGGCTGTCCTGGAACGGAGAGCACTAACCCCACAGAGGCACCCTGGGGATAGTTTTGCCTATAGCAAAGAAAGGGCTCTTCCAAATCTTTAAGAAAGCCCCTGAGATGGGCAGGACTTTAAATGTCCAGATAGAAGCCATGAGAGCTGGTGGCACGCGGGAGAAGTCTGAGATGTGGTCGAAGCGGAAAAGCTAAGAGCTTAGCAAGCACAGTGTTGCAGAAGGCCCAGGCATTTCCTGAAACAAGACATGCTGACCCTTGGCTGCAGTGGCACGCACAGCAGGGCAAGAAAGAGAACGTAACCTCCTTAAGCAAACTAAATCCAGACTGCCTCCCTGGAAAGAATGACAAAAATGGTCAGTTAGGTTTCTTTCTTAAAATACGTCTGAATGTCACTCAAGGACAACCTGATCTAAGTTTGGTCTTGAGGGAGCTGCGCTTCCTCGTTGAGAATGCTCCAAAGATGGATATCAGGATGGAGGAAAGCTGGCTACCAGGCTGCTATTAAATTGCTTGTGTTTAATATGATAGGTCACATACCTTGATAATAGGCGTCCCTCAACAGCCATGTGATTACCTGTAAGTCTAGACCTGGCCTCTGGTCTCCTTGGGACGCATGAGGCATCCTCCGGCAGATGCGTCTTACACACTTGAGCACTGCGGAACACATGGGTGGGTAACCTCCGAGGCCAGGGCAGTCAGCGTCAGTCACTAGGTGTGCTTCCGACTCACGCCTGTGCAGGCTGTCAGAGCTAGTACTGTGTGTCTTGGGCTTAAGTTTCACTTAGGGGTTTAAACAATGGACACCTGTTGTCACTGAGGGGAATGAAAGAAAGGTTGATGCAACATCAAAGGGGATGGGGTGGGAGAGTGGGTGGCTTCAGGGCAAGCCTTGTGGCACCTGTGGACCCTTGGAATGCTCTTACTCCTGGCTTGGCAGAAGTAGTTTCTCTCTCTCTCTCTCTCTCTCTCTCTCTCTCTCTCTCTCTCTCTCTCTCTCTCGTTTTTCAAGACAGGGTTTCTCTGTGTAGCCTTGGCTGTGGCTGTCCTGGACTCGCTTTGTAGACCAGGCTGGCCTCGAACTCACATCAATCCTCCTGCCTCTGCCTCCCGAGTGCTGGGATTAAAGGCGTGCCCCACCACGCCCAGCCCCAGAAGTAGTTTCTTTTTGCAAATGGATACCCATGACTTTAGTGCTAACTAGTGCTTTCAGTCAGGTCTTTGTGTGGAGCGGTGTTGATGTTGTTCATTTCGAGGGACAGGCTCTGGCCTCACATGGTTTGGAAATCAAATTCAGTGGCTGATATAACCCAGGAGTTCTGTACAGACGAATCCAGGGCTCAGAGACTCATCACGGTTCTCTTCCTCTGTGCTGGCACCACAGGGTAGAGTAGCTTCTTCACCCCGTCCTAAAGCACAGCTCTGGATTTACCTTTCACTTAAGCCAGACTGGCGGGAGGAGGCGATGTGTTCATACATGCTTGAGGATTGCCAGAATGTGAGTGGTTGGTTCTGTCCAGAATGCCTGTTTAGAACCCAAACCCCAGTTTGGGTTGCTGCCAGCAAGGCTGATGGGAGACAGGGCGCAGCAAAGTGAGGGCTACATGGGGGAATGCCACTATCATAGGGGCTCGTGGGCAGGGGGTTCCTTTCTTCTTCTTTTGCCATGTCGGGATGGTGCCCAACTGAAGACACAATCTTGGAAGCAGAAACCAGGATCCCTCACCAGACACCACGCCTGCCAGCACCTTGGTCTTGAAATTTCCTGCCTTGAGAACTCCAAGAAACCCATCTCTGTCCTTTAGAGACCGTCCAGCCGGAATCTGTTACGGCAGCACAACACAGGCCAAGGCCAGCAGAGTCAATACCACGGAAATCAGTGCTTTCAAGCTGTGGGTGGTGAATGCTCTGTGTAGGAACCCTACCGACATGACCTGTTTTGCTCAGCAAATGGCCTGGCATGATCCCAAACACCTATAGCCTAAACAAAGACTGTAGGAGGCCGGGATGGTTTCTTAGCAGACACTGCAAATGTCAGGGCTTTTGAGAAAATCCAGATATATTCTGGTTGGCCAGAGCCCATGTTTGTCTAGCTCAGCATGTAAGGCCCTTCCTCCTGGCTTGGGAGGGTTGGGGTGGAGGGGGTGGGCCGGAGAAGGGGGTGGGGGTGGGGCTTATCCTTTCTTGCTGTTGCCAAAGACATGCCTGTCCATAAACCCATGCTGTGCAATGCCAGATCTCTTGGCCCCTTTGGTGACGTGTTGTCATGTACCAGGCGCGGGTTTTTCTGAAGCTGAAGATGAGTTCACTGACTTATGGTCATTGTAGCATAGCAGTAAGTCCTTGCCTCGGTCTATCTGCTTCTGCTCTGACGTACCCTCAGCTGCATTACATTATAAAGGAGCTTGTTTGGACTGACTGTTGTGGTGGCTGTAAAGTCTAGGATTGGTTACCACAGAGCTCCGTGCTGTCCCGTGTGTGGTAGAAAAGTGGAAGGGTAAAACAGGCGTGTTCCTACAGAGAGCGTGGGAGGTGCATGCTAGCAGCCTTCTATTGCCAATAACTAATGTACCCTCTCTGTATGTGGAACCGTGGAACCCCCAGAGCCAAATACTACCACTAGGCTCAGCCCCCTAATGCTGTCATGTAGAGATATTAAATTTCTGCGTGAGTTTTTTTGTTTTTGTTTTTCAAGACAGGGTTCCTCTGTGTAACCTTGGCTACCCTGGATTCGCATTATAGACCAGGCTGACCTCGAACTCACAGCGGTCCGCCTGCCTCTGCCTCCCGAGGGCTGGGATTAAAGGCATGCGCCACCACCGCCCGGCCCTGCGTGAGTTTTTGTGGACACTAACAGCACTCAAGTGTCTAAATGCTCACCTGACTTTTGGCTTGAAGTGCTCATTTCAAGCCTATGTGTACTAAGAGAGATGTTCCCTCCCCATTACTTTGGGTGAAAGGCTAGGGACGAGGTGCCCACTGCAGAGATGAACTGTATAAATATTTAATAAAGGTCTCGTCAGGAAACCTAATGGTGTTCTGGGCCTGCCTTAATGGTTGTATGGAGATCTACTGCTTTTATCAACACTTCCATGTATTCTGATTTATACAAAGGTTTATATTAAATGTCAGCTTTTATAATCAGCCATTCTTAGAAAGGCAGGAGGCACATCCAGAAACCTCGCAGGCAAAGGCTGCAAATACCCCTCATAGAAGGGAAGCCCCAAAACAGTGTTGGGAAAGGGGCTAGTGCCACAGAAACACGTTCCTGTCTTAGCAGGCCCGGCTTTGGTGTACTGGCTCAGGCACCTGAGAAAGCTGGCGTTCAGAAGCCAGCCAGTTAAAGCTGTCCCAGGAGGCCAGTTTGTTAGCCGGATTAGAGGATGTTGCCCCTTCATCATAGACAGTCTGGGGATTAACCTTCTATTTCCCTTCACATCAGACCATGTTTGGGGGTTGTTCCCACATACTTTCTCAGTCATTGCTGAAAGGGGGACTTGGTAGCATTTTTCTGTAGGTCTGACAAGCCTGTCTGAGGGGGGGAAACCAACTGTTTTGGCTGGACTAGGGGCCTTTGGGGTTAGTGAAGCACACAGCAACTTACTTGGCAGCCATGGGGACATGTTTGTTGTGGTGACCTCCGGGTTCCCAGGCGGTTGTACCAGCCATAGACAGCTATCTGAGCTGTAACTGGACCGAACACTAGCAGACATATGTAAGTATGTTCATAGCTTATGTACATTAAGTGTTAAGAATTTAATGTCTTTACAGTGGCTTAAACACGTAGCAAATGACTCTACTTAAATGTAAGGTTTCCAGCTGAGTTTTTAAAAGGTTGGTTAAGAGGTGGGTGTGGGAGGGAGCAGTGTCTGCCTCTCTGGTCTCGCATTAATTCCTGTGCATTCTAGTGGCTTGTTCTCCATTGTACTTTGGTGACCTGTCTCTTCCACTGGATGCAAGTCCTTTGTCTTCTAGGGGGAAAAAGGCTGCCTGAGCCAGTTTCCTAATGACAGCTATCATTTAGGAGAGATGGGGCTATTTTGGAGGAATGCATGCCTTTGAAAGATGCGGTTTGGGTTGTTCATGAAGAAGCAAGATCTGCAAGGTCTCCTGGGCTTAAACAGCCCGTGGGGAGCTTGTAGGACAAGCACAAGGGCATCCTAACGCATCCTTTGTTCCCGCAGAATGCCTGTCTGGGGCGGTGGAAACAAGTGCGGGGCCTGCGGAAGGACCGTGTACCACGCGGAGGAGGTGCAGTGTGATGGGCGGAGCTTCCACCGCTGCTGTTTTCTGTGCAGTGAGTATCGCCGCGCGCAACACCTCCCCCCACCCCCTTACCAAAAAAACGGTGTGAAAAGCTGGAGTTTAACTTTTTGAAGAAAAACAACAAAAATAGCTAAGAGTGATCTTTTAGAGTGGCAGGTAGTTTCTGTGTGTCTTAGGTCTTAAGATACCGTGAGGACCAAGCCCAGAGGGAAGAGCTCCTGGTCCCTCATTCCCGCCATTTGGCCTTTACATTACACACACACACACACACACACACACACACACACACACACACACACGTCCAGGCTGCAGTGAGGGCTTGGAGGTAGTTGGGCAGTCTGTCACCTACCGAAAGTTTCTGGCACACCCCATGTGTTTGGCTTGGTTTTGAGAAGTTGATCTTTCCAGTTTTCTCTCTGGCATACTCTTTAAAAAAAAAAAAAAAACTCTTACCACACCGAGGACTGAAGTTCCGAGTCTACAAACTTAGTCCCTACAGTACTTCAGAACTGAATGGCCACAGCAGTGCTTCTCAGGCTTCCGTGCTGTGGTGACACTCCCCCTACCCCCACCTCCCCCTACCCCCACCCCCCCCACACCCCACACCCCTACACCCCTACCCCCACCTCCCCCACACCCTCCCACCCCCCATCCCCGCCTGACCATAAAATTAGTCGTTGCTACCTCATAGCTGTAATTTTGCTCCTGTTATACAGTGTTGTGTAATTATCTGATAGCAGGATACCTGCTATGCCCCCCATCCCCCCCTTGGGAGTCGCGACCCCCAGGTTGAGAACCACTGCTCTAACTGCTATTCTTCATTTGGGAGAAGAGTACAGGAGATCCTGGGGATTATCATTGTTTGTTAGGAGTGTGGGTAGAAGTAGGACATGAAACAACCCATGTGTATCTGTATGTTCTGAAGAGTAAACACCGGTGAGAGAAACAAGAGACAACCCCTCTTCACAAGGCATGTAAGTCGGAAGTTTCAAAGCAGTAGCCCCACGGCTTGGCAAGGCCCCCTCGTCAGCTACCATGAGGGAAACGGAAACTTCCTTAATGATCCATGCCCTTTATAGCATTATACAGGCTGTATTTTAAGCAGCTGTATTTTAAACATAAATTTGTGGGGTCAGTGTGGGGTGTCGCTCGGAGCAGGGGGAGCTCTTGAGTTGAGGCCAGCCTGGTCTACAGATCAAGTTCCAAGCCAGCCAGGTGCTTGAGAAGGCATTGAGACCGTGTCTCAACAAATTGAGAACCACTGCTGTCAAAAAATTGCTTAGTTCTTAAGAATTAAACTTTGGGGGGGGGGGTTGGGGAACAACCCAAAACCTTCTAATGTGGCTTGTCTTGTTTCCACTTGCCAGCATTCAGATTGTCTGGGCCCACGGCTGCATACTCACAGTAAAAACTAACAGAGAGCTGTGGCTACAAAAGTAACATTATTACATGTGTGGGTTGGTTTTTGTTTTTTGTTTTGGTGAGTTTATAATGGCTACCCTTCCTCAGATTTGGTTGAACTGTTTCTTTTCGGAGGTAGCAGCTTTCTTTCCCCCCCCCCCCCCTCTTTGTGAATATTTTTTAAGGGACTCTGTATTTGAACAGGCAGGTTTAAGCAAAATGTTGGAAATCTGAGAGGTAAATACTTTAGAAGTTGTTCCCGTTTTCTTCTGGGTTAAGGCCCGCTGGCTGTACCTAACAAAATCAGTGTTTATTTACTGTCAGGCTCTTCGCTGTCAGCTTTCGTCTTTCCTAAGACTTGTCTCTGCTGTCTGCAGTCCTCATGGGTGATTCAGAGTCACATAGGGATCTTTTGAGAATTTGCTAGAGGCTAGGGCTGCGGAGGGCAGAGGGCTGAGAGCACGGAGAGTCACTGTTTAAACCTGCTGTGGTAACACACATGGGCTGTTTTGGTTTTGCAGTCTAGAGTTTGACCTTAGGATCTTGTTCTTGCTAGGCAAATGTTCTGTCAGTGAGCAGCATCCCCAGCCCTTACAGGTTTTTGAGAAGAGAATTTATGTGCACTTACACTGTGTTAAGACTATTTGGCCTTATGGAACAGGAGGTTAATAGCTTTTTAAGCAAATAGCATTTCAGTGTGGTGGTCCACAGCAGCTGCCATTTATTCTAGAGAACACTTTAGCCTAGGCTATCAGAAGCCTGGCATTTAACTGTATTTTAAACCAGGCAGCCAGCCAGCTGTTCTTTTGTCCACCCACCCCCCTCTTTTTAAGGGGGTAAAATTCCTCTCTCTCTTCTACTAAGCTCTGATTTCCAGCCACCCAACTGTGCCACCGGTGAGCTGGCTCACAATGGGGTTTTCCCCTCCTTTCTTTCTCAAGCTGATTTGAAGTTTTAGAAAGTGAAATAATGTCTGGCTAAGGCATGATGACGCTTGGCACTTTTACGAAGTGGGGTACGCGAAACGTCTTGTGGTAAGAAGTCCATCAAGAAAGAATGCGTTCTCCTGCGAGGCAGGGAAAGCAAATGCTGGCTTCAAACCACTTGCTGGCCTTCGGAGCCACTTAGCACCGCTGGGAAGGCTGCTGGGAGACAGGGCATGGTTTTGTTTTTGTTTTTGTTTTTCATTCTAGAGTAGGGATGAAAACTAGAACTCTGAATTTAAAACTTTTTATCCAGAGACTGTTTTGTTGTTGTTGTTGTTGGGGGGGGGGAACGCTGCAGAGGCAACTGCAAGGCACTCTTTAGTTCTTTATCACGTACCCAGTTTTGGAGTGACAAGGCAGAAAGAAGGAGCGTTAAAAGCTGGGAGGAAGGGTTTGTCAGTAAAGCATTATTACTTCCCTCATCTAATAGGCACTTCTAAAACTCCCTTCTCTTCTGTCACTAGGCAGGTCCTATACAGAAAAGGCTGAGTCTCTGATGTTCGCAGTTTTGACATTCTTGTGAAGCAGCTACCACACAGGCCGGCTACCGAATCCTTAGATGGAGCAGGCTGTGCGCATGCTCGCTCACGGCTTCTGGGAAACCACAGGATAAACTGTACGACAGAGACAGCCTTTGTCATTTAGGGATACCACTGTTTTAAGGGGGAGGGAGAAATATATGTATATATAGTTAAATGGTGTTTAAAATCTATGTTTCCCCGGGGGCTTAGTGGTTTGCAGGAAAAACTTAGACAGCACAACAGTGGCAATTCATGATGAAGAAATCTACTGCAAATCCTGCTACGGAAAGAAGTATGGACCAAAAGGCTATGGGTACGGCCAGGGCGCTGGCACGCTCAACATGGACCGCGGCGAGAGGCTGGGCATCAAGCCAGAGAGGTGAGAGGGCGTTAGTGTCCTAAGAGTGGGTAGAGCAGTTGCTGCTGCCGCTCAGGTGCTCGGAGCCTGGGGGCCTCTACACACTTAGCTTAAACTAAGCAAGCGGGGTCTGCTGTAACCTCTACTGCAGACTATTCATATTTATGATATTCTTTAACATCGAAATAGTGCCAGCTTTGTAATTATTACAGGGACTGCTAGCCCTGGTTTTATTGCCTTTTAACTGGTATCAGGAGAACATACCGAGGAGAGTGACTTAAGTTGACATTCCATGGCACTTTGGAGATCAAGAATCATGGTGTGTCTGAACCACGACACCCTCTCGTACACACTTAAGCCGTCCCTGCAGAGTCCTTAGTCACCGTTTCCTCAGGAACTTACTGTCCTTTAACTTAAAAATTAAACCAACTTGCTGTTTCTGATCATCTGAGGGAAAAACGTGAAGAGTTGGCCTTCAGTACCAATACCAGGGGGCAGAGTGTTAAATCTATCTGTTCAAGTAACTTGGTGCTTCATTTTCATGCTCAGTAATTTCATTGGGAACTTCCCGTTTCCTTCCTTCTTTCCTCCTTGTTTTTGAAATAGGGTCTCCTGGTGTGGCCCAATATAGACTTAGTGGCACTGTTAAAACATTCTGTGCTTTGTATACTCGCCTTCTAAGTGCATTCCTGATTCCAAAGGTGTAATTTCAATTTTTTTCAAATTACGTGTTACCTCTAAACCTTCCCGTCAATGAAAACTAAATTTGTCCATGACCCCAAAGGCGTTTGCAGCCGTAACTGGGATACCACGATGCCGAGGGAGGCTGCTCTTCTTTCTGCTGCTTCTCTACCTCCCCCAGCAATAAGCAAGCTCTGTGGGCAGCTGTGTCCAGCTGTAACCCTGCCTGCTCCTCCATGGCCAGGCCATGTTCTTCTCTTCCTTGAGGACCAAGCCTAAGGACTTCCTTTTCCCAGAAGCCTTTCTTAATGACCCAACACCTATGGCATACCTTTCAATACAGAGTAAAGAGCCTCACGGGGGCTCCCCGAGAGGTAACGCCCATGTGAAGAACAGTCATTAAAGCAGACCAGTGTTTCAGGTTACCCCATCAGCACGATAACATCTGAGCCCCCCTTTTTTATCTGTAATATGAAGTATCCATATCCTATGAAGGTGTTAAAGGCCAGAGAGGGAGGTGACCTGTGTAAAGTCCCCTCGGAACTCTGATCTCCAAGTGTTAGGTGTCACTTTAGCAAATTTTAAAGATCACTTTAAAGGCAGTCATTATCAGCAAGCTGTGAAAGGAGTTTGAACACACATTAATGTAAGATATAACTGACGAGATATACTGTGAATTCACACTCTGAATCGGCCATACACACACACACACACACACACACACACACACACACAAACACACACACACACACACACACAGGAAGCTCGAAAACACAGAGTGAAGAGATGAAGGGGCAGGTGAGATCTTAGAAAAATTATTTAGTGAAAAATCAGTATTAAGATTTTATTTGAAGAGCCAGGCGTGGTGGCGCACGCCTTTAATCCCAGCACTCAGGAGGCAGAGGCAGGCGGATCGCTGTGAGTTCAAGGCCAGCCTGGTCTACAAAGTCAGTCCAGGATGGCCAAGGCTACACAGAGAAACCCTATCTCGGAAAAAAAAAAAAGATTTTTTTTATTTGACTTTACTTATATGTGTACTTTAACAATGTATTAAACAGTGCAGCTGTCATGAGCGCACCTGCCGATTTCAGGCTCTGAAATGCCTTGTAGCCCAGGATGTTGTGCGTATTCTAGTGTGCCTGCTTATGAATGGGGGGAAAGCAATCCCGTTAGTGTGATTTCACCACCATAAACCCATAAATGACAAATACGCCATTCGTGCCACAAGAAAACAAAAAGCAAACCATCCGAACAGCAGGCAGACTCCAGAAGTGTTACCCAGGAAGAAAACAGAGACTCACACTTCACCTGCTAATGATACACCGAGCAAATAAAAAAAGCAAAAAAAAAGGTAAAACACACCTACCTTCCCTAGTTGTGAACAACTTAAGTCAGTCAATGTGCTTGCAGGTATTTTTAATGCCAGAATTGTTCAACGTTGACCCTGCAATCTCCTGTGAAATACAAAGCTGGCTATGATCAAGCCGCATTGAGAGGACTAAGCAGTCAAAGGCAGTGCTAGGGATTAAATCAATTCTGTTCACACTCAGAGGGACAGACATTTAAGTTTCAGGTTTGGCTTGATTTTTTTCTACTACTGATGAATTCAGACCCAGGTGAAGTTAGTCCAGCCGCGAGCCAGCGCCTGGGCTGTTTCTTTATTCTGCCTGTTAAGGCGGCCTGTGCGCTTCTGACACTGCCATGGGACAGGTGAAGTTCGCACCTCCCTTTAGCTTACAAGAACATTTGGGAAAATACTGCCTCAATTCTGTCCCCCCTCTTTCCTCTAGTGCTCAGCCTCACAGGCCTACAACAAATCCAAACACTTCTAAATTTGCCCAGAAATACGGAGGAGCGGAGAAGTGTTCCAGGTGTGGGGACTCGGTCTATGCTGCTGAGAAGATCATCGGAGCAGGAAAGGTAAACTGCTGCCTCTGACTGGTAACTGTGCTGTCTCGCCTCACACACACTTCCATTTAGTGTGTTCTGGCTGAAGACTGGGCTTCTCCAACTGAATTTCCATCAGAATCATTTATTTCTGAAAGTGAGCGCCATGCTCAACCATCATGTTGGAAGGAACCTGGTTTCCTCGGGAATGCTTTTTTTCATATGCAGCATTCTGCCTGCTTTTAGGCCTGTACACCACAAGAGGGCACCAGATCTCATTATAAATGTTCGTGAGCCACCATGTGGCTGCTGGGAATTGAACTCAGGACCTCTGGAAGAGCAGACAGTGCTCTTAACCACTGAGCCATGTCTCCAAGCCCCAGGAATGCTTCCTTAAAGAAGGCGGAAGCTGCAAGCAACCTGCTATGGACAGGTTCTGCAGGGTATTCAAGGCCAGGACACCAGATGATTAGATACCTGGCCTTGGAAAAGTTAATACTGGATTCCTCTGAGCTGCTAAATTTTCAGCCAGAAAGGCAGCAGCTTCCAAAGAGCAGACTGGGTTCGTGGGCAAACAGCCCCTTTATGGATGGCTAGGATATGGACTGTGTGTGTGTGTGTGTGTGTGTGTGTGTGTCTCGCTGTGCCAAACTGTATCATGAGGAGGTTGCCAGTGTGTGTGTGTGTGTGTGTGTCTCTCGCTGTCTAGCTGAGCCAAACTGTATCATGAGGAGGTTGCCCTGGGCTGACTTTCCGCAGCCACTTGCTGCATCTAAACCATACCAACAGAAACAGGCGTCTTCAGCGTCCTAACGCAGCTCTCTCTTCCAGCCCTGGCACAAAAACTGTTTCCGATGTGCCAAGTGTGGCAAGAGTCTTGAGTCTACAACTCTGACTGAGAAAGACGGCGAAATCTATTGTAAAGGTGAAGTGCGTTTGTTCCTGCTAGCCTACTAGTTAACTAGGCATCCACGGGGGGGGGGGGGGGGGGGGCAGGCGGGCGGCAGAAAGGAGCCACAGTGCAGTGTTAACTGCTTGTCATTCCCGTTTGGAACTCCCACAGGGCTGGGAATCATGCTCAGCACTGCCTCCTGAGCAGTCTGCTGACTTCCTGCCTTAAGCAGAGCATCTGAGCACATGCCAGTCACAGACGTGTAACTTAGCTGGATTTCATGCTTGTCACGCAGCAGGACTGTGCCGCACACTGCAGTGGGAACTCTCCTGTGCTTGCTTCAGACTAGGACGCTTGTGACAAAGCACATCTTGTATCTTAAAGTGGCAGGATCTCCAGTTTGCTTTTCAAAGTCTGGGCATTTGTCTTTAGCAGTGGGAGCAGTTAATGAGCCCTGAGTGACTCTTGCTTTCCTTTGTAGGGTGCTATGCAAAGAACTTTGGGCCCAAGGGATTTGGCTATGGCCAAGGAGCAGGGGCTCTTGTCCACGCTCAGTAATGGTGTAACCACAGAGCTCAGCATCGCACAGGATCTCCGTTACCAATGGCAGGTGGCCTTCCAGCACTCACTACTGTGACTCTGCCAGTGTCCAGTGCCTTGCGTCACACCGCTACCTACACAGGCGGGCTGGACACGACAGCACTGCACTCTCCCGCTTACTCACCAGCATTTAAAAGCATCTATGTTTGAAATAAAATTTCAGCTTGATTTGAGTACCGTCTCTTAATTAGCCTTTCGGAGCTGTTGTGACTTTAGGAAGTGGAAAATCCTCCAGCACTCTCCTGATAGAAACAATTGAGTTGTTAAAACGGCAATTCCTTTCTACAGTAAGATAGCATCTGCACTTTGGGAGTAGAAAAGGGGTTTTAAAAATCATTTTTACTTTTGAGATTTTCATACATACACACAACAAAATGCGATCTTATCACCCCTAAGCTGCCACCCTCAAATCGGTGCCCCTTGGGGAGCTACTGCCAGGTAGCCTACAGCTGCTGGGGGTGGGCAGGCAGTGAGGCTATCAATCTGTTTGAAAGTGTGCCCACTGGCAGGTTTCATGTCCCACTCCCATACACACATGAGCAGATCTTTTTAGCTGTCAAGATGCCTCAACTCGTGGGTGACAGGCTACAACCATCACCAACTCAGCTCCTCAGAGCTGGTGGTCAGCACCACTTTACTTCTGCCTTATCATAGCCTGGTAGGCGTTACTTGTCAGGACAGCTCCCCAGAGTGTAGATGGAATCTATGTTAATATCACTGGGTATGGGTCAAGGGCTAGGAAGCCGGCTCAGTGAATGTGAAAGCTTATGGGCGTCTGGGTCCCCAACACTCACATACACGCTGCTGCAGTGGTGCACACCTGTAACCCCAATGGAGCTTACTGACCCAGCTAGGACAGCTGAGCTGATAAGCTCCAGGTTCACAGGCCGAGTCTCAAAAATATAGGTGACACCGACCTCTGGCCGCCGCTGCTCACGTGGGGGTAGCGAGGTTCCCACTCCCCACAGGCAGGCAGGGCTATAAAGCATCTCTGGGGCTTTGGCTCATGCACTTCATACACAACACTCAAGACCAGAAAAGATAAGCTTTTCCAAGTTTCTTACCTGAATTCCAGAACAAAGCCCAAAATGTTGAATACAAAAATATCTAGCAGTAATAAAAGTTACTAGGCATGAAAAAAAAGGGGGGGTGCACTAAAAGCACAACCATCTATAAGAGAGAGGAAACTCAAAAGCCACCAGAACTGGCAAAGATGTGAGGGGAAAAAACAAAGCAAAACACCTAGAGGATATGGAAACACGTATTTTCAAAAAGTAGAGAAAAGAACAAACTTCCAAATCAGGTATCAGAGTTGAAGAGCTACAGAGTACAAGATGGAATACTGATTAATAGTAATGGAAAATTAGACCCCGCAGGAAAAACCTCAGAACATGATAAAGACTGTCCAAACAGAAAAGAGCATGTAGAGAACAGTCTCATAAACAGGACTTGCTACTCCGTGACTCCAAGTGAGTAGCAGGCACTGCCTAGCTGAAATTTCTTGAGAAACAGAAAAATATTTGAAGAATGATTGAGAAATTTCCAAACTTGGTAAAGCTGTAAATCTACAGATCTAAGCCACAATGAACCTTTTGATGCTGTGGATGTTTATAAGTGATGCTAAAATATTGACACATATTAAACTTCAAGACAGCAGTGGGGAGGCATGCTTATAAGCCCTGCTACCCGGGAAGCAGAGGCAGACGGATTCATGGCCACGGGTGCTGAGAGCAGGCTGAGTGAAGCCTACCCAGCAGGGTGCGTCGCTTGGGGGCAAGAGCTTTCTGAGGGCAGATCTGGTTCTTTGAGTTGGTCTCTGACATAGACCAACACTGCATGTTCTACTGGCACCTGCAGCTTTTCTATTTTTAGAGCCACAAAGGTATTCATCAAATGTGTACACACTTCATGAAGCTGAGGGCTGATTTCCTGACAAGCTCTATCCTGCAACGTGCCACTTTTTCAGATATCTCTACAAGCTAGAACCGGACATCCACCTCACAGAAGAGGCCTACCATGTGGCAAGGACACACGTACACATGAACAGTGACGAGAAGAGTACACGACATGAAACTAGAGAGCAAAGCACTCTGTGGCCTGACCTCTGGACAGTGCTGTGTCCTTCTAGTTCATATGCTAATGTCAGTCCACCTGAAACTACCCCTCATGAGTGATCCCAACCTAAGGCCACAGGACACCACACAGGTGACAGGCAAGAGTATCAGAATAATTTTTCCTTCCAAGTTTGGTAAGTATCATTTTTCAATGCTATTATGCTGCTTTAGACATACTTACATTCAAAATTTGGATTTATATATTCCCTTGAAGTCCTTATTCCATGGAATCCAAAATACACTAAGAAAAAAAAGTATCTTTTATTAAAAAAGAATTAAGACACACACTCAGGGAACCAGATACCTAAGAATAACCACCAGTTTTCACTTTTGCAAATTCCTATAAAATCCTGCACTTGACTTCAATCTGATTATGACAGAAATAGAGACTCTTTTCATATCATACTTTTATTGATTTCTTCAAAATGAATTGAGAAGACACCACCTTTAAGAGTCAATATTTATTTTGATTAATATTTTACAAAATTTGACAGGTTTAAATTATGTAAGGAGGACTAATTTATTAAACACTTTACAAGTTTTTCTTTCCACAAAGTAACACAGTAAGTAGCAAAATAATACTTGGCACAGTTATAAATAAAGAAAATATAAAATCAAAATATTCATAGCTTAAGTAAGATGCTTCTTTATGCCTCATATTTAAAATAAACTACAAAGAACAAAAATCTGGATGAAAAACTCCAAAGAATTCATGTTCAGAGCTGAGAACTTAGTCCCTCCTTCCTAAAGGAATCCAACTAACCAGTAAGAAGTCTCCCTCATACGGCCACCTCCACACACAGCCTGAGAGCTGGGTTAAACTGGCTCTACAAACAAGACCTACAAAGTGACAACACGTGGGGCACAGCTGCCTCCAGACCATCTGCCTATCTGTTACAGGTGCACTGACACTATGAAATGGCCGGAGCTAAAGCCTCCTTGCAAATGTTTCCATGGAGTTACCCATCTACAGGGGTTTGCTCTACTGAGAAGCATCTCTTGCAGTGAAAGAACACTGTACCACAAAGAAAACATGGTAACAACATTCTTACTCAAACTGAGAGGACCACCAAAGTCATTAGCTGTTGATAAAAATGTATCTGATAAAAATTGCAACTGAGTCTTCCTGTGAAGTGACTCGAAATACAAAATTAAAACATCCTAGCATTTTATAAATAACCTTTGAATTTAAAAATTACCTAAAATTTCCCCCCATTAATAGCCAAAACTAGCAGAGACATTTATACAGTTGACCAATTTTTTACATTCTATGACAAAATGGTACAATGCTATTACCTCCCCACACCCATCTCGTCCCTTTTCAAAAATAAAGTACATATGCCAATTCTAATATTAAAACCCTCAAGTACAATAAGGGTAGTTTTGGGGGGTGACTTATGGTCACAGAAATTACTATAAAATGGTAGTACTTGGAAATACTGAGCATTAACTATGTACATGTCTGCTGCTCCTCTTACTAAGGCAGGGCGGGTATACCACTAGATTGCTTTAATACCTGTCGCCAGCATTTACAGGGAATCCTAATCCTACCTAGCACTGGACATGCAGTGGGCTTGCAGGGCAGAGTGCCTATTAACAGCAACATTGAACATCACTAGAAGCTCGTTAATATCTCCCTTTTCTTTTTTGGTTGGACAAAATGAAATGAGCAGCTTTAAAAACACTAATACATATAGACACAAAGAGAAAACTATTTGATAAATTATTTATATACAGATACACATTCTTTACACTGGCCTAGGATCTGTCCTTCTGACCCCTCCCTCAGCCCCTCCCACAGGTTGCTCGAACCACAGTTTGCTGCAGCATTTAAGAGGACTAAGCCAAGTCTCTCTGTAAACAATATTCATGGAAGCAGTGACAAATCGCTCATGAGGGTATGGAAATGCCGCAACAGAACTTAGTCAGTGCATCACATTTAGCAATAAAATCTGAGAATGTTTCAGAAAGTATTAAACTTCAAAACATATTCAATATGGGAAAAATTAAAACAACCCTGGGGCTAAAATCTTCTTTCTGATAGGTCATTTAAAAAGACTATTCTGTCAGCTTTTCCTTTACTCACATGAGCTATGTACAGAGGCCATGCTCCACCTTTAGCTTATGCTCCATTATTTTGTCTATAATTTATTTTTTCAGCTCAGAATTTAAAAAGAAGCATATCCATTTATCTCTATTAATAAAGAATTTTTCATTAGCATATTTGTTTTGCCTCTTGTTGAAAATCCACCTCAACTCTTTAAAAAATTGGCCTGTTTTGCGCATGAAATTAAATCCTAATTTATGCTTCACTGGACAGTATCTGCGAGTATACATTCTATGCAGTGTATCATGCACTTAGTAGGGCTTTAAATTTCAACAAAATATTATGACTTAGTATACTCATGCAAGTGCTTTACTACCAGACCATGAGACCGCAGAGCAAGGTCACTAGGTTGAATTATTTCACTGAACTAGAAATGAACCAGCACTGCAGCAGCTGGTGGCAACACAACAGCGAGCACATCTCCGTGAACATCATTTCTGTGCCTTTGGGAGCACAGCACAGTAGAGCTCTAATAAAACCACATGATTTTCATCACAGTATTTACATGTACATCGAAAATGCACATAATACTACTAGTCATCAATTTAAGACAATTTTCCTGGAATTAGGTGCAATACTCTTAAGTATTGCGTAATACAATTTAGCCATATAACATAAATTTAATTTTAGTTATAACAACATTTATCCTTGGTATGCCATCTCTAGTAATAGAGTAAGTTCACTTTTTCATGAAAAAAATATTATGAAAACAAAACACAAAAGGTGAATATGATGTGAATTCCTATATTAAGAACCATGAAAATTCTTTTTATGATCTTTATTCTTCCTAGAAGTGGCAGTGTGTTCTGTCCATGTTTGCTTTTGTTAATAAAGTACTGAAAAAAAAGACTGTACAATTCACTGTTAGCCCTACATACAGCATGCTATTTGTTCCAAGGATGTGGATTCGAGTGAGAGAGCGACACGGACAGACACGATCTTCAGGCACCATTCAGCAACATTGTTTCACAGGATGAAGACACTGCTACACAAGTTGGTACCCAGATCCTGATATTTGGTCATATTCTATAGTATACTGTCTGGTCCAGTCCACAATAACAGGACGAAAAAGGCCACAGCATCGAAATTCAAAGAAGTCTATAATATTCCTTATACATCCATGGCTAAAATCAGACCCCAAGAGAAAGGAGAATTCAGTTAGGATGAATGACTTAATATGATTTCTATGTAGTGTTCATATTAACATTTTTTTTCCTAAGCTTAAATTTTCAGGCTGCAAGAAAGAAGTAATTTATCACTGCAAAATAGACATGCTTTCATTCTTCTTTACATATCTACCAGAATTTATTTTCTTTTGCTAATTTAAGATACTACACAATTATACTTTATAGTGACCCAACTGCTTCATTTTAGCGCCACATACACTGTTTGCTTCTATAACACACACACACACACACACACACACACACACACACACACACACACAAACACACACACACACACACACTCATTCACACTCCTTCCTTGATTACTGGCTATTTGCCAATAAACCAAACTAGGTCCAAAATTGATAAAAGACGTAAAAGCATAACAATTAATTATACAAGTCTGAATGTGAGAATGGCCTTTAATAAAAGTGATAATCTGTAAAGAACGTCAAGGTGAGTTCAGGGACTCTGAGGCCTCAGTGACACCTGGAGAAGCAATTCATTTTGCACCTCATATGTAATTACTGAACCTCTAGAAGAAGTTGGTTTCCCTTCTAGAAGTAGACAATAAATTTAGAGTCACTAAGCAGCTTACACAAAACTGGGCTTTAAGTATTTCATGTAATTAGTGCATTATTACTTCTAAGCATCAGGCCTGAAGTAAACTTTCCAGTAAGAGCATGACTGCATATTCAGTTAATGTGACAGATTTGTCATCATGATGAGCTGACTACTGTCTTTTCTACAAAAACCTTAAACTCATTAATAATTAAATCTAGTCTAAGCACAGCTCAAAGAAACATCCCTGCTTCAGAGGTTCTTCTATAGAAAACACTTCCCTTTGATGTATTCACTAGACATAGAGTGTGCTTTCAAAGTAAACATGCAACAAAAGAAAGCATTACGTTTGTAAATGTATACGTACTTGAACGGGCTTTCAATAGACGTTGTTGTGACTTTAAAGTGCTTGTATCTCCTGGCATTCATTCTTTCATTTGTAGTAATACCTAAGCACGTTATCTAAGAAGAGAAAGCAGCCCGTTAGCCTTTCTGAAATTGAACATACACAAAATTCTCAAGACAACCTGCACAGAATTTTTTTGGGGGGTGGGGTGGGGGAGTGTTTCAAGACAGGGTTTCTCTGTGTAACAAGAGCCCTGGCTGTCCTGGACTCGCTCTGTAGACCAGGCTGGCCTGGAATTTTTTTTTTTTTTAAGATGCAATCAAGCTAGTTTATACAGTATCACTGCAAATGAGAAAAGTAGCCAGTTAAATGTGAAAGCATATACACAACCTGAACACAATACATACAGCAATAGACACTATGAACACAGACAGCCTCCCCCCCCACAGATTCTCTTTTTTGGTTTTTTTGAGACAAGGTTTCTCTGTGTAGCCTTAGCTGTCCTGGACTCGATTTGTAGACCAGGTTGGCGTTGAACTCACAGATCCACCTGCCTCTGCCTCTCCAGTGCTGGGTTTAAAAGTGTGCGCCACCACGCCCGGCTCCAACAGATTCGTTTAAAGTAAGTTGCATATGCCTATAATCGTAGCACTCAGAAAGCTACGGAAGGAAGACCCCAAATTCAGAATCAACCTTATCTACAAAGGGATACTGTCCCCCAAAAACAGAGGAAGAGATTCCTTAAAGACTCCTAAGTAAAAGTATTTATACATACTGCTATTATAATATACTAGTATTTATACAAGCTAAGTAAGATTAAAATGAACACAAAATTAAGCTCACAAATGTCCAAGTGCTAATATCTGAGTCAGGAGTAAAAGTTTCTGCTGAAAGCAGACTACAAAGGGGAAAGGACCCAAAAAAGAAAAGGCAAATGAAAAAAACAAGTCATCCTCAATAAGCCTGAGCAGCTAGAAAGAGAAGTTGGACGAGTTTTGTAGCTCACACAGCAAGGAGAAAGTACTTGCACATACCTGGTACATTTGACACATGAGTAGCACGGCCACCCACATGAAATGAAACACACTGTTCAGAAACATCCAAAACATCCAAGGGGAGCATGTGGCAATCTGAGTAATGTATGTCCAAAACCCATCCTTCGTGTAAGTGGTCTCACAGTGAAGTCCCCAGTCTAAAATCAGAAGACAGATGACACACGTTAACCCTTCTAGTCACCTCAGATGTATGCTGACCCCACTAGAAACAGATCTAACAGTCTAGATTTAACTTCATGAGATAGAACAGCAAATGTTTCTGTAATCTTAGCAATTCTACAGTATATCAATAAAAATATGTATCAGAGCAAAAATCAGGAAAACAGCTGCCAAACTTTAAAAAAAATTTTTTTATCTGCTAAGAATAAGCAGTAATAGATGCTATTGCATGTTACCAGTACTGGAGCGAGCATTATCTTTTAACAAGAGAAAAGATAAGTAATAAACAGCAACTCAGTAAGGTGGGGCCTCTCTAATGCAAAATCTGGCATAAGAACAGAAACATGACTTTTGTTGGTAGGAAACTGTTCCCTGCTAGATATGTGGACTTGAAAATTAGGTAAAGTTCCTGGACCAAATATTTTTCTCCATCTCTATTTGGGGATCTTATTTACTCTTATCTCTGCAGACAGGACTAATAGTCTTTCTGAGATTGACTTTCAAACCAGGATCTGTGATACAACTTCTACCCACAGAAGCAGAGAAAACAGCATCTTCCTCTCAATTCTCAAAGCACTGAGCCCATTGATAAGACAAGTGACAATTTATCTTTAAAAAGTAACTTCTGGTGGTGGTGGCACACACCTTTAATCTCGGCACCTGGGAGGCAGAGGCAGGCAGATCTGCGTGTTCAAGGCCAGCCTGGTCTACAAAGGTGAGTTCAAGACAGTCAAGGCTACACAGGGAAACCCTATCTTGAAAAACCAAAACAAAAAGTAACTTCTGAGACCTGCTAACATTGCCCAGTAGGCAATAAACCACACTTTGTAAAGTATTTCAAGTTTATGCAAACTTAACTGTATGTTTGTTTTCTCAGCTATTTGGTGGTAAGAGGAGCCAGTACAGCCACTAGATCCATCTGGCTAGTAGAGCAAGTATGTGACTATGAACTGCTGGTGTATTTGACCCAGCTTTCCAAAGCCTATTAAACCACAAAGGACATCCTCACGAAAAGGTGCTCACTGACCACTGTTTGCTTGTGCTCGACACTGAATCCATTTGATAAATAGGCACCTCACTTTTTCCTTTGGATGCCACAAACAATAACTTTTTTGTTAAAAGA
Source organism: Acomys minous (assembly GCF_964271855.1). Classification (NCBI taxonomy): domain Eukaryota; kingdom Metazoa; phylum Chordata; class Mammalia; order Rodentia; family Muridae; genus Acomys; species Acomys minous. The sequence goes on from NC_140490.1 coordinate 111,563,453, forward strand.
TCTGTTATTACATTAATTTGTTGATACAGTAAACATAAGCTAATTATATAAACAGGTATGTTGTAAGAAGGCAGAAACTCGTTGTACTCACAAGAAACACAACCATAAATCATCCAGCAGATCATAAAGAGCAGGAAGAACAGATAGCCCATGAAGTACCTATGGTTGCCTGCACCTGAAACAGCACAGAAGGAAGTTTTTTTCAGCTAAGAGAAAACAACGGGAACTGCAAAGAAAGGAGTTCTACAACTTGGATGACAGTCGTATATATTATTTACTTTGTGAAATAGCTTTCAAGAAAACTATTTTAATAAAAGCTTTAAAGTAAGAACGTTTGCAATTACACTCATGGTGTGATGAGAACAGTGCTCATTGTGAAGGCACGGGAGTCCCACAAGGTCACACAAAACGTCACTGTGGCTTTCAGTTTGCTGTGAGGGTTCCAATAAACTTCTGTCTTCCTTTTAGAACCCTTACAATGGAGATTTTCAAAAGCTTCTCTTCAACAGTCATGTAATATTTCCTTTCTATCACCTCATTAATCTCCAAAGCCACTTTCAGCTCACAGAGCGAATGCTCTTAGACTGCACCATCAACACTGAGGGGTGTGATCCTTCTCTGCCTTTGCACACATCTTTTCAAATGTTATTATTGTTTCACTTTCTCCAGTTTAAAGTTTAAATAAATATTATCCGCCTCATCAGATGAATGCCACTGCTACTCAACAGAGGAGGACAAAGCAGATACAGAAAGAATGCAGAGTGAAACAATTAGACTCTTTCAGACTGATTTGTACACACATCTATATCCCATTCATGTACATGCACCTCAGTGAGTTGTGACATAGATGATTAAATACTGATGCCATTAGTTACCTAGAGTAACTTAAACTCACAACATACTTAGAGATTGACAACATGACTTACCTACACAGTTACCCACCCATGGGCAATGATGGTCAAATTTTGCTATACAGCGGTTGCACACACCACAGTGCTTGGACCTCACCGGCTTACGAATCTGTTAATAGGTACATTAAAGTATTATGAAAGATGCTGTATATATAAAAGAAAGCAGAAAATTTATATTTTCAAAATACAACTAAAAAATAATACTGTATTTTGAAAATTTATCAACATTCCCAAACCAAGAAAGCCGAACAAAATTACTGTTCATTTAATTTGTTCAAAACAAAAACTACAGCAATAAAGAAGCAAAAGTACTCCATAATATGAAATGTTTAAACTTTTTTTTTTAAAGAAAAGAATGGAGAATGGGTTGCAGAAAGTAACAACTGAGCTCTTAAAGCTGTCTCTCTCAGCCTGAGTACTAAATGCAGGACAAGAGCTCTACTGCCGTGCTCACTCTTCAAAATTAAGAAGTAAAGATCAGCCGGGCATGGTGGCACACACTGTAATCCCAGCACTTGGGAGTCAGAGGCAGGTGGATAGCTGTGAGTTCGAGGCCAGCCTGGTCCACAAAGTAAGTCCAGGGCAGCCAAGATAACACAGAGAAACCCTGTCTCAAAAAACATAAAAAAAAAAAAAAAAAAAAAAAAAAGAAGTAAAGATCAATTTGTTATAATTACACATTTAATTCATATGACTCAAGTTTCTAAATAATATAAACATCAGCCTTAAGCCAGGTGGTGGTGGTACAAATCTTTAATCCTAGTACTTGGAAGGTAAAGGTAGGGGTGGATCTCTGAGTTCAAGGCCAGGTTGGTTTACAGGAGAGTTCCAGGGCTACAGAGAAACAAACAAACATTGGCCTTTCTAAACTTCTATATAAAAACTCATTTGATTAATGATCATGATGCTGGTTAGTCTTTAATAAATAAAAGTTGTTGTTTTTTTTTTTTTTTAATAAAAGGAAAGTCATGTTAAAACTGAGTCAAACATCCGGGCAGGGGTGGCGCACACCTTTAATCCCAGCGCTTGGGAAGCAGAGGCAGGTAGATCTCTGTGAGTTCAAGGCCAGCCTGGTCTACAGAGTGAGTCCAGGACAGCCAGGGCTACACAGAGAAATGGGAGTGAAGGAAGGGGCACAAAACTGGATGGCAAGAGACAACAACAACCAAGTAAAGCAGTTTTACAATCAGAAAACGTAATGAAGGCACCTTCCACAAATTAACAAATCTAGCAGAAGCCAGTACTGTTCTCTGTAACTGCCTCCGGCAGCATCTTCTCTGCTAGAACTGATGACCACAGCTAAGAAAGCTGGAGATGCTAAGGGTTTATGAAGTCGCTATTTCTCAAGGAAAAGCCATTATCTTGGCCTTGATGAGCACTAAAATGCCAATTGTAAATGTCTTCAAATGCTCTCTCTCTCCCAGTATGTTAAATCAGCCAAGGGAACACACAAACTTAACTGGTGTGCTTCAAAGAGTTCCAACCTCAACGTTCAATTTATGACAAGTGCTAGAGCTATTAACCCAGCACAGAAGTAAATGTCCTAAGGCCCTTCATCAGTCACACTAACGTTCAGTAAAACCCTACCGTCTCCCCATTACTTTGTACAGGCTATATACTATTCTGAGGGAGCTACAAAAAAGCAAACTGCAACTCTTGTGCTAACATGAATGACCTGTGGACCAAAGAAAAGGAGGAGTTGTCCTTTCTCATAGCTGTGACTCCATCTATTTGGAAGGCAGCAGAATGCATCAAAACCTACCCCTATTCCCAGCACTCGGCTATCTTTTCTCTTAGGCAACATCACTTTAAAAACCTGAGCAATCTGCCACAAAAACTAGTTTAATGGAGAACATGGAGAAAGGTAGCTGTCTCCTGTCAGGTGTGGACACCCCCTTTTCTGACAGAAAATGAAAAGGATAGGGCACCAGTCACCCTCTCTCTGGTCACTGCCCCCATTGGCGCCTTCCTTCCTTCCCAGTGGGGCTTGGGGGACTATTTATAGCTTCCATTTTCCTGACTGAGCCAGTAGTGGCTGCTATTCTCTAGGGAAAGGGGAGCGGACAAGATCTGAACTAGAGTGGGTGACAGGAGAGAGGCCCAGACAGACAACCCTGGAAGTCTTTTCCCCAGGCCTAACCTGAGGGATGCAGGCCTGCAGCTAGGATGGGGTGTGAATGCATTAGCCACACCCTGGGGACGGCGTGCTAGTCCACACTGGCCCACTGGCACTTGCTCTTGGGCAACAGAGCTATCCCCCACATTACTGGGACACTTAAACAGGAGTGAGCCTTTTCTACATGTTTATCTTGTGGATGTGCGCCCCGCAACACACACAGCTGTCAGTTTGACCTAGGGTCCACCCATCTCCAGGTCCTTTGTAAACCTCAGATATGCCCCACATAAGTTCAATTATGTGCTTGAACTTAAGGTTTTTGGATGTAACATGTACGTGTGTGTGTGTGTGTGTGTGTGTGTGTGTGTGTGTGTGTGTGTGTGTGTGTGTGTGTGTGTGTGTGTGTGTATAGTGCTGTGTACTGGGGGGAATGAATTCTGAAGGGTGGAGGTCAAAGGTTTTCCTAAAACAAAAGGGGAGAGTAGGAAAGTGGGTATATTTTGAAAAACTGCGTGTTTTGTTTTAGATTTTGTTTTCTTTTTCCTTGGGGGACGGGAGGCCTGCCTGTGATATGCCCATGAGGCTGAGCCTACACACAGTTCTCTCCCCCACTGAAGGGCCATCCCTCAGATAGCATTAACCACATGGGGCGGGGCAGTCATCTGGCTGTAAAGACTGGCCACGTCTCCATTATTAAATGATACTTTCAAATTTAAAAATGAACATAGAAACAATCTGAGCAAGAATAAAAAGTTAGGGGTTAGTTGGTCTCCAGGTTCTTGAACACAATACCCTTGGCCTGTTACCAACACTAATTCACCTCCAAAATCCTCAACAGTCTTAGAAACTCATTTACCAATGTGAAATACACCCATATGGTGAAAGTTATGTCTGTATAACAGAATATGCTCTTTACAATAGGGATTTATCTACTCAAAAGCACATGGTTGATAGTATTTAATAATAAAAGGTTTAAGCCACAATGACAAAAAGCCATCAGTATTTATTTAACAAGGAAACTTCTTTCTGTACGGACTATAAAGTTTGCATGTCGCATGCAACCATGGGTATATGAATAACTTTGTGGACCCTGATTCTCTCCACAGTACAGCAGTGTATCATGAAATAACAGTCTTAAACAGTATTCATGGTAAAGCACAGAAACAAAACATGTAAACTAACTCCTGAATGTACAAAAGAATGTAGTGGTGCCCAAAAATCAGTGCCAAGAGCAGAGCAGGGCACACTCTCAACATTCCAATTATAAATGGACACTAGGCTGTCTAAAACTTCCACATAATCCCAGACTACATCAAATATTTTATTTACTTACTATTATGTACTAATAATAAGACATTAGTTTACTTACAGTATATAATTTAAATAAATTTACTTTGAGGTATGATTTAGGGAATTTTAACCATTGTGGCAATGTTTATAGTATTTTCACAAATATTAATAAAATAATTAAGATATTAAAAAATTAAATTTAAATGTCTACAACTGACTTCATAAACACTACTTTCAAGTTTTTAATGTATGACCTGACTGAAAGTAATCACTTTTCAGTGTAATGAGGCTACAGTACTCCAAGTTGCACAGACACTTCCAGACAAATACTCAGGATTGTATCTAAGACCATGCTGTCTGAAAAGTAATCTCTGCAATTTTCATACTATGACTTTTAAATTCAAAAAGAATTTTTTAACTGCAGCTAAAATTTGTAGTTTTAAAATAGCTGTGTGTTTCACTGAATCCCATTTTGAAGGATAAAGAAAATGAGGACAGGAGCATGGCTCCAGTGTGCAGCCAGGGTCTGCCATAGGACCCGCCCCACGCCACACGGAGACGTACGTGCCCACCCATCACAGACTCCACGATGTGTGCAATGTTCAGGGTTAGTAAGGCCCATTCCCACACCCAACACTCCCTCTATCCTGTGATGCTGTCAGGAGGAAGAGGGGAGAAAGAAGAGAAAACAATAAACATTACCAAGCAGGTACTGCAGAATATACTGAGGTCCAGACTTCCAGTCTCTGCGAGTTCAACTATTGTCTGTGAATTTAAAAACCAAAAAAACTTGTTTTACTCAAAACTGAACAGTATGTATCAAATCTTTGGCTATTACTATGACTCAATAAACATGCCATCTCCATCTTTTTTATTTAATTTTTAAAAAGATTTATTTATTTATTATGATGTTTTGCCTACATGTATATAAGAGGGCACCATATCTCATTAGATGGTTGTGAGCCACCATGTGGTTGCTGGGAATTGAACCCAGAACGTCTGGAAGAGCAGACAGTGCTCTTAAATCTCTGAGCCATCTCTCCAGCCCCCTCTCTCCATCTTTTTAAGCTCAACTCGAATCTCTTGACTGACTCATTCTTTCTATTTCACTACTGTATGAGAGCTGACGAACATCAGCACAGCAATTTCTATGCAGTCTACCCAAAAGAGGAGTAGACCACAGAATCTGCTAATGTCAGTTAATTGTGGCCAGGAATGATTCATAAGAGCTTTCTGGTTTCATTTTCTTGTTGTTTCTTGAGATAGGGTCTCCTGTAGCACAAACACATCTTGAATTTCTAGTCGCCCTGTGACTGCCTCCTGAGTGAAGAGATTACACGTGGTGGTTCCTCCCACACCAGCTAAAGTCATTCTTTAAATAATCTAAATACCTAGTCAATTCCCTACTGACAGAGCTCATGAATTTAGTCTCTAGCCCCTGGATCAAAAGAAGAGGATGCCCTCTGTCAGTCAGAGACAGCATCTGGCTACTGGGGTGGGGTAGCTAGACTCTTAATTACTGGCTTTCTAGCTTAATGAATAATTCAACAAGCCTGCCCTTGGCATGGAGGTTAAAGAGATGTCCTAGCCTAACATTCACCTCTGAAGATGACCAGAGCTTCCTTGGTAAGGGAAAGGAATGTTAGGCCATAAAATATAAAGCCAGGTATCTCAAGGGCACCAGGGGCAGCGCCACAGGAAATATGGACCAGCATACTTCTGCTTAAGATGCCACTGAGTCTAAGTGTCTTCCTTTTATTGAACTCTCTGCTATAAATATTGATAAACTGGCAATTAACTGGGTACATCACCACCTTTTTCTTTTGTTCTTCTGTAGCTTTAATAATGCCTGGATCTGATTTCCAAGACTTTCCAAAATTGTAGAAAAGTGCAACACTATTGGCAAGGAAGGGAAGGTGAATAAATAAAAAGTTGAGATGTATCCAAAGTTAAGGAATCAAAAACAGCAATGATAAATAAGTTTTATTTACAGATTTATAATCCATATTGTTTTACACACAAGAACTCCTATCAAAAATGGTAAGTTTTTCTAACTCAAAATATACATTTCCATAATTTATAACTAAGTACAAAAAGAAAAAATATGACTTTCTAATAAATTTAAGTCACAGAGCCCTATATACCTTAAAAGTCAGTAAACATTAAAAAAACTCAGAAAATTTAAATGATCAATATTGCTCTTAATAAAAGGAAGACATTTTCACATTCCAAGATAGATACATATTTTTCTTCTTGCATCAAACTTTCTATTATATAAATACAAACAGATATCAAACTGTTTAGACATCTGTGGTGATTAGCTCTAACTGTCCACTTTGATACAACCAAGAGTCACTTGGGAAGTGTGTCAATGAGGGATTATTTATATGAGGTTGGCCCACGCAAACCTCTATGGGGGACTATCTTTTTTAAAAGCTCTCTAATGTTTGCACGGAGATCGGAAAACAACATATAAAAGTCAGACCTCTACAACGTGGGTCAGCTTTGGAAGCTGGTATCTTACTCACCAAGTCATTTAACTGGCCCCAATTGTCTTAAATAAATCAATATAGTGAGACCCAGCCCACTGAGGGAAGCACCATTCCCTAGGCAGAGGTCCTCAACAACGTAAGGCAGAAATATCAAGCTGGGCTCGTGAGCAGGAAACGTAGGCGTGTTTCTGGGTTCCTGAATGCGACTCTGACCAGCTGCCTCAAGCTTCTACCACTTTGACTTCTCCAAAGTAACAGACTGTAACCTGGAACTGTGAGCTAAAATGAACCCTTTTTCCTCTGCATTGCTTTCTTTAAAAAAGACTTTTGATTTTTATTTTAAATTACATGTGCCTGTACATATGTATGAGTTTGTGCAAGAATGTGTGTGCAGCAGGACAGGCAAAGGCACTGGATCTCTTGGAGCTGGAATTAACAGGCAGTTGTGCAGCCCCTGGGCCTAGTTGCTGGGAACCAAACTCTGGCCTTCTGGAAGTACAGCAAGAGTAATTCCTCTCACTGCTTCAAGGTGTTTTTTATTGAGGCACCAGAGAAACAGAAACAAAACCAGCAGAATAACAATGGTATACAGCTAAAGGCTACATTTAACCACAGGAAAGCCTATAAAGATAAACTTTCTCCTTTGCCTTTTTTGAACACACTCAAGTTGATGTTGGTTTTATAAAACATTTTTAAACCTTCCTAAAATTGAAAGATTTAACCTAAGAAAAATGCAACAAATGTACCAGGCATTTATAAACATAAGTCAAAATTATTTTTAAAATTGCTAAAGCATTGCAGTCCTGAAATATAGAATATCTGGTTCACTCACAGAATTCTCAAGATCTGATGTAGAGAAAATTAACATACAAGAACACTGAAAGCTGGGGCTGGAGAGGTGGCTCAGAGGTTAAGAGCAGTGACTGGTCCTCCACAGGTCCTGAGCTCAATTCCCAGCAACCACATGGCGGCTCACAACCTTCTATAATGAGATCTGATGCCCTCTTCTGGCCTGCAGGTGAACATGCAGACAGAATACTATATAATAAATAAATAGGGGGGGGGGGGGGAAGAATACTGAAAGCTTTCACTTTGACATGTCCACATACTGATTATGTTTCTCATGAAGAACAGTTAGAAAAAGTACAACTTGAATGAAATAATCCTACACATGCTTAAAATCTGAACACTAAACAACCACAGCAAATACAAGAGAAGCAAAGAAAGGAAAGATTCATTAGTAGCACTTGCTAAGCAAGACCAGCGTACAGGCCATTAGCAACACACTGCTTGACACCCAGCACTAAAAAAAAAGTTTCATTTACAGGGATCACAGCTAAGCTTAGGCAAAGAAAAGGTGGACAGAGACAGCCAGAGCATCCTGACAGCAAAGCAGACATGAAAACCCACAATTATCCCACAGCCTATCAGGGAAAACATGAAAAGTCTGAGTAAATTCATTTCAGTTAATCATAGAAAAGATGAAAGATGAATAGAAATAGCATAGCAATTATGCTAGCATACTTTCAAAAAAAAAAATCAAAGGAGAAAGTTCATAGCAGTCACAAGCCAAAGAACCCAGTCTTGAAGACGACACACCTAAGGACAAAGCAAAGGGACAATGTTCCACACCTGAGTTCAACAGGAGGGCCTGCAAGATGACTCCATGGGCAAAAGCACTTGCTGAGCAAACTAAGCACCTGAGCTCAGCCCACATAACCCACACGGGAGAGGAGAAACCCCCAAAGGTGCTCCTCTGACCTCAACCACATACCACAGCAGGAACACACCCCACATGATGATGATGATGATAGTAAAAAGCAAAATGTATATTCAAATAGGAACTCTACCAAATAAAAATTTAAGGCTATAGCAATAAGACAGATAAAGAGAGTGCGTCTAAAAATAAAACAAAGACCAAAAACCTGAATTACCTAACAATAAAATAAGAAAAAATAAAGACAGTACCCAAAGGCTGTCCTTGAACCCTCCACCCCACCTCAGCCTCCAAAGTGCTGCATCAGGGTTATGGGCATTTTGTTTCAAGGAAGTGAAATTGAGCTGACTGATATAAATGAAAATGTTATTAGGATAATAACCACTGAGACTGTGAGGGTAATATAGATAGTCAGCTTAAGGAATGGAGGCGGGCTGTAAAGGATAGCAGCGATTACTAGTCCCATGTGGGCAACAGAGGAGTGTGCTATGATTTTTCATGCTTATGTTTGGTTTAATCCTCTCATACTCAGGAGGCAGAGGCAGAGGCAGACAGAGCTCTGTAAGTTTGAGGCCAGCCTGGTCTACAGAGTGAGTTCCAAGACAGCCAAGGTTATTTAAAGAGACTCTGTATCAAAATCAAAAGAAGGAAAATAGGATTTTATGTTGATAATTTGCTGATGTTAGCACATGCCTGACACATTAATCAGACTTTTTGAATGAAGCAAAGGAAAATGAAGGGAAATAAACTGCTTCCTACTAAGTTGAAAATAAAAAAAAAATTTTTTAAAGGTGAGATTAAGAAAGTCCTAAGAAGTCACTATGGTAGCTCATGTGTGTAATATTAACACTTGGGAAGCTGAAGCAGGAGGATTGCCATGAGTTTAAGGTGAGTTTGTGCTATATATCAAGGCCCTATTGCAAACAAGAGAGAGAGAAAGAGAAAGAGAGAGACAGACAGACAGGGAGAGAGAGACTGGGAGAGATCTTTAGAGAAAATAGTTGGACACTATAAACATGAAAATCATTGTTTGATACAAAAGTTAAAAACACTTTGACAGGGCTGGAGAGATGGCTCAGAGGTTAAGAGCAGTGGCTGCTCTTCCAAAGATCCTGAGTTCAATGCCCAGCAACCACAGGTGGCTCACAAAATCTATAATGAGAACTGGTGCCCTCTTCTGGCCTGCTGGCTCCCATGCAGGCAGAACACTGTGTACTTAATAAAAATAAATAAATAAATCTTTAAAAAAAAACACTTTGACAGCTTTCGATCCTAGCTTTACCAAAGACCAGCTATACGGCCTTGGGCTTCTAAGCCTTAAATTTTTCCATCAATAAAATAACACTAGCTTACAGGATATAGGTAAATGTGTTTTTAATTGAGTTAATACTGGCTGATGCTGTTTGTGGTTGTGTTAAAGACACTAAGCATAAAGAACTCACAAACATTACTGACAGTGGCTCACAGTTTTCTAGGTATGCCGCTTTACTCTACTAAATCATGAGCTAAGATCTGATGTCAAATCCTCAAACAGTTGCTTGGTAAGACTGTGCTTTACACATGATCTTTTGCAGCAAAGGATATCATTCCAAAACCAGAAGAACCACGTCACATACATCCAGAATTTGGTTGCCAAATATATCCCAAGGGGCAATGCACTGTGCATTGAATGATCAAAAAAGGACCTGTAAAACATACATTTTATAAAATATAAGTGCTATATTTCATTATGAGATGAATACTGAGATTAAAGTTTAAAAAGTCAAAGAAATTTAAATACTGAGATTGATTTCACAGTAATAACAAGTATAGCAAGAGTCTTTTAATTGACCAATAACTAAACCGTTTTCCACATACTTTGCAACTCAGAATTTCTGTGTCCCCACTTGCTGAAGCAATTCCTTTAATACACAGCAGCTTCGCCATCAGCTCACTGCTGAAGGACATTACAATTCTGGGAGTGACAAAGAGACAGTGCTCATCTCTCTACTCTACCCAGGTCAGTTAAGGCTGGGGCACATCTTTTCAGTAGAATGAACAGTAGAAAAAGAAAAAAATTGATAAAATTTACAAACAGGGCCCTTTATCCATGTAGATCAATTAGTCTTGATATTTTCCTATTTAATGTTTAATAACCTATCAGAGCTCCTAGAAATACTACAGAGGTGAATTAACCAGCAGTCAAACCCTCCTTAGAGCTAACACTACTGTATGACTACTAATCCTTGTGTGAACTATTTCCAAAGTCTTTCTAAAATTCCAGGGAAAATAAGAAGCTTAAAGGTGGCATATTAAGCAGGAAGATCTGGAGCACAGACACCTTCCTAGGTTTACTCAACTGGGCAACTTTAATGGCAAAAAGACTCAATGAGAAAGGAAATAGTGCTTAAGGCAACGGAGGGAAAACTTTGAGAACGACTAGGCCTGCTTTGTGACAGTGCAGGCTACAGACCGCTCTGCTCGTAGAGTCAGACGTCTTGGTTGTCTGGCGCTGACAACCGAAGGCAATCCCTACAGAGAAGCAAGTATAACACCTACCTGTGAGTTAGCAATATAGCACACTTACAGTACAACAAACTCAAGTTAATGTCTAAAGAAATATATTAGCTACTTCTAAGAATGTACTTTACTGCCAGGCAGTGGTGGCGCACGCCTTTAAACCCAGCACTCAGGAGGCAGGGGCAGGTGGATCGCTGTGAGGCCAGCCTGGTCTACAAAGCGAGTCCAGGAAAGGCTACACAGAGAAACCCTGTCTCGAAAAAACAAAACAAAATAAAACAAAGAATGTACTTTACCTTCAAAAACCACATGCTGGACTTTTGTCATTAAAAAAGTTTTGAACAATTTTAACAATGCTAAAAAACTAACAAATTTCACAAATTACTGATGCCAACATTCTAAACACAGAAAACATTAGTTTGACACAGTAGGGTACAAATTATGTTCTTTCATAAAGGTAAAGCTAAAATCACACACTTACTTGGAAAGAAATTGTACTGTAGCCCAAACGCCACCATACATTAGCCCTTTAATGAGCCAGGAGTCAATATTCAGGTCTGCTATAAACCCGACCAGCCAGATCACTAGGAACGGAGTTCCTAGCATTACTTTCTGCCGAAATTCCTGTTTAAAAAAAAAAAATGTTAAAAAGGTTTCGTGTGTTTCAAATGATGTCAGTCTTAGTTAGCCACAGCTATGTTTATCAACGTATACCACCAAGAGTGAATCAATCGTCCACTCAAATCTGCCTACTGTGTTCAGGTAGCACACAGAAACAACGTGTAAAGGGAGTCTGTTAAAATGTGGAGAATGAGCAGGTGAGATTACGGGAGTGAGTTCTACTAGGCGCACATGAAAACAGCAGACAGTCGGAGAGCTTAGTGTGGGCTAGGCAGGAAACAGCTCCTGGCTCACCGGCTCACTGCAGAAGAGCAACCGCTAACAGAATGACATGGACAAACAGAAGGACCACTTATGGTCTAATAACTTTATCACACAGTAGAAAACAGAAGCTGCTTAAGTTGGAGAAGACATTCAAAATTACATATATTAACAGTGTACTAAAAGTGTAAAATGAAATAAAGAATAAAGCCAAGGCCAGTAAGATGGTTCAGTGATAAAAGTGCCTGCCACACAAATCTGACCACTTCGGTCTGATTGTAGAAAACCACAGTGAAGGGGAGAACTGACTCCCCCAACCCTGTTCTCTCACCTCTACACATGTACCATGTCAGCAAAGGTGTGTGCAACTACATGCGCGCGTGCGAGCGCACACACACACACACACACAATATCAGTAGCGCTTCTCAGCACACAGATGGAAGACCAGGCCCTGAAACCCTCCTGTCCAGGAGCAGAGGCACTCTGCACTGTGTGTGTGTGGGCTGGCTGTCAGACCACACGCCTCTGTGTAATACCTACCACAACTGTACTTTCACAGCAGCAATAAGCAATACTTATTGTCCTGTTTACAGAATAACTCTGCACATCGCTTCTTGACCTTCTGGCTAAGGTCAAGTGCAGAATTGCTCCTCACAAACCTCAGTATTTGCCCAAATCATCTTAGCTGCCAAACTACATAGAGATACTTAACTGTGAATTTGTTTTTTGTTTTGTTTCCTTCTTTTTTAGGCAGTCTAGTGTATAGCCCAGGCTGGCATCATCTTCACAGAGATCTGCCTGACTCTGCCTTCCGGGTACAAGGATTAAAGGTATAAGCCACCACATGTGGCTTCCATGTGATCTAACATTCATGTTATGGATACATCACAGTCTGTTTAACCATGTACTCATTAAAGAGCATCAAGTTGTCTACAGTTTGGAGCTATGAATAAAGATGCAATTAAACAGTGGTATATAAACTTCTATGTGAGCTTAAGTTTCCATGCCTCTGAGATAATTGCAATTCTGCACTACACACATCACAAGTTCCTTTTTTTTTTTATTTAAGATTTATTTATTTTATTTATTGCATATGAGTGCTTTATCTGCAGAAGAGGGTATCAGATTACATTATAGGTGGTTGTGAGCCACCATGTGGTTGCTGGGAATAGAACTCAGGACCTCTGGAAGAGCAGGTGGCGCTCTTAACCACTGAGCCATGCCTCCAGCCCACGTCACAAGTTCTTTTCTGACATATTGTATTATTTTACAACACCACCAGCAAACATGTGAGTAATCCAGTCTTTGTGCATCATCAGACATGTCTTAGGGCTTTTTCTTTTCTCTTTTCTCTGTGCATGTGTATACTTGAGACAGAATCTTGCCGTGTCACACAGTGGCCTGGAAAGCAAGACCCTCCTGCCTTAACGACCCCAAGTCCTAGATTACAGATGTACATCACCATGTTCATTTAGTGCATTTTAAAATTAGATTCTCTAGCAAGTTTTCATTGTTGGGCTTTAAGATTTTTTTCTACAGTCTGTATGTTAGTCTTTGTTTTACAAATGACTTGTCAGTATCATCTTACAGTTTGTAGCTTGTCAATTTTTACTTTCTTAACAGGGTTTTAATCCATGTTCCTTTTTACAAGCAATCCCAATAAACTCACTGGGTCACCAAACTAAACTTGATCGGAATCTTTTCTTTGGCCAGCTGTCTATGACTTATCTGGGCTGATCACGTTTTCCCATAAAACATACAACATGTTCAAAATTAATAATATTTATTATTCTATTTTCATAGATCTATATTTTTAATATTTGTCTCCAATTGATCCTTATACAGTTCACTTACTGAGCATAAACCTGCTTGCTTAAGTCCTCTAACTTAAGGCCTGGGAAAATGGCTCAGTTGGTAAAGTGCTTCCCAGACAAGCACTGAGTGCCTGAGTTCAGACCCCAGAACCTACAATTTTAAAAAGCCAAGTGTGGTCCCATATGCCTCTAATCCCTGCACTGAGGTGAAAACAAGAGAGCCTGTTGGGGTGGGACTGATTATTCACCGTCTGTCTCGAAAAAACAAAACCAAACCAAAACACAACAACAATGAACAAAAACCAAAACAAACAAACAAACAATAAATAAATAAATAAATGCAACTAAAGAAGAAGTCATTTGCCATCAGTCTCTGGCCTCTCCATGCTGCACATGTCTAATACGCCTGCCTATTCACGCCTGTACATGCACACACATTCAAACCGCTCCACCTTTAAAACTCTAAGCATTTTGGTTTTGTTTTTTGAGACAGGGTTTCTCTGTGTAATACTGGCTGTTCTGGGACTTCCTCTGTAGACCAGGCTAGCTTCGAACTCAGAGATCTACCTGCCTCTGGCCGCCGAGTGCTGGGATTAAAGAATGCACCACCACTGCCCCGCAAAAATCTAAGTGGGTTTAAAACTGTTCCCCAGCGGGGTGCAGTGGCACACGACTTTAATCCCAGCCCTTGGGAGGCACTGTGTTCCAGTGGATGTCTGAGGCTGACATCAGGTGTCTTCCTCTATTGCTCTGACTTCTCTTCCCTGTTCTGCTGATCTGACTACCTGCCTGCTCTGGTGCGCTGGGACTGTGGGGCTGTGGGACAGGACCCAGCCACCCCGCTTGCGGATTCTAGAGATGCAAGTGCAGTCGTCATGCCTATGTATGAGACAGGCCCTCTACTTGCTGTGCCATCTCTCCAGCCCCTGCAGCTCTTTCCTCTTGTTTTTAGGATTTACTCTTTTAGTGTCTGTCAGTGTGGAGAGGAAGCAGTGACTGCAGGTGCCTCTGGAGGCCAGAGAGGTAGGAATTACAGGCTGCCCACGTGGTTGCTGGGACGAGAACTCAGGTACTCACACTGAGCCATCTCTTCAGCCCCAAACAATACCCAAGTACATAACCTCAAATATATTAATAAGGAAATTTATATTAACATATATCATCTTTAAATTTAAAACAAACTTCATTTGACCCTATAGAAAAAAATTAAAGTTTAAAGTATTTAGATTCACTAAAATCTAGAGTAACTCAAGATGTTCTTACTATTAGACTAAATAGTATAAGAGTCACTTTTCACCGTGTGGAACAAGATGTTGTAAAGTATGGCCAGGAGCCTGCTGTGGGGGCGCACACCTCTAATCTCACAACTCCGGAGGCAGAGGCAGTGCATCGCTGTAAGTTCAAGGCCAACCTGGTCCACAAAGCGAGTCCAGGACAGCCAGGGCTACAGAGAAACCTTGTTTCAAAAACAAAAAACAAACAAACAAAAGAAAGTGTGGCCAACAGAATGAAATCAAAATAAATAAGGTTTTTTTTAAAGTAACGTATTTATTTTTGTTTTATATGCACTGGTGTTTTGCCTGCATGAATGTCTGTGGGTGTCAGATCTTGTAGTTACAGATGTGAGCTGCCATGTGGGTGTTGGGAATTGAACTCAGGACCTCTGGAAGAGCAGTCCATGCTCTTAGCCGCTGGGCCATCTCTCCAGCCCCCGTAAGTTTCTTTATCACAGCTCTTAAATGACTAAAAGCATTAACATCACATGCACAAATAATTCGTTTGCCTCATAGTGAAGTTTCAGAACTCCTGTATAAGTTAAACTACAAATACAGCTATTCTGGCATCAGTGAGATGGACCAAGGACTCTCCACTCAGTATGGGAGGTTGAATTCTTGTCAATAAACGAGCTGCTGCTTTCAAGTTTATCACACTATATTGACTTCTGTCACACCAGCAGGTGGGTTAATGTTAATTTCTGTGCATTTTAGTTTTGCCATTAGTAAAATTTAAGTACTTGATTTCTCTATAAAAATTAGTAACAAAGACCAATTTAGTATCACTTAACGTTGGAATTACTGTCAAGCTAAAATATAAAGTTATTATTTACTTACTTAAGCATATATATTTTTAATGCCAGTTAAATAACTTCTTCCTTTTAGTGGAAATGTTAAAACCTAAACTCTGAATTTGAGAAAATGTTTTAAGTTTTAAAATCCTATAACCAGGCAGTTAAGCCAACAGTCATACATTTAAAACTGAAGGCTCATGGAAGAAAATGAACTTTCTATGAAACAGCCCAAAATGGAAGCTTTCCCTCTAAAAGTAACAATACATCACAAAAAAACAAAAAGCCCAATTAACTAGAGCTATAGTACTCAGTTTACAAAGACCAACATGGTCCCCAGTTTGTCTTCACAGCAAGCAATGCACACATACAGAGGATGCCTTATCTACTAAAGGCAGCTAAGTGGAATCCATGTCAATGGGGACTTAACCCACTTATGTGCACCCGTCCTCCTTATATTATACAGGACAGACCATAACCAGCTGTGCCAAATACTCTCATCTCATTTTCGCTCAACTAATGTTTTCCATGCCACGGTGGGAACTGTAAAAATTAAGGTATGTGAGTATTTTTGTAAAGTGAATTACAGATTGAAGGCTGAAAGCTTTCAGCCACAAGTTACCTTGTCAGCCTTCAGCTTTCTAAGGAAAGAAGGGTTGTCGTACCCTTTTGCTTGCCTTGCCTCTTGCAAATGGTTGATCATCCACACGTTTTTCCTTTGTTTTGCCAAATCAAGTGCTGATTCACCCTGATAATATAAATAGAAGCAATTCACATTAAAAATAAAACTCATATTTTCATTAATAACTTTAAACATTTCATAAAATACATTGACTACATAAATTCATTGACAACGGTTTCTTACATGGGGTAGAGTCAATTTTAAAAATCTCAATCATTACATACCTGTTATTACTTCCTGCTCAAAACATAACATAAAATACAATACATTTTCTCATCTTATGCTATATATTCTATTTTTGCTTGCACTTTGACAAATTAGAGAGCAAATCAAAAAGTAGGTATTTGAGTACCTGCTGGATCAGAGGCTAACATTAAGCTCATCAG
This sequence comes from Acomys minous, assembly GCF_964271855.1. Taxonomy (NCBI): domain Eukaryota; kingdom Metazoa; phylum Chordata; class Mammalia; order Rodentia; family Muridae; genus Acomys; species Acomys minous. Next base: position 111,580,307 of record NC_140490.1, read on the forward strand.
TGGACAGTCCTTATAGGCTTCCTAACAATACTGAGTCTGTTTTACTTCAGTGATGGGGAGGGCCTTAACTAGAGAATAGGGAAGAAAGGGAAAGGCAGCATCGTCTCCTCCCACTGTACTGGCACTCAACCCACCATCAACGCATCCACCCACACTGAAATCCCCAAAGAGAACAAGAGAGCGACCGAGAGAACCCACCTCATTCAAGTTAGAAGCTGGGAGGCCCCTCTAACCCTAAGAATGCCAGGAGTACAGTAACAAGAAGCAAGAAGTGCACAACGAAGTCCTACATGGTCCCTTTTGCTTTTATTAATTTTCTATTTCTCTGTAAATTAGACACCTAATTTCCAATCTATTTAATGTCCTCTATTTATCTCTTTAAATTAAAAAAGACAAATTAAAACTTTGCCAAAATTTGAAGAATGATATTCCAAGTAACTTTTAAAAATAACCATTGAAATTTTACTTCAAAAATACTGGATTAAAAATAAATAAACAGAATCCTAAGGCACTTTTGGTAGAGATAATGACTTGTCAAGTATGGAATATGGTTTAAAAAACAAATTCTAAGCATAATACTACCATACAGCAACAAAGAATTATAAACAAACAATAATAATAAAAATTCGTAGCCGGGCGTGGTGGCACATGCCTTTAATCCCAGCACTCGGGAGGCAGAGGCAGGCGGATCTTTGTGAATTCAAGGCCAGCCAGGAGAGCCAAGGCTACACAGAGAAATCCTGTCTTGAAAAACCAAGAAAAAAAAGTTTTTTCAAAAGCCCAAGCAGATTTTTAGTACAAACCCCAATGGCATTTAATAAGGAATGGCTATTCTTAGTGGACCTTCCACAAAGAGGGATATTTATTTAGATATTCCTTGCTTATTCCAGAATTCCATCACCTGAGTTTTCAGAATTAGCTAATTAATCCAAACTATAAATATTACCTGAATAATAGCAATCCCTTGGGTAACAACTCCCAGAATATCCTGCAGTTGCCTCGGTCCAGCTGAGCACCCCTTCCACTAGAGGGCCATGTGACACCTAAGGTTGCCTAGACAGAAAGATTGAGGGAGCTTTAAACACCTTTCAACTCCTCTAGTCACCTGACTAGTATAGTTCTTTTATTCGGCTGGTAAAATAAACAAACAATTCAAGAGTTATATTAAAAACAGGGTTCGGAATCAAGTCTATTTGATTACTCCATGTCGCAGCCAAAATAGTAAGAAACACTAACAAAAGGAACATCAGCAAGAGTCCACATGGAGTATTATGGACTACGCCACTGGTGGTAAGGAGAAGAAATTCTTCAGGACTTTTTGTCAAATAACCAAGGCTAAGGTAGAAGATCACCTGACACTGTGACTTAGTGGGGCTCGATATCACTGCCAAGCTAACAAACACTAGCCAGAGACCATCGAGGTCGGGTGTTCAGGAGCTAGTGACCAACTGTCTTCACCTCCTTCCAAGGAGCTACAGGAGATCCTTACTTGCTTTGTCAGTTTTAGAAAGATTGGAAAAGCTTGGGTAGCACTCAGATTAATTGTTCTTCCCAAAATTAAAATATCGAACCTTCTGTAACTATAACTACAAGATAAAAATCTTTAAAAATTAACAAAACCACCATAGTAAAAAGAATTATGACAGAAGCCATAAATTCATTTTTTTTTTATTCTTAGTACACAAATTACTCTTTTACCCTATGCATGCCATTTAACCAGAACCTAGGGCTATGACTATAAAATTCTCTTAACATTTATCTGATGAAAGACAATGAATGATCTTTCCCCCAAAAAACGCTATCACAAGCAGTATTTCAAACATCCTGCATCCTACATCCATTGGGGGTATTTAGCTACTTCCAAATATCAACTTTAAAATATTTTTAAAGTTATCTATTATTAAAAAGTCTTCACAATAAACTGTCTTGTTTTGATGAAAGAACTTTTTTTTACATAGTAAAGGACTCTAATTTCTTTTTCGGACAAGTAATTTAAAGAAGCAATTTCTAGCTAACATAGAGAAACTTAAAAGAAACTTAAGCTTATTTTTAAAATAATTATTTCAGGATAGGACCAAATAGTTAAATAATTATAGCAGAAAATGTTTATCTTGTCTGAAGAATACAACTTTTTATAGTTTTTAAAATCAAATCTGTATTTGTAGCTATATCCTACCTTTACAATTCATTTTTACTTTAAATTTTTTAAAGATTTATTTATTTATTATTAAATATACAGTGCTGTCTGCATCTGCACCTGCAGGCCAGAAGAAGGTATCAGATCACATTATGGATGGTTCTGAGGCACCATGTGGCTGCTGGGACTTGAACTCAGGACCTCTGGAAGAGCAGTCAGTGCTCTTAGCTTCTGAGCCATCTCTCCAGCCCCTACTTCAATTTTTTTATTAAAAGATATTTTATTTTATTTTATGAGTATTAGTGTTTTGCCTGCATGTATGTATGTGCACTTCATGCATGCCTGGTACCTGCCAAAGTTTGAAGAGGGTGTTAAATCCCTCATAACTGGAGTTACAGATGGCTGTGAGCCACCACCATGTGCGTGCTGGGAACTGAACCCAGGGCCTCTGCAAGAGCATCAACTGTTCCGAAATGCTGAGCCATCTCTGCAGCCCCTACAATTCACTTTTAATAAAATGATCTTTCCTAGTACTTAAGATGAAAAATGAAATAAGTAAATGTCAAAATTATGGACAAAAGAATTATGTTGGAGATTTTTTTAAAGATTTATTTATTTATGATATATACAGTATTCGACCTATGTGTATGTCTGCCCACCAGAAGAGGGAGGGCACCATGTGATTGCTGGGAATTGAACTCAGGACCTTTGGAAAAGCAGTCAGGTTCTTAACCTCTGAGCCATCTCTCCAGCCCATGTTGGAGATTTTTAATGAAATTTTCCTTTTCAAAATCTGCAGTGGCCTAAATAATTAGCTTTAAATGGTGCACAGAGAAAAGCATTACTTCATGCTAAATATTATCAAAACATCGAATTCCTACAATCTTCACTTTCCCTTCCGCATGCACAGCCTCAACACATGTCAAAAGACAAGCTAACAACACACACCTGCACCATCAATATTGCTTCCTTTTGTTCTAAAATATCGTCCGCTTTGTCATTCCCGCCCTACAGCATTACAGATATTGTCTCCATTGCTAGTCCTTGGCTACGCTAGCGCGGCCAAGCGAACAACAAAACCCAGCAGCCTAACTTCCAGCGTTTCTACTGTCGGAATGACTCAATCTCTTCTTCAACCAAAATAGGATCTAACCAAAAAGCACACCCTGTGGCAGTCCACGCAAACTCTTCTGTTCCTAGGACAAGTCCCCTGCTCACTGGCCCTGTAAGCCACCTCAGTTATACAGCTAACCCTCAGGAGCCTTGCCCTGCTGGGCCTTGTGATAGCACAGCTGACTCCTTCTCTTCATGACCCTCAAAGAAAAAAATCTCAAAGGAACTCTCACCTTCTCAAGCCTGTCACTCAATTGCATCTGATCTTTCATCTATTTACTACTTTATTTCTTCAACAGGATCTATGTCTTGAGACAACCCAGACATTAATCTGCCTTGAACACTGAGAAAACCTACCAACCAACCAGTATGTACTGAATGAAGTAAAAAGTTTCTATTAGAAGTCGTAACTGCAGTTCAAGCACACAGAGAATGCTAGATCCCAATAGAAACATCATTTAATTATTATTTTATTCTTTTGAATAGATGAAAGAGACTGTAGGAACAAGTATCTTTCTAAGCAGAGCAGACAGATAGCTTCCCTCATAATTATAAATGTTGCATGAGCAAATGAATAATTCCCTTAGCCTTCATTTCCTGTAATTATAATGTTACTCCAAAAGGCGTCAAGAGCATCACACCTGAAATCGCTGTTCAGGATAGAGGATGGTTACTACTCAGTGGTAGGATGCTTGCCTAGCACACATCAAGGCCTGGATTCAGGCTCTAATATGGGTATGGGGACTTTTTTCTTTTTTACCAAGTCAACCTTGAATCTGTGTCAGATAAAACAAAATTATCAATAAAAAGAATGTGACTAATTACACACACACACATACTCGTTTTTTTTTTTTTTAAAGTGAATACTTTCATAACCTCTATTCTTATCATACCTTTCTGTTGAAATTCATTATTGACTTTTCTATCTTACCAACATTAAAAGTTTATGCAATGGTCAGTGGGAACCACAACTTTTTATTAATTATTTGAAAAAGATGTTTAAGTTTTCAAACACACTGCAAACAACTAAAGATCGTGACTAAGCTATACAGAACTGAATAGCTATCTTGTTTGCATAATTATTTAGTATACTGTAATTTAAATACATTAACTTAGCAGTTAGGAGAAAACTGAGTTTAAATTACTTGCTGTACTGAAATCAGTTCTATTTTTTCAGCAATGTTAGAAATGCCCTGGAAGCTAAAGAGAGTAGGATGGGAAGGAATGGGGATGGCAAGACCAGGCGGTGTCCGCTGGCTTTCCCAGGGAGCACCGTCAGCGTTAGCTAAGCATCTTCCTCAGCCTTCGGGCCTGAACTCAGCATAGTTCACTGATGCTGCTGTTAAGAATTTTCAGAGCACTCTCTTTAAATTGTTTGCAAAGGCAAACATTTCTCTATCATATCTGAAGTAGCAGAACAGTACTCTTGCTGTTCATTCTTTTAATCAGAGATATTTGTTAAGTGCCCATCACATGCCAGTCACTACAGTACACCAACTTCCCTTCTCATGAGTTTAGTGGGCTGTTCTCATCATCCTCGGTAGGAACAGACTTAGACGTAAAAAAACAAAACAAACAAACAAAAAAAAACATAAGATTTTATCAGTTTAACAGTTTGTAATATTTAAACTAAACTCAAAATTTGTAATTAGACCAGTTTCTAAAAATTCACTAAACTAGGAAGTTAAAAAAAGAAGTCCAAGCCATTTTTAACAGTGTAAACTTCTCAAAGTAACTAAGTAAAGGAAGAATTTCTCATTAGAATATAGAGATGCCTTGATCCAGCAAGAAATACCTACTTTTTCATTGGCTATTTCAGGTTAGTATAGAGCTTAAACTCCCTTGACATTTAATTAGCAAATATCCTCTAGGCACTTCTAAAACTTGGTTCAGAAAAATACTATAAATTACGGCTAATCCTTAAAAGTATTTGTCCAAAGACAGCGATTCCTGCCAGGAACCGCAGTCATTCAGATTTCTGCTGAAGGGCACAGTGGTTCCTAAGCCTTTAGGAACACAAAAGATTAACCAAACACTTGAGATTGCCATCAGAACCATTTTTTGACACTTCCTGATGCTGTGTTTGAGTGTGACCACACATGTGCCACAGGACACACGTGGAGGTCAGCGTACAACTTGAAAGAGTCAGTCTCCTTCCACTATGTCCTGGGGTAGAAGTCAGGTTACCAGGTTTGGCAGCTCCTGTCTTTTGTTCACTGAGTCACCTTGCCAGCCCCCAGCAAAGTTTTGCATCTGTAGTTGTTCTATGATGTCTACAAATTCTAAAAACTCAAAGTGTGCAAGTTAAATTGTAATTGGCTCTTAGATGAATTCTGTATACTCATCCTGGGTTAATTCACCATTATACATACGATGAGTATCATAAAGGGTGTCATCAAATTTAAAAGTCCTCTTTAAAGAAATGCTGCTAAAATGACCAAGTCAAAACAATTACTAGAATTCACTATGGGTGTGCTGTTACTGTTGCTGTTGCTGTTACCACTGTGTGTGAAGACACTATGCACATTTACTGTTACTGTTATCACTGTGTGTGAAGACAGGAAGACACATGCACTTTTACTGTTGCTGTTACTGTCATCACTGTGTATGAAGGCACGATGCACTTTTACTGTTGCTGTTACTGTCATCACTGTGTGTGAAGGCACGATGCACTTTTACTGTTGCTGTTACTGTCATCACTGTGTGTGAAGGCACGATGCACTTTTACTGTTGCTGTTACTGTCATCACTGTGTGTGAAGGCACGATGCACATGTAGGTGCATGTGCCGTGGCACCATGTGGTCAGAACACCTTTATGGAGTTGCCTCTCCTTCCACATCTTTACATGGTGAGTTCCGGGAGTTCAACTTAGGCTGCCAGCCTTTACAAACAAGTGTTTTTACCAGCTGTGCCATTTTGATAATGGGATAATAATGTGTTTTGTAACTATAAACTTATATGTGATGATATTCTTAAGATACCAGAAAGCACTGGGCGGTGGTACGCATGCCTTTAATCCCAGCACTCGGGAGGCAGAAGCAGGTGGATCCTTGTGAGTTCGAGGCCACCCTGGTCTCCAAAGTGAGTCCAGGACAGCCAGGGCTACACAAGGAAACCCTGTCTTGAAAAACCAAAAAAAGAAAGAAAGAAAGAAAAAAGAAACCAGAAAACTATGTCCTTCATTTGTTGTACAAGTTAGAAACATGGAATTTCTAAAATTCAGTACAAATTTACTAATAAAAAGAACACCCAAAAACTAAAAAATAATTTAGTATCCTAAGATGACAGTTAATGACCCAAGTTTTGAAAACAAATTATGTGACAGAAGAAAAGGACTGAACACATAAGACCATCTTTCCCAGAAGGGCTCAGCGCGTACTGGCGCCTTCCTCCTCCACCAGCACCAGGTGCCTTTACCTTGATATTCTGGGCATCCACGTTCCCTCCGGCTTCCAGAAGAAGACTAATGACTGTGGTGTTCCCTGCTAGAACTGCCCAGTGCAGAGCAGTATTTTTGTGATACTTGTCACCAAGGTTAACTGAAACATTGAATGTTAAAAGCAATCTAGTTGGATCCACACTGAAAAGGAAAAAAACAAACAAACAACAACAACAACCCTAATTTCAATTATCGGAATCATTACAGAGACTACACTGATCGTGGCTGCATTCTCATCCCATCTTGGGACACATCTACTCTAGCCTTGATAATATTACAGTCAGCAATTAAACGGTACTCTAACACAGACTGTCATGGATGCGCAGGCCTGTATAAAGCTACATGGTGCCGAGAGACAGCCCATGTGGTCCTAACTTTCCTACTTTTAATCTAAGAACTTGTGTTATTAACATCTATACATTTAAGGAATAAAAATTACTTTATTTCAATTTAAACTAACCCAAAAATGACTTAAGACAACTTACAAATAAATACATAAAACTTTACAATACAATTGCATGAAAAGGCTAATTACTTTTCAGAAAAGGTACTCTTCTTCCATTCTCAGAACTAATAGATTACCAAGCCAAAGTATAGGCAGCAGCATAGCCAGGGGTAACTAACTTCTGCTATGCACTGTTCAGGCTACACAGGCTGTGAACAGCAGTAGCTGTGAGATCGCTACGCTCCTAATCCTGTTTCCATGTTGAATTATGCTGAAGCAATCTGAGTCATCCACAACGATTACATACCTATGTGTTCTATAAGCTGCCCACATTAAGGGTGTCATTCCATTCTGATCCATCATATCTACATCCTGATAACAAAGCCAGAAAGAACATTTTAAGATCTAACCAACAGTAGTTGGAAACATCCAAGTTATATATCACACAACCTAATACACTGCTACTCAATAGAGAATGCTGTATGTAAGTTTCTCTCTTAACTTTTCACTATAACTAAGTACTGCCACTAACTTGCCCAACTGGTTTACAAATTATGCTTTCACACTAATGTTTTTCATTTAAAGACCTTTGCAATTTTAGAATTCTAAGTGGTCTTCAAACACTATTACCGCACAATTTTAGTTTAGAATAACAGACAATTTTTACTAGTCTTTCACAGGATGAAACTTGGCATATTAATTTTTTTTGGCAGTCTTCATTTTCCAGAAGATAAAAGATAAACCATAGTTTTATATCATAATTTCCTTGACAATTTTTGTTTGTTTTATTTTTTGAGACACAGTTTCTCTGTGTAGCCTTGGCTGTCCTGTAACTCACTCTAGACCAGACTGGCCTCAAACTGAAGAGATCCACCTGCTTTTTGCCTCCGAGTGCTGAGATTACAGCTGTGTGCCACCGCGCCCCGCTGGCTCAAGCATCTATTGAATGTTTTTGAAAGTTTGTTAAAAAGAACACCTACATACTTCTCCAGGTTTTAAAAAGACTAATAAAATGAGCCAAACTTCCAAATCAATTGCATTAACAAAAAGACAATGACTACTCAAATACTTTCATCATTTTTTCTTTCTAGTTAAAAGGGGAAATAAAAAGTAAGTAAAGAGACATTCTCCAACCCAGGTCTAAGCAAGCACTGGAATAAGGGTAGTCTCCTGTGCTCGGTCCCAAAGATGCTCCCCACAGTGCTCACACCCTGTGCTGACGTCCCCTACTCAGAACCTGAGCTAGAATGCCCCGGCTTTAGCTGGTAGGAACACTGCTCTGTGGTTTCAAGGCCTAAGTCAGCAGAACAGCTCCTGCCTTTGCTTTTCTGGGAGTCTGAGGTACCACATAACTCCCTTTAGAAGAGTGGTGCTGTAGAGTATGGACAGAGCATAAAGAAAAGCGAGGGCTGGCTGTCCTAGCATCCTTGCGAAGAACAGGCCTCTAGCTATTTCTATCAAATCACAAGGCATATAGACATAACATAGGCTATACAATGAAGAAGAAGAAGAAGGAGGAGGAGAAGAAGACCTAAGCATTATTTCTCTTATCAAAATATACGTATAAGATGAATATATATATAATTAATGCGATTTTATTGTCACTGTTGCACACTCAAAAAAAAAATCAAAAACAAAAACTTAAATCCCATGTTTCCTGACAGAATTTGCATTATTTGATGCAGCAAAAAAGAGAAAACATGGCTTTTCTTTAATCATCCTCCTCAATGGGTTATTAAAACAGAAAATAATCAGGCAATAAAATTAGCTTTAGAAGTTTACACGAGGAGGGAGAGGCAGGCAGATCGCTATGAGTTTGAGGCTGGCATGGTCTACAAAGCAAGTCCAGGATGGCCAAGATAACATAGAGAAACCCTGTCTTGATAAACAAACACAACAAAAACAAAACAAGCAAAGTAAAAACCCAGAAGTTTACATAAATTCAGAAAGCAAGTTCCAATGTCTGCTGGCTCGTTTCAGGTCACTATGACACAAATTAGGGTCACTTTAGAAGAGGGGCCCTCAACTGAGAAAATACCTCACATTTGCCTGTGGTACAGTTTCCTGACTGATTTGAGACTTAATTTGAAACTCCTGGCTGTGGTTGGTGCCACTCTGGGCTGGTGGCCCCGGGTGTCATAAGAAAGCAGGCTGAGCTAGGCACGAGGAGCAAGCCAGTAAGCAATGCTCCTTTCCTCCATGGCCTCTGCATCAGCTCCTGCCGCCCAGGCCCCTGCCCTGACTCGATGACGGACTGCCTAGCAGGGTAAGCACACTACATGCCTTCCTTCACAATTTGCTTTTGGTCTCAGTGTTTTATTGCAGCAGTAGAAACACTAAGACAGAAATTGGTACCAGGTCACTTCTGTGATGGACTGACCATGAGTTTGGGAGGACTGTGGTGGTCATGGGTACTTCTGTGATGGACTGACCATGTGTTTGGGAGGACTGTAGTGGTCATGGGCACTTCTGTGATGGACTGACCATGCGTTTGGGAGGACTGTGGTGGTCATGGGTACTTCTGTGATGGGCTGACCATGAGTTTGGGAGGACTGTGGTGGTCATGGGTACTTCTGTGATGGGCTGACCATCTGTTTGGGAGGACTGTGGTGGTCATGGGCACTGCTGTGATGGACTGACCATGAGTTTGGGAGGACTGTGGTGGTCATGGGCACTGCTGTGATGGACTGACCATGAGTTTGGGAGGACTGTAGGGGTCATGGGTACTTCTGTGATGGACTGACCATGCGTTTGGGAGGACTGTGGTGGTCATGGGCACTGCTGTGATGGACTGACCATGAGTTTGGGAGGACTGTGGTGGTCATGGGCACTGCTGTGATGTACTGACCATGAGTTTGGGAGGACTGTGGGGGTCATGAGCACTTCTGTGATGGGCTGACCATGAGTTTGGGAGGACTGTGGAGGTCATGAGCACTTCTGTGATGGGCTGACCATGAGTTTGGGAGGACTGTAGGGGTCGTGGGCACTTCTGTGATGGGCTGACCATGCGTTTGGGAGGACTGATGACATGGCACTTTGTGCTGGAGTAATTGTGAAGTGTTGAGAGCTCAGTGGGCCGCTCTGTGGGAGCTTGGAAGACAAGAATGTTGAAAGAAATACACACGATGAAGGCCTGGCTTGTGAAATTTCAGAGGAAGTTCTGAGAATCTTTAAGTAACCTAGAGGGCCATTCACTATTTTACGAGTCTATAGTTGTGGTCAACAGGAACTAAGGAGCTGGCAATGCTGAAGTAAAACATTTGCTCTACTAGAATGATTTGCGTTGAGAATTAGTGGTGATTAAGAAAAAAGCAGCATCACTGAGGACAGCAAATCTAGCAGCATCGCCGGGGCCAGCACACAGAAGCTTTGGTCCAGATGGGGCTCAGGTGCATCTTATGCTGGCAGCTAAACTGAAAGTCTGAAAGTCATGCAGATAGTGCTGGTTTTGAAGGCATGAAGGGGTCACAGAGAACAACCTAGGCTTGGCACCATGTGGTGGGACTAGCATCCTGGAAGAGAGATCAGAACAGGCTAATGGTTTAAGTGCAGCCCAGATGCACCAGAGCCTGTAGTAGTTAAGAGATGCCAGCACCATGGAAGAACCACCAGGCACAGCAGGAGGTGTGATTGAAGAGAGCCTCGCTAGCTGCCATAACAAGGCGCCACGTGCTGTGGACTATGGACGGCTGTGAACGCCCGCTGAAGGCTGTGAGTGAATCCCGGATGTCTGACACTGAGCTCTTTACACTGGCAGGCGTTAATTTGCTTTGTTCAGTCGTTACCATATCCTGATTCTCCCTTCTTGAAGTTAGAAAGTTTTTTATTTGTTATTTTTATTTTACAGGAGCCCGTAGTTAGGAGACCTTCTATATTTTAAAGAGACACAATTCTTCTTTTGTTTTGCTTTGTTCTGGTTTTTTGTTTGTTTGTTTTTCAAGACAGGGTTTCTCTGTGTAGCCTTAGCTATCCTGGACTCCCTTTGTAGACCAGGATGGCCTCAAACTCATAGCAATCCACCTGCCTCTGCCTCTCAAGTGCTGGGATTAAAAGTGTGTGCCACTACGCCTGGCTCTGAGACCCAAGTTTTAAGTGTGATTTTTTTTTTAAAAGACTGTGGGACTTTGGAAGTTTGGAATGTGTTTTATACTGTGATAATATTAACATATCATCTTGGGGACAAATAAAGAAAAGGTTCTAGTCGAACCTTTGTCTCTTTGTCAAGCTGACAAGAGGCAATTGTTCTGGTTAGTTTTATGTGAACTTGACATGAAGTATAGTCAGCTGAGAAGAGGAAACCTCACATTAAAAGAAACCAAGTTCCACGAGACTATGGGCAGGCCTGTGGGAGGAGCCAGCCCACCGTGGGCGGTGCCATGCCTGGCTGCTTCTTAGTCTTGGCTGCTATAAAGAAGCAGGCTGAGCAAAGCATGAGGAGTAAGCCAGTAAGCAGTGTGCCTCCATGGACTCTCTATCAGTTCCCACGCTGACTCCCTTAAATGATGAACTATGATATGAAATGTAAGTAAAAATAAACCCTCTCCTCTTGAAGTCACTTTTAATCTTGGTGTTTTATCACAGCAATAGAAATACTAATTAAGGCTATATTTAAGGGAAATATTTTTTAAAAAATAGATTATATATTTTCCCCTTACTTTTCACTACTTACTTCTATCACACTTACAAATTAAAAACCAACTTAAAGGAGAATTATCTATATTTGTGACTATATTTGCTTCTATCTTAAGCACACTAAAAGCTCAGTATGAAAATAATAGATTTATTTACTCTCTTCATTCATCAGAAAATACTAGTTAAGTATTTCCAGGTACTACAGATGTAATGCTGTGAATATCAGGCATTTAAGTCATGAATAATACAAGACTAAAACACACACTGCTGAGATTTCTTTTACCTGTCCTTTCGCTATAAGATAAGCAACAATTGAGGTATGCCCAAACTGAGCAGCCAAGTGGATACAGCTGCATCCTTCCCCATCAATTAAGGAGGGATCTGCACCATACTTCATTAGCTGTACAACCATGGATAAATGGCCTTGTCTGAAAAATAAAAGACAAAAACATTTAGACATAAAGTTATTTCAGAAAGTCTTCAGGAAAAGAGTATACTTGAGGAAGATAACGGTGGGAAGTTAAATCACGTATTTTATGGTGTTGCTTTCAAACAAGATGCAGGAGTTTACGGTCCCTGAAAGTTTTGGGGGTTTTTTGTTTGGTTTGGTTTGGTTTTGGGGTTTGTTTTGTTTTGTTTTGTTTTGTTTGTTTTTCAAGATGAGGTTTCTCTGTGTTAATCTTGGCTGTGCTAGACTTGCTTTGTAGACCAGGTTGGCCTTGAACTCACAGAGATCCACCTGCTCTCCCTCCCGAGTGCTGGGATTAAAAGCATGCACCACCATGCCTGGCTCCTGAAAGTCTTAAATGGAACAACAGCTTTTATAACTTAATGAAAACTATCTTAATTACTGAGTTAGTTCCATTCCAATATGATCCTAGAAATCCCAACAGCTAACCTGTTTAATTGTAAACACATTCATACTTCCAAGGTATTACATTCACAAATCCAAAATGTAATCAACTCTCACAACCGGACTAGCAGGCTTCCCTAAAGACAGCTTGTAATTTGTTTCCAATGAAGACAAGACTGGGCAGCAGTAAATAAACGGTTAACTATATCAAGTGTTAGCACACCATTTTCAAAAAAAAAGACAAAGACGCCTAAGGGAAAGGGGGACATAGAAGCAAACGTAAACCTTGTGGCCCAGTGCAATGGAGTTGAGTTCAGGTCTCCTCCAAGTTGATCCACAATAGCACCTTTCGAAATATAGTATCTGGAAAAAACATTTGTAGTAATTTAGTTTTCATCTTCAACTTCAGATATGAGAAGTATACTGAAGACTGGGCAAAGTCAAAAAACTGAAGGAAGGAAGAGGGAACTAGCAGAGCATGCTCTACAGGAAGCCGCCCTCAGAGCCATCAGGACTTTCATGACTGTCATTTGTGTCATCTTCGCCTAGGACTTCCGTGGCAGCGAGGTCTTCCCTGACTTTAGCATCTGTCGCCCTCTGTGCTGTGTTTGTTTTAGACTCATATCCTTACCTTAAAAAGTTTATGTCCAATGTATCAAAGATTACTAACAGACTCCTACCACTCAGCTCTCGATGATCTTTTTCTTGGTAATGATAATCCAGCAGACTTACACTCAAGGATAGAAACCATTTTATAGCTAGAATGTGAGATACTTATCGCCCAGCCCTGGTGCGCATGAGAAGAATGCCACTTATTACTGTTTTACACATCCTTCTTTGCTGCTTTTCCCATCTAGAAACCATATTCTAAATGTAGGAGCCAAGTGAAGTTACCTAAATTAAAGTCTAGTTCTAACCTTTAGTAACTATGTGATATTGGGTAGCACATTTAAGCTTTCTGTTTCCATTTCCTCACTCATAATTATTATCTCAAATGAGGTTATTTCAGCAATGATGGCTAAAGGAAATACATATATAGAAAAGTACTATATAGGACTCAACTCATCTAAGCATTCAATATATGTTAAATATTAAGTTGGTTTTGTTTTGTTTTATTTTTTAAGGTATACGGAATATATACCATGAAAACTATGGATTTTAGAAATCATTAGTTCTTATAATAATTACATTATACAATTTCATAGCAATAGAAAAAGCAGACGCTTATTAATAAAAAGCATAGATGGCACATACTTGACTAAATCTACTCTGTTGTTGATGGCAGCCCAGTGAAGAAGTGTAACATTTTCTTTGTCTGGCTGCCGTACATCATAGCCTGCTTCCACCAGTTCTCGGCAGCGCTCGTATATTCCATACCTGGAAAAGGGAACAAGTAACAGTACCGCTACTTAAAACATTTAAAGCTGAGTCAGTATTTTCAGAAGTATTCCCTTTTATTTCCCCCCCTTTTTTAGAGACAGGACAGTCCTGATTGGCACAAAATTATCAGAAAAAACGTGAGTCAGCAAATTTCTTCGTGTGTCTCCCCCTCCTCCCCGCCGGCCCCCGGTTTTGGTTTTTTGAAACAGGTTTTCCCTGTGTAGCCTTGGCTGTGCTGGACTCACTTTGTAGACCAAGCTGGTCTCAAATTCAAGTGATCCACCTGCCTCTGCCTCCCAAGTGCTGGGATTAAAGGTGTGCACCGCCATGCCCAGCTGCAAATTTCTTTTTATTATAACTTAGTCCACAAAACAATACAGATTTTAAAACTACACAGATGTTTTAAAAAACATATAAAGTATTAAGAAAATAAGTAACAGGGAATACATAAGACCTTAGAGAAATGCCATGAAGAAAGGCTGTTTTATATGATACGTTTTTAGCTGATATTTCTAAAGGCAAATACAACTTTGTGTGTTGGAGTAGGGAAGGACGTGGGAAACTCCTGTGATTCAGGTCAATCCATTAAAAACTCAGGGGGAGTCCACTAGAAAGCTCCAAGGATAGGATCATCTCAGGGCACGGTGGTGACGCACCTCTTTAATCCCAGCACTCAGGAGGCAGGCAGGCGGATCTCTGTGAATTCAAGGCCATCCTGGTCTATAAAGAGAGTTCCAGAACAGCCAGAGCTACAGAGAAACCCTGCCTCGAAAGGAAAAAAAAAGAGGATTACATCTAATAAAAGAGACAAATGCAGAGATTGATCCTCATCACTGTGCGGCAAAATTTACTTTTTTAAAAGATTTGTTGTTATTTTCAGTGTTTGCCTACGTGTCTGTACTTATAGCAAGTGTGTGGACCCTGAAAGCCAGAACAAGAGCTCTCCCCCACAAGAAGGTTTTTATTCAGAAGTGTTTTGCAAGAATAAAGTCAATTTAATTTAACTAGTAGAAAGAAGTCTTGTGAACAGGAAAAAAATCATAATAAAAATTAAACCAAGACAATAATCCATATGAATATGGAGTTAATTGATTTTTAATCAAATAGGAAAAGGTAGAAAAATATATTCATTTTTAATGCTTAAAGAAAATATTTACATTTCAATAACACTCTTTTAGATTGCTGCTTGTTGTTAAGATTAAACACTGACCAAAAGCAACTTGAGAGAAGAGTGCACTTCAGCTCAGAGGCTACATTACAGTCCGTCCGGTCAGGGCAGGACCTCAGGGCAGGACCCTGGAAGCAGGAACTGAATGAAGCACAGGCCACGGGGAAATGCTGCTTCTGGCTTGCTGAAGGACAGGAGCTTTTAGCCAATGAGCCACTTCTCCAGCCCCAGTTAACAACTTTAATTATCATTTTAAACATACATTCTATTTATCGTGCACACTGGTAGGTGTGCCACAGTGCATGTGAGGAAGTCAGCACAACTTACAGGAGCCAATCTCCCCTCCTACTCTCTGAGTCCTAGAGACAGAACTCGGGAACTTGGCTTGTCAGGCTTGGTGACAACCAGGCATTGCCCCATGTCATCCAATCTACCCAGCCCCCTAAGGCCTCCTTTCACTAAAAACGTGTTTTTATTAGTTTTAAGAGAGAGAGAGAGAGAGAGAGAGAGAGAGAGAGAGAGAGAGAGAGAGAGAGAGTGTGTGTGTGTGTGTGTTATGTACACATGTGTACAGGTACAATAAGTCACCAAATCTATCATCGAGCTACATAGCATCATTTTCTTTAGCCAAATTTTATATCTCTGGAATTATTTAACACAAAAGCAACTTACATAAATCCAACAACCTTTGTACTTTAACACCCTTTGTTTCTTTGGGGTTTTTGTTTGATTTCTCCCCGCTCCCACTCACCCCCACCCCCCAGGCTGGCCTTGACCTCACAGAACCCTCCTGCCTCTCCCCTGTGCAAATAGCACTAACATGAGCATTAAAGGTATGTGCCACCACACCCGTATAATTTCAAGTTCAAAATGGGGAAGGTCCTCTGTAGAGTACGGTTAAGAGAACGAGCAAAAAGGCGACACTAACAGCAAACATTAGCACTTCTAATTGTATTTACATTGTACCTAATAGAAAAATAAGATGTACGCGTATTTATAGAGCCCTCATACTGCTGCCATCCCTGGTTCTCTATTCTCTCTCTGTCTCTCTCTCATACACACACACACACACACACACACACACACACACACACACACACAGCACAACGTAGTGAAGAGCAGATGAGGATGGCAATGCTATCCAAGATGCTCTCTTTCACAAGGCTGTTTCCATTTGCTTGGTGAAATAACCTGGGTAGGTTATATGTTCTGTTTATATCTAGCATATTTTTAAAGGTACTTAGAACTGGCTATCCCTTGCCTTGTCTTTACTTTTTATTTTGAGAAACCCTGCTATATTGTCCAGCTAGCCTCAGGCAAGCCTTGAATTTAAAATCCTCCTGCCTTAGCCTCCCAAGTAGCTCTGAGTATAGGCCTATAACCACCAGCTCTAGCATATTAGTATAAACAGCAGAATCTCACCTTGAATAAAATATAAGACCAAAAAATCCTTTTAACTATATCCAAGTATCACTGGCTTTCTTCTCGTGCTTAAAAGTATACAAGAAAAAAGTCAGCAGACAAGGAAAGATCCTCAGAGGATGGCGTAACACGGAGCACCAGAAACATGTTGTCCACCTACGAGTGCCTGCGCTGGTTAGCCTGTGTGCTCTAACTATGCTAGAATTCTGGAATCCACCAGACTTGCAAACTCACAGTCAGCTCTTGTGATTAACCTCAGGTCCTAGCAGAGCCGCAGATATCAATCCCTAACATCCATCCCCAGGCAGGCAGCAGGGAGCCCGCTCGAGGAGCAACCACAAAACAACACGTTAGTCAGGTGGGTGAACAGGGCCGGTGTCCCGGCTGCTGCCTCAGACCTCACAGGTGTAGACAGAGGCATCAGTAACCCCTGCTGCTGCTCAGGGCTTCCGCCTGCTGTGTTCCAGTCTCCCTCAGGCTCCACAGCTTTGCTCTAACTTAAGGGGCCAATGTTTTGAAGGTAACAATGAAAGTTAAGCCATTCAAAGGAAAGTGCATACAGTGAGAAAATTAAAAAGTGACAATGGAACTGGATGTGGTGGCGCACGCCTTTAATCCCAGCACTCACTCGGGAGGCAGAGACAGGCAGGTCTCTGTGAGTTGAGGCCAGCCTGGTCCTCAAAGAGAGTCCAGACCAAGAAGGCTACCCAAAGAAACCCTGTCTGGGGAGTAGGGGGACAGAGAGTGATAATAGAGTGTCCAGGGAAGGCACAGGCTCAGAAAGACACAAGAGGATCTTAAATTTATATTCAGGCTGAGGTACAAGAGGAGACCACTAGCAACAGTCAAAAACCAAAACCAGCAAACCTTGAGAAAACGGGAGTGCTGGTTTCCATGGTTACTATATTTTTAAATTCAAATGTCCAGTTTTGGGGGTTTTTTGGGGGGCAGGGGGATGAAGAAAGGGGGGAGGGAGGGAGGGAGGGAAGGAGAGAGAGACTGACAAACATAGACTATTGTAAAATTAACAAGCAAAGGGGGTATGGAAAAAGCTACAGTCATACCTCTTTTTGAGCTTATCTACTTAGCATGTGTGCATGTATGTGTGTCAAGCACATCTTTGGAGACCAGGAGGAGTCAGGTCTGTCCTTCCCCGGTATGGGTCTCATGGACTGAACTCAGGCCATCAGACTTGACAGCAAGCACCTGAACCACTGAGCCATCTTGCCAGCTCCAAAACATAATTTTGTTTTTGTTTTTCTTGGGGGGGTTGGTTTTTTTTGTTTTGTTTTGTTTTGTTGTTGTTAGTTGGTTGGGGTTTTTGTTTGTTTGTTTGTTTTTCGAGACCGCGTTTCTCTATGTAACAGTTCTGGCTATCCTGGAACTCGTTCTGTAGTCCAGGCTGGCCTCGAACTCACAGAGATCCACCTGCCTCTCTCTGCCTCCAAAGTGCTGGGATTAAAGGTGTGGGCCACCGCTTGGCTCAGAACACATTTTTGTATACTATTAAAATTAATTTGTATAAATTTATAAAAATAAATAACTGTTGAATATTCAGGCATAAATGACACTTTGTATTACCCTGTCCAAGGATCCTGGAACACTGTGGCAGAGATCAGAAATAACTTAAAAGCCAGAGAATGAGGTGGAATGCTATCTTTCAGGCATAAAATGGCCATGGAGTCCAGTTCACAGTGGCTATTTTTACAAGACCTGGCCCATCAGCATCCTGTCATGGAGCTGTTCAGGAATTCCTATCAGCCTCCCTCGGGGCCTACAGGTAGTTGACGATGGGGAGGGAGAACGGTGTTCTTCAGCACTGAAGCCACCAGTGAGTGCCCACACCTCACTCAGGAGCCCACACCTACGCTCCTTTAAACAACCCTAAGGAAACATTCTGACACTGACACACACACACACCATGTATAATTAGTATATGTTAGTGTAAAAAGTATATGCAATAAAGACATTTAATAGAGAAAACTCAAAAGTGATCTTCCTACATCTGAAAAAAAATTTTTTTGACTGTCCTAAATTGTTTATTGGGTGTGTATTAGCGGTAACGGTGGAGCTGAAGAGTATTGCGCCTTCTCCAGGCTGCACGGCGAGAGCCACCAATAGTGTGGTGGAACTTGTGGCTCGGCTCTTGCGGCCAGCAGATGTCAGGCCACGCATCTCTCTGTGTTTGTGGACTGGTTTGGTGATCCACTGGGTGTCAGAATTTCTTCTGATAGCTTTATGGAATGGATCAATGAAGATAACCTCAAAAAATTTCTATGTGGAATCGTCACCAACCCAGTAAGAAGTCAGGATTCTCAGAGCCGCACAATGGCGTCCAGCTCTCTCCTCAGAGACAGACTGAAGGCTTCGCGCAAATTTTAGCTGTTTAACACCATGGTGGACAGGCTTGCCGAAGTTGCAACCTTAGGAACTGGGCATTTGTGGCCACCACGGCAGACACGAATCCTGTAAATGACATAACCTTGCTTGGCCTTGTATCCCAGCCTTCGCGCCTTATCGGGCCGAGTGGGGCGGGAGCCCTATGCAGCGCGGAGAGCTGTCGGTACTGCCAGCAGCGGACCCTCAGAAGGAAGCGCACCACGGCGGGCTGCTTCTTCCTCCATAGCTCCTGGATGTATTTGTACGCACCCATCTTGGCTCACCTGATGGCCACCGCCAGAGGAAAGGAAGCTGAAATGTTTCAAGAGTCTCTAACTCAAATTAGTCAACATGCTAGAGAGGCAGAGTTTTGGAGTAACATGTTCATAAAGTTTCATTTACCACATATGAAACTGCTCTAAAATTTTGATACATTGAAAGGTGACCTTTTAGGCAGTGTGTGGTGGTACACACCTTTAATTCCAGTACTCAGGAGGCAAAGGAATGCAGATCTCTGAGTTTTAAGACAAGCCTGGTCTACATAGTGACTTTCACGCCAGCCAAGGATACATAGTGAGACCCTGTCTCAAAAATAAAACAGAAAGCCTTTTTCTTCTCATTCACAATATTTAGACTTAAAAAAGAAGGGACAGCATTAGTAAGACGACCGGAGGGAAGAAAAAGGACAAGAAGAGAGCTAATACAGGGTTAAAGCACATTATATGGATGCATGAAAATATAACGAAATCTATTATCTTATACAATTAATATATACTAATGGGCTTTCTTCTTGACATACAAAAACGATCAAAGCAAGTTTACTATGATTATTAGCAGTGCTATATGCACTTAACTATCAGACAATTCTAAATGTTAATGGACTCAGCTCATATTTCTCCTACCTACAGATAAAACACCTGTTGTATTTCACCTTTCACAGGATTCTAATTATAATATTGGATTCAGCCAGGTGGTGGTGATGCACACCTTTAACCCCAACACTCGGCAGGCAGAGGTAGGAGGATCTCTGTAAGTTCGAGGCCAGCCTGGTCTACACAGTGAGTCTAGGACAGCCAAGGATATACAGAGAAACCAAAACAAAACAAGAAAAAAAAAATATTAGATTCATCATTTCCTTATCCAATCTCAAAGACTAATAGAATCTGACATTTTGAAGACCGCATTTTGAACATTTTTGGGCTATCCGCCTTAGTAAAGATACATGCATATATAACATTAGCCACATTATGTTTGTATCCCTGGGTAAGGGCTAGGGAAGATGGGATAGTCCCATGTTCTTAACTCAAAGGTCCTTTTAAGTTGGAAATGGTTTCCATTTGTTCACATTCAATATTCCTTTTTTTTTTTTTTTTAAGATTTATTTATTTATTATTATGTATAAAGTGCTCTGCCTGAATGTGCACCTGTAGGCCAGAAGAGGGCATCAGATCACATTAGGGATAGTTCTGGGCTACCATGTGGTTGCTGGGACTTGAACTCAGGACCTTTGGAAGAGCAGTCAGTGCTCTTAACCGCTGAGCCGTCTCTCCAGCCCCACACTCAATATTCTGAAGGTAAAACAATAAGCTTCCACAAAATTGCACGTACCTAAAGCAAACCACTGATGAGAGCTACGATAATTTAACTGAGAGCCTGACATTTCCCCCAAGGCAGCAGGGTATGTAACTCATATTCAGAAGAAAACTCATATTCAAGTACGAAAACAGCCACAACAAAACCTTACTGTGTAGCCTTGACTATGTCCCATGTGCTATAGTCATCAACATGAGTTTTCCGCCCAAGAGGTTCACCATATCCATGATTATAATGGCTCTGTGGTTTGATTTCCTGTGAAAGAGAAAAGGCACATAAGCAAGAAATGAACAACTACAGAAAATATTTTAGTATTTTTATTTTTGTGCTACTTGACAAATAATTCATTATTGAAATAATTACGTTTGGCTTACTTAAAATCCATATTCTAGAGAAAAAGTATGGTCAAATAAGTCTGTCTCATGTACACATCTCAAAACTAAAAAGCTCTGAAATTAGAAATTAATGATAAATTAGCAACTGTCTTTCACACCTTAGAAATCTCAGGTTTTTCTGAAAGTCTCTTTCTCTTGTGCCAACATTTCCATTATTCTAGACAAACTATAATACACTAACAAAGGGAAGGCCTCACATGGTCTCTTAGAGAAATACATGTAAGCCTGGCGGCACAACACTCCTTTAATCCAAGGCCGGTGGATCTCCACGAGTTCAAGGCCAGTGGTCTACATAGTGAGCTCCATAGTGAACACAACCAGAGCTACATAGGGAGACCCAGTCCCAAAACAAAAGACAAAAATCTCCTACTCTCAGGTACTAGCTTCTCCTAAACCTTTCTAGGTAAATAAACACCACTAGCAGAATGTCTATCTGCCTGAATACAGTCATGCAACCCCTAACACTTCAGTCAACAACAGACCACACAAACCTGTACCCCATAAAACTATCCTGTGTCTTATAGACGCTCCATACACTGACACACTGCAGCACTGCCTCTCTGATGGCTGAACCTTCAGGCTAGCCCTGCTAACCTAAACTTGATGTTCGGCACTGCGCTCCTTTTCCACATACTCCACTAAATTCTCCCCACTAGACTTTAAAATATGACAGGATAAGAACACTATCTGCCAAGTGTCTACAGCACAGCAGAGCCTAGCATGACACTAGTGCCCTCTTTTTAAGACAGGGTCTCACTAGGTAGCCCAGACTGACCCCAAACTCACAATCTTCCTATCTCAACCTCCCAAGTGCACATTAGACACGTGCCACCGTGTGCATCTGTACGGGCACCCTTAAAGGAAATAAAAGCATGGGTGGGATTTTTTTTCTCATATTGAAAAACACTTTAATCCCAACGCCAGGGAAACAAAGGCAACATCTGTGAATATGAAGCCAGCCTAGTTTACATAACAAGTTCCAGGACAGCAGAGTTACACATTAGAGAGGCCATGTCTTAAAAAAGCAAACAAGCCAGGTGGTGGTGGCTCATGCCTTTAATCCCAGCACTTGGGAGACAGAGGCAGGTGGATCTCCGCAGGTTCAAGGCCAGCCTGGACTACAGAGGGAGTTCCAGGACAGCCAGAGCTGTTATACAGAGAAACCCTGTCTCAAAAAAAACAAACAAAACAAAAACAAAACCCAAAAAACCAAAACTTTAGCTGGGAATGGTGGCACACACCTTTAATCCCAGCACTCAGCAGGCAGAGGCAGGTGGATCGCTGTAAATTCTAGACCAGCCTGGTGTACAAAGTGAGTCCAGGACAGCCAAGGCTACACAGAGAAACCCTGTCTCAAAAAAAACAAAACAAAACAAAAACTTTAACTCAGTTAACACTTCTTCATTTCATCAAGAGGGCATAAGTATTTCTAGCTAAAGGACTGTATTTGTAATCCCATCAACAAATCAACATTACTAACTATTTTCCCATTACACTGGGCATTATTCTTAAAACCTCCCCTATTTAAAATAACTTTCATTTATATTTTTTAAAGATTTATTTATTTATTATGGATACAGATCTTGTTATAGATGGTTGCGAGCCAATATGTGGTTGCTGGGAATTGAACTCATGACCTTTGGAAGAATGGTCAATGCTCTTAACCTCTGAGCCATCTCTCCAGCCCCCAAGATAATATTTATGATGAGATAATGGCACATGTTTTTCGTCTCAGCACTTTGAGGCAGAGACAGGTGGATCTTCTCTGTGAGTCTAAGCCAATCTGTCAACAAAGCCAGTTCTAGGACAGCCAACACTACATAGAGACTGTCTACAAAATAAATAAATAAATAAATAATTTAAAATAAAGTATTTCCCTGCTGTATGGGGGAGGTGGTTCCTGTTCACATACTTTGTATAAGAACTTTACTGGAATCCTGAGATTCATCTGACTTGTCTTAATTAATTTGTGTATACAAGACTAGATATTACCCATTTTCTTAAAGACATCTGTTTCATTTCTTGAACTGCTGATTTGTGGCTCTAATGTATCACTGACATTAGTAGTCACATGCATTAATCTTTTCCTTGGGCTTCTCTGACTTATACTTAAATGTAAGTGTAGTCATTAATGCTATTTATCAAACATTCCCACTTCTCAGGCACATAGGAAGACTGTCCAACCCCAGCCATTTGGAAATAGTATGTGTACGTTACGGGTTTTTATTTTTGACTGAATGTGAACAACAAATATATAACGTATTTTCCGGCATATAAGACAACCCCCAACTTTAACTTTTCAAGTTAAAATATAGATTTTGCAGGCCAAGTCTGCAGCACAGGTGTGCCCTGAAAGAGGGGCAGTCTTATACAGCAAGTATATTCCAATCTCTATTTTTTAACTGGAAAAGTTAAAGTTAAAGTTGGGGGTCATCTTATACGCCAGAAAATATGGTTCCTCACTCTTACTTTCTCTGTGTCACAGAGACTAGCGATCCTTTTAAAGAGTAAAAATGGTGATTCTGGGTCCAAAAGTAGCCATTACTTGCCCCATAATATATGTGTAGCAGGAACTGATAACATGAAGCCACTAATGCTTCAGGGCTGAGACTTCAGCAGAAACCTATCTATTCTAATATAATCGTAAGAGCCATATATTTTGGGAAGTACTATACAGACAGAGCTCTAAAAATCATCTTCATTTTAGAGATGACTGTGACTACTATATTGTTTTGCTAATTTATATTCACAGATTTCTTATATGTGGCCCTAAATAAATTATTTTAAACTATCTCTTTGAATAGTGTAAAGTACAATCTAATTTCCTTTTAAAAAAAAAAAATTGGTGCCGGGCATGGTGGCACACGCCTTTAGTCCCAGCACTCAGGAGGCAGAGGCAGGTGGATCGCTGTGAGTTCGAGGCCAACCTGGTCTACAAAGTAAGTCCAGGACAGCCAAGGCTACACCAAGAAACCCTGTCTCAAAAAAACAAAAACAAACCAGAGTGTTCTTGGTACCAAAAAAACAAAAAACAAAAACAAAAAACAGGTGGTATTATTTTCTCATTTTTATGCCCATTGCATTAGCAAAAATTATTAAATCATCTACATCAAACATTTTACAAGACTAATTCTAATCAATGATTGTGTGGAACTGGATTGCTGTATGTCCTGAGACAAATTATCTTAGCTTAGCTCTCTCAATGGCTCCTTACAGCACTAACACCTTTCAACATTAGGTAAATCTTTCTGGAATGTACTAGCAGAATCCTGGTTTCTTTCCATCAGTGACATTAGACAGTATCTGAGGCCTAAGGGGAAGATGGCCCTGCTGAACCCACAGTGTACTGAAACAGTGTCTTCATTTATGATTCTCCTTGCTCTATTCCTGTAACAACTCATGAGGTCTGTTACAACCTCATGAACACCTGGGTACTTGGGGTAACCTAAATCTGTATTTCCCAGCTACAGTCACTCGTGCTTGGATCTAAAATAAATTATTTCTTACTCCTTTTTGAGTGACAACTACGTTTTTGGCTTTTCACTTGAGAGTGATTATCAGTTTTATCTTTTAACTCAAGATTCTGAAGAGCATCCTTATAATACATTTCCCTGTTGGACTGAAATTAATCTTGGACATCTCCTTTCCTCCCTCTGGACCAGCAGCACTTACCAGCATCCTAAACTCAAGTCCTCAAAACATTTCCAATCAGTCCCAAAACACTGGGTCAGACACAAAATGATGCTGAGAAAATGCCCTTTAAACATTTTAAGTTGTCGTTCCTTTTCAAATGTAAGAGTTACATACACACAACATAAATAACCTGAGTGGTGCAGAAATAGGGTGAAAGGTCCTAAGAAGCATTAAGTAATTTCTTAGGAGAATGTAAAACTCAAATCTTTGAAAATAAACAAAGCCGTCACTAATTCAATATCCCGCAGCACTCAATCAGCAAGGCTTAAGAAGGAACTAGCAGCTAATCCCTCCAGCTAGTGAGAAGGCACCTTCACAGTCTAGTTTTCCTTCCTGTCCTGCAGGGCAAGGACTAATGGCACCCCACTTGTGTTGAGCAAATATCGCGGAGCTACGTTCCTAGCCTTTCTTGTTTGCTAAAAGGATTTATTTCTATCTATTAAAATGTCCTAGCAGCCAGTTGGTGCCTCCCAGCACTTGGGAGGCAGAGGCAAGTGGATCTCTGAGTATAAAGCCAGACTAGTCTACAAAGTGAGCTCCAGGACAGCCAGGGCTACACAGAGAACCCCTGTGTCAAAACACAAAACAAACAAACAAAACGTTCTAGCTAGAAAACTCATTCAACCTTGACTCTTGATCCCAAAACGTCACGAATTATTTTCTCTAAATAAAGCTGTACTGGCTCCTTTCTCTGCGTGCCCCTTGTGACAACACTACATACTACTGTCCCTATTATTCTCTTCAATTTTTTATGACCAGATTTATTAAGAAAACGAGACTATTTCACCAATCATACAAAATCTCCCATGAACCTGTCCCAGCTTCCTTTTTGTAACTTAGTATCTACCTACCATTCTCCTCAAACCGTCCTATACATTTGCAAGCTGTGTACTTTAAAAACTAGCTCATGAAAGTCATCCAACGTAGAAGATGTGCTCAGGCATAGGCGAACCTTTTCAAGTCACAATTCAAGTACCACTTTAGTTTCCCACAGACACTCAGCTAGCTACACTAGCCCCAAGCTCCTGTTACTATGCAAACACATCATTAGGCATTGTGTGAAGGAATTATGTTAGTTTGTTTTCTTCTACTCGAACAAACCTAGTGGCTTGAGGCAACACAAATTTACTATCTAGGCTTCTGGACCAGAAACCCAAAACCATTGTTCTTGCTTACTAAAGGCAAGAACAGCTCCCCATCTTAGATCCTTAGTCATCTCTGCAAAGACTTTCCTTGAGAGGAAACAGCTACTGGTTCTGGGAGTCCAAGCTGCAGACGTGGCACTGTCTGTAGTTTTCTCAGTTATTAATACCTATGGAGATATTCAAATACTTCTTTTCTCAACAGGGGCATGCTGAGTGCTGATACCTACTATGCAGGATTGGTAAGAGTCCCTCTCCTTGCACAAACTTTAGTCGGGCTCTTGTGGATGCTGGGGCAATGTCTCACTAAGCCGCCCAGCCTGTTTCAAACTTGGAAGTCTTCAGCTTTCACTTCCCACATGCTGGTGGGCTCTCAGTGTGAGTCCCTTTCTTGACCTGGACTCTTGTCTTTGTCAGGTTGCAAGCCCAATTTTAGCAAGAAGCCTATTAGGTCTCTTGAGAGAGAATCCTTTTAAATTCTTCAAAGAATCTTCTCACATTAAACTCTCTAAGTTGGACAAGCTAAAAGTGATAAAGAGTTGTGGGGTTTATCGTAGCTTTATCATATTTTATGATATCTTTATATTTTTTATTTGAATTTGTATGATTATGATATGATAACTTTATCATAGTTTATCATATTTCCAGCAGGCTCAACCTCTCTCTTTGAAATGCAGGAACCCTTGTCAGCTCCCATTCTTAGCATTGTGCTCCAGAAAGAAAGCTGAGAGAACAGGCAAAGTTGTACAAATACCCTATTCTATACAAGGGTATCAGATAGGGTTATGTCTCACATCCAGAAGCAAGCACTATCTTTGTCCTTAGTCAACAGTAAATGCTATTTCACTGCATCAATAAATCACACAGAAATACTGCCATACTAGACACAGCTGCTTATTCATTTTGATACTGTGCTGATGAGATTTTGTCAATTTAGGTAAGCACCTACTTACAGATAAAATGATTCAGTTTCTTAAAATTCATCATTAAATTGTATTCCAAAGTAGTAGTGTATTAATTTATACTCTTCATTAACAACACTTGGGAGGAGACAGGGGAGGGGGTTACAATCGGGATGTAAACTGAATAAATTAAAAATAAAATTTTAAGAGCCGGGTGGTGGTGGCGCACACCTCTAATCCCAGCGCTCTGGAGACAGAGGCAGGCGGACCGCTGTGAGTTCGAGCCCAGCTGATCTACAAAGCAAGTCCAGGACAGTCAAGGCTACACAAAGAAACCCTGTCTCGAAAAAACAAAAAACAAACAAACAAAAATAAAAATTTTTAAAGCAATAAAAATGTTTTCCTTTCACTATTCTTAGATTTATCATTTGGGGAGAACTGAGAAACACCAAACACTTTTGGTTCCTATTTCCCTGCAAAAAAATGAAGAAAGCTTATCAAGCAAACACCAACTCCATCAAAGCTGCAGGAAGAGTGGGGACAGCAATCTGACCCTGGTTTTAGCAACACTGATGTCAGATTATTCTGACAAGGTGAGGGCACGTGCCTGACTGAAGATGGTTTAAGAAAGGCTGGGCGGAAGTTATAGACAAAGAACACCTACAACTCTTCTAAGGACTTTTGTTAAAAATAAGAGCAAAAGTCAGAACAGAAAAGAGACCTAAGGAAAAAAATAGTGTTTGGTTTGGTTTCAAATTTGGGAAATTTTTTTGTCACTAACAGAAACAGTGTGGTAAAGCCAAGAATTAATGATGCACAAGTGAACAGAAATGCCAGTGAATGAGGGACACAAGTCAGTGTTGCCAGACACATGCAACATTTTCTGTTAAATGCTAATGGAAGAAATAAAAATCTGGATAAACAAACATATTCATCATAAAGATGTCCATTCTCCCCAAATTTATATACAAGTTTATTGCAAATTTCTATCAAAATCCCACAAGATTCTTTGTAGCTACAGACAAGGTTACTCTAAATTTACATGGGAAGATACTTATTATTTTCTGAAAGTCAATTTTCAGAACTATTACACAGCAAGAGTTATCAACATTAGGCAGGCGGATCGCTGTGAGTTCAAGGCCAGCCTGGTCTACAAAGTGAGTCCAGGATGGCCAAGGCTACACAGAGAAACCCTGTCTCGGAAAAAAAAAAAAAAGAAGTTATCAACATTTGTGTCGATGCCGCCCCCGACCAGCAGGAAAGACACCAACACCGGGAACTCTTCTTGCAGCAGTTTATTCAGGAACTTTGACTACCAGAGTGACCCCGGGAAAAGCTCCCACAGAACATTTATAGTGTGCCTGGTCCTATCAGAGACTGCCACGTTGTCGCTCTTGGTTGGTGCGTTCGAATCACGCCACCTCACGCTATGCCTTCAGGCATGTGCATAAGGGGCTCGCTCAAAGGCGCATTGCGCATGTGCATAAGGGGCTCACTCAAGGGCGTATTGCGCATGCGCATAAGGGGCGCATTGCACCGGGGAAGCAGCAGGGGCGCTGCTATCTGTGGCTCTCCACACATTTGCACAGGACTGACTTGGTTTTAGACACATAGAAACCAGAGAAACAGAACAACAACAAAACAAAACAAAAAACACCAGAAATTAAAGCCCATATATTTGCTTAACAATTTTTAAACAATTCAAGGAAAGGGTTTTTGTTAATAAATGGGCATCTATAGGCAAAAACTAAGATTTAAAAAAATAAAAAAATCAACCCAACTTTCGAAACTCAAATTATAAAAAAAGTAATCTTAAAATCAGATTGGAAACTGGGCAGTGGTGGCACACACCTTTAATCCCAGCATTTGGGAGGCAGAGGCAGGCAGATTGATGTGAGTTTGAGGCCAGCCTGGTCTACAAAGCAAGTCCAGGACAGCCAAGGATACACAGAGAAATCCTGTCCCAAAAAACAAACAAACAAACAAAAAAATCAGACTGGAAAGAAGGGAGAACAATGAAGTAATACAGCATCATCAAATACCAGTGAGTATGTGGGAATTACATCATTCATGCTCAGCTGACGTAAAATAACAAGCACAGCCACTCTGGAAACAGCTTGATTTCTTTTCTTTCTTCCCCCTCTCCTCCCAAGACAGTTTCTCTGTGTAGCCTTGGCTGTCCTGGACTTTTTGCAGACCAGGCTGGCTTCTCACAGAGATACACCCACCTCTGCCTCCTGAGTGCTGGGATTAAAGGTATGTGCCACTATGCCCAGCCAAAACCTTGATTTCTTAAAAATATTAATATGCAACTGCCATGTGACCCACTAACTGCATTCATGAGCATTTCCCCAGAGAATTAAAGGCTTATGTTTACATAAGTATCTGTATACAATATTTAAAGCCACCTTCGTTATAATAACTAAATACTGAAAACAAGTCAGGTACATTTACAATGCATGTATAAAATGGTGGTTTCATACTAGGGACCAGCAATCAGTAACAAAAGGGATTGAACTACCACAAATGGCTGACAAATCTCCAAGGAATTATGCTGAGTGGGAAAAAAAATCAAATCAATCCTGTATGGCTTATACTAAATGATTCCATTCATGTAATGCTCACCTGTGTATATATGAACACATGTGTGCATGCGTGGGTATGCATGCAGACGTACGTATGGGTTTGGAGAACAAAAGTTGGCATGGGGTGTCTGCCTCAATTGCTCTCCATCTTGTTTTTCTTTTTCTTTTTAAAAAATTTATTATTTTTATGTATGGCATCCTCAGAGGCCAAAAGAGGGCACTAAATGCCCCAGAACTAAAGTTACATGCAGTTGTGAACCACCCAATGTAGACGGTGGGAGCTGAAAACTCTGGTCTTCTGGAAAAGCAGTGAACACTCTTAACCACATTACTCTCTCTGAGCCTGGCGCTCACTACTGGCTACACTGGCTGGCTAGCAAGCTCTGGGAATCAACTTGTTCCTGCTTCCCCCGCTCCACTATTACACTTGCCTGCTGCTGAGCCCCACTTTTAGCACCCACGGGTGCTAGGGAATCAATCTCAGTCAGGTCTTCATCCTTGCACACACAGCTTTTACCAACTAAGCAATCTCTCCAGCCCCAATAGATGTCTGTGAAAGACGCAGACATGCATAGGAAAATGTTGTCCAGCTGAATTTGTGCAATATGAAGACACAGCCCTAAATTTTGTGCTGTCAGGAGCAATAGTTGCTAGCCACATAAAACTAACACACACTCAAGATTTCAGTTTTGTGACTGACATCTAAATTTTTATTTTATCTACTTATTCAACCAACCTCATGCCACTGGTAGCTACTGCACCATAGCATTAACTATACAGGGTTAGAAAAACACTACCCGGATCATTAATTCTTAAGGCTTAAAAAGTTCTGTGGCTTAGCTGTGCAGTGGTGGCCCACGCCTTTAATCCCAGCACTCGGGAGGCAGAGGCAGGCAGATCGCTGTGAGTTCGAGGCCAGCCTGGTCTACAAAGTGAGTCTGGGACAGCAAAGGCTACCCAGAGAAATCCTGTCTCGAAAAGCCAAAAAGTTCCATGGCTTAAAATTTTCATCTTTTGAAAATTCACATGTTATTCAATAAAAATGTTTAAGTTCATATTTAGTCACATTCTCCTCCCACGGGTGCTCCTTTCCTTGGACTAGACTAAATCAGTTACACACAGGACTGGGAATGCAGCTCAACTGGCAGAGTGCTTGC
This sequence comes from Acomys minous, assembly GCF_964271855.1. Lineage (NCBI taxonomy): Eukaryota > Metazoa > Chordata > Mammalia > Rodentia > Muridae > Acomys > Acomys minous. The sequence continues at coordinate 111,610,742 of NC_140490.1, forward strand.
CTTATGCACTGAAGCCTGGGTTCAATCCCCAACACATCCTGGGTACTGAGCACCTGTCATCTCAGCACTTTAAGGCAGAAGAATCAAAGGTTCAAGATCATCCATGATTATTTCACAAATTCAAAGCCAGCCCGAACTAAATGAGATTTTTGCCTCCCATATACACAAAAAAATTTAAGTAATTGGAACTTTTGAAATCTAGTTGCTTTATAAATAAACAAGATCTTGTATATCTATACTATGGTATTCAAATGTTCCAAATAAATCAGTATTTAAAATTATACATACATAAGTCATAACTATACCCACAAAACACAGAAGAGTGATATTTACAATTTCAGAGAAGGTACATGGACAAACAAAATCTCCAACTAAAAAACAAAACAGAAAATTAATATTTACAAGGCATCTATGTGCAGTGTACTCACCTTGAAATACATAGGGAAACAATTTACAGGCTAGAAGAGGCTCAGCCTTAAGAAAAGCATGGTTCTGACAGGCTGCAGATGTACAACTATGCCGTCTGCAGCAATCAAAGAAAGCCCATGGCCTAGTGGTGACAACTAGACATGTACTACTACTACTTGGCCAAAGCAAAAGGCACCATTCACTGCAAAACACAGATCTCGCTTAGTATTGTAAGTTTTAAGTCTATGAATTGTCCTGCAAATACTGTGACTGCATTTTTCTTTAAGCGCTGAATAGTCTTCCACAATTTTAAGAACAGACAGGGCTGGACAGTGGTGGCACAGGCCTTTAATCCCAGCACTTGGGAGGCAGAGGCAGGTGGATCTCCATGCGTTCGAGGCCAACCTGGTCTACAGAGGGAATTCCAGGACAGCCAGAGCTGTTATACAGAGAAACCCTGTCTCAAAAAACAAAGAAAAACAAAACAAAAGGAAAAAAAAAAAAGAACAGAGACAGGATCTTACGGAACCCAAGCTGGCTTGGGACACATACATAACTCAGGCTGGCCTCAAACTTCCAATACCCACTTGCCATATCCTCCTAGGGTCTGGGCTTTTACAGCACATGAGCTGTTTTGCCATAGTGACTGCGTGACTGACTGGGCTCATGACTACAAACAGCACCACAACAGAGTATCTGTATGTTGTTACCCGAGGACAAAACGTGAAGTGTGGTTTCTACTAAATGTATGTGACTTTTACTCCACAGTAAGTAAAAATGAAATGTTATGGAGTCTTCTATTATGGTAAACACAGACCTGTTAAAATCCATAGGCTATACAACCCCAGAGTGAGCCTTAAATATAAAATATGTATTTTTCCGTGCCAGTGACACATAAATATAAGCAGAAATACTGTCAAACATACCTCTCTGTTGCTGTATGCTAATAATGGGGAAAATTATAAAGTGGGGAAAAGGAATTATGGGAATTCACCGTACTTCCTGGCCAATTTTGTAGAATATAACTTAAACTAAACCTAAAATAAAACTTGTAGAAGATTAAAAACAACATAGATGAAGACATTCGCACCACAACTGTCCAGCGTCTGCTGAATAACAACTTTGTACCTATCTTTTCTATCACACTAAAGTTTGATATAAAACAGGGGCAACCTGGGTTTACACATAGCTCTGCCATTTTATAGCAAGTCTGAGTTCCATATATATCAACGATCTCATTTGAAAAAGACACTGAAAGTAGTGAAATTAAATAAACGTGTAAGATGTTAAGAATAATGCTTAGCTCACGTTTGTGTCAGTTAGCAATTGTCACCGCTGTGTGTCCCACTGAGTAACATTAACGTGGCGTAGCCTCCTACACTGTCAGATTCAGTGCCCTTCATCTTCCTGTACTAAGTTTGCCCACACATCAAAACGGGTACTCAAGAGTGGAAGATGAAACGGTGGCGGTGGGGTGCTTATAAGAACCTCTTAGAACTTTTAAAAACCAAATGTAACACAAACCCCAATAGTAAAGAATTCTGTATGAAAGCATGTTTGTTGTGTCAACACTCTCTTCAGACCTGAGTACACACATACATTCTTCATCTAACCCATGCCCCATGAATACAGTTCTAAGCTAAGATATGAGAGATTAAGAGCTTTCAGTATGTTGAAATGGAATTTCTAGCATCTTCTTCTAAGTGAGAGGTTGGTAAGGTATGGCCTCTTACCTGAAATTATAATCAGCTGTTACAGGAACACAGCATGCCTATTGTTTACAGCTGCTTTTTATACAGCAGCAACAGTCCAGAAACTGCTAGGGTAACTGTACAGCCTGAAATTTTAAAAATATTTTAACTATGTGGCATTAAACAAAAAGGTTTACCAATTCTGGTTCTAGGTAATTCATAACAAATGCCACTCAGCAGCTCACTGGACACTGTACTATGCAGCACAAGTAAGTTATAATGAGACCTCTTAGAGTATGCGTGTGAAAGACAAGTGACAGCTGGAAATGACAGAAATCACAGAGTGCTAAGTCAGCAACAGGCCTGTCTGCCCAGCTCCTCTTTCCCCAGCCCCATCCGTCATCCTGACCAGCAACTGCTGTGCTGTGCTCTTACACAGACCCACAACTCAACCTGAGCCGTCCAACACTACCACTCAGTGTAGAATGGACAACGCGCAGTCTGTCTCTACAGAGGTGGTCTGAGCAGTGTGGCCAAAATACACAAATAAATAAACCTGGCGTCCATGTCTGCATCACACAGACTGCGGAGAGGACACAGCTGAAAGAAGACAGAGAGAGAAGCAGTTCTGCTGAACTGTGGCTGCACCCTGACATGGCCTTTCGAGGTATCTGGGAAAGTAAATTAAATACTCCTTTTTTTGGGGGGGGGGGGGTCTCTATGTGTGTAGCCTTGGCTGTCTTGGACTCACTTTGTAGACCAGGCTGGCCTCGAACTCACAGTGATCCACCTGCCTCTGCCTCCCGAGTGCTGGGACTAAAGGCGTGCGCCACCACGCCGGGCTTAAATACTCCTTTTTACACAGCTAACATTAAATTGTTGGCATTTGTAGCCAGAAGTTTCTAAGAAAGTTCGAGTAACTCCATAATCAGTATATAAACAGGGTTTTTTTTTTCCCTTTGAAAATTAAGATAATCACATTAATTCTGTTATCTTTCATTAAATCCTTCATAAATTTGGAAGTGCTCATAATCAGAATATTCTTCACTACATAACAGCTCCAATCCACTCAGCCATCTCATTTGCATATCAACACTCAGTGATACTCAGGAGCCCACTGTGCGGCACATTCTGACTATCAAGGAAATACTCTAGTTGGCATGTATTAACTCTATAGAAAGCAGATTAATTCATTTGGAAAGTTTTCTGGTTTTCTTCATATTTACTCTTTGGTGGTACTAGAGATTTCTTTGGCAACTTTTCCACATAAGAAAAAAAAAATACTGTTTAAGTCTTTGCAATGCACAGCATTACCTTCCTTGTATTTATTTCCTTTCACAGCTGAGGTTTCACTGCACCTTTTTTCAACTCAGTCTTTTAACAAAACCCTAAAAGAAGGCACCGTCCTAAAACTGGATAAATAAGCCACTGACTGGAAATTCTTGTTCATATAATTTATAAATATGCCATCCTGAAGCATGACCAAAGTCCAAAATTAAGATACTTGATTATTTACTCTTAAAATCTCCATCTACAACATTTAACAGTAACACAACGGTGTGATCCTTTTAAAGAGAACTTAGGCATCTTAACAGTACAACACCTTTGTGACTGGCACTGACATCATTTGAAGCTCCGTGTAAAACACTTTATATTTAGTGTGTTTTACATTTTTTATTACATTAATTTATTATTTTTTGGTGGTGGGGGGCAAGTGTGTGTGAGTGTATGAGTATGAGTGTGTGAGACTCGTGTGTGTGTGTGTGTGTGTGTGTGTGTGTGTGTGTGTGTGTGTGTGTGTGCCACAGCCTTCACACGGGGGACAATTTCAGGACTTAGCTCTTTCCTTCTACCATATGGGTCCCTGGTGTCACACTCAGGTCAGCAGACTTGAGTGAGTGTCTTTACTTGCTGAGCCACTTTATATTTTTAAGATGCCTTACCTGTCCCACCACAGCACCCTCAACAAATGTTAATAGCCTACAACCCATAGTTTTGATTTTTTTTTTAAGATTTATTTCTTTATTATTATGTATACAATGTTCTGCCTGCATGTACACACACCTGGAGAGGACCCCATATCTCATTATAGACAGTTGTGAGCCACCGTGTGATTGCTGGGAATTGAACTCAGGACCTTTGGAAGAACAGTCAGTGCTCTTAACCTCTGAGCCATCTCTCCAGCCCCATTGTTTTGATTTTAACACACACACAAACACACAATCTCACTCTTCATCTACCCTGAAATATCTGAAACCCTAAAATCTTCTGTTTCTTTTTATTTAAGTTTTATTAATTTATTATTTATACAGTATTCTGCCCCAATGTGTGCCTGCCCACCAGAAGACGGCACCGGATCACATTATAGATGGTTGTGAGCCACCATGTGGTGGCTGAGAATTGAACTTAGGACCTTTGGAAGAACAGACAGTGCTCTTAGCCTCTGAGCCATCTCTCCAGCCCAATCATGTGTTACTTGGCAAACTTCACCATTTTGTGCTTACCAAAGGGTCAAAGTCATCCTCAGAGGTTCTACAAGCACTGTTTAAGACACTAAAGTAAGAGCAAAGGGGCTTATCATAAAAATCTTCTGCCACCCTTGAGACAACTCAGTACTGACTGAATGTGTTACTGTAGTCACTCAGGCAGTCTGTTGTCTCTAAGAGAACGCGTGCGTACACACGTACACGTACACACACACATACACACACACGCACACGCACACACACTCGCCACTACTGCTCAATCTGTCAACTTAAGATATTATCTATTATTAGATCACTAGCTAAAATCTACCAGACACAGAACTTTGCGTAAATTATCTCATTTAGTTATTACAATAACCTCCTATTACAACTTGGTGTTAGCTTAGACAGCTGAAACACAGAGTTCAAATTTTACCAGGCTCACACATCTAGTGAGTAAGGGACCTGGGATTTGAATACAAGCATCCTAACATCACTCGCTGCTCACACTTAGTGTTTTTCTATCCACACACTCTAGGGTTCACTCTTAATACTTTTTTGTTTGTTTTTGTTTTTCAAGACAGGGTTTTCTCTGTGTATCCCTGGCTGTCCTGGACTCACTCTGTAGACCAGGCTGGCCTCCAACTCAGAGATCTGCCCGCCTCTGCCTCCAAGGGCTGGGACTGCAGGTTTACTGCTCAGCTTCTTTGGTCCAGGACCCCAGGAGACACCACGCACACTCAGTCTCGGTTTTCCTACATCTATTACTGTGGTCAGGACAACCCTCCCGAATCTAGACAATCCCTCCACGAGACTCTTCTCAGGTGAGTCTGCCTTGTGTCAAGTTGACCCTGGCATGGGAGCCTACGCCTGTGATCCAGGCACTTTAGAGGTAGTTGTGTCAAGCTGACCATGGCATGGGAGCCTACGCCTGTGATCCAGGCACTTTAGAGGCTGGAGGAGAATCCAGAACTTAAGATCACACTAAAGTACACAGTGAATTAGAGGCCATCTCGGACTATATGCGACCCTGTCTTAAAAACAAATGAAATTAACATTGAAAAAGAAAAAAAAATGTCAGGTGTGGTAGCACATGCCTGTAATCTCAGCACTCTGGGAGGCAGAGGCAGGCAGACGTCTGTTGAGTTCAAGACCAGCCTGGTCTACAAAGTGAGTCCAGGACAGCCAAGGCTACACAGAAAAACCCCATCTTGGGGGAAGAAAAATAAAAAATACAGAAAAATGGCATTTTTGCCAGGCGTGGTAGTGCATGCCTTTAATCCCAGCACTCAGGAGGCAGTGCCAGGTGGATTGCTGTCAGTTCAAGGCCAGCCTGGTCTACAAAGCAAGTCCAGGACAGCCAAGGCTATACAGAGAAACCCTGTCTCGAAAAACCGAAAAGAAATGAAAAAGAAAAATGGCAACTCCCCCATCAAATAAAGTAAAAGACTTTTGGTCTAGTATTTTTCAACTTTGGATTTATTAGTCCCCATAAGGTCTTATCTTCATTTTATACTCAGTAGTTATTATGCCTTTCAAATCTAAGTTACAATTACATGATTTAGAGCATGTTTGCTTCAATTAAAAAGAAAAAAGAAGCTGAAATGGTGACACACGCCTTTTATCCTAGCACTGGGAAGCAGAGGCAGGCAGATCGCTGTTGGGTCGGAGGCTAGGCTGGTCTACAAGTCCAAAACAGCCAGAACTACAAGAGAAACCCTGTCTCGAAAAAACAAAACAAAACAAAAAAGGAAAAAGAGGCTAGAAAGACAGCTCAGTTGGGAGCACTTGCTGGTCTTCCAGAGGACCCACGATCAGTCCCAAGCACCTACATGGGATAGCTCACAACTGCCCAGTTCAAAGAGGCCTGCCTCCCTCATCTGGCCTCCATAAGCATGCACACACACTCACACATTCACACAAATAAACAATGAAAATACATCTTTGTTTGTTTTTTTGAAACAGGGTCTCTCTGCATAACCATAGATATCCTGGAACTCACTTTGTAGACCAGGCTGGCCTCAAACTTAAGAGATCTGTGTATCTCTACCTCCAGGGCTGGGATTAAAGGTGTGGGCCACCACACCCAATTGAAAAAAAGAAAAAACAACCAAAAAGAAAAGGCATCCTAACACATGCAAACACAAGTCTGATTGATGATGGAGTTGCCAGTAGCCTAACAAGAAATTTCCTGTCTGCAAACATTACTTTATACACATATATAAATGTATCTTTAAATACATATAGGATGTAAAGTATAAATGGAAAAAGACAAAGTCATCACTACTAAAGTCTAAAAAGGAAGACTATGAAGAAAGCCTGTGAGACACAACAGGTACAGTAATGTTCTATTTCAGCATTCAACCAAGACAAACCGTGAGAAAAGAAAATGAGTATAGACAAATGTAAAATAAAGTGTCACTGTTTAAAGCGCACGCACATACACACACACACACACACACACACACACACACACGTGTGGGGTGGGGGGAAGATGCAGTATCAGCTTCTGAAAATGAGGGAAGGGAAGAAAGCAGTAAGTGAAAGCCCAGATAACGCAGGCAAGCCAGACCAACGCTGCCAGATTTGTGAACCGAGAGCTCCTCCCTCCTGTGACGGCTGGCAGAGGGGGTCTGTCATCTTCTCCTGAAGGGCTGAGCTCATCTGTGAGGCTGTGCTCCGAGGAAACAAGAGACTGCTGGGCTGCACACCAGCACTCGGCCTTTGTCCCTCCTCTAGTCTTCTGGCCGGTTCTTCAGAGCAACGGGAACCTGACACTGCTAACAGGCAACTACTCCATTCCGCACTGACTTGGACTCCATCGTGTTTTTCAGACATTTAGTTCCCAACTAGATTATTACTTTCTGAAAACATACTACTCATTTCACTTCATTTTAACTCATACAATCTAAAATATTATTGTGTGCATACCGGTTAAATGTTCAAGTTGATTATCATGACCAAAAAGAAAAAATCCCAACTTCAATCAGAACATCAAAGTTCAAACAAACCTTGGGGACAGATCATCTAGTCTGAACTGAAAACAAAGAAACTAAGAGCAGCTAAGCATCTACTAACTCAGGGGTACAGATCCAGGACCAGCACCCTAATCTCCTGACGGCCAGTCTATCTATTCCCAGATAGCCTCTAATCCCTCCTCCGTGAAAAAATGAACTATTTCAACAGAGCAATGGTAACGTCAACTTCCTCTCAGCACTCGCTATATGATATGCCAAGGCGTTCGTGTTTGTCAGCCCAAACGTATGCTGGCTGACTTACCAACAGTAGCTTTTCTGACGCTAACACTCAACGGCTATAAAAAGTAGGTAATAGCGACCCAACTTTACAATCAAGGGAAACATAATTTGACCTAAATGACAGTAAACTGCAGAACCCACACTTAAAAGGTATCCTATGGTGCTTCTTCACTTTAAGCACACACGCACACACACATGTATATACACACTCAAACACACACACACACACACACACACACACACACTGAGTTCAGTACCATACCTGGGCCAACTCTGATAAATAAGTATTTACATGACTCACTAAATGAATGGCATTTCATTTTAAAAGTAACGTTTTCTTACCAGAAATACCTCTAAAAATGCTTCATTGTCCAGAACTGTGTATCTGTCTAAAAGGAGTTTTTTTTTAAGTGACATTTCCTGATGTAGTGTTTGTTGTTGTTGTTTAAAGATTTATTATGTATACAGTGTTCTGCCTGCATCTAACACCTGCAGGCCAGAAGAGGGCACCAGATCGAATTGTAGATGGTTGTGAGGCACCATGTGGTTATTGGGAATTGAACTCATGACCTTTGGAAGAGCAGCCAGTGCTTTTAGCCGCTGAGCCATCTCTCCAGCCCCCTAAAAGGAGTTTTAATGGTGGACATTTACATACAAATGGTGGTTTAGCAACAGCTGATTCTATCTACCCATCTAGAGGCCTTCCATCCATGTACTCTAGAGGCCTTCCATCCATGTACTCTAGAGGCCTTCCATACATGTACTCTAGAGGCCTTCCATCCATTTACTCTGGAGGCCTTCCATCCATGTACTCTGGAGGCCTTCCATCCATTTACTCTAGAGGCCTTCCATCCATTTACTCTAGAGGCCTTCCATCCATGTACTCTAGAGGCCTTCCATCCATGTACTCTAGAGGCCTTCCATCCATGTACTCTGGAGGCCTTCCATCCATGTACTCTAGAGGCCTTCCATCCATTTACTCTGGAGGCCTTCCATCCATGTACTCTGGAGGCCTTCCATCCATTTACTCTAGAGGCCTTCCATCCATGTACTCTGGAGGCCTTCCATCCATGTACTCTGGAGGCCTTCCATCCATTTACTCTAGAGGCCTTCCATCCATGTACTCTAGAGGCCTTCCATCCATGTACTCTGGAGGCCTTCCATCCATGTACTCTAGAGGCCTTCCATCCATGTACTCTGGAGGCCTTCCATCCATTTACTCTGGAGGCCTTCCATCCATTTACTCTAGAGGCCTTCCATCCATGTACTCTAGAGGCCTTCCATCCATGTACTCTGGAGGCCTTCCATCCATTTACTCTGGAGGCCTTCCATCCATGTACTCTGGAGGCCTTCCATCCATGTACTCTAGAGGCCTTCCATCCATGTACTCTGGAGGCCTTCCATCCATTTACTCTGGAGGCCTTCCATCCATGTACTCTGGAGGCCTTCCATCCATTTACTCTAGAGGCCTTCCATCCATTTACTCTGGAGGCCTTCCATCCATGTACTCTAGAGGCCTTCCATCCATGTACTCTGGAGGCCTTCCATCCATGTACTCTAGAGGCCTTCCATCCATGTACTCTAGAGGCCTTCCATCCATGTACTCTAGAGGCCTTCCATCCATGTACTCTGGAGGCCTTCCATCCATGTACTCTAGAGGCCTTCCATCCATGTACTCTGGAGGCCTTCCATCCATTTACTCTGGAGGCCTTCCATCCATGTACTCTGGAGGCCTTCCATCCATTTACTCTGGAGGCCTTCCATCCATGTACTCTGGAGGCCTTCCATCCATTTACTCTAGAGGCCTTCCATCCATTTACTCTAGAGGCCTTCCATCCATGTACTCTAGAGGCCTTCCATCCATGTACTCTAGAGGCCTTCCATCCATGTACTCTAGAGGCCTTCCATCCATGTACTCTAGAGGCCTTCCATCCATTTACTCTGGAGGCCTTCCATCCATGTACTCTGGAGGCCTTCCATCCATTTACTCTAGAGGCCTTCCATCCATTTACTCTAGAGGCCTTCCATCCATGTACTCTAGAGGCCTTCCATCCATGTACTCTAGAGGCCTTCCATCCATGTACTCTGGAGGCCTTCCATCCATTTACTCTAGAGGCCTTCCATCCATTTACTCTGGAGGCCTTCCATCCATGTACTCTAGAGGCCTTCCATCCATGTACTCTAGAGGCCTTCCATCCATGTACTCTAGAGGCCTTCCATCCATGTACTCTAGAGGCCTTCCATCCATGTACTCTGGAGGCCTTCCATCCATGTACTCTAGAGGCCTTCCATCCATGTACTCTAGAGGCCTTCCATCCATGTACTCTAGAGGCCTTCCATCCATGTACTCTAGAGGCCTTCCATCCATGTACTCTGGAGGCCTTCCATCCATGTACTCTAGAGGCCTTCCATCCATGTACTCTGGAGGCCTTCCATCCATGTACTCTAGAGGCCTTCCATCCATTTACTCTGGAGGCCTTCCATCCATGTACTCTAGAGGCCTTCCATCCATGTACTCTAGAGGCCTTCCATCCATGTACTCTAGAGGCCTTCCATCCATGTACTCTAGAGGCCTTCCATCCATGTACTCTGGAGGCCTTCCATCCATGTACTCTAGAGGCCTTCCATCCATGTACTCTAGAGGCCTTCCATCCATGTACTCTAGAGGCCTTCCATCCATGTACTCTAGAGGCCTTCCATCCATGTACTCTGGAGGCCTTCCATCCATGTACTCTAGAGGCCTTCCATCCATGTACTCTGGAGGCCTTCCATCCATGTACTCTAGAGGCCTTCCATCCATTTACCCATGTACTCTAGAGGCCTTCCATCCATGTACTCTAGAGGCCTTCCATCCATGTACTCTAGAGGCCTTCCATCCATTTACTCTGGAGGCCTTCCATCCATGTACTCTAGAGGCCTTCCATCCATGTACTCTAGAGGCCTTCCATCCATGTACTCTAGAGGCCTTCCATCCATGTACTCTAGAGGCCTTCCATCCATGTACTCTAGAGGCCTTCCATCCATGTACTCTGGAGGCCTTCCATCCATGTACTCTAGAGGCCTTCCATCCATGTACTCTAGAGGCCTTCCATCCATGTACTCTAGAGGCCTTCCATCCATGTACTCTAGAGGCCTTCCATCCATGTACTCTAGAGGCCTTCCATCCATGTACTCTAGAGGCCTTCCATCCATGTACTCTAGAGGCCTTCCATCCATGTACTCTGGAGGCCTTCCATCCATGTACTCTGGAGGCCTTCCATCCATGTACTCTAGAGGCCTTCCATCCATGTACTCTGGAGGCCTTCCATCCATGTACTCTAGAGGCCTTCCATCCATGTACTCTGGAGGCCTTCCATCCATTTACTCTGGAGGCCTTCCATCCATTTACTCTGGAGGCCTTCCATCCATTTACTCTGGAGGCCTTCCATCCATGTACTCTAGAGGCCTTCCATCCATGTACTCTAGAGGCCTTCCATCCATGTACTCTGAAGGAACAGTCTTGCTGTGTCTCTCAATAGCTCGGAGCTCACACCCCTTCTGTTTCAGTTGTGTTCTACCGCATTTGGCACCAGCTACACTCTATCTCCTACAAATTATTTACCAATTTACAAATACTTAGAAACTATTTTTGTGACATTAAATCTAAAGAAAAAGTGAAATGAAACATTTCTACAAAATGCAAATCCAATAAATTAAATTTTCACATAAACCAGGTCAATTTAATCCCAAGCACTTTGGAGGCAGAGGCAGGCAGCTTGATCAGAATTCGAGGCAACATGGTCTACAAAGCCAGTTCCAGGACAACCAGGGTTATACAAAGAAACCCTGTCTAAAACCCAAAAAACAAAACACAAATTTTTAAATGACTCAAAAAGAAAGCATCACTTCTTCTGGTAGTGAGAGTGGAAAGGTGCCCTTAACAGAGCACCTAAAATGTGCTCATTTGTGAATTTTGACATATACTGCCTGACAGTTGGACATCAATATTTTCTGATTAACAAACAGAAGCTGAGAGGTTTTACTTCATATTTAATTACTGAGGATGCCAGGTTGGAAGGGATGGCTGGGAATGAGGCTCTGGTGGTGGAGCGCTCTCGCCTAGCACGCACAAGGCACTGAGGCACACCACTATGGCCCAGGTGAGGATCTGAACTTCAAGGTCATTCTGGATTACAAAGGGAGCTGGAAGCCCGGGCGTGGTGGCGTAAATCTTTAATCCCAACACTCAGGAGGCAGAGGCAGGTGGATCGCTTGTGAGTTCAAGGCCGGCCTAGTCTACAAGGGAGTCCGGGACAGCCAAGGCTACACACATAGAGACCCTGTCTGGGGGGGGCGGGAGAACAAGGGAGTTGGGGGTGAGCCCTAAGACATCCAGCCTAGAATAGGAAGAGGAGACAGGAGATAAAATAGGAGCAACAAAAGAATGGTAATCCTAGTCAGTCTAAGCCAAAACCTGTTTTCTCCATTATCTCCGTTAAGCTCCTTAATGAACCATTAGTTGAATATCATCATCATCATCAACATCCCAATTTCGCAAACTCTAGAGAAGCAGTAAAGCCCTGTTCAACACTTAACACACTGTATGGAGCACAACATTAGGTCTACAGCAGGTGCAAGAAACTAACCACAGACGCGGGCGTGGTGGCGCATGCCTTTAATCCCAGCACTCGGGAGGCAGAGGCAGGTGGATCACTGTGAGTTCGAGGCCAGCCTGGTCTACAAAGTGAGTCCAGGACAGCCAAGGCTACACAGAGAAACCCTGTCTCGAAAAACTAAAAAAAGAAAAGGAAAAGAAACTAAGCACAAAAAACTAAGACTACAGCCAGTCCCCAAAGTTCCAGAACTAGCCTTACTTGGTTCCAGTTCTAGTTCCAGAACTAGACCTGTGCTTACTTGGTAAAAGGAATACTTATCTTCCCAATTTCAACTCTGAAAAACAGGAAGTGGATTTTCTAGTAATATACCATGTATTAAATAACGGGCAAGGGACACCTAAACCTCAAGCTCTCTATTACACGGAGTGATCGCTAGATTTATTAGCTGGCCCAGAACCTGCTGCGGAGAGCAGTCTGACTCCAAACTCAGGAGACACTTCTGACTCTGCCTTCCCAGAACTGGGACTGCCACACCCTGCAGCATTATGTTTAGGGTAACAAACAACATACATGTTTACAAAGCAAAATGTTTTTGTGTTGTTGATAGTCGGGTCTGGCTATTTACTGGGATTGAAGGCATATGCCTCCACGCTCGATGAGATAGGGTCTTATTTAGGCCAAACTGACCTCAACTCATTAAGTTGCTAAGGAGAGCTTTGAATTCCTAATCCTCCCTCCACCTCCAAACTGCCTGCCGCTGACTGTCACAGTACATTAAAACACATAATACTTTTAAGTGCTTGAAATATACCCACAGGTACAGATGCATAGAAAGATTCCTTAGCCCCAATTACAACTTCAGAAAACTCTGAATTTTTTGTGGACATCTTTAGGGCCTAAGTGTAAACCAAAAGAAATACCTCTAGTCCTGAGTTCAGTTCCCAGCAAGCACATGGAGGCTAACCACCGGCTATAATGAGGGCTAGCGCCCTCTGATGGTGTGGAGGTGTACATGCAGGCAGAACATTGTATACATAATAAATAAATCTTAAAAAAGAAATATCTCTAATGCCAATTCTAAGACGGTTACCACTTCATTTTTTTTAAAGTTTACTCTTAACCGGGCGTGTGCACGCTTTTAATCTAGCACATGATAGGCAGAGGCAGACGGATCTCTGTGTGTTGGAGGCCAGCCTGGTCTACAAAGAGAGTCCAGGACAACCAAGGATCTGTGTTAGAGAAACCATGTCTCAGAACTGCCCGGGCCACCCAAAAACTTTTCTTATTAATGTTCTGTAAGAAGCCGGGCGTGGTGGCGCATGCCTATAATCTCACCACTTGGGAGGCAGAAGCAGGTGGATCGCTGTGAGTTTGAGGCCAGCCTGGTCTACAAAGCGGGTCCAGGACAGCTAAAGCTACAGAGAAACCCTGTCTCGAAAAACCAAAATAAATAAATAAATAAAAAACAAAAAATAAAAAAAATAAAGTTCTGTAAGAAACCCAAAATAGCCTTTTTTTCTTCTTCTTCTTCTTTTCATTTCTTTTCTTTTTCCTTTTTGGTTTTTCCAGACAGGGTCTCTGTGTTAGCCTTGACTGTCCTGGATTTCTTTTGTAGACCAGGCTGGCCTCGAACTCATGGTGATCCGCCTGCCTCTGCCTCCCGAGTGCTGGGACTAAAGGCGTGTGCCACCACAAAATAGCCTTTCCTAATGAGACTTGTCCTGGCATATATTTCTAAAAAACTGTCTAGTTTTGTTTATGTATGTGATCAAGTTATGAATGAGATGATGACGGGGTATTAACATATGAAAAAGTGGTCCTTTTAAAAAAAGCAAGATACAAACTCCAGAAAGAAATAAAATCAATCAAACGTAAAGTAACCACATTTGCTCACCCTGTAGTGAACACTACAGATCTGCACACTACACTCAAGTCTCAAAACCTGAGTTCTGCAGGAAACTGCGCTGCTCTTTCCTCCCCTCGCTGCATCTTGCTGTGCATCGTTAAAAACCTGAACGCATGAAGAAGCGCTTCCAGGCCTGAACAAAACACAAACTCAGCCACAAACCGGATGGTAAACAACTACGGAACGTGACTGATCTGGGACAGAAAACTGTTCACTTTCATGACAAGATACAAAAGAAATGGTGGGAAACGTGTTGCACTGGCTACCCTCCCCAACGCACACCCCGGTTCCTAAAACAGCGGTAACTTTGTGACAAGCTAGTGTGTGCGTGGGTTTATTCCCGAAAGTTCTGACACCCACCCACCCACCCCTTTTCCCCCCCTTAATGGCTTAAAGGCAAATGTTCCAACACCGAAATTCGACGTCCTGAGCGGCGAGCTGGTTGCTATGGCATGTCCTGGAAGGACATCCCTCTGCCCAAGAACCTACTATTCATTCTCCCTCCCTCCCACCCCCGCCACTAGTGGACTACTGGGAAAGGTGGCAGTGTCCATTCACCACGACCAAAGGAGGAAAAAATAAAATAAAATAAACAAGAACAGATACGCTTCCTCCCCTCCCTGGAGAGGCTTGGAGCGAGACCAAGGGGCTACAGCTGAGGTTCCAAAGTGTCAGCAGGGCCCCGTCGCTTCTGCAACCCGCGAGCAGCGGAGCGACAAAACGGGACCAACCACATCCCCACCTCTGCCCTCCAGGCACCGCCAGGGACGGCGTCCCTGAGCCCGCCCCGGCCGGGCCCGCCCCGCTATCTCCTCCCCCGTTATCCGCTCGCCGCTGCGCCCGGGCCTGGACCCGCTCCTTCAGCCTCCCCGGGGGTTCCGCACCGCTTTCCCTCCGCGAGGGCGCCTCTCCTCGGCTGCCGCCCCTCGGCGAGGCTGAGGGAGCGGGACCCCGGGGCCGCAGGGCCCGGAGAGGGGTTCGGCGCGGCGCCTCACCTCGGGGTGGAGAAGGGGCACGCAGCCCGTTTCGGTATCGTACTCATCCGGGCCGTCCGCCATCTTGGTGTTAAATCCCTCCTCCCGCTGCATGCTGGGAGAAAGCGTTTCAGCCTCGCGGGGCTCGGCGAGGCGGAGGAGGGCGAGCGCGAGCCGGGACGAGGGCGACGCAGCCGCCGCCGCCGCCTCCTCTTTCTCTCCCTCCTCCTCCTCCTCCTCCTCCTCCCCCCACCGAGCCCCCGGGACGCCCCTCTCAAGCCCCTCCCGCCGCCGAGGGCGCGGGTCCCGGTGCGCGTGCGCGGTCCCGGCCCGGGAGGGAGTGTACGCTTGCTGCACTGCGCTGGGGCAGCAGTGGACAGCGCTGGGCGTGGGCGCCCCGGCCCCGGGGGCGGGTCCCGCTCGCTCGCAGGCGATGCTGCTAGGCACCGGCCACCCGAGAAAGGCGGAGGATCTGGAGCTAGGAGCGAGTCCCCGGGCTGCGCGGTGCACGACCCAGACCCCCGAGATACGAAGATGCCTCCTGCCCCCTCGCCTCCGGGACTCCCGGAGAAACAAGGACAAAAACCTGGCTTCCACGGAAAGCTTTTGTTATGTGATCCCGCCCTTGCCGTATTGGCGATTGAGCTAGTACATTTTTAAAATAATTGTCTTACAAGGTCAGAGCCCCCGCCCCCCACGTTCCCGTCTGCTACGTTTTAATATGACCCAGGAATTTCAGAACTGAAGCTTTTAAACATAAAGCACTGGAGTGACCTAGATAAAAATGACTAAAGCCATCTTTAAGAGGATATTAGGGCCGGGACCGGGCTGATGGACCAATTGTAGGAAGGATTTGTTTCTGGTTTGGGCTACTAGAGATTGGAAATCTCTACAGCGCTGGGGCACACTTAGCTGAGAGCAGTCGTGAAACGCGTCTAATTAGGGATCCTGACACTAAGCAGTCTCCTATTAAAGCCAGATCAGCTAAAATCACCAGGAAAAAAACATGATATCGGACAACACCAGATTGAACTGTATGTAAATCGAGAGGAAGGCACGCCAGAGGGAAAAAATAATGGGAGGAGAAGGGAGGAAACCCCTTTGTAAGGTTTCGGTTCCCGCCAAAAGAATCTGCGGAGGGTCTAGGGAGAGCCTGGAGCGGTTCTGGATTGGACATCGGTTCTGAGGAGGTGAGGAAAAACGGGGAATAACAAGTCATTGGATGCGGTCATGAGGCTAGGACAATTCAATAACTGGGCTCTCCCAGTAACATGTAAATGACAAAGTGACCTAAGTCGTTGGTAAAGATCAGTAATCGCTCAGAAAAGCATAACTATGCTATTTTTTAGCTGTTTCTGGTGGGGGGAAAAGGCGATCTGTATTCGTTTTTGGAGCGGCTGTCTCTGTGTATCCTCTCAGCACGGCTTTTCCTTCCGGAACGGTCTGATTTTCATTTTTTTAGTCCTGGCAGAAACCAGGAATCATGCAAACCTAAACGGAATTTAGAGTTCTCCGTTTACAGCGCCAAAATGGTTTTCAATCACGTGTCAACATGGACAAATTCTCTTTTATTGGAATTTTCCGGGCTGCAATCTCTTTGCTTTTTGCGTTTACTTAAATCTAGAGAAAGGAGTAAAGAAAGGAAGTCGGGTGAAAGAAACAGTTAAGAGGTTGTGGCATTAAAACAAACAAAACCCCACATTGAATGAAGTGAATGAGGAAACTAGGCATGGAGAACAAAAAAAATGTTGTTTTTGTTGTTGTTGTTGTTGTTTTTCGAGAGTGGCCGTAGATTGAAAGTGTTACTGCAGGTCTGTGGGAGAATTTTCACAAAAGAGGTGCTGAGCCTGGGAACGTTGGCCTCACAGAGGGCTTTGGTAGAAGGGTCAAAGTCAAACTGAGTCATCAAAATCTACCATGTAGCCCACATGGTAGGTAGTTGGGTAATTTTCAACATGTAGTTTAACTAGATACCAAGACTAAGTAAATCAAGAGACTTCCATTTTTAAGACTGTAGATTTGGGGGCTCCTCCTCCTTTCTGTCCACCAGGAGTTGACCGGCCTCCTCCACATTGCTCCCACCACCCTGCCTCTGCTTCACTCAGGCCCAGAATCAATGAAGACAGAGAATACTGACATAAACCTCCAAAATAATAAATACTTCCTCCCCTGGGGAAAAAAAATGTCGAAGTCTCTACCTGGAAATCAGGGGGCGCCCGAGCCTTCTCGCTCCGCCACTGCCTGACATGGACCTGCTTTCCCCCTTCTCGTCATCTGACTGGCTATTTGCCGACATTTGTATTTGTAACTTCTGAGAACTCTCCTTCTAGAGGAAAATATCAACACTAAAAAAATCTGTGTCTTCCTTCCTCGCCAAAGTAAGGCTGAAACAAATAATTCCTAAAGGGACAACTGGCAATCCAGCAGGCACTCTCACCCCACACAGTGGCACCCTCCAGCCTGGACTTGGCTGCGTGTCGGTCTCACCCAGTAGCAGAAACGAAAAAGAAAGAGAGAGCAGCTGGGCTTGGGGAAGCATGTCAAATTGGACTAGGTTTAGCAAGGGCCAAAAGGAAACAAAACTGTCGCCTCTAATCAGCCTCCACCTCGTTAACTGCAGGGTTCTTATCTACGCAGCCTAAACCTGAGATAACATTTTTAAGGAACAGTAAATACAACAGTAAGTGTACTGATGGCATTCCCAGATAAAGAAAGAAGGACAAAGTTCAAGGAGAAGCATCCGTTTGTTAGGGAAAGAACATCACACCTCTTTATCCCAGCACTCGGGATGCAGAGGCAAGCAGATTGCTGTGAGTTCGAGGCCAGCCTGGTCTACAAGATGAGTCCAGGAGAGCCAGGGCTACACAGAGAAACCCTGTCTCAAACAAACAAACAGAAAGAACAGTGAAGTGGGACTAGGAACAGGGAGGTTGGAACAAATGAGCTCCAGTGGTGTGGATATGGTTGCCAGGTAACCTGAGAGACAACTCAAGCTGAAGATAACGCTAGCCGCCATCTGATGCTAGTCCAGTTTTACAAGTGGCCAAAGGATGGGGAGTTTAGAAACCCGCTTCAAGTCACAGAACCTGGCTGTAACGCAATCCCATCAGGACGCCGCCTGAGCGTCGCGGTCTACGACTTCACCGCCATCCTTTACTTCTTCTGTTGTAATTGTCTGCAATGGATCATTTGGTTTATTCAGTGATTTTTTAAAAAAATATATGTGTAGGTATATGTGTCTGCACGTGGGTATGTGCATGTGAGTGTAGTTGCCCACGGAACCAAACTTGAGTCCTCGGGAAGAGCAGAAGATGTTCTTAACCACTGAGCCCCTATTCAGTGTTTTGCTTTGTTTCCCCCAATTGTGTTAAGAGCATTTAACTGGAGAGCTGCGCTGTTAGCTGCAGGGGACGGCACTGTTAACTATAGGCACAATGTTGTGCAGCACACCCCTAGATCTCATCCTGCAGGGAATACGCTTTGTACCCACTGAACAGCAACCCCCCTTTAGCTACCCCAGCGCCTACTGACCACCACACTAGCCCTCTTCTATCGGTTTGACTGTCTTCATATCCCTTATATAAGTAGAAGCACGCAGTCTTTCTATGACTGGCTTATTTCATGTAACAGAATGTAATCCCAAGGTTTATCTGTGTTGTTGCATATGATAGCAATTCCTTCTTTTTAAGAACTGAACAGTGGTGGTGCACGCCTTTAATCCCAGCACTCAGGAGGCAGAGGCATGCGGATCGCTGTGAGTTCGAGGCCAGCCTGGTCTACAAAGTGAGTCCAGGACAGCCAAGGCTATGCAGAGAAACCCTGTCTTGGGAGGAAAAAAATTCCTAGCAACCACATAGTGGCTCATAACCATCTAAAGTGAGATCTGGTGCCCTCTGCTGGCTTGAAGTTGCACATACAGGCAGAGCACTGTGTACATGATAAATAAATCTTTTTTTTTTTTTAAACTGGACAATATTCCACTGTATTTTTTTTTTCTTTTTTGAGACAGGGTTTCTCTGTGTAGTCTTGGTTGGTCTGGACTCTCTTTGTAGACCAGGCTGGCCTTGAACTCACAGATATCCGCCTACTTCTGCCTCCCAAGTGCTGGGATTAAAGGTGTGTTCACCACGCCTGCCCCATTCCACTGTATTTATACAGCATATTTTCATTATCCATTTGGCCCTCAGAGACTGTTCACTTGTTCTTGATATCCTCTCTATTGTAAACAATGTTGGTTGAAATGCAAAATGGTACAGAAATATTTTGTTTTCCATATACATGTGTGTAATTTTATACACACACACACACACACACACACACACACACACACACACGAGATTTATTAAAATAGCATACAGACTGTGGTCCAGCTATCTACCAATGGAAGGTACAAGAATACAGCAGTTGTTCAGTCCACAAGACCTGATGTCTAAGCTGGTCTTCAGTATACGCCAGAGTGAAGGAGTGGGCTTGCCAGTGAGAGCAAGGGCCAGCAGGCAGAGAGAGCCAGGTTCCGTCTCCCATGTCCCTTAGGCTGCCCGCAGAAGGTGTGTCCCAGGTCAAGGGTGGATCTTTCCACATCTGAAGCTCCAGATTAAACCCCACCGCCGAGGTGGCGCTCTCCTTTAATCACAGCACTCAGGAGAGAGAGGCAGACAGATCTCTCTGAGTTCAAGGCCCCCCTGGTCTACAGAGCAAGTCTAGGACAGCTAAATCTATGCAGAGAAACCCTGTCTCCAAAAGACGAAAAAACAAAAACAAAAAAATTCCCCACCACTGTTCGGAGCTGCTTGGATTTTTGGTAATTCCAGATTTAATCGAGTACAGAAACAAGAAGAGCCGTAGTAGGGGTTCCCCGTTTCTCCAGAGCCTTGCAAACATCCGTCACATTTCTTTTGGGGGGGGGCGGGGTTTCGAGACAGGGTCTCTCTGTGTTAGCCATGGCCGATCTGGACTCGCTTTGTAGACCAGGCTGGCCTCGAACTCACAGCGATCCACCTGCCTCTGCCTCCCGAGTGCTGGGATTAAAGGCGTGCGCCACCACCCCTGGCTCCGTCACATTTTCAATTTCTGTGTCTGGTAGGTTGGTTGGTTTTTTACTTTGCTAGTCTTTTATTTATCTATTAGGTTACAAAGTAGTAAGTTTTCTTCTAGCATTTTCACACAGTTTCCCTCCCGCCCTCTCTCTCTCCCCCATCTCCTGGTGGCTGCCTCCCTGGTGCACCGTTCCCCTCCGGTGGTCTTCTTTCCATTTTTATATCCCAAGTGCTCTATTGCTTTCCCCACCTCCTCCCACTAAAGCCGCCTTTTTTTTTTTTTTAACATCTTGGGTCATTTTCTAGTTTCCTGGCCTCTACCCACACTCCAACCTACACATTCATATTTAACCACGAGAAGCTGTTATGGGATTCACATATGGTAGAAAACATACATTATCTGTCTTCCCGATCCTAGACTACCTTACTAAGATGGTTTCCAGTTCCATTCATTTTCTTTCCTCAAGTCTCTTATTTTTGATTTTTCTTACTGGCTACATTTAAATTCCATTGCGTATAAATACGCTTTCATTATTCGTTCGTCCGTTTTATATATCTAAGCTGCCTCCGTTCCTTTGCTGTTGTGACTAGAGCAGCGATAAGCCCGGATGTGCGGTGTCTGTGGTAGAGTATAGCACTTTTTGAGTGTAGGCTCAGGATGCTTTAATTGGGTCATATGGTGGTTTTATGAGAAGCTTCCACGCTGATCAGCAACTTTGCTCACTTACAGTTGGGTTTTGTTTGTTTGTTTGCTTTTGAGGCAGAGTCGCATGTAGCCAAGAGTGTCCTCAAATTCACTCTTTAGAATATAAGTGGCCTGCCTCTAGGTTGCTTAGCAACCTATGACATCATGGCCTACTGCTGCCAGGTGTGTAAGACTATAAAGGAGCCAATCTGCCACCTTCTAGATAGATAGATAGATAGATAAATAGATAGATAGATAGATCTTCTCTTTTCTCCTCTCTTCCTCCTCTCTCTCTCTCTCTCCTCTCTTCTTTCTCCTCTCTCCTTCCTCTCTGTCTCTGTCTCTTCCATCTCTCCCCTCTCCCCTTCTACAATAAATCTCCCCACATCAGTTCGTTGCATCAGTCCTAACACTGGGATCACACACAACTGCTACTATACCGACCTCCTTCTTGATGTTTGATGGTGTCCATCCTACCCAATGTGTGCCTTTCATTTTAATATCCCTAATAATTAGCCGGTTAGGGCCTCTTATATAAGACTGCTGGCTATTAGTGTATCGTTAGCGAAGTGTTTTCACCAGTCTTTCCTGGATCATCTGGGGTTTCTACATTGAGTTGTGGGAACTCACTGGCTGTTTTGGATATCGGCCCCTTAAGTATGATTTGCAGATGTTTTCTGTGAGTCTGCAGGTTAGTTTTCCCCTTTGCTCACTGACCACTTTTGTGAGTAGATGGCTTATAGCTCAATGCAATCCCGCTTGTTTAGTTTTGCCTTTGTTACTTGTGCTTTGAAGTTATATTTGAGTTGTCGCCAAGCCGGATGTAGTGAGGGTCTCACTTGCTTTCTTGGAGGAGTTTGGGGAGTTCTGGGTAGTGTGTGTCCATCTCATTTTGCATTGATTTTTGTACAAAATATGAACCTAATTTCATTCTTCTTGAATATGGAATACCCTTTTCCCAAAATCATCTTTGTTCCCTCCTCCTCTCCCTCTCTCTCTCTCTCTCTCTCTCTCTCTTTCTCTCTCTCTCTCCTCATAGGTTTTTTGACAATGTAGAGATTTTTGGGGTCCCATATGAATTATGAATTTTAGGATTTTTTACTCATCTACTTTGTTAAGAAAGTCATTGGCTTTGGAAGAAATGCATTGAATTTGTGCATCATTTTTACTAGTATGGATATTTTAGCAGTATTAATTTTTCCAAAATAAATGCATAAATGTCTTTCCATTTAATGTTGTCTTTCTTAATTTCTTTCATCAATTGCTTGTAATTTTTTTGAGCAGAACATTTTAAAATGACTTCAGCTGAATTTATTCTTTCTTTCTTTGTTTTAATGGACATTCTTTTACCATTTTTTTCATTCACTAATTTATTTATTTACTTTACATCTGGATCAGAACTTTCTCTTCCTTTTCTCCTCCCAGTTCCTCCCTTGTAGTGGAAAGTTTTGGTGTCTTTAAAAACTCAGTTACGTTATGTAAACATGTTTTTGTTTTAATCCCATGTGTGGGATATGGGGCTGATTCAGATTGTCCACAGCAGCAAACTACTTGCCGTGTAAGGGCTCTGAGAGGGGCTTTTTGCCAGTTGCAGGTAGCTTAATTCCGAGGACTCTAGAGAGGGAATAAATGCCAGAGCCCAGAAAGAGAAGAGGGCTCCGAGAAAGAAAGAGGGCTGCTGTTGCTCCCCGCCCCCACCCCCACTGCTCCCCCTGCTGCTCCTGGTTGCTGTTGATTCAGTTTGACAGGAAGTTGGAGATCTCCTGAGACAAGGATTGGACTTCTCCCCAAGAAACCCAATGACCCTAACCAGCAGGAAGTAGCAAAAGAGAACTCTGCCCCCTCTCCCTGCTAACCTTCATTCTCTGCTGGTGTTGGGGAGTTGGAGGGTATTAGGAAGGATTTGGGGTGGAGAAGAAAGAGATATAAGAAACCCCAATAAAATAAAATAGATTACAAAATACACACCTACACTCTCTCATTCACCCCCCTCCCCCTATCCTTCCCCCCCCCCCTTCTTCTCAGAGACCGGGCGACCTCCCGTGGATATCAGCCCGCCACTGCATATCAAGTAGGACTGGGCGCGTCTTCTATTGAGGCTAGACAAAGCTGTCCAGCTAGGGGAAAGGGATCCAAAGGCAGGCTCTGAACCACCAAGCCATCTCTCCAACTCTATAGAACGTACTCATAACGCTTACAAGGAAAAGGACTGAAACAGCATGCCAAGTGACATCATCAGCTGCCTCGTGCTTCTCCCGTGGGCTACACTTGATTCCTTAATTTCTTTCAAATAGTTTTTTTTAATATATTTTATTAATTTATTCATATTACATCTCAATTGTTATCCCATCCCTTGTATCCTCCCATTCCTCCCTCCCTCCCATTTTCCCCTTACTCCCCTCCCCTATGACTGTGACTGAGGGGGACCTCTTCTCCTTATTGGCTTTTCGAGACAAAGTTCCACTGTGTAGCCTGGGCTGTCCTCGACTCTCTTTGTAGACCAGGATGGCGTCAAACTCACAGAGATCCACCTGCTTCTGCATTCCAAGTGTTGGGATTACAGGCGTGTGCCACCATACCCGGCAAACCTTTATTATTTCTTGCCAGCAGCCTAGAGTCGGTGTAGTGCAACAGTCTGATGACATTAAAAAACCCAAGTTTTTTTTTTTCAGGCTGGATCAGTAGCTCAGAAAGGCCATGAAGATTCTATGCAATTCCTTTCTCTGCTTTGCTCTTCTCAGATAAGTGAGAATTTTCCTGTTCTCAACATGACTACAGCAGCTGTATGTATTATTCATCCCGTAGCAGCATACACAGGCAATAAAAAGGCTGTTCCTTCTCATATGCCTCTTTTTTGAGCCAGATCTAATTGCTCAAGGTCTAAATGCAGGTGTATGCTAAACCAATCTTTGGCAAGGAACTGAAGCCACATTGAACACACAGGAGATCGGCAGACGGGTTTATGGGTTACATCTGTCTCCTTGTTTCCTTTTCAACAGCCTATGAACTATGGGTGTGTGTGGTTCTTTTTTTTATTTTTTAAAAACTTATTTTTGTGTGTGTGTATATAAATCTTACCTGCAAGGGCCGGGCGTGGTGGCGCATGCCTTTAAGCCCAGCACTTGTACTGGAGAGGCAGAGGCAGGTGGATCGCTGTGAGTTCGAGGCCAGCCTGGTCTACAAAGTGAGTCTAGGACAGCCAAAGCTATCACAGAGAAACCTTGTCTCGAAAAACCAAAAAATAAAAATAAAAAATAAAAAAATAAAATAAATCTTACCTGCATACATGTAAGGCATGTGCCACCACACTGGCCCAGGACTATAGGTTTTATATCTGTGGACTCAACTATTGGAATTTTTTTTTTCTGAGACAGGGTTTCTCTGTGTAGCCTTGGCTGTCCTGGACTCACTTTGTAGACTAGGATGGCCTCAAACTCACAACGATCTGCCTGCCTCTGCCTCCCGAGTGCTGGGATTAAAGGTGTATACCACCATGCCTGGCCCTGGAAATATTTACCAAGGAAAAAATTACATCTGTGCTAAATGTGCACGCCCTGCTTGCCATTTCTGAAACAACACTGTATAACTACTTATGTAGAGGGGGCTGGAGAGATGGCTCAGTGGTTAAGAGCGCCATCTGCTCTTTAAGAGGTCCTGAGTTCAATTCCCAGCAACCACATGGTGGCTCACAACCATCTATAATACGATCTGCTGCCCTCTTTTGTAAAGCATTCATATGCAATAAATAAAATAACAAATCTTTTTTTAAAAAAACCTACTTATGTAGAGTTGACATTGCATTGGGCATTGCAAGCAATTTAGAGGTGACAACACTTATTGAAGGCTGTGTGCAGGTTACAGGCAGACACTTATGCCATTTTCCTTGAGTCTTCATAGTTTCATCCATAGCAGTATTAGAGCCACCACTGTAATGTGCTGGGACATAGGAAAATGATACAAAATACAAAGTTCAGTGTCCATAGGTATTGCGTAGGTGTTCTTTTTGTTTTGTTTTATTTTTTTGGTTTTTTTTTTTTTTTTGGTTTTTTTTTTTTTGAGACAGGGTTTCTCTGTGTAGCCTTGGCTGTCCCGGACTCACTTTGTAGACCAGGCTGGCCTCCAACTCACAGATATCCGCCTGCCTCTGCCTCCTGAGTGCTGGGATTAAAGGCGTGCGCCACCACGCCCGGCCCTCCGTAGGTGTTCTTAAATGATGCTTTCACACAGTAGTGGCAGTGGTGAAGGGTTACAGTGGAAAACCATGGGGCTCACAAACCTGAGGTATTTACTAATCTGGTTACTCACAGGAAGTGGTTACTCATCCTGATCTGCAGTATCAATCAGGGACACAGAATGTTCCCGCACAAAGCTATGTGGTCATTAGGGACAAACAAAATTGAGCTCTTCCCAGCAAGACTGGGAAGGAGAGCTAAATGGATCGGACAGGAGTCAGTAACGGGGATGTGTGTTTGTGTTGCCACACATTTTCTCTAGAACCTTCAATCGGTGAAGAACCAATTCTCAGTGTCTTGGACGCTGGACAGAGTTGGCTCACGCGGCTTCACTTTCAGGACAAGGTATGCTACAAGGTTGGCCAAAGAGAAAGTCCCTCACGGAACTGTGTGCATAGGCGCTTGCACCTGATCCCTGCTTACCTTTTTAGCATCTCCTCACACCTCAACCACACGGCCCATGATGCTCCTTCCCTTTGCCTCCCACCAGGACTTTTCCTGACCTTTGCTCATGTTCCTGCTTCTGCCGGGAACGCCCTTCCCTCTTGCCTACCTGACCAACTTCTTACGTGAAACTCTAAGGCCTAACTCACACGTTGCTGCCCTTGAAACACCGTGCAGAACACCCCTCAGGTTCTACCTTACTTTGCTATCTGTGCGAGGACTCTCTGGGGTGGGAAGGAAGCCAGAACATGGGCTTCCTCACATTTATTTGCTTTGTGACACTATTCCAGGGAACACAAATCAGGGATGGGAGATTAAGGGTAAAAACCCATAAAAAGAAAATGAAATGGGCAGCATATTACAGAACCTGTACGCCTGTCTAGGTAAGGGGACTCCATCCTTCTGGAGAGTCAACAGATCCAGAACTCTGGATGATTTTCTCAAAGAAGAGAGATTATTGTTTTTTGTTGTTATTGTTTTTTATCTGTATTATCTTTAAGCCCGGCTAGCAATCAATCAAGACACAGACATTTGTTATATTTTAAAATAGCCTTAGCTAACCTGGGACAGAGCAGATATCAATCCTTTAAACTACCTCCCATAGGTGGGCAGGCACAGGATCCCTGCCTCAATCCCAGGCCATCTGCTTCCAATAACTTCTATCAAGCTACCTCCCATCCATAATCCCAAATACTTGCTAATGTTCTTCATCTGGGCCGGATTCTCCATCCATGCCAGCCATGTGCTTCTCCTCCAGCTAACCCATGGCGGCCTTCCTCTCTTCCCTTCAGGTTTCTCTCCTTTCTCCTGGTGGCCCTCTTTTTTTCTTCCCAGAATCCCTCTCTCTCCTAGCCCCACCTATCTCCTCTGCCCTGCCCAGATGGGATGGCTTTTTATATAGCAAGCAGTAATTACAATCAAAATACATCAGACCATCCCCCAACAAGAGATAATTCTGTGCTCTCTTTGTCTTAAGCTCTTTGAAGTTTGCATAGAAAAGACGTCTTAGGGTTAAAAAAACCAACCAAACAAACAAACAAAAAAAACCAGAACAAAAGATGCCTACTGCAGTGATCACCTGTTGTGTCATCTTGGCTCAACTTGTAACTATGGATACAAAATGGATATGAGGTTTCTGGTTTGTTCCACAGCATGTACTATTCAATCTGCTTGTAGCCTTCGCTTGTCTGTCACGGGGCCTTCAAGGTTGTGGTTGAAAATGTCAGTGCAAAGAGTTAAGTAGAGTAGTATTGGAGGGATAAGCACAACCTTTGACGCTGTTTGCACTCAGGGCTCGGTGTGTACAGCGCGGCCTGCTAGGTTGTCCTTTGCCTTGGAGGGTATGGAGCAATTAGCCTTCCTGAGAAGCGCTTCTTGCCTTCAGCATGGTCACACTGAGAAGCCCAATTAGCATCATGTTGTTGTAGTCACAGGAAAATCTACAAAATCCCATGTTGCTCCAAGTCCTGGGAACTATTTATATGGTGGCAGAGGACAGGAACCTTACCCAACTTCCATGACACTGAAGTGCATATATACGCTCCCCCTCCTACATGAAAGGCCGTGTCTGTCCCTCTTTATTGACAGGCTTGAGAAGAATCTGTTCCCTAAGGCATTAACCACATGCCAGGCAACAAGAGGCCAGACTGTTATTTTCTTGTAAGGAGTCCACACCCAGATGAGCAGCAGAGATTGGAGTGCCCTTTGGATAAGTTTCCAGAAGTCCGCCATGGCTTTCTTTGACGGGAGCTTGCTTTTCGAGGTAGCTGAACAGGCTAAATAATTAACTTGAGCAAGAATATGCTGATTATCGACAAACCCAGGGGCTGTAAGTCTTTCACAGGGATACGAATTTCTCTGTCTTCCCTCGGGCTGTTGTAGTCAGTCTGATGTACTGTCTTACCCAGCAAAGGTATGCAGTTTTAAAGGTTTCCACTGTCCCCCGCCCACTCCCCCCCCCACTCCCCCCCTGCCCACTCCCCCGCCCTACCCACCCCCCACCCCCACCTCCTCCCCGCCCTGCCCCGTCATAATAATTCTTTGTTACACAATAGGGAAACCAATTCAAGAATTCTGGCAGGTGCTATACATACACATTTCAACTTGCCATTTAGAAGTATAAATGTGCCGGGCGTGGTGGCGCACGCCTTTAATCCCAGCACTTGGGAGGCAGAGGCTGGTGGATCACTGGGAGCTCAAGGCCAGCCTGGTGTACAGAGCGAGTCCAGGACAGCCAAGCCTACACAGAGAAACCTTGTCTCGAAAAACCAAAAATAAATAAATAAAGTAATTAATAATAATAATAGTAGTAGTAGTAGTAGTAGTAGTAGTAAAATAATAATAATAATAATAACAATAATAATAATAATAATAATAATAATAATAATAATAATAATAATAATAATAATGAAGAAGTATAAATGTGGGAAGACTCTCACTCGCCCGGACCGCTGTGAAGTGCGCCTAGGCCAGTTGGTCTCCACGAATTCCCTCTCTAATCTGGAGGCTATGAGAGGTGCCCCTAGCGTTCCAGTATGCTGGCAGCTCAGCAAGCCTTGAAATGTCTGCTCGCTTTCCTTTTCTCAACGCACCGTCTCTATAAATAGACACACGTCATTTGGGGGAATTGTTGGAAGAATCCGCAGGATATATATTTATGCTACGACTGCAAGATGCTTCCTCAGCTTTTCCTTCACATGATGAGCCCGGGTCCAGAGCTAAGCTAGACGTGGGATGTGGAAGGGGCTGCAATTCTCCGTGGAGACGAACGGCACTGGGCCTTGGGCTCTCCGGCAGTCCACTTTCTCAGTTACGTATGTAGGTCAGATAGCACGCTATCTACTGGATGTTCGTTCGACTTCTCCCCAAGGAACGCTGCTTTGTTAGCCATTATCTCAGAAGCCCGTGGGCAAGGCGCTCGGCGAGCTCCCCTGGCCTTGCAGCTCATTACTGTAATTATGTCCACTTTCTGTCTGTCAAGGGCCGCCATCTGGCCTCCGCTGGTTTGGATGCTTATTGATTCACTTGAGGAAGTCCAGTTCTACGGCAGAGCCTCAGGCACAGTAGACAGCCACCACTGAGCATCTCAGAGAGGCCTCTGGCGCCTTCATCGGGGAATTTCTGCCTTAGGGGTGAATATGTCCTCTGGCCTCTTAGGAGAAACACAGCGAGGTGGTGGGGCGTAGACCTCATATTCGACTTTCTCCCACCAGTCTGACTTCTTTAGCTTTTAGACGTCTTCCTGAAGCCGAGGCACTGTCATGTTCCCTTCACCCCATCTGTGCTTCAGGTACCCTTCTCAACTATATATTAAAATGGACTCGGAGCTGGCAAGATGGCTCAGTGGTTAAGAGCACAGGCTGCTCTTTCAGAGGACCCAGGTTCAACTCCCAGCAACCACATGGCAGCTCACAACTGTCTGTAGCTCCAGTTCCAGGGGATCTGACAACTTCACACCAACGCACATAAAATAAAATTAAATAAACTATTTTTAAAAATGGACTCAGGTGTCCTTGCTTCATCATAAAAACGCATGTTGTCAATGACAATTTTGTCTGTTTTTGTTTTTTTTTTCCCCCGAGAAAGGGCCTATCTATGTAGCCTTGGCTGTCCTGGACTCACTTTGTAGACCAGGCTGGCCTCAAACTCACAGCGATCCGCCTGCCTCTGCCTCCCCAGTACTGGGATTAAAGGTGTGCGCCACCACGCCCAGCCACACACTTTTGAGTTTGTACCTTATCCCAATCACTTATCGATGAAGGTCTTAGTTTTGTGACCGAGAAGGGGTTATCCACACGCATGATTTCTACCAGCAGTGGGAGGGGTTTTAGGACTCGGGTAGGGCAGGGAAGTCTGCTTTCCAGCCTGCTTTTACTATCAAAGGTTTTAGTCTCTCCAAAAGACAGGCTCTGCTGCAAGGGTTTTCATATAATTAGCTTACGTTGGAAAAGTGAATAAAGAGAACAATAGGAAAGAAGGGTAAAAAATGGAAAAGAAGAAAGAACTCCGATGGATGGCTTTCGCTGGGCACCTGGAGCCTGGTCCTGCTGCAGAGCTTTTAAACCCTGTATAAGGGGGCTGGAAGGATGGCTCAGTGGTTAAGAGCACTGGTTGCTCTTCCAGAGGTCCTGAGTTCGATTCCCAGCAACCACGTGGTGGCTCACAACCATCTATAATGTGATCTGATGCCCTCTTCTGGCCTGCAAGTGAGCATGCAGGCAGAGAATGTATACATAATAATAAATAAATCTTTAACAACAACAACAACAACAACAACAAAACCCTGTATAAATTGTGCCTCACAATAAATCATGTGGCCCAGAAGAGGACACACCGGTTGACCAACTCTATGTTACAGTTGTGAAAGGTAGTGTGGTGTCAACGCCCCCACCCTGCCCACTGGATGCCTGTCCTAAAGGTCAGTAGACAAGTTTTGCCAGGCATGCTGTGTTATATGAAAGAAGACTCGTTGTAAAATGCAAGAGACACCCCACCTGACTGAGGCTGCCGTGGCACCAAAGGCATATCAAAGGGGAGAGCAAGAAAATATGAGGGGGGCTGGCGAGGTGGCTCAGAGGCTAAGAGCATTGTCTGCTCTTCCAAAGGTCCTGAGTTCAATTCCCAGCAACCACAGGGTGGCTCACAACCATCCATAATGAGATCTGGTGCCCTCTGCAGGTAGAACAATGTATACATAATAAATAAATCTTTTAAAAAAAAAAAAAAAGAAGAAGAAAGAAAAAAAAAAAGAAAATATGAGGAAGAAATCAAAGAAGTTAGAGATACATTCATGCTTGCATTCACAGACTACGTCCTAATTGTTATCCTCTATGTCTGCCACCTAAACACATTAAACACAGGAGCATGGGATAGATTGGCATCGTGGGCACCGAGAAGACGACAGTGCTCCAGTTGTGCTCCTGACAAAAGCCAGACCCTGAGTCTATTCATGAAGAAACGTCTGGAAAACCAATTAAGGGACATTCTGCAAAATGTATACCTTGATTTCCTCCTCTCTCTCTCTCTCTCTCTCTCTCTCTCTCTCTCTCTCTCACCTAAATGTGACTTATGAAAGGCAAATTCTGGGGAATTAGCTAAACAAAAATCAAATGTGATGCTGAGCCAGGATTTTGTTTTGCTAAAACAAACATTATAGGGACAATGGGCAAAGTCCATGTATGACCTATAGGTTAAACAATGTTTTTTGCATTGATGTTTGTTCTATTGTCTTGTGGTTAATTTTTAAAGGCCCTTGTTTCTATGAAGATACATAGTGTTATGTTAGGCATAAGGAACATCATCTCTGAAATTTTCAAATAGAACTTTTAGAACTAGAGAAAACTTAAAAAAAAAAAAAAAAAAGAAGCCGGGCATGGTGGCGCACGCCTTTAATCCCAGCACTCAGGAGGCAGAGGCAGCCGGATCACTGTGAGTTCGAGGCCAGCCTGGTCTACAAAATGAGTCCAGGATGGCCAAGGCTACACAGAGAAACCCTGTCTCGAAAAACCAAAAAAAAAAAAAAAAAAAAAAAAAAAAAAAAAAAGAGATGTGAAGGATGTCTGATAGCTCTTTGTATGGATACTGTGACAAAATCTGAAATTATGTTAAAATGAAACTTCAATTTTTAAATTATACATTCATGTGGGTATGGATACAAATATGAATCTGTGTATGTATGTATGTATGTGTGTGTGTGTATGTATTGCTCTATCTTAAGTGCCTAGCATAATGCTTCTTGCCACAGAGAAGACATTTTATCTTTGTTTGAGAAAAGAAGAGAGGGGAGTTTTTGAGCTGATCCACCACTGTCTTTTCCTTTGATGATAATTCAGGATACTCTGCTTAAAAGCCTTCTTTCACCCTAAGGTATGCATTTTCCAAAAGAAAACTGGGCTTTGATCATGAACATTGGTTGAGTGCATGGACATGGGGAGCCAGCCGTTGTTTGTTGTTGTTGTTTTAATGTTAAAAATTCTGTGTATCTGGGAAATAACTACAGTGCTCACATTTGGAAAGAGGCTGAAAACAGATCAAGAAAGCCATTTCAGGTTGGAGAGAGGGCTCAGAGGTTAAGAGCACTGTGTGTTCTTCCAAAGGTCCTGAGTTCAATTCCCAGCAACCACATGGTGGCTCACAACCATCTATAATTGGTTTTTGTTTTGTTTTGTTTTGTTTTTTGAGACAGTTTCTCTGTGTAGCCTTGGCTGTCTTGGACTCACTTTGTAGACTAGGCAGGTCTCGAACTCACAGCTTTCCGCCTGCCTCTGTCTCCCAAGTGCTGAGATTAAAGGTGTGCACCACTACTCCCTCACAACCATCTATAATGAGATCTGGTACCCTCTTCTGACATGCAGGCACGCATGGGGGCAGAATACTTTATAAGTAATAAATAAAATCTTTTTTTTAAAAAAGCCATTTCAATGTAAGTTTCTTGAACTGTGGGTCTCCACTCAATGTGGGATCACATAACAGAATAATTTGGCAAGAGTCAAAGGTGCCTGAACACACAAGGACCAAAACTTAATTCAGAATCAAATATTATAAATCTCAGCACACAAGCAGTGCCCTGCTCCTGTCTCCACCAGACAGTGTCAATGAGTGCTGCCCGGAGCAGCTTAACCCAGATTCAGGCGTTATCAGTTGCCAGAGTGTTCCGTGCTCACAGACATAGAGTGGTCTAATTAGAAACATAGAGTAGTTTCCTGCCCAGCCTTCCCCAGCCCACGTCAAATCCATGTCAAATCACTATTTATTTGGATTGTGTCCTGTTAGGCAAATAACCACTGCCATCTCGTTAAGATGGAACCCTTTTTGCATCTGTAATAAATGGTAAAATTGTATACATATCAAAAAATGGAGCTTGGGTTTTTGGTTGGTTGGTTGGTTGTTTTGGTTAAGAATAGAATTTGTTCCAGGCATGGTGGCACCCGCCTTTAATCCCAGCACTCAGGAGGCAGGTGGACCACTATGAGTTCGAGGCCAGCCTGGTCTACAAAGTGAGTCCAGGACAGCCAAGGCTACACAGAGATACCCTGTCTTGAAAAACCAAAAAAAAACAAAACAAAAACAAAAAAACAAAAAACAAAATAAAAAACACAAACAAACAAACAAACAAAAGGATGGAGTTTGTTGGTTTTCGAGACTGGGTTTCAATGTGTAGCCCTAGATGTCCCAGAAGTCACTCTGCAGACCAGCCTGCCTCTGCCTCCCAAGTGCTGGGATTAAAGGCGTGTGCACCACCGCAGCTGGCAAAGAATTGCTTTTAAATGAATTTCTTTATGATTTATTACCAGCAGTGTTTGATTTGTGTACCTATTTTATATAACTATCTATCCAGAGTTACGTTGAAAGTTTCCAGGTGTAAAGGGGGATAATAAATAACAAAAGTGAAGGAAACCTTGATGCAAGTAAAAGTAATGAAGTTTGAATCTCTGGAATAATAATTATTTATTTAATAATATTTATTTAATAATAAATTTTTACTAAAGAAAAGAAAGAATACAGATGACAACTTCCTTCCCCCTGTGCATTCAAAGTATTTAAGACGTCACCTAACATCTGTTTGTTGCTCCCTAGGAAAGCCTTGGACTGTCACACAGTTTCCTCTGAAAAGGAAACACACCCTCAGACAACAGTAGTGAGAGTGGAAGAGGCCAGAGAATGCTAAAGAACCAGTCCTGGTCACGGATACTGGGCCTTGGCTAATCCCCTAATTTACGTTTCCATAAGCCAGGAAATCTTTTTTGAGCCATAGCTAGAGTCAGGCTCCTAAGAATGCTGTAAAACCTGTCACCACCAACACACACACAAACTGAAACCAGTGCTTTGTCACACTCAGAAACTTCACCACACTGGAGATGTACTCATCATGGTTTTATTTTATTTTTTTGGGGGGGGGGGGGGGAGGCGGGGAGAGTTTTCAAGACAGGGTCTCTCTTCTAGTCTTGGCTGTCCTGGACTTGCTTTGTAGACCCGGTTGGCCTCGAACTCACAGCGATCCTCCACCTGCCTCTGCCTCCCGAGTGCTGGGATTAAAGGCCAGTGCCATCACGCCCGGCGTTCATCATGGTTTTAAACAAACTTTAAACAGGACCTTCTTTTGATGCTCCTGTGGCACGCCAGTGCTCAGGCTCTCCCCACTGCTGGTGATTTTTCTCTTGGCTGCTTTCGCTTCTTTCACAGTTGCACTTAAGATCTGGACCGATCTCAGCTTTTCAGTTCGGCACACGTGACATCATCATTTGGAGTCTCCTTCCTTACGTAACCTCTCATAAGCTGTTGTCTGTGTTGTTGGTACTCAGCCAGCCCGTTCTCCGTAATTCTCATATTTTTGAGCCTCAAGTCTACGGTAAACCACATTGTTATGTAGTATTTTTGGAGAGGTAGTGTATTTTAAGAGAATGTGACTCTCTGAGACTGCAGTTCCTGGGTATTAAGAACAACACTGAAGAGGCACGTAGACTGCAGATTTGCATTGTGGGAAAGAGAAGACTCCCTGAGGAGCAATGTGAACTCAGTATATTTTCCCATATGAAAAATCCATTATATATGACCTTGCTGCCAATCTAATTCTAAATTCAATTGCGTGTTTTAAAAACATCTGAAATCTGTATGAATTTCAAAAACATGTATATTACTCCTTGGAAGTGATCTGCAATATAGATATTTAAAAATGCAGCCATAAAAAATACAGTTCAAAGAAAAGTAAATATAAAGAGTTTATGTATAAATGATAAGGTACTAGATCTCAGCCAGGATTACTGAAATGTATACTAAAACAACAATAGTATAGTATATCTTATTAACAGATTGAAAAAGATTAAGAGCAGACCCGTGTGTGTGTGTGTGTGTGTGTGTGTGTGATAAAAATTCAAATTACTATAAGCTCTTTGGATCGCATTTTCATAGTAGTTATCTAAATTTCAAACACACCTATTCTTTGACCCGGAAATTCCATTTCTAGAAATTTACTCTACGGATTCATCACACGAGTGTGCAAGAACTTATATTACAAAGTTATGTATTATGGCAGCTTGTCACAGGAAAACTCTAAAACCACTCTGATGGCATGTCAGTAGGGGAACAGTTTACTATGGAAAAATTATGTTGTGAAGGAGCCTGCATGGCAGGGCAGGAGACTCAGGTGGAGAAAGCTAGTTATAAGGTTATGTGGGAGGGGGCAAATTTTGTGTATGCGTAGGCATCAAAGTGACAGGGAGATGCTGGTGAGTTCTGAAGAATGGACTTTTTATTTCTTTGTTTCCGTAATTGTTCATTTGTTTGAGATGGGGTTCCTCTATGTACCCAGACTGGCCTAGAACTTACTATATAGCTTAGGCTGGCTGAACTCATGGCAGCCTTCTTCTTCTTCTTCTTCTTTTTTTTTAATTTTTATTTATGTGCATTGGTGTGAGGATGTCAGATCTTGGAGTTACAGACAGTTGTGAGCTACCATATGGGTGCTGGGAATCGAACCCAGGACCTTTGGAAGAGTAGACAGTGTTCTTAACCATTGAGCCAACTCTCTAGCCCTTCTTTTGTTTTTTCTTTTTTTTTTTTTAATTTTTATTTAATGGCAGCCTTCTTGTCTCAGCCCTCTGAGTGCTGGGATTACAGGTGTGAGCCGCCATGCCCAGCTTGGGATCTTTTTTTGTTTTGTTTTGTTTTGTTTTGTTTTTTGAGACAGGGTTTCTCTGTGTATCCTTCCCTGTCCTGGACTTGCTTTGTACCCCAGGCTGTCCTCGAACTCACAGTGATCTGCCTGCCTCTGCCTCCCGAGTGCTGGGATTAAAGGCGTGCACCACCACGCCCGGTGGGACCTTATTTTATATAATATTTATCAACAGTTTTCCTGGCCACAACACACTCTTTCCATTAAATACCTGTATATACACATATCTTACATGTGATATATATATATATTTATATATATGCATATACATTATATATGTGTATATGAAATATAAACACATGTGATATATATGTAGATATGAGCAGAGTATATTACAAAGGTATTTTGGATCTCATTCTTTTTGTTTGTTTGTTTGTTTTTGTTTTTGATTTTTGAGACAGGGTTTCTCTATATAGCCTTGGCTGTCCTAGACAGCCTGGAACTCACAGAGATCCTCCTGCCTCTTCCTCCTGAGTGCTGGGATTAAAGACGTGTGCCACCACTGCCCATCAAGGGAATGTTTTGTTTTTAACAAATCCACTAACCTTCAGAAGCCTCTAAATAAAAATCATCATCATCATTTCATGCCACATACATAGACACCTCAGAGATGCAAGGCTCTTGTTAGATAAAGAAGCAGTAAATTAATTTGTTATTATTGTTGTTTCTGTTTGGTTTTTGGAGACAGGGTTTCTCTGTGTAGCCTTGCCTGTCCTGGACTCCCTTTGTAGACCAGGCTGGCCTCGAACTCACAGTGATCCGCCTGCCTCTGCCTGTGGTTGGAGCAGTGAAATGGGAGATCCATTTCTTCCCACATGGACACATTCTCAGAATAGTCCCTTCAGGAGTAAGGAGCTGAACTGCTGCTGTGAGGACTGTCTACAGATACCAGAGCGATGCTTGGCTGGAAATTAATGCAAACGAGATGTTTCAAGGTGAACGAAATGTGCATTGGTTTTATTTTTGTGTGCAGCAAGGTTCTTCTTGCCTGAAAAAGGAGTTTGACTCAACGGAAGCACACCGCTCCTCTCCAACACCAGTTTTGTTTCCTGTCAGCTTCTAAGCAACACTTGAGGGGAGTCAGAGCACATGCTCGTTGGGAAAGGGGGAGTTAGTCATTTTACAAAATGCTTAAAAATCACTTTATTTTTAGAATGTTCTGGTTGGTCGCTGACATCTTAATGCACTGTAATTTGAAGTGTTTGCATGTTGAGCGAGCAGAGCAGAGCTCCTCACACCAGCGAGGATAACTCTCCTCAAATGTGTTACAAATCAATATGTGATGGGAGAGTGCCCTGGAAGCTCGGAGCCCTACTACGCCTTAGCAGTAATAAGATTTAAAAAACAAAAACAAAACAAAACAAAAAAAAACCAGAAAGGTGCTAAACAAAGTACTCATTTTAAATAAATTCTATAGTTCTTTCTTCATTGATATCATGCTCCAAACAATGAAATCCACAACTCACAATGTATGTGTTGAAACTTCAAATTTACATCTCAGGGGAGATACAATTTCATGTGTAAGCACCTTGGCTTTTTTTCCTCTATGGCTGTGAAAAACACTGACCATAATCAACTTGGGAAAGAAAGGTTTATTTGGCTTAGAGTCCATGGTCGGGAACAGGCACTGAGGCGAAGGTCAGAGAACACTACTTACTCAGCTTGCTTTCTTTCACAAGCCAGATCACCTGCTCCACTGTGGTACTGTCCACACTGGGCTGTTCCCCCAGCACCAATCATTAATCAAGAAAATACTTCACAGACACGCCCACAGGCCAGTCTGATGGAGGCAATTCCTTTTTGGAGGCTCTCTCCAGCACACCAGCTATATGGCAGATTTTGGACTTCTAGACACTGCATGTGCATGTGGATGACATCTGTGTGTGTACATATGTGGATGTGGATGCATGAGCATGCACATCTGTATATGTACATATGTGTATGTAGATGCATGTGTATGCACATCTGTGTATGTACATAGGCATATGTGGATGAGAGTGCATGCACATCTGTGTATGTACATATGTGCATGTGGATGCATGAACTCACAGAGATCTGCCTGCCTCTACCTCCCAAGTGCTGGGATTACAGGCGTGCACCACCACACCCGATTTTTTTTTTCTTTTTCAATGTTAGTTTCATTTGTTTTTAAGACAGGGTCTCATGTAGTCCAAGATGGCCTCTGAGTCACTGTGTAGTTTAGGGTCTTGAGTTCTGGATTCTTCAGCCTCCACCTTCTAAAGTGCCTGGATCACAGGTGTAGGCCCCCACGCCCAGGGTCAACTTGACACAAGGCAGACTCACCTGAGAAGAGAGTCTCATGGAGGGATTGTCTAGATTTGGGTGGCTTTGGAGGATTGTCTTGACCAGAGTAATAGACGTAGGAAGACCCAGACTGAATGTGGACGGTCTCTCCTGGGGTCCTGGACCAAATAAAGTAAACTGAGCAGTAAACCTGCAGTCCCAGCACTTGGAGGCAGAGGCAGGCAGATCTCTGAGTTGGAGGCCAGCCTGGTCTACAAAGTGAGTTCTAGGACAGCCAGGACTTTAAAAAAGAAATCACACTTAGACATAGTGGCACATGACTTTAATCCCAAACTCAGGAGACAGAAGCTTGAGGCCAGCCTGGCCTACATAGAGTTCCAGGACAGCCAAGGCTACACAAAGAAACCCCATCTCAAAGAAAGAAAGAAAGGAAGGAAGAAAGAAAGAACGAACTTTTCTTGCATGTATGTAGTAAATTTTGATCATATCTTCTTGCACCATCTCGTCTTCCCTCAAACCAATCTCCCGCTCAACTTCAATTACTACTACTACTATTATTATTATATTAATCATCCCTTGCATCCAGTTAATGATGACCATATATACACGGGGGTGAGGCTTTTAAACGCTTCTTTGGGCACCCAAAAACTAGACTTTAACACTACCAGAACAACAAAACAAAAGCAAAAACCCAGATCCTTTTGTGAACTTTCTTTGCTTTTCTGGGAGCTGATTTTCCAACCTCAGTCCCTCCTTTGCCCCGGCAGGTTACTCCTGTGATCCAACCTTTGCCCGGCCCACCGCTTCTCTCCTTCTCTGTTGCCGCTCTCTTCAGTGTGGCTGCCGTCTCTCTTGGTCTGCTTCACGGCAGCATCGCCTCCGTGGTTTCCCAGTTTCTTTCCTCTAGCCCACTGCACCAGCCTCCAGTAACCAAAATAGTAACAGCCCAGCCACTCTTCATAAAAAGAAAATTACGACAGGCGTGGTGGCGCACGCCTTTAATCCCAGCA
This sequence comes from Acomys minous, assembly GCF_964271855.1. Taxonomy (NCBI): domain Eukaryota; kingdom Metazoa; phylum Chordata; class Mammalia; order Rodentia; family Muridae; genus Acomys; species Acomys minous. The sequence goes on from NC_140490.1 coordinate 111,649,380, forward strand.
CTTGGGAGGCAGAGGCAGATGGATCGCTGTGAGTTCGAGGCCAGCCTGGTCTACAAAGTGAGTCCAGGACGGCCAAGGCTACACAGAGAAGCCCTTTCTCAAACCCCCCCCCAAAAAAAACAAAACAAAACAACCAACCAAACAAACAAAAACAAAAACAAAAATCAAGGAAATCCTGAAATTTGCAGGCAAATGGATGGAACTAAAAATGATCATCCTGAGTGAGGTAACCCAGACCCAAAAAGATACACATGGTATATACCCACTTATAATTGGACACTAGCCCAACAGGGTTGTCATCTGAAAGTCTTCACTTAGTAGGAGATTGGGATAGATGCTGGGACTTCCTATTGGGACTCCAGGTGAGAGACATATGGGAGAATGGGGAAATAGAAGGATCCAGAGGGTCCTTGAACCCTACAAGAAAACCATCAAGGCTGGTGGATCTGGACCCAGGGGGGTCTGCTCAAAATACTGTACCAACCAAGGACAAAGCATGCAGTAAACCTAGACCCCCTATTCAGATCTAGCCAATGGACAGCACATTCTCCACAGTTGTGTGTAGAGTTGTGACTGACTCTGACACAAACTCTGGTGCCCCCTGTCTGACCACTTCCCTTTGGTGGGGAGGCCTGGTGGCACTCAGAGGAAGGGTGAACAGGCTACCAGGATGAGACCTGATAGGCTGTGATCATATGGTGGGGGAGGAGGTCCTCTTCTGTCACAGACCTAGGGGAGGAGAATAGGGTGAAAGAGGGAGGGAGCAGGGAATGGGAAGATACAAGTGAGGGGATAACAATTGAGATGTAATCTGAATAAATTACTTAAATTTTACAAAAATGATATCTGATGCTGCTTTCTGGTGTGCAGTGTACAAGCAGAGAAAGCACTTACATATGTTAAATAAATAAATAAATACTTTAAAAATATATATCCTTGCCGGGCGTGGTGGTGCAGGCCTTTAATCCTAGCACTCAGGAGGCAGAGGCAGGTGAATTCGAGGCCAGCCTGGTCTACAAAGTGAGTCCAGGACAGACAAGGCTACACAGAGAAACCCTGTCTCAAAAAACCAAAAAACAAAAAAACAAAAACAAAAACAAAAAAACCCCCAAAAACATGTAGCTTTCTTTCTTCTTTCTTTCATCTTTCTATCTTCATATTGTCATTGACATTTCAGTGGCCGGGAGGTAACAGTTTACTTGCTCAGAAGCTTCTGGACTAGCTCTATGGATTAAACAAATGTTCCCAATCTGTTGCAATGCACAGAAAGCAGTCCAGCTTCCTGCACTCCCCAGCTGCTCTTCCCAACTCTTTACCTGCGCCTCTCTGGTGCTGCTGTGCTTTTATGAGTGCTATGAGTCAGCAACACCAGGCCATAGTCGGAGGTCACTGCCTGAGGAGCGCTTCCCTGCAAGCTGCAGAAAAGCAATGCTCTCTTGAAGTCTCACTAGGAGGATTTCTGTGAAAATAAATGTATTTCCCTAATCACTAAGACTCGGGGCTGCTTTCTGAGATCTGTATTTTTCTTTAAAAAAACGAAAACAAAAAACAAACCAGAATCTTGCTATGTAGGCCAGATTGGCCTTGAACTTGAGATCTTCTTGTCTTAGCCTCTCAAGTGCCGGGGTACTATCATGAGTTACCTGTCCAGCCAAGAATTATTGTTTTTGGTGTGTGTGTGTGTGTGTGTGTGTATAGCTCAGGCTAGCCTAGGACTCTTATGTAAATCAGGTTGGCCTTGAGCTTACAAAAATTCTCTTGCCTCTGCCTCTCTGGTGCCGGAAATTAGAGGCATATGTCACCACACTGAGCAGAAATAGAATTTTTTGGTTTTTTTCTTTTGTTTTTCGAGACAGGGTTTCTCTGTGTAACAGTTCTGGCTGTCCTGGAGCTCACTCGGTAGCCCAGGCTGGCCTTGAACTCACAGAGATCCACCTGCCTCTACCTCCCGAGTACTGATAGTAAAGGTGTGCGCCACCACCGCCCGGCCAGAAATAGAATTTTAAACATACTTGAGTTTTCAGAAAAGTACTTTAACGTTTAGTATCTATTAGAAATAAAGATATGCATGAAGAGTTTTTTTTTTAAGATTTGTTTATTTATTATGTATACAATGTTTTGCCTGCATGTACACCTGCACACCAGAAGACGGTAACAGATCACATTATAGATGGTTGTGAGCCACCATGTGGTTGCTGGGAATTGAACTCAGGACCTTTGGAAGAGCAGACAGTGCTCTTAAGCGCTGAGCCATCCCTCCAGCCCCGCATGAAGAGTTTTTAAAGTTCTGAAGTGACCTTGGTTTGGTCCTGAGCTGTTTGGCTAAGCATCCAGCTGTCTCCTGAGCCTCTCATCTTTCTGCTTCTTCAGGAAGCCCTTGCAAAGCTGGTACCATCGAGACGCAAACCTCACTCCTTACCCTTGGGATTCGCAGGGTGGCTGTTGGCATCAAACATATTTTGAACCATGAGTTAAGCATGTTAAGCCATTAATGAGGCTAGAGAGATTATCTACTTAGTGTCTTTATACTTCCACTAAATGGTAGTTACTCATTAAATAATTTACTATCCATTTCAGTCAATCATTTTTGCTCGAAAATCCTCCGTGAGTCATACCCACAGTTGCTTCTTGAGAATGCTGTGTGCCGAGTTCCTTTCCAGGCGGTGGGAGCACGCAGCCTGGAGCATAGCGGATGAGAGCTCTGTTTTGGTGGCGTTAGTATTTGCTGGGGTGAAAGAGATAGGAAATAAGGGGACAAAGTCTAGAATAACGGTAGCTCCAGAGCTTTCTATCTCTAATAAAATAAGTAAAAAATGGCAATAAGAAGGCCGGGGGTGGTGGCACATGCCTTTAATCTCAGCACTTAGGAGGCAGAAGCAGGTGGATCTCCATGAGTTCGAGACCAGCCTGGACTACAGAGTGAGCTCCAGGACATCCAGAGCTGTTACACAGAGAAACCCTGTCTCAAAAAAAACAAACAACAACAACAACAACAACAACAACAAAACCCAAACTGCTCCATGTTTTGCTGGTCGTGGTGGTGCACGCCATTAATCCCAACACTCAGGAGGCAGAGGCAGGTGGAGGATCACTGTGAGTTCAAGGCCAACCTGGTCTACAAAGGGAGTCTAGGAAAGGGAGGGCATGATGCAGATATTTGAACATGAGAAAAAGTTGATCAGACCAGAGGGAGGCGCATGGCTCTTGTGAGGCCAATGGGCTACTGTGGGCTGAAAATGAGAGAGTTAAGTTAGCTTCTCAGCTCCTGGGTTATAAATACGCAACAAAAACTTCCCATTTTCTGGATTCTGCGTTTTCCAGCAAGGAACAATACCTACCTGTGCTACCCCATGCTTCCCACCTCGATAATAATGGATTACATTTCTGAATTGTAAGCCGGTCCCAATTATGTCATGGCCATGGTGTCTCTCCACAGCAGTAGAACACTGACCCAGATAAGGTGTAAACTTCTACAAAACTCTTCAGTCAGGAAACACAAGGCAAGGGTCTTTCCTCCTTTCTTTCTTTCTTTTTTTTTTTTTTTTTTTGGTTTGGTTTAGTTTGGTTTGGTTTTTCGAGACAGGGTTTCCCTGTGTAGCCCTGGCTGTCCTAGACTCGCTTTGTAGACCAGGCTGGCCTCGAACTCACAGTGATCCACCTGCCTCTGCCTCCCTGAGTGCTGGGATTACAGGCATGCACCACCTTGCCCTGCTCAAGGTAAGCGTTCCGATTTAGTTTTGTCAGAATGTTTGTGTGTATTTCTCTATACCAGAATAAATATTGACTACTATCAATTATTGTATGGATTACACTGAGTTTGTGATGATCAAACTAAGATCTTAGAGTGATGGTGTGTTTTTCACTAATCCTCTTTGCTATTTGAGAAAATTGATTTCTATCAATGTGTTGAGAGATTATCTTGTGTCTGTATGAAAACTTCATCTGTCAATAATAAATCTGATGGTTTATAGCTTAGGCAGGAAATAGGAGGCGGGACATTCGGCAGACAAGAAGGATTCTGGGATAGAGCCAGGTGGGAGATTTTAGCCAGCAAGATGTGAGGAGGACAGACACATCACACCTGAGCACAAGTAACCAGCCACATGGCAAAATGTACATTAACCTAAGTGAGTTATTAAGTTATGAGCTAGTCAGAGAAGAGCCTAGCTATAGGCCCTATATATTTATAAATAATATTTTGAGTCTCATGATTGATTATTCTGGGAGCTTGGGGACAGGAGGAACCTCCCCTCACCTGGCTACCCCCACAACAATGTGTTACATGGCTACATGTAAATTGAGAGAAAAAGCTCTATTAATACAAGTCTTGGTTTTTAAATTTTTTTTCAAATATAGAATAAAACAGTATATTAGTTTAAGAAAAACACTTCACAAGAGACACTTGGACAGAGTTACAGATTTTTTTTTTGTTTAATTATAAGCATGTGTCTCCAGAAAATGAAGACATTATATACGTTGTTGCCATGTGTAATCTGTTTAATGTTACTACTTTGCTGTAATGCGCTACAGGGAAAAAGAAAATCCTTTTTATTGTGGTTTATTATTTGTGTCAGTCTTAAGTGCCTGATGTCTAACTCTCGTAAGACTGTGATGAATGAACATTCCGTTTTAATAATAAGGCAATGGGGTAAGAAAGACAAGAAACTTGGCTAAAGACACTCGGTAAGAGGAAGGCAGTCGTTAAGCCCAGAGCTGCCGGTGCCCCAGGCTTCCTTTGATCTGTGCCCCAGAGATTCCCTGCGAGCTGAAGCGAACCTCTGAGTGACAGAAAATGATGAAGCGCTCTATCTAGACTGCACTTACAGGACTGATGATGTCAGTCTACCAGCCTCTTTGGTGGCCTAAAGTGAAGACATTAGCAAGTTAACACTCTCACTGTTTTTGAATTTCATATATTGAAATATGTAAAGTTAGTGTTAGACTGCATTTGTTGGCTAAAAGGGAATGCTAAAGAGCAAATGGGACCATCTGGCTCTGAGAGGTTAAAATTGATCCCTATGGGACACCCAGCTCTGAGGGGAGGGCATAGGGGTGGGTCCTGGAGGAAGCAATTCTGAGGGCATGGCAGAGGGTCCCAAGGGAAAGCAGAGGGGTGGTGGTTTCACCACCAGACTGACAGCCACTGAGATAGTTTCATGGGGGTCATGGACCAATCTCTGTTTTCCATTCTGTGACCTGTCTCCCTACAGGGATATGTGCTGTCAGCAAGCAGGCAGTTGTGTGTAAATGTCAAATGTCCCTGTAAAGACAAGCAATTGGTAAAGCATCTATCTAAGCTCCTCCCCTTTTGTGCTTTTCTACCACTTGCCTACAGCAATATGACTTGCCCTCTCTCAACACACACAGTAGATATGCCTTTGATTGGAGCCGGCTGTACTGTGCCAAGTCCTGGTAGGAGCAGCCTCTGCCACTCACCGTGTGAAGTCACATAATTGTCATTTGCCAAGTACCCCAGCCCCCCACCCCCATCTGTACAATGGAAATCTATTCAGAAGTACAAATGACACGCCTACTGTGTACTGGCACCTTTTTGTCCTTTGGGGGATGGATCAACTAACAAAGCTAGGTTCCCGTGTTATCCTCAAATTTATGTGAATATGTTCATGTATGTAAGATTAACAATGGGCTGGTTCTGTCTGTCCATCTGTAAGAACGGAAGAGAAAGGAAAAAGAGACAGAAAGGGAGAGGGAAGAGAGTGAGTAAAAACAACCAGAAAATCAGAGAAGAAAGAGCTCTGAGGAATTAAAACAATCTAGAGCTGGCTTTTCCAGGGTTTGAGGAGCGAGAGGGTAATTTCAAGGACGTGGCAGTGCGTCCGGAGCTTGGGCGAAGCGGACTTTAACCAGACACAGTGTTCGCTGTGGGAGACATTGAACAGAAAACCAGAGCTAGGTAAAGGGACAGGTTTGGCAGGGGAGATGCGTGTCACCCTCTTCAGCATGTGACTCAGCTTCAGTGAAGACCGGAGCTTAGGCTGAATACAATCTCCTACCTATGGCTGCGTCGGAGGAGCCCCGAGAGATGGCTCTTCCCACAGACCACCAGAAAGCATGGGTTCCCCTAAGCTCAGTTTGTGGTGCCATCCCCAGGGAGTTCCAAAGGACAGTTTTTAGAGCCTCCGCGGTAGAGTCCAAAACGAGGAATATAAAGAAAGGGAGAGTCCTTGGAGAAGAACACGTAGGTGGAAAGGTATTTTGCTTTTTCACATGATCTTAGTAACAGCTGGCTTCATTATTAAGTACTCTTTGAGCCGGGCGTGGTGACCCACACTTTTAATCCCAGCACTCGGGAGACAGAGGCAGGTGTATCGCTGTGAGTTCGGGGCCAGCCTAGTCTACAAAGCGAGTCCAGGACAGTCTTACACAGAGAAACCCTGTCTCGAAAAACCAAAACCAAAACCAAAAAACCTCTTTGGGGGCCTTGCTCTGAGAAACTCCCATATGTAGCCTCTTTTATTCTTTACAATGACGTCAGAATTGGAGCGAAGATCCTCATTTAACAGGCTGCGAAAACGAAGACAAAGAAACAAAATGACATGCCCAAGTCATGCACCCACTGGTTACAGAGCCGGAACTCCACCTCAGCCCAGCCGACTCAAGATTCTAGAGCCGGGCGTGGTGGCACACGCCTTTAATCCCAGCACTCTGGAGACAAAAGCAGGTGGATCGCTGTGAGTTCGAGGCCAGCCTGGTCTACAAAGTGAGTCAAGGACAGCCAAAGCTACACAGGGAAACCTTGTCTCGAAAAACAAAAACAAAACAAAATATCATTCTAGCCCACTAAGTCCTTGGCTGAGGCCTATATTGTTATTGGGGGTGGGCTGCACGGCAGATTGGGATGGAGGTTTGGAGGGCGTATATGAGTTTCTGTGAAGGACCCTAAAGTTAACTATCTGAAGCCGTGTCATTATCACTAAGAAATTATGTGCATATCCTTTTTAACCAATTAAAAGAACGCTACCAGCTAGAATAAACCCCCAAAGTTTGACAGCTCAAATAGAGTTCTGAAAAAGAAAAATCAAGGCCAGAGAGAGACAGCTCAGGGTTAAGTGTGGGTCTTGCTCTTCTGGAGGACTTGGCTTCAGTTCCAGGCCCCTGTATCTGATGGCCAAGACCTACCTGTTACTCCCGCTTCTGAGAATCTGATGCCCTCTTCTAGCCTCTGAGGACACAGAATGTTGGTGGTGTGAGTGTGTATGTGTTATACCTTTTTAATTCATTGATATATAAACGTTTATGTCCTAATGTGGACACCAACACATATAACAATGTACTTTTATCTATAAGATTTATGTATATGCTATAAAGATGGTTAGGAACAAACAAGGTACTAATGAGGTATCTTTCTTGAAAATGTATATATTGTTTTGTACATTGAATTTATGTATATATGTATATGTGTGTGCATGTTTGTTTACATTTAATGTGTATGGATGTTTTGCCTGCATGTATGTCTATGCATCATGTGTATGCAGTGTCCACAGAGGCCTAAGGACAGTGTCCAATCTCCTGAGACTGGAGTTACAGTTGATTGAGAGCTATATGTAGGCCCTGGGAATTAAACTCTTATCCTCTGGAAAAACAGCCAGGTGCTCTTAACCACTGAGCCATCTCTCCAGTCCCTAATTTGGCTTTTTTGTTTGGTTGGTTTTTTTTGTTTGTTTGTTTGTTTTGGACTTTCGAGATAGAGTTTCTCTGTGTAACGGCTCTAGCTGTCCTGGAACTCTCTTTGTAGACCAGGCTGGCCTCCAACTCACAGAAATCCTCTTGCCTCTGCCTCCCAAGTGCCCAGCTTTTGTCTTGTTGTTGTTGTTTTGTTTTGTTTTTTGAGACAAGGTCTCTCTGTGTAGCCTTGGCTGTCCTGGACTAACTTTGTAGACCAGGCTGGCCTCGAACTCACAGCAATCCGGCTTTGTTTTATTTAACTTCAATTTTTAGTTGTTAATTTTCCCCAACTTCCAAACAATTCCCACACATTTTAATTTTGTGTATTGCCTATTATAAGAAAATGTTGAAAGCCAGGCAGTGGTGGTGCACGCCTTTAATTCCAGCACTCTGGAGGCAGAGGCAGGTGGATCTCTGAGTTCAAGGCCAACCTGGTCTACAAACAGAGTCCAGGACAGCCAGGGCTCTGTGTAACAGAGAAACCCTGTCTCAAAAAACCAAAAGAGAAAGAAAGAAAGAAAGAAAATGTTGAAAATGGACACATTTGTCAAATAGCCAACATTTTCTCTTTGACGTCATCCCATTTCCCAGCTCAGAGCAGGAAGCCGGCCCCTTCTCACTTGCCAACCTGTGCTTCTTTTTGACATGCTGAACATACTCTTCCTGCCCTCCGCCCTGCCCTGTAGTGAGTGATCTACTTATCTTATCTCCCCTGCTGTACTCTGATATTGCTTTTAGGAAAAAGAATCAAGTCTCCGTTGTTTTTTGGCAGTGCTTAACAAAAATGGCTAATTTAATTTTTCCCCCTCTTTGTTTTCGTTTCAGCTGTTTCTGAAAACATCCAAGTACACAGAAACGTCTTCTGTTGGGGTTGGCAAAAATACCCACTGATTCACAAACAATGAAGATAACAATAAACGCCAATGCTCTGGAAGGGTGGGGGGAGCAATACCAAACAAAGAACCAGTGGATGTTCTTATGCTGAGAGCGTTGTGGCTAAGGAGAGGCTGCTTTTGTTTGGCAACAGGGTCTCACTCTGAAGCTGATGTTGACCTCAAACTCCCTATGTAAGCTGGCCTCAAAACTTGGGGTTCTCTTACTGTAGCTTCTATTCTTTTTTTTTTTTTTTTTAAGATTTATTCATTTTTATTTATTGCATATGAGTGCTTTATCTGCAGAAGAGGGTATCAGATTACATTATAGATGGTTGTGAGCCACCATGTGGTTGCTGGGAATTGAACTTGGGACCTCTGGAAGAGTAGGCGGCGCTCTTAACCACTGAGCCATCTCTCCGGCCCCTGTAGCTCCTATTCTTTAACCACAGTGCCGGGAGTAAGAGAAGTCCCTAGCAAAGCTGAACCTGGCAGCACACGTCCATCCATAATCCCACTGCTCCTCGGACAAAGAGGCAATGTGGAGACAGGAGAATCCCTGGAAACCCACAGGCCAGCCAGCGTGTCAGGAAGATGTAAAAGTACCTTTTAATCACCTGACGTAATTGTTGTCTGGCAGGCTCACTGCCTCTGTCGGCTAGCCTAGGCCTAGTCCTGGAAGCTTCTAGTCTCTGTACAATTCAATCTAGTCCTAGAACGTTTTCAGCCTCTGACACTACTGAGTGAGCTCACCCTTTCTAGTTCTTTCTGAACTCTGGCTGGCTGGCTCGGCTCAGCTGTTCCGGATCAAGCTCCTCTTCCAGCTGACCAATTCCATCCGGCTTCTCTCTCGGTTTCTCACTGAATAGCTCTGCTTGACCGCAAAGTAACTCCAGAAATCTATCCTAATCTTCTGACTCCTTCTCGTTCTCTGGCTTGTTCGGTCTCCACCTGTCCTCTCTTTAACCTCTCTGTAAAACTCTCCAGGCAGAACTGCTTTCCCACCCCCTCATCCTCTGTGCTGCTCCCTTAAGTAGCTTCCCTTTCCTGCTCTCTTCTCATGAGAGCTGGGCGGATCCTATTCTGTCAAATCCTCTCCGATTTGTCACTTTTTCTGCCACTCAATGAGACATCACTTCCTTCTACAAACTATCTTTACTTTCATTGTTTGGGATTAAAGGCGTGCGTCACCACGCCTGGACCTAAGCTTTTCTTTGCCTGAAACTTGCTCTACACCAGGCTGGCCTTGAACTCAGAGATTTGCTTGCCTGTCTCCTGGATTAAAGGCGTGTTTGTATTTCAGCCAGATCATACAGACCTAGAAGTTCCTTGAATGTGATCTCTTGCCAGAGCAGCCATGTTCTGAACTAAAATTCCTCTACAGGGAGGTTGAGGCCTACTGCTTCCCACCCCCCCACCCCCGAGACTGTTTCTCTGTGTAGCCTTGGCTGTCCTGAACTCACTTTGTAGACCAGGCTGGCCTCGAACTCACAGGGATCCACCTGCCTCTGCCTCCCAAGTGCTGGGATTAAAGGCGTGCGCTGCCGCCACCACCACCTAGCTAAACTCATTATTAGCTCTACCTAGGAGTTAGGGTTTAGCCAAGTCATGCTGTTACTAAACTGAAGGCAGCTACAGCGCAGTGGAGGAGTCTGGGCATTGAGCTCAGTGGGCAGAGCACAGTGTTGATGGCAGCTTTTACTAGCATCTGACCAGGTCCTGGGCCTTTGTGCAAGGCACAGCCTGTATAGCTGTCCATCATAGCTGGGGGGAAAAACATGGAAATAAGGCCTTGGAAATTCATCCGCAACCCTTTAACTGTAGCAGTCAACTGGTTATCGAATATACTAAAGAGGAAGAACTCTGCAAAATTAGCCCTCTGCATGCTAACCAAAAGAGTGTTTGCTCCGAAGCCAGATGGCCAGAGTTCAACCCCTGGAACCCACATAGTGGGAGGAAAGAGCTGACTTGCATGTACACAAAGGTGCATACATACACACACACACACACACACACACACCTTAAAAATGTTTTTAAAACAAATAAGCATTACATTAGCTGGGCGGTGGTGGTGCATTCCTCTAATCCCAGCACTCAGGGAGGCAGAAGCAGGCGGATCTCTGTGAGTTCGAGGCCAGCCTGGTCTACAAAGCGAGTCCCTGACAGCTAATGCTATCACAGAGAAACTCTGTCTCAAAAAAACCAAAACAGCAACAACAACAACAACAAAAATTGGTAAGCCATCGGAATTACTGGTGGTAATGAGAAGTGGGAGCCTCATTGAGGTAGTAGATCACTGGGGTAAGTCCTTGAGGCTGTGTCTTGCCCTGGTCCCTTCCTGTATTCCCACTTTCTGATTCCTGTTCATCAATAAGCGAAGAGCAGCCTTTTTCTGGCACATTCCAGCCAGCCTGTTGCTCTGTCCAAGTGTATTGAAACCAAGAGCTCAAAGAAAGGCTTCTGCAAGTTGTTCTCTTGGGCACTTTTTTCAGGCATGTGAAAAGTAACTTAGACCTGTGCTGTATTGGCTACGGTAAAAGTTAAACGAAAAACAGACACACCTAGCCTCACTTACAGGTGGCTGCTGCTGGTAGAGTATTTTGTCTACATCCTGACCAGGTAAAACTACAGAACGCTGGTTAGTAATGGGACTCAAATAACCTAAATCTGTCTAGTAACTGGTTATAATTTTCACTGAAACAATGAAACAAATAGCCACTTTTGGTGAAAGGGTCTCTGGGTAGGAAACCAACTTGATTTCCAGTTTTCCTCTTTGATACCAATGGTTAAATAGTTAAGTTTTCAATACTTCAATATTCTGGATGGGGAGTGCAATGCTTTCCCCCTATAAAATGATTCAGTCCTAAAAAATTGTATTAGGAACGTGTTGGCCCTCTGTCTCTATCAGTTATGTGCAACCTCCTCTCCAGAAGCACGGCTGCAGTGGAAGGCACAGAAGCATGGCTTGGAGTCTTTCTGAGAGGTAGTATTTGATGTCTCGTCAGTGGATAGTTTCCCACACAGATCTATAATCAATGTAAAAACATTTGCCAGCCGTAAAAGAGGAGCTGGTGGGCTGGCTCAGCAGAAGTGAGAGCTCTGGAACCATATAAAAGTGAAGGGGAAAAAATGACTCACTCCACAAAGTTGTCCTCTGAACTCAACAGTGCTGTGACACATGCACTCTCCACAGATTCTCTCTCTCCCTCCCTCCCTCTCTCCCTCTCTCCCTCCCTCCATCTCTCCCTCTCTCTCTCTCTCTCTCTCTCTCTCTCTTTATCTTTCCCTCTCTCCCCACCCCCTCTCTCTCACAGATATTTTCTAAATCATTACATAATAAAAAAGACAAACGTTTCAATATTTTTTCTTCCAAAAAGCACTATAAAATACAAAACATTGCAATCTTCCAAAAGAAAATGCAACCAAATATGGAAATAAGGAAATATGAGCTGCAATAAGGAATAATGAGGTCTCCTGAAACATCACCACACAAATGGTTCAGTGTGAAAGAACCCAGGAGCGTGGCATCTTTCAGTCAGAGAAGCTATAAGGCTGGTGGGACTTTTCCATCTCATGCTTCTGGACAGTTCGCAGGGAGCACGTCCTGGTGGGTTTCCCTTTCTCTGTACATGTTTAAGGCTATTTATAGCCACTGTGAAGACGTCCGTGGGTATTTCTCTTGTTAAAAATGTTCCCCTGCCCTTTACCTGGTTTCTGTAACCAAGCTTCAGACAGAACTCAGAGGTGGAAATGGCTCCTCTCCACCGCCTCATCTCTGTCTCCTCTCACATAGGGAACTCTCTCCTCTCTCTCTCTCTGTAGCTGGTCTCCAAATTCCCCTTCTTCCTCCTCATCTTCTTCCTCCTCCTCCTCCCCTTCTTCTTCTCCTCCTTTTCCTCCTTCTTCCTCTAACTGAAAGTTTGAAGGGAAATATGTAATTACAGTTACTTAAGAATGAACTCTATAATGTTGAAGTGTCTTCTTCAGCCTTCTGGCCCAATATATCTGACATATTTGGTTTGTTTATTTATTTATTTATTTATTTATTTATGGTTTTTTGGTTTTTCAAGACAGGGTTTCTCTGTGTAGCCTTGGCTGTCTTGGACTCACTTTGTAGACCAGGCTGGCCTCGAACTCACAGCGATCCACCTGCCTCTGCCTCCCGATTGCTGGGATTAAAGGCGTGCACCACCATGCCCGGCTTCTGCCACATATATTTGTGAGGCGCGAACTATTAAGGACTTGCTTACCCTATGGAGGCAGAGTTTGGCCGTCGACTCTGCCTGGATCCTCCCACATGAATAAGCAACATTTGTTTTATTGAGTTTTAGAAAAAAAAAATTTGCAGTCATATAATTTTTACTAACAAAGTCATGTGCACTTTTAGGATTGGTGCTAAATTTGAGAAACACTCTATAGGGTTCCTCATGTGTGTGTAGGCCTTTGTAACTCTTCTATTGTGGTGATAAGACACCCTGATCAAAGCAACCTATAGAAGGAAGGATTTATGTGGGCTTGTGATTTCAGAGCAAAAGAATCCATCACCATCACGACAGGGGGCATGACAGCAGCCACCAGAGCTCACCTCTTGAGCCGCAAACCTGAAGCACAAATGGTGGTTTGAATAGGAAAGCCCCCGTAGGGCACATCTATCTGAATGCTTGGTCATTAGGGAGTGGCACTACTTGAGAAGGATTGGGAGGTGTGGCTTTGTAGGAGGAAGGGTTTCCCTGGGAGTGGGCTTTGGGTTTTTCAGAAGCCCAAGCCAGGCGCAAGGGCTCTCTTTCCTGCCACTTTTGGAGCTACATGTAGAACTCTTAACCACCATGTCTGCCTGCATGCTGCCATGCTTCCCTCCACGAGGACCGTGCGCTACACCTCTGGAACTGTAAGCCAGCCCCAGTAAAGTGCTTTCTTTTCCAAGACCTGCCATGGTCACAGCAATAGAACACTGACTAAGACAGACTAAAGACGAAGATTCTTTAAACTCTCAAAGCCCATCTTCCTCCAACAAGACCACAGCCCCCAAACCTCCACAATTAGTGCCAGAAAAGTGATCACAGCAATCCGCCTGCTTCTGCTTCCCAAAGTCACTCTAATTTGGCTCCAGAATAAACTATCTCATTCCTTTTGAGGAGGAACCTGTGGGGGTTTTGTGCATCAGCTTCTGTTGAAGTGTTGGAATTCCACTTGTGTTCAGAGTGGGACTCTCTCCAACACCAAGTCAGGAAAGCAGGAAGTGGAGCGCGATAGACTCCATTTCCTGTTTCCTGACAGCGCCTCTGAACCACAGCTGCCCAACCTCCAGCCCAGCCATCCGTGAGAAGTTAACAGGAAACTCTGAAGCCCATCTCTCAGTATAGAGCAATGACCCAGAAGAGGAATTTTTCAGTGCAGCAGAGATTTGAGGCACCCACCCCCCACCCCGTTTCCATATTCACTTTGCCTTCCTTGTCCCTTCGTTATTCTAACTCCAGGGTGTTGTGTATGTGCCCAGCTCTTGTTAGACCGGAAAGAAAAAAAAAAAAAAAAGGAAATAGCTACTTCTGTGTTGGGTAAGAAGAGGAAGCAAAGGTTAGTGCCAGGTGCAGAAAGAGAAAATAGTCTGTAATTGTTTATTTAGCTAACAAAGCCAGGGAGGCCCTAACGTTGTCCATCTCAAAAGCCTCGGGTCTCTTATTTTGTTTATATTAACAGGCGCTTTGGTGGCTGCTGCTGCAGAGGCAGCTGCCCTCTGAGTGATACACTGTTAATGGCTCTAGCCAGTTAATGCTATCTGGCTCTTGCCTGGAACTTGCTTTGTTTCCCCTGCTGCTAGCTTGAGTGATGAAATGGCTAGAGTAAACCCACATGAGTTTTGTTTTGTTTTGTTTTGTTTTTACAATGCGGATTCAGGACCTGCAGCAGCGTCATAATTCATGCTGGCAAATAAAACTTATTCTTCTGCCTAGATGATGTTAGAAGTGATTTATTGGGGGAGCGTCACCACTAAATACCAGAGGTGGCCCATTAGCACTGTGTGGGGAAGCCACAGATATAGGCAGTGCATTTCAAAGAGCGACTACATGCTCAGCGATGCGCTTTTACAGGCCAGCAGGCGCTAAACCACTTATACTTTGGGCACACGTTGTTTCCAAAGAGCTGTTCTGTTGTTCATGTATCAAGAACCCTCCGCCTGGAGGAGGGAAGAGAGGATGACGTCAGCTATTGTCTTATCCCGAGTGAGGAAGAAAGACGCTGCGTTAATGAGTTCCGCTCTGAAGAGCTGAACACAGTAGGTCCCCTCTCTGAAAGTAAAAACAGTACTCAGTTCCGAGAGCCTTGCTTTCTCCCCATCTGAGGATTAGAAAGGCTTTACCAGACGAAGGGAACCTGACCCCTCTAACTAGAGAGAAGAGATAGTGATCGCTGAATTTCATCAGCGATCTATATTCTTTAAATAGCATCTGAGAGCTGCTTCCTGTAAAGGAAAATGTTTACTGGATGGAAAATTTATTACCTGGATATTGCATCTGATGGCATCAAGGGCGTCCTTTGTAGACAGAGGTTCTCCTGTCCGAGCTTCGTCTGTATCCTTTCACTAATAGATGCAGTCAACCAAGGCTTGTGGAGTACTAATTTTTTTAAAAAATGGAATTGACATCATAGACTTTTTTTCTTTTTGTTTGTTTGCTTGTTTTTTTTTGTTTATTTGTTTGGTTTTTTTTCAAGACAGGGTTTCTCTGTGTAGCCTTGGCTGTCCTGCACTTGCTTTGTAGACCAGGCTGGCCTCAAACTCACAGTGATCCACCTGCCTCTGCCTCCTAGGTGCTGGGATTAAAGGTGTGAATCACTATGTCGGGCCCCACTTTTTTTTCTTTATTTTGGATTTTTTGTTTTTGTTTGTTTGTTTGGTTGGTTGGTTTTTCGAGACAGGGTCTCTCTGTGTAGCCTTGGCTATCCTGGACTCACTTTGTAGAGCAGGCTGGCCTCGAACTCACATTGATCCACCAGCCTCTGCCTTACAAGTGCTGGGATTAAAGGTGTGTGCCACCATGCCCAGCCCCACATGTTGTTTTTAAACCTTTTGATTTTGACAAGAAGTGGTAGAAGTGGACTGGAGAGATGGCTCAGAGGTTAAGATCACTGGCTGCTTTTCCAAAGGTCCTGAGTTCAATTCCCAGCACCCACACGGTGGCTCACAACCATCTATAATGTGATCTGGTGCCCTCTTCTGGCATGCAGGCAGACTGTGTACATAATAAATAAATCTTGAAGAAGAAGAAGGAGGAGGAGGAGGAGGAGGAGAAGAAGATTTTTTTTTCTTTTTAGTTTTTTGAGATAGAGTTTCTCTGTGTAGCCTTGGCTGTCCTGGACCCGCTTTGTAGACCAGGCTGGCCTCGAACTCACAGCGATCCACCTGCCTCTGCCTCCCAAGTGCTGGGATTATAGGCGTGCGCCACCACACCCGGTTTAAGAAGTGGTAGAAGATTAAGGTGTATCCTCCCTCCCCAAAAGAAGACCTAGCATGATAAAGAGAGAAAAAGTGTCCATTTCTGTAACTTTAACACTTTAAAGTA
This sequence comes from Acomys minous, assembly GCF_964271855.1. NCBI lineage: Eukaryota > Metazoa > Chordata > Mammalia > Rodentia > Muridae > Acomys > Acomys minous. The sequence continues at coordinate 111,665,497 of NC_140490.1, forward strand.
TTTAAAGGCATTTTGAACAAGTCTTGCTGGTAGAACTGATAACAGGCCAAGCTCCTCCTAGACCACATCCAATCACCGAGCTGCTTCTCTGGCCACGTGCCGAATAATATTGAGCTCAGCTTGGACAGTTCTTTGGTTACAGTTCATCCTTTTTGTGTATTGGTCTCCAGGCCTCTGAGGAGACAGAAAGTTGCACAAAGCCCCAGTGTGCCACATCTAGCTACAATCCAGAGTTACAGGGCAGGAACTCAGCAATATTGATTTCCTTGCTCTAAATGCGCCCAAGGACACTTGGTTGTGTCTTTCAGACATATGATGCCACTTTCCTACCGGCATAGGGAGGGGCTGAACACAAACAGGAAGGGCATTCTCCTTGTTCCCTGTGGAGAATCCAAATAGAGAAAGGAGGTCGGATAAGATGGTCTCCTCTCAGATGATCTCCTGTGAATTAGAAAGCCCACTCGGGGCTGGCAAGGTGGCTCAGTGGGTAAAGGTGTCCTTCACACAAACTTAGCAGTCTGAGTTTGATCAGAACCCAAAAAAAAAGGAAAGGAGAAATCCAACTTAACAAAGTTGTCCTCTGACCTGCATGAGCGTGCACACACACAAACACACACACTTAATGTGTTAAATGAAATATTCTCAGAGAATTAATTAAACTATTCTTTGTAATGTGTTAGTGGGGTGAGGTCTGGCTCAGAGCTGCCAGTGCCTCTGAAGATCCTAGGTCCAGAGTCTTCCTCCAGAATGAGTCTTTGCCACGTCTGGGACAGACTCTAGCATGGTTCCACAGTACCCCGGGAACTGGTATTGCTCTGCTACGAGTAAAACAATAAAGCAAGGAGTTACTCTGAAACTTTGGCCCTTATAGAACACTCTAAAGATTAAGAATATGGTCTCTGCGACCAGGCAATAAAGCTTAAGTTCCTGGGCCTTTTTATGACCTAGAGCCCAAACGTCCAGAATCAATCCCAGCTCTGTTACTGTGGGAAAATAAATTTCTGTTGTTTCTACCCTGCGCTGTAGAAGTTCCCACGCAAACTACTACACACACATATGCAGCGGGCAATCCTAGCTAGGAAAAGGGCACTGGCGGAATAATTGGTAAAATTTGAAAAAGAACACTCCGGAGGCAGAGGCAGGTGGATTACTGTGAGTTCAAGGCCAGCCTCACCTACAAAGAGAGTTTGAGGACAACCAAGGGTACACAGTGAAACCCTATCTCGAAAAACAAACAAACAAACAAACAAAATTATCCTTTGGGTGTAGGTAATAAGCCAAATACCTTTCTAGACACAGAGGCCATCCCGTGAGTATGACAACTGAGGTTTCTCTATCGCAGAACTTACACTGTATTTATCAAAAATGAAATAAGTAAACAAAGTCACTGCTAAAATGATTTCACATGGTATGAGGTGCTTGTCAAGAAGGCAGCACAGGGTGTTACGGATGCGACAGTGCCAGTGACTGCCTGAAGAAGGTTTGTGAGCAAAGACCTGCAAGAAAAAAGCGAGTCACCGGGACAGAAACTTATGTAGAGCAGAAAGGGGGGGGGGGGGCGCACCTGCTCTGCGCTGTCTCCAATCACAAAGCTGGTCAGTGTGTCAGCGTGTGGGAGACAGAAAAGTGTTGAGTCTGAAGGAGCCACAGGGTCCAGACCATTGTCCCTATCACTGGCCATGGTGTTATTCAAAGTGCTACGGAAGGTGCTTCAGGGCTGGATGCAAGGACAGGGTGAGAGAGCACAATGTTAGATCAGGGTTCAGAACTTCACCCACGTGGCTGAGCCTTCAGACGTATTCAGCAATGGGCGATTGGGAAGAAAAAAAAAACAGGAGCTGGGCGTGGTGGTGCACACTTGTACTCTGAGCAGTTGGGTGGCCAGCCTGGTCTACCAAGCCAGTCCAGGACAGCCAAGGCTACACAGAGAAACCGTGTCTCAAAAGACCATACACCAAGCCTGGTGTGGTGGCTCACGCCTTTAAATTCTTTTCCAGTTTGTTCATCTTCAAATTACCATGGGAATCCTGTGCCTGGCACACGGAGGAGATGAACTGCACATTCCGAAAATGCTTACATTAACAAACGGCCTCTGAGAGGCCGGGTGGTGGCACGGAGGCAGGTGGATCCCTGTGAGTTTAAGGTCAGCCTGTTCTGCGCAGGGAGTTCCAGGACAGCCAGGGGCTGGAGAGAGAGAGAGAGAGAGACCTTGTCTTAAAAAGTCAGAATCTAAACGAAAACAAAATAAACAGCCACTGCAGTCCTATTAATTGATGAGGTTAATGGTCAGCTAGGAGCTCTGACGCAGCGGAGGTCAGTGAAACTGGGATGTTTCATAGCCACAAATAACAGTTACGCTGAAGTCACAGCAATTATGAAAGATCACCTATTTGTTTAGCCAATGCCTTTTACCACAGCAAAGTCTGGGTAATTCTGTGTTTGCAATCCGGCAGAAATCTGTCACCACGGTTAGAAATTGCTCAGAGAAACATGCGCTTTGCTTGCTTTGTCAGCAATGTTATCATCACAAACAACAGGGTAACATGTTGGTGTCAGGCTTTGGAGGATGGCACTGAGAATTACTAATAGAATATTTTATTAGCATAAGGCAAACTCATTGTCTCAACACACACACACACACACACACACACACACACACACACACACACACGAAACAGTTACAACTCCATAAAAATGAGGATATGAGCCGGGAGTGGTGGTGCACGTCTTTAATCCCAGCACTCGGGAGACAGAGGCAAGTGGATCTCTGTGAGTTCGAGGCCAGCTTGGTCTACAAAGAAAGTCTAGGACAGGCAAGGCTACACAGAGAAACCTTGTCTCAAAAAACAAACAACAAACAAAAAAACCAAAAAAGAAACAAACAAACAAAACAGCAGGTGCTCTTAATTGATGAGCTCTCTCCGTAGTTCCTAAATTTACTTAATCTTTTTTTTTTTCCTTACCAGAAAGGGTTTCTCTGTGTAGCTACAGTGGCTGTCCTGGACTTACTTTGTAGACCAGGCTGGCCTTGAATTTACAGAGATCCACCTGCCTCTGCCTCCCAGAGTGCTGGGATTACAGGAATGTGCACCACCACCACTCCCAATTTACTTAATCTTAATCTTATTTTATTGCTCTACTTGGCACACCACCATCATGTGGGCCTGGTTTTGTTTTGGCTTTTAATTCACTCTATTCTCTTCTTTGCCTCAGATAAAGATCAGTTCTGCTTTTGTGTTTTGTTTTGTTTTTTTGTTTGTTTGGTTGGTTGTTTTTTTGGGGAGGGTTGTTGTTGTTGTTGTTATCATTTGTTTTTGTGATGGAATCTCACTAGTTAGCCCTGGCTGGTAACTCACAGCAATCCTCCTGCCTCAACCACAGAAGTGCTTGAATTACAGATGTGGACTAACACGCCAGGCTTGGGGATCAGTTCCAATACCCACGCAATAACCTTGAGTCCAGCACTTGCGAGGTATAGGCAAAAAAGATCAGGAGTTGGAGGTCATCCTCAGCTGTATCTAGTTGGAGACACCATCTAAACGGGACAAAAAACAGAAGAGACAGACAGACCTTCATGGCTTCCGTTTAGGGACATGTGCTGCTGTCATCACTTTGATGACATGTCAATTGTCCCTCTTTCCTCGATTCACTCCCATTCTGTTTCTAAGACTTTATCCTACTGTATCAGCAATATGTACCCTTGAATATATCCATTTAAAAATGGTACTACTTTATATTTATAATTTACAAGTTGGAGGATGTAAGCAAATGATCACGAGAACAATACTAACCTGAGAGGGTTCAGAGTTCCGGGTGCACAATCCCTGCCGTCTAAGGCTTCTTCGTTAGTAGCAAATGTATCAAAATGAGAGAAACGGCCTGTGTTTGGGGGCGAGGAGAAGGTCTAGAACTCTGTGGGCTTCCGGATGCATCCTACGTCTCTTCCCCCTCCGCCCCCCCCCCCCATATACTCATGCACCAAAATCCGCCTGTGGACAGGCCGAGAGAGCTAACCAAGCGTGTCTCACAGCGTTCTCTCTCACTCTTAAGCTCAGCTGATCTTTGCCCTAAAGAGACACATTGTGTGCCCTTGGTTATTTCTGTCTTCCAAAGTCGGTCACTGTGGGACATGATTGAATAAATAGTCTAGGAAAACGGAGCCTGCTTTGCCCGGCCATTGGAGGAGAGGCTTTGGAAACTCCTTCTACATAATCTCTTCCCCCTAAGCGTCTGATGTCTGAGGCTATGCCCTGCCAGCTCATACCTCCTTCTTGAAAGCATCTATAAACCCTAGGCTACGTCCTCTCATCTTGGAGGATACCTGAAAAAAATCAACACACTCATCACACCTTTACTACCCTGACACCAGGATCATCTTCTCCGGTGCTCTGACCCTCTGTCCCACTGCCGGGTTGTTTGGGAAGTTGTTTGCTGTTATGAGCAGCATCACAGAGTTGATTGTACTCCTTCCTGAGTGCTGCTGATGCAGGGGAACATTATCGATTTTCCTGAGTGGGTCTTGTATCTGGGCATTCTTGCAAATTTCTCTGATCAGATCTATTGCCTCTCTTATAGATCAGCTCATCTTGAAGAAGTGAGAAAAAGAGAGAAGAGAGGAAAAGGAGAAAAGGTTAAAGAGAGAGAGAGAGAGAGAGAGAGAGAGAGAGAGAGAAAGAGAGAGACTGACTACCCTCTCTGATATACAAGAGAGGCTGACAGCCAGCGTATAGCAAAGCCACAGCAAATTGGACCTCAGCAGAGCATATTTTAATAGCCACTTGGTCAACTGTAATAGCACAGGTATTTTCTGCTCTGCGTTTCAATTATTAGTGTGTTCAGTTCTACCAAATGCATCTCTATAATTACCTTTAGCTTTCTTATTCATATGTGGATTACTTTGAGATATATAATTAAAATGTTTTTTTGGAACGTGTAATGCTACCAAAGAGCGAAAGCCCTTGTGAGGCTTTATGTCAGCAAGCACAGTAGCAACCAGTGTTCTTTAGCAAGGTTTTCTTTTTTCTTGTTTTCTCTTTTCTTTTTTTGAACAGCTAGCTGTGTTTAACCTCTCAACCTCCTCACTAGTGTTCATGATGGGGTGGTGGTAGGGGTGTGGGGGGTGGGAGCTCACATATTAAATGGAGCAGTGAGTCTCTCGAGTGCTTTCTGGAAGGAAGACTTCTCAATACTGATCAACACAGACTGCCTATTGCTTCCGGATGATCCAGATTCTCGGCTGAGAGATTGATTGCATCAAAACACACATCATTTCCTGAACCGAACAAAATGTACAAGATCAAATTATGCTCTCTCAGGGGAAAAAAAAAACTTGGAAAATATTTCTATGCAAACACGGGACAAGTTGCTTATGACTCACAACTGTCATGAGAAATCTAGATGTCTTTAGAGGCGAGTTCTTGAAAATAACCAAGTTGGAAGGATGGAAGGAAAGAAGGAAGGAAGGAAGGAAGGAAGAGTGCTGGGAAGACGGCTTGGTGGGTAAAGTGCCTGCTACAAGGCTCACAGTAAGCCTAGCCTAATTGGTAAACCCTAGACTTTAGGGAGAGTCTGTCTCAAAAAACAAGGCAGACATTTCCTGAGGAATGACATCCGAGGTTGACTTCTAGTCCTCACTCACACACATACACACACACACACACACACACACACACACACACACACACACACACGGGGAAGGAGAGAGAGAGAGAGAGGACGAAGAAAGATGAAAGAAGCCAGGCTGGCCTCGAACTCACATCCATCCACCTGCCTCTGCCTCCCGAGTGCTGGGATTAAAAGCATGAGCCACCACGCCCGGTTTAAGACAGTTATTTTTAAAGCAATGGTTTTGCCAATTCTTCCGGGACTGTACATATATCTAGATAGCACAGCCCATGTCACAATTATATCTATGGCTATGAGTAACTAACAGAGCGTTGTGTGTCCTGTGTAGTCCTGTGTCCCCTTAACCCCCCCACCCCCATCCCCCCACCCCCCAAACCCCCAACCCCCCCATCCCACCCCCTGAATCTACGTACATTGAGGCACACAGGTATGTAACAAGCGTTCAAGCCTGGAAAGGCTTTGTGATTTAAAGTGAGATGAGGATGATGCTATGTAATTTAGAATTTGAAGCTGGACATAGCAACCATCACGGGGTTTGACTGGCTAAGACATACAACTTACTCTAATTGAGCCGCAGTGCCCTGAACCCCTTCAGTCTAGACCAATTACTCTAGCCCCCAAATTTGACTTCTCACTCTGCCAGGTGCCACTTGACAACAGATTCTGCGACACTGAAATCCTTGCCAAGCACACATTGCATTGTTGTATAATTACGGCTTTCGAGTATTCAGTGCGGTGATATTAGCTGGTGCCCGCACGCATCCAGCAGACGTAATTACAGTGCACACGGCAGAGAGCGCTGGCCTGGGGGGTGGCTCTGCTGCTATTTTTATCCATATCAGCTGACAGCGTATGTCGTTATTACCAGCACTGTAAATTTTGAGAGAAGTTGACACACAAACTATCCTTGCGAGCCCCTTTATTTTTGTTTTGTTTTCTTTTTCAGTTTTTCAAGACAGAGTTTCTCTGTGTAACAACCCTGGCTTTCCTGAACTCGCTTTTATAGACCAGGCTGGCCTCAAACTCACAGAGATCCGCCTGCCTCTGCCCCCCCAAGTGCTAGGATTAAAGGCGTGCGCCACCTGTCCAGTACGAGTCCCTTTAGACAGGTCAACAGCACTCGGCTAGCTGCTGAGCGTTAGTGTTCCATCTATCAATGACTGCATAGTAAGATTATTTGAACAACAGTTTTAAGTTTATTTATTTTTTGTTTGTTTGCTCTTCCTTCTCTTGAGGGTGCCTGGTGGAAAAAGGACAAAGGGCAAGCAAGTAGAGAAGTGTGAAATTTTGAAGAGCTGACCTGCTGGGAAGTTACAACTCACTACATTCCTAAAATGCCAAAGGCAGAGTCATTCTTCAGCAAATGACACGTCCTTGTCGCCGTTATTACATTTATCGATCTCACAGCTTCAAGCGCTCCATTTTACCTGCACAGGTAAACACTGCAATCCCTCCAGTGTTCTAAAGGATTTGGAATATCCTGCTGGGGCCCACGGAGTAAGTCCTAAAGGAACCAGGCTGGGGATGAAGGCAGGGCGTACTAGCTCGCTGTGTCTCGTCTGGCGGGGTGCAGGGTGGGGCGGTGGAGGGCACTTTGCTTCTACATACATCTTGCTCCCAGATTTAATCACATTACAGGTGTAACCAAGAAAAAATATGGCACTTAATAGAATCATTATCAATCATCAACGCTTTAAAGAAAACGTTTTGGGGGCCACCATTTTACCACATGAACAGCGAGCAGTAATGCTTTTGTCTGTGTTATTTCACACTTGTGAAGTTCTACGAACCAAAAGAACTGTCTTTAATTGTGCAGTATATATTCCATTTTGCTCCAAAGTACCCAGTGGTTTAATTCATTGAAGTGGGGTTTTTTTTTTAAAGAAAGAAACTTCAATTTTAAAACTACCCATAATTTACATCTTAACAATGTACATTTAAACCATCTGAAGATGGCAGTCATGGCTGCTTTCCCTCTCAAAATACACATAAAAGTAATTTTCACTTATGGGGTTGAAAGTTTATATGCTAATACAGACGAGAGAATTACTTTAATTCAATAAAAGGCTGGAGAATTATGTCAAATGGATGCTTCCTGGCATAATCAGCTAATAAAGTTATAGAGGGCTTTTATTTCATGTGGGCATGTTTTAGAGACTGGTTCAGTCAAGGAAACACACACACACACACACACACACACACACACTTTCTGAATGCTAAGTCATGGTATAGTAGGGTTCTTAAAATAGTTTGACACTTTCTATAACTCAATCCTATGGAAGCTAATAACTATTATGGAACTGAGAGATGGGCTTCACAAGTGGGGGTGGGGGTGGGGATAGGTGGTTGGGAGTGGGGGGTGGGGAGGTAGGGGGTGGGGGTGGGAACAGGACACTTTCCCTGGAGGCATCGAGGAAGCATAGGATCACTGGAACTGTGAGACCTGACAGGTGACCTACCCAGGAAAGCCATTTACCAGCAAGGACACCAGGTTCAGAGAAACTGACCCAATGCAACTATACCCAGCCTTTCTCGAAAAGTAAATCCTAGCAGCATAATATTAAGACCAGTCCAAAAGCCGGGTGTGGTGGCGCACGCCTTTAATCCCAGCACTCGGGAGGCAGAGGCAGGCAGATCGCTGTGAGTTCGAGGCCAGCCTGGACTACAAAGCGAGTCCAGGACAGTCAAGGCTACACAGAACACAGAGAAACCCTGTCTCAAAAAACCAAAAAAAAAAAAAAAAAAAAAAAAAAGACCAGTCCGAGAGACAGTCTTTTTTTTTTTTCTTTCCTTTTTTTTTTTTCTTTTTAAAGTTTTTTAAGACAGGGTTTCTCTGTGTAGCCTTGGCTGCCCTAGACTCACTTTGTAGACCAGGCTGGCCTCGAACTCGCAGCAATCCACCTGCCTCTGCCTCTCCAGTACAAGTGCTGGGCTTAAAGGCATGAGCCACCTCACCTAGCTAATAAAACAAGGCTGCCACATTGCAACATAAGCGGTTTTGTTCTTTTGAGAAAAGGTCTCATAGAGCCTAGACTGACCTTGGTTTCACAGTGATGTCCTTGAATTTCTGATCTTCTTTCCACCTCCTGTGCACTTGGGATTACTGGTGTTCATCACCAACCTTGGTCATGTATGGTTTTTTTTTAAATTTTTATTAATTTATTCATATTACATCTCAATGGTTATCCCATCCCTTGTATCCTCCCATTCCTCCCTCCCTCCCACTTTCCCCTTACTCCCCTCCCCTATGACTGTGACATATGTTTTGTTTTGAGAAAAAGTCTCACTATATAGCTCTGGCTGGCCTGGAACTCATTATATAAACCAGCCTTGCTTCTGACTCACAGATCTGCCTACTCTGTCTTTTGACTGCTGGAATTAAAGGTGTGTCTCAGCATGCTTGGCTTTCATACACACACACACACACACACACACACACACATACACACATATATACGTTTTTTTTTTTTGAGACAGGGTTTTCGTTGTTGTTGTTGTTTTGTTTGTTGTTTTTGTTTTTTGAGACAGAGTTTCTCTGTGTAGCCTTGGCTGTCCTAGACTCACTTTGTAGATCCGCCTGCCTCTGCTTCCCAGAGTGCTGGGATTACAGGCATGTGCCACTGTACCTGGCTTTTGTATTTTTTAATTAACAAAACTAGTAAGTGTTGGGGGCGCGGAGATTCTTGTACTCACAGAGAGGAAGCACTAAGAGAAACAAGAATGTTAATTATGAGGGTGTCTCCTCAATACAGGACATTAAAAAAAAATTAAATACCTACATTCCATTTAGAAAGCTGAGAGTGGATTTTGTTAACGACCTGGTGACCTTTCTGCTATCTGTGGAGGCAGACCTCACCCAAATTCCCCAGACTCTTTCCTCCCTAGACCCTAACCCATCCTTAGGGCAGATGTCATTATACTTTATGGCCTGCTGACCTCTATAGTATCTGAGTGAGAGCACTTTAGATTCTAGAACTTTTAGCTACAGACCCCACCGTCACGGTCACATGTACCTTGTGAAAAAGTTTCTATGTAGTCACCCCTTAAGCTGTTTTGTGTACCTGGAACTGAACTCGATTGGACCGGATGTTGCCTGGAAACCTTTTCCTAAATTGTAAATTTTGTGTTTTAAATATTCTGACAATGAACTACCTGACATTAGACTTCCCGAAGTCTGATCCAGGTTAATGAAGTCAGTCTGCACTGGGTTTTGAGTCTTACCTGTTCTTGGGCAGCTGCTGGGATCCCCACAGATAAGCGTGAAATTAGAAAGCTATACTGAATTCAGATGATAGTTCAAGATTTCTGGTATTGCTGTCATGGGATGCAAAGTTACATAAGGTTCTTTTGTTTTGCTTTTGAGGCAGCTTTAAGATGCGTCCCTGCTCTCAGGCATGCTAACAGCAAGCGGGCAGTTTTGGGTTGTTGTTTTTAATGTATGGAAAATCTCTCCCCTCTATAGCATCGTTACTGCTCAGATATAAAAATAGAACCGTCTTGGTCAAACAGTGGTTTGGCTGGGTGGGGGTCGGGGGTTGGGTCATAGAATTCACCTCTGCCTGAGATTTTGCTCTGCCTTCTGTGTTTAATGGTCTGCATCAATGATCTGAGCTTCCCCTCCGGGTCCACACTTCAAGCAGGTCCTGATGTCTATGCACGTCTTCTGTCTTCATTCCCAGTCCTGTTCTGGCTGCTAGGTGAGTCACCGCAACTCTCTGCCAAATCAAGAGGATTTGGCAGGGCTCCTCCTCCTCCTCCTCTTCCATCCTCCCATCCTCCCTCCTCACCTTCTCCTCCTCCATCCACCCCCTCCTGCTTTCTTTGAGAGACATAAGCAACAAACAGATGAGTTTTACCCCAGCCCCTCCGTGCACTAGCTGGCAGCATGTAAAGCCGACTTCCCATCCCTTTGCCCTTTTCTGTGACTCCTCTCTGAAGGATACGGCAAGAAATACTTGTTCAAGTGTAAAATCTTCAGAATAATAACACAACCATATTTTTCAGTATCCATATCTGCCAATTTGACTCAAAACGGATTTGGTTCTCCTTGCCATAAAAAAATCAATACTATTATTTTTAATCTCGGATTTATTTATTTATTTATTTTTTTCTTACGTGGTTGGTCACCAACAAATACACTCCAAGGAAGAAACCCAGCCACCTACTCACGAGGGCTTTCAAAACCTCCTTTTGGGCTATTGTGAAGCCTTTTTTCCCTGCCCCACAGTAGGGCAGGGTGACAATTCACTTGCTATGTTCAAAGACACAAACAAAATAACTCTTTCTTTCTTTCTTTCCTTCTTACTTTTTTTGTTGTTTGTTTGTTTGTTTTCCGGTTTTTCAAGACAGGGTTTCACTGTGTCCAGGACTAATTTTGTAGAGGAGGCTGGCCTCGAACTCACATCAATCCACCTGCCTCTACCTCCCAAATACTGGGATTAAAGGCGTGTGCCACCACTGCCCGGCCAAAATAGCTATTTCTTTTTTTGGGGGGGGGGGCAGGGGCAGGGCGTGCACCACCATGCACGGCTTGTTTTTGTTTTTTCTTTCTCTTTCTTTCTTTCCTTTTTTTAAAAAAAGATTTATTTATTGTATCTATTGTACATGAGTGCTTTATCTGCAGAAGAGGGCATCAGATCACATTATAGATGGTTGTGAGCCACCATGTCGTTGCTGGGAATTGAACTCAGGACCTCCGAAAGAGCAGGCGGTGCCCTTAAGCACTGAGCCATCTCTCCAGCCCCAAAATAACTATTTCTAAACGTTTCTTTTGTGTAATCACCTTACTCGCTCCCCTCTATCTCATGATATTTAAAAGGCTGTTTTTAATAATCATGTGCTCACAAAAAGAAATAGGCTACCAGACCTACTGAATTAGATTTGACTAATATAGTGGCCGCAAGGGGCCCAAGAGCCCAGCACTTGCAAGGCGCTGTGTCAAACACACAGCTCTCTCACTGTTCCTTACAAACCTCTATAAAGTGAGTCCTCTATGTGGTCCCCATTGTCCTACAGATTAAGCAGTTCACCACTGCCCTGCCCCCTGGTGGATGGAACTGGAATTCAACTCCTTGTCTGTTGGGTTTCTCTGTGTATCCCCTGGGTGTCCTGGAACTAGCTGTCCTAGACCAGGCTGGCCTTGAACTCAGAGATCCACCTGTCTCTGTCTCCTGAGTGCTGGCGTTTACAGGTGTGTGCTCACAGCATGGCAAGAGTCCAAGTTCTTAACTTTCTTTTTTCAATGATCAGCAGCTCTACTGAACAACACAGGCAGATAGGTGTCTGGCAAATACAGCCAAAGTACTTGCTCATCAGGTACAAAGCGAATTGTTCCCTCCACATATAAAAGAAGCACCTTAAACCACATTTCCTTTTTCTTTAAACTCATGTATCAGATTATCAGATAAATCAGTGGGCTTCGTCTGTGGCATCTTCACACCCACGTATCATATTTACTTTATTCGCATCCGTTGCCCTACCCTGCTACCCTCCTCCAGGCTCCTCCACAGACAATGGTAAGGCCATCTCCATTTTCTGTATGAGTCTCAGATGTACAATTTCCAGGCCAAAGACAGGATTTAGTCTCCGTAAGGAAGCTGGCTGCTTCTGCAAAAAGCTGCTTCATAAACGGACAGTTGAGTGTTCTGCTGAGGCTACAGCAAAGTCCGGAAACATGCAGAGCCCCAGACACATAAACTGGACTTTTATCACTCGACTTTTGAGGAAACATTAAACCTAAAGACCAAGAGCAAGCAATTTCTGAGTCCACTCCTAGATAATTCCGGGGACACAGGAAGAAAATAAAGTGGACAGGGCAAGTGAGATAGCTCATCAGGTGAGATGTTAGCCACACCCACCGATGGCCTAGGTTCGATCCTTGGAACCCACATGGTGGAATAAGAGAGCACATTCAAGCTGGGTGTGGTGGCACACGCCTTTAATCCCAGCATTTGGGAGACAGAGGCAAGTGGATTACTGTGAGTTCGAGGCCAGCCTGGCCTACAAAGTGAGTCCAGGACAGCTAATGCTACACAGAAACCCTGTCTCAAAAACAAACAACAACAACAAAAAAAAAACACAAAAAAAAAGAAAGAAAAAAGAACAAAACAAACAAATAATAATAAGGGGCTCATGAGACTGGAAGACACAAAGAAAAGATATGAGATCAATGTCTCCCACAGTCTGCTGAAAGTGACTGGCCAGGCCAAGGTGTTGATTTACACTGCCCACTTCTTCCTTCCAGGAGTCTGGAATTTGAGTTGTAGATGTGTCTGGCAGAGGCTGCCTGCATCTCGAGTTCCCAGTAAGACTCAGTACATGGAGTCTCTCACAAGCTTCCGGGTTGTGAGTTTTCAGAAGTGCTGTCACAACTTCCACTGGGGCACATCCTGTGTGACTCACGGGAGGGGACCTTTGGAAGTTTGCTCCTGGCTGTCTCTGTATCTTGGCCCACATGCCTCTTCCTGTGCTGATTTTGCTGTGTATCCTTTAGCCATAAAAATCATAACCACACCCTGAATCCTCCACACTGAGTCCTGCCACACCCAGTCCTGAGTACTACCATGCAAAGTCCTGAGTACTACCACACCCAGTCCTGAGTACTACCATGCAAAGTCCTGAGTACTACCACACCCAGTCCTGAGTACTACCATGCAAAGTCCTGAGTACTACCACACCCAGTCCTGAGTACTACCATGCAAAGTCCTGAGTACTATCACACCAGTCCTAAGTACTACCACACCGAGACCTGAGTACTACCACACCGAGACCTGCAGCTTCTTCTAGTGATTCACGCAATCTGGGGTAGTCCTAGGAACCCCTCCAAACAAAGCTGAACAAAATATATCTTCAGCCAGACCTAACCCACAGACTATGACTTCTCAGTCTTTCACCTAAGAATTGATCATCATGACAAGATGGCCGCCACCCACCAAGGGAACTCTTTCGCACTCACTGTTCTCCTTTATTCCTCACAGCTGCAATATGTCGGCTGTGGCTAGAGTTTTTGCTTGTTTCATTTTGTTTTGAGATTGGGCCTCTAGCCCAAGCTGTCCTCTAGCTCCGTAAGGACGACCTTAAATTCCTGATCCTCCTACCTCCAGCTGGTTTTATGCCGAGCTAGAGCTAGAATCCAGGGCCGAAGCATGCGCGCATTCTACCAACCGAGCCACACCCCCAGGCCGCTAGTGGGTATTTTTTGCGAGCTTGTTGGAAGTTCTAGCAGGGGAGGACAGCTGTTCCTATACCTTGCTCGCCCCCCGCCCCCATTCGGGGAAGATCCTCTTCTGCAATCCAGCCTACCGCTAAGAGGGGGATGCACATGGAGCCGTGAGGGAGGAAGGGGACCAGCTGAATCAACTGTGCCAATCAATGGGGTGATAGATGTCACAGCCAGGTGACCCTCACATCCCAATATGGATATTTTTATAAGCACACCGTATAGTTAGGCAGCGGAGAGCTCGAGCTTGCAGGAGTTAGAGAGCCCGTAAGCAGAGGAGATGGGACGCACAGCTAAAGTCCGATTTTATTTCCATATCGCCGCTCTGTGAAATTCTATTACCTCTCTCACTTAAAACTTCAGAGTCACCTTATATTCCCTTTCATACAGCATTTATCTCTCCTGAGCAAAAGCACTCTTATCTTTTCTTTTCCTCGTAATGTTTGCTTTTCTCTAATTCTATTTCTGGCTGCCCTTCTTATAGAAGACCATGAATGAGATTTTTTTTTCTGAACTAGCAGAAAACAAAAATAAAGGAGGGGTTGAACTGCACAATTTAAAGGAAGCATGGTGCAGGCTCAGCAGCACTGATGATAGGCCTGCAATGATGTAAGGGATGGGTAAAGCTGGACTGGGGCCACCTCTGACAGGCCACCTGACAGTCATTGTCCCTCTGACCACGGTAGTGTCAGCCTCAGAGAATAATGACTTAAAAAAAAAAAGCCACGGGGTTTGAAGCAGGATTTCATTCGATGTTTGCGCTTCAGAGCTATTGTTCAAATATCAGGGAAAGATACTGAAAAGTAGCAGGTAGTTAAGGCCCTGGTTGGGGTTAGGAAAATTTTCATGGAAACTTTGAAGGTACATGGAAATCTACTTTAAGATCTGAGAGTCCCAGGGCATGGTGGTACACGCCTTTGATCCCAGCACAGGAGGCAGAGGCAGGTGGATATCTGTGAGTTCCAGACTAGCCTGGTCTACAAAGTGAGTCTGGGATAGTCAGGGCTATTACACAGAGAAGCCATGTCTTGAAAAGAGATCTGAAATCTGAGAGTCAGCTGGGTGGTGGTGACGCACACTTTTAATCCCAGCACTCGGGAGGCAGAGGCCGGCCGATCATTGAGTTCTAGGTCAGCCTGGTATATAAAGGGAGTTTCAGGACTACATAGTGAGACCCTGTCTCAAAATAAACAAATGACTAAGTAGAGACTCACACACATACACACACACACACACACACACACACACACACACAGAGAGAGAGAGAGAGAGAGAGAGAGAGAGAGAGAGGCAATGGAGAGTCAAAAAAGACCTAAAGTCCAAGATTACAGAGTCAGATGGGAAGGGTACATTTGGCTGGACGGCTGAACAAGTTAGCAGTTTTCTCTCTGGTTTAAGGAGATGAAGCACACAGGCTTAGAGCATCAGAGCATCAAAGGTCTCCGGCTTCTGTCTTCTCACACCCTAACATCCTGAATGGCCTTCTAGGTTCTCAACCCTCCTCCTGCTGTGACCCTTTAATAGAGTTCCTTATGTTGTGGTGACCCCTAAGCATAAAATTACTTTTCTTGCTACTTCCTGACTATAATTTTGCTACTGTTCCGAATCATAATATAAGTGACTGTGTTTTCTGATGGTCTTAGGTGACCCCTGTGAAAGGTCACTCAGCTCCTGGAAGGGTGGCAACACACAGGCTGAGAACCACTGTTTTCCGCAGTGATGAAGCGACGCTCATGAGTCTGAAAACGGTTTTTTAAAATCTGTGTCCACACTCATGAGTCTGAAAATGGTTTTTTATCGGTGTCTGACCAGGGTTAAAATCATTGAGATGGACATTTCTTAGTAAAAGAAGATAATTCAATAGGCTGGCTACTTCAACAAACTCTTGAGGTTATATACTCGTTAAAAATAACCACACTGGGGGCTGGAGAGATGGCTCAGAGGTTAAGAACACTGACTGCTCTTCCAGAGGTCCTGAGTTCAATTTCCAGCAGCCATCACAACCATCTATAATGAGATATGATACCCTCTTCTGGCCTGCATGTACATGCAGGCAGAGCACTGTGTACATAATAATAAATAAATCTTAAAAAAAATAAAATAAAACAAATAACAGCCAGGCATGATGGTACATGTTTTTAATCCCAGCACTCGGGAGTCAGAGTCAGGAGGATCGCTGTGAGTTCAAGGTCAGCCTGGTCTACAAAGCAAGTGCACAACAGCCAAGGCTACATAGAGAATCCCTGTCTTAAAAAACAAAAAACAAACAGAAAATAACCACACTGCCAGAGGGGTGTGAGGGTGTGTGCCTACAATATCTGCACTTGGAAGGCTGAGGCAGGGTGATCAAGATTGCAGTCTTTCCCTAGCACTGGGGAGGCAGAGGCAGGTGGATTGCTGTGAGTTCGAGGCCCATCTGGTTTACAAAGCTAGTCAAGACTATACAGAGAAACTCTGTCTTGAAAAACCAAAAACCAAAAACCAAAAAAAAAAAAAAAAAAAGAGTCTTAGCAAAATAAGTGAGTTTGAGGCCATTCTGGGCTATGTGAGAGCCTTTTCTTTTTTAAAGTCAAGTTACCAATGTAAAGGATTGTTTTGTATCTGTTTTTTATGGATGTTTTGATACACAGTAACCTCTGAATTATAAACACCAGGCTGCAAGCATCCCATTCATTCATTTCCTGATGCATGTACCTGGTGATCATCTCATAGGGTCATGATGACTGCCGCTTGTTGACCTCTCACTCTGTAACGCTCCATTTCCGGGCTCTGTAGCAATCTATAAAGTACGCATTGTCTTTCTGTTCCTTCTCAGGAAGGAGTCCAAAACATAGGAAGGTTCCCCTCAGCTTTTAGTTGGACCTAAAGTGTCCCTCACTTCAAGCAAGGAATGAGCTAGGAAGACAAATAAGAGATATTCAAATAAGAACAAGCAGTTGGGTTGCCTGCTTTCTGCAAAAGGCAGTTGGGATTTGATTGGCTTTTACGTTCTCCCTTTGTTTGGTTTGGCATCGAAGCTGCTCTACTGCCACCTGCTGGCCAGCGTGGGGAACTTTCTGACTTTCCCTGTAAGTGTTTATTTTAGCAAGATTCTTGTCCTATACCTCTTTTAACTCTAGTTTTTAAATGTCTGTTTTAGCTCATAAAACACTTTACATGTATTATTTACAACTGAAATATACAGATCATCATAATATTGATCTATGGAAAACACTCCAATTTATTTTCAGACACATCAAGACAAACATTACAATATAGAAAAACATGTGTCATAAATACCTGCTTTGCAAATATTTGTATCACTTTCATTTTGCATAGGATAAAAGAGAATTGTCAATTTTCAGAAAGCGGTCACTTCACTGTCCCTTAAATTTTGATTTATAAAATAAGATTTTATTTTAAGATGTCTTGTAACATCTTTACAAGGCTTTTGGGATGCGGGGGGTAAAATCCATGATCTGCAACACAAAAAACTGGTCCCACTTTATAATTGTAATCTTAACATGAACTGAAGTCCTTCTCACATGTGCATGAATCTGCGTTGGAAAAGCACTGACATTTCAGGCTACGGCATATATACTCTAATCCAGCTCCCTTTATAGTGTAGTAGGAAATGGCATGCCCTTTAATTTACCAAACGACTTGCATTCTGGGAGCAACACGCTACTTCTACCACACAGTAAAGTGAGTGCCAGACCTATAGAAGCAGAAGGTGGAGAGAATTGTATTGGAAATGGAAGTTGCCAACCCAGCGACATTTAACCCAACACTGCTGAGTGTCACTTAGGAATACATTTAAAAAACATAGGCAAGTTGCTTATAGAAAGAGATCCTGAAGGAGAGGGGTAACACAGATACACCCAAATTATACAGAACAACCTCCTCCACCCCCTCTTTTACTTTCTCAAACTTTTTTGGGGGGAGGGAGGTTTCAAGACAAGGTTTCTCTGTGTAGCCTTGGTTGTCCTGGACTCACTTTGTAGACCAGGCTCACCTTGAACTCACAGCGATCCACCTGCCTCTGCCTCCTAAGTGCTGGGATTTAAAAGCGTGTGCTACCACTGCCGGGCCTACTTTCTCAAACTTCATTAAAGAAAAAAAAAAACAAAAACAAAAACAAAACAAAACAAAAAAACAAACCATTGGTGGCAAAGCTCTAAAGCACAACCAGTTTCCTGGCATCTCACCCTGGAATATCTGACACTTGGTTTCCAAACACATGCAGGAAGTGCACCTGGTTCCCAGCTGGACGAAGTAAGTGAGCAGCTGACATCCTGACGTGCTCATATTCCGACCCTCCCTGGGCTGCTGTCTGTCTTTGGAGAGTAATAATTGCCTAATAGCTACTGTGGCTTCATTCATTTTGTCTGCAGCTCGCCGAACTCTTCCATATGTAGAAGGCAAGCAGCCTGTGTCAAATCTAAGAATGTGTTCAAAGCAACAGCAAGCCCTCTTTAGTACCAGTTGCTCTAGCAGCTACGTCCTATGCTACAGGCTCGGAAAGGACACGTGACTGTCTCCAGCATTACTAAGTAATCATAGTGACTTTGAGCCGGAAGGTCAGCCGGAGCCATTAACTAGCCTTAAAATTGGAATTTTTTTTTACTTTTTATTTTTTTGTTTTTTTGTTTTTCAAGACAGGGTCTCTCTGTGTTAGCCTTGGCTGTCCTGGACTCGCTTTGTAGAGCAGGCTGGCCTCGAACTCACAGAGATCCGCCTGCCTCTGCCTCCCGAGTGCTGGGATTAAAGGCGTGCGCCACCACGTCCGGCTTAAAATTGGAATTATTTACATCAGGTTAACAAGGGTCCTACATATTTAGCTGCATTATAAGTACTTTTTGTGTGTTATCAGATACTAATGAGATGGGAATTTCGAGGTCTCTTTGAACAGTGCCCCTCTCCGCTCACCTCAGGGAATCAGCGTCTCAGAAAGCTCACTGGCTACCGCGGCCGTTGGAGCCAGTGGCTTTCAGGTCCTCTCACGAATTGGAAGAAGGAATTCCATGGACCACAGAGGGCGAGTTTTAGTAAGAATTAGCGAACCGGGCACGGTGGCGCACACCTTTAATCCCAGCACTCGGCAGAGGCAGGTGGATTGCTGTGAGTTGGAGGCCAGCCTGGTCTACAAAGCGAGTCTAGGACAGCCAAGGCTCCGCAGAGAAACTGTCTCGAAAAACAAAAACAAAAGAATTAGTTTGTTGCAGAAAACTCAAAAGAAGTAAAGAAAGCCAGGCTCCTGCTCCACGGGGTCCCTGGGAGGGGCACTGTTGAGCATCCCACTGAGTTATTAAGGCTTCGCTGGACAGAAGCCTGGAGCTGCGCTGGGCTGGGCAGTCCTAGTCCCATTCCTGGTGTCAGCCCCACCCTTGCACGTAGTTTCCAGGAAAAGGACACTCTTCTAGGCCAAAAGAGATAAGGAAAAACTGCTTTTACTTCCTGGCATTCCTGGCCTCTGACCAGGGCAGAAGCTAAAACATGTAAGTTTAAGTATCTCTGGCATCTCTGGCCTCCAGCAAGGGGGAGGCAGCTGATGAGGTCCAGAGTATTTCCTGCTTTTAGCCAAGGAAAATCTGTTCACTTTTGGAGTCGATTTAACCCTAAACTGACAAGCCAGTGTCCATCTCTGGTTCTTGCCACCAAGTCTTTCTGTTTTTCAGCATTATCTCCTTAAACCCAGGCTCCAGTCAACTGCTTCTTGCCCATCCCGAATCTTGAAGGGACAGTGAAGATCTCAGAGACATTTCTTCAAAGAACTTGGACCAGTCACTGCCGTGGCTGTTTCTTAAATCACCATGCCTTCCGTCTCGGAGTGTCTGGCGCTCTGGTCTTCAAGACAGACACTCAAGTTTCTATTGGTTCTAAAGAATCAAATTCTGCCTCCTCTTTGCAAGTGAAGCCACCAGGGTTGTGGCTGTGGAAAAATGTGGAACATAGTGTCTCCTCCTGCTGCGCCCCAGCTTCCCCCCACCCCACCCATCCCACTCCTGAGCAGATAGTCTCGGGTTGTATTTAAAACAAAACACAAAAAACAAAAACCCTTGGCAGGCCATGAGGAGCAAGCCTGTAAGCAGCAAAGCGCCCCAGGCCCTGCTTGAGTTTGGCCTGACTTCCTTTCTCCATAGACTAGAACCTGGAAGGCAAATTAACCCTTTGCTCCCCAGATTGCTTTTGGTCATAATATTTATCACAGCAATAGACAGCAGACTAGCAGCCGGGCAGTGGTGGCGCACGCCTTTAATCCCGGCACTCAGGAGGCAGAGGAAGGCGGATCGCTGTGAGTTCAAGGCCAGCCTGGTCTACACTGCAAGTCCCGGACAGCCAAGTCCACACAGAGAAACCCTGTCTCGAAAAACCGAAACAAATAAACAAACCAGAGTTTTTCCAAAGCCAGAAAAAGCCAAAACCAACCAAAACAAACAAAGAAAAACAACAGAGTTTTTCCAAAGCCACAGAATAAAAAGACAATAAGCAGTTAATCCTTAGAGCTGGAATGCCTTTTGTTGCTCCAGAAAATCCAGGTGGAATAAACAGCCATGAAGTGTAAAAATGTTTCTTGAAGGGGAGGAGAAAAGACAACTTGTGTCTATTTATTCTTCTGTTCCTTCTGCCACCTGACGTTCTTTCCCAGTCCTGTCTGATGGCTGTAATGTTAGGGTGCCCCTCTATACTTACTAGATGACAGTTCTACCTTTCTTTTTGTTGTTATTGTTGTTATTGTTGTTGTTGTTGTTGTTGTTGTTGAGACAGGATTTCTCTGTGTAGCCATGACTATCCTAGAACTGGATCTGTAGACTAGGCTGGCCTCCAACTTGAGTGCTGGGATTAAAGGCATCTGTCACCACTACACTCTATAAGTTTTCAATGGGAGTGCAGAATTCTGTAGTGGCCTTATCAGAGGCAGGGAAGAGTGTAGGCTGGCGGTGTGGCTTGTATACTGAATGCTTCTTGGAAGGTTCTGTGGGAATTATTCTGTTTTCAGTTATCACCACATGAAACCAAGGTACCCAAAGAGATCTCCCTCCATTTTTGTTTGTTTTTCGAGACAGGGTTTTTCTGTGTAGCCTTGGCTGTCCTGGACTCCCTCTGTAGACCAGGCTGGCCTTGAACTCACAGCTTGGGATTAAAGGCATGCACCACCACATCCGGTTTCTCCCTCCATTTTCAGAGTGAAACATTTCTACAACTGTTGCCTTGGCACTTGCATTATGGTCCTGCAAGATGGACCACAGTTCAGACTCTGCTTTCCTCTGATGTTCTTAATCAGCTGCAACCCCTCATTAGGTGTTGGTTTTTCTGTTCAATGCTTATGCTCAAAGTGATCTTCAGGGACCCTGTGATGTTCCTGTATGCTCTCGGGAGCAGTCGGCTGTGCTCCTGGCCAGGCAGCCCTACAACTAGCTGGGTCAGGACCCCCATACAAGGCCTTCTCTCTCTCTCTATTTTGGCCCAAGGTCCAAAGAAGGCTGGCTGTTTGTTTGTTTTTGTTTTTCAAGACAGGGTTTCTCTGTGTAACCTTGGCTGTCGTGGACTTGTGTTGTAGACCAGGCTGGCCTTGAACTCACAGCCATCTGCCTGCCTCTGCCTCCCGAGTGCTGGAACAAAGAAGGTTTTCATGGGTCAGAGAAAGTCGAGAATTTTCTCTCCTTTCCCCTTCTACAGCACCAATCCTCAAGCAATGCTGTAATAGCAAAAACAGCAAAGATGACAACTTTCTAAGGAACCATTTATTAAAACACAAAGGGGTTGTGGTCCCAGGAGTGCATAGGAATTCCTATTGCTTCACACACACACACACACACACACACACACACACACACACACACACACACACACACACACACACACACACACCCAGGGTGATCAGAAGGTGATGTCCTGGAATTAGAGTTATAGATAAAGCCAGGTGGTGCTGACACACCTTTAACTCCAGCACCCAGGGGGCAGAGGCAGGAGAATCGCTGAGTTCAAGGCCAGCCTGTTCCACAGCCTGAGTTCCAGGACAGCTAGAGCTGCACAGAGAAATCTTGTCTCAGAGGGGGGGGGGGGGGGGGAATATGTTGGGTGAGTAGGGAGAGGGAAGGGGATGTGGGAAGAGATGAGAGAGAGAAAAGAATATAATCAAAATATATTATATAAAATTCTCATCAAATGGGCTTGAGAGATGGCTCAGAGGTTAAGAGCACTGATTACTCTTGCAAAGGTCCTGAGTTCAATTCCCAGTAACCACCAAGGTGGCTCATCATCTATAACGAGACCTGGTGTCCTCTTCTGGCATGCAGGCAGAACATTGTATGCATAATAAATAAATAAGTCTAAAAAGAAAAAAAAGTCTCAACAAACAAAGACATTGTTTGGGGGGTAAGGGAATACCAGCCCAGGATAGCCTCGAACTTGCGACTTTCCTGCTTTAGCATACTGAGTCCTGGTAGTGACAACATATGCCACACCACATTTGGCTCACTCAAGGTATTTTTTATACCTTTTGACATACATTTTAAAACTATTTATTTTGTTTTATGTAGATGTGTAAATGCAGATTTCATATATTTCATGCCCCATATGCATGCAGTGCCCAAAAATGCCAGAAGAGGGCGTCCAATCTCTAGGAACTGGATTTACAGATGGGCCTGAGCTGCTCCAGTAGTACTGGAAGAGCAGCAAATGCTCCTAACTGCTGAGTCATCTCTGCTTTGGGTGCTGCTGAGAGTGGCACGTGGATATTATATGTCGGGAGGGTGGTGGTAAACGGCACGCCAATGTGAGCCAGAGGACACTTAACCCACAACTTATTTTCCATTGAGAATGTCTTCATCACTTCTGATAGGCGGTTGAAGACAGTGGGATAGTATATTGCTTTGTCTCTTCCTGTTCACATCCGAGCAGCTCATTCTAACATCTGGCACCATGAATAAAATGTTAAGTTAAATGAAAACATTTCTTTGAGACATCAGGAATTTTTTGTTTTGTTTTGTTTTGTTTTTTGCTTTTTCAAGACCCCCCAACTGTAAAATTATTTTCATTGCAACTATATAACTAATTTGGTACTGTTATGAATCATAACGTAAATATCCGATATACAGAGTATCTGATATTCAACCCCTGTGAAAGTGTCATTTGATCCTCCAAAGAGTTGAGAATTGCTGCTCGAGATGAAAGGGAAATAGGTGAAGCATTTAACAGAAAAAAGAGGTACCTGATATTTGTTTTTTAGAATAATACTAACTTTGGTGTGGAGAACACAGAGTCTAGTCAAGAGGCCAGTTACCAGAGGCCAATACTATAGATAAGATAAAGGATTAGAATGTGAAAGGAAAGAAAGAAAGAAAGAAAGAAAGAAAGAAAGAAAGAAAGAAAGAAATATCATGGATGATTTCCAGTTTCTGGCTGAGCAGCTACGAGGTTGGAAGAGAAATAGACCTGAGGAGAAAAGACAAGCAGAAGTTTGGTATTAGCCACCACGTTCTCGTTCAGGTGACCCACACCTTTAATCCCAGCACCTGAGACAGAGAAGCAGGCAGAACTCTGTGAGTTCAAGGCCAGCCTGGTCTCAAAGCAAGTTCCAAGACAGCCTGGGCTGCACAAAGAAACCCTGCCTCAAAAAGCTGAAAAGCCAAAAAGCTGCCCCCAACCCCCCAAGTCTGGTGTCTCTATGAATGTAAACATCAAAGAAAACAGCAGGGGAGGACCCCTGAGACACCCCAGAAAGATGTGTGCCGGAGAAGAAAAGGACCCAGACGCTGTTCCCGGCCCCTCTCTTGGTGTGCATGTATTTAAGCATCTTCAAGGATAACTGTTCGGAGCCTCACAAATAAAGGGGATTTGGCTTATTTGTGAGGTTGTGACAGAAGGTCCGCCACCTGGTGGACAGTCATGGAGAAAACCCTAAGTCTGTTTCATTGAAAGAATAGAAACACCAGCACCAAATTAAACCCCATGAATCTTTTTGGTCCCTTTATCTACCGTATTTATATCTAAATCGCATCAAAGTATTCATCTTTTTAAACATTTTTCAGGGTCAGGGAGATGGCTCCACGGACTAAAAAAAAAGCAGTCTCACAAGCCTGAATCCCCAATCTATGGAACTCACATCAAAAGCGAGGCAGGGTGCAATGCACCTGTGCTCCCAGCACTTCTCTGAGGAGATGGGAGGTGGAGACAGAAGAGCCACCCAGAAGCACTCAGGGCAGGTAGCCTGAAATACACAGCACAGCCACAGAAGAGCAAGAGAGACCCTGCCTGGAAACAAAACTTACCCTCTGGCCACCTGTACCCACAGTCTGTCTCATACACACTCTAAATACATAAATACATAAGCAGGGGGTTGGGGGGGTGTGGGTCAGTTGGTAGAATGCTTGCCTAGCATGCTTAAAGCTTTGGGCTCAATAAACCCTATAAACCAGACAACACGGAAGTGCACTCCTGTAATCCCAGCACTGGGGAGGTAGAGTCAGGATGATCAAAAGTTCAAGGTCATCTCTGCTTACATCATGAGTTTGAGGACAGCCTGAGATACAGGGGAGCTCCTCCCAAGCTCCCTTCCCCCTCCCATCTCTTCCTCCTCTGCCTCCCCACTGCCCCTCCTCTGTTGGTTATCGGTTTGAGACAAGACCTCACTATGTATCCATGGCTGGTCTAGAGCTTACTGCGTAGACTAGACCGGCTTCAAAGTCACAGAGGCTCACAGGCCTCTGCTCCCCAAGTGCTAGGATTAAAGGCGCGCACCACCATGCTCGGTTTATTTTCTTTTTACGAGTCTTCCAATTAAAGAAAAAGAAAGGGGCCAGGCATGGTGGTGCACACCTTTAATCCCAGCACTCGGGAGGCAGAGGCAGGTGGATCGCTGTGAGTTCGAGGCCAGCCTGGTCTACAGAGTGAGTCCAGGACAGCCAAGGTTACACAGAGAAACCCTGTCTCAAAAAAAAAATGTAATTTATTTTATTTAAGGACATATCTCCAAAATGGGAGAACAAAGGAACTTTTAAAGAAATAATATTTTATTTATTTATCTTGGTTTTTTTGAGACAGGCTTTCTCTGTGTAGCCCTGACTGTCCTGGACTCTCTCTGTGTAGACCAGGCTGGCTTTGAGCTCACAGAGATCCACCTGCTTCTGCCTCCAGAGTGCTGGGATTAAAGGCGTGCGCTACCAATGCCTAGCTTATTTTTATTTTTTATCTTTTAGTTGGAAGATCTCAGGAAAAAAAAAATCCCACCATTAGTGACTAAAGCCGCTACAGAAGAGCAAGATTGCACTTAACAACCTAATCCCTCCAGGGCTAGTGAAGGAGAGAATTGACATTCAGTTGCCCTCTGACCTTCTCACACGCACTGTGACTTGTACACACACACACACACACACACACACACACGTTTGTGAAGCTGTAGAGTGTTAGCAGTTGTTGCATTTATATCTCCGGTGATGGAGAGGGTCTGCTCAGAGGCATGATGAAGATGCGTCATATTACCCAACGTTCGGCTCAGTGCTTTGAAAACTCTGCATGCACTTACTGGCGAGCTGTGTACCCTGAGCCCAGCTGGTCTGTAGAAATTCTTACTGTATTTATTTGTCTGGCCACTCAGAACAAGCCTCTCTAATGCTTTTGGGGACACTGAAATCAGCTCCTCCCTGTGTCCGGTTTCACCTCCTGAAAGGGACCTAAGCTATAAACCTGAGAGAGAATTCGGGTCTCAAAAAAGCCAGATCTTTTATTAACATAAAAGGAAAAGCTCCAAGCCTCCGGCTATTGAATTAGGTCTTTGTATTTCATTCTCCACGGTGCCGTCTACTGAAACAGGCTTTTCAGACCTCATGGGTTCCATAAACTCTGGCCAAAGAAAACGCAGCGCTTCTCTTTCTAAAACAGGACTGAGAGGGGCCGTTTCATGTCTACCGAGAGGTTTGTGATGGAGCGATCTGCTTCCGTGCTGACCCTGAAGGTCCCTTTATTGCCTTCACTGGCCAGAGCGATAATGTTCTATAATTGTGCAAACAGGATGAGGAGAGGGCAGCATGCTGTCAGAAATGAGATTTGGGGGTAAAGGAGACAATATTAGACATGTGTGGTATTGGACGTGGCATGGGGGCTCACCCCTGTAACCCCTGAATTCAGGAGGCACAGCTTTGAGGCCCAGGCTGGTCTACACAGTGCGCTCCAGGTCAGTAAGGCCTGCTGGGAAATGGCTGTTTGGCTGGCACAGCGCTTTCCTGGCATACATGGATGCCTGATGAGATGCCGAGCACTGCATGAACTGGGCATGGTGGCACACCTGTAATCTCAGCACTCTGGAGAAGGAGGCAAAGGATAGAGGTCATCCTCACATACTTAGGTACTTCAAGGCTAGTTTGGGCTACATGAAAGTATCTTAAAAAAAAAAAAGCAGCTGGGCGTGGTGGTGCATGCCTTTAATCCCAGTACTCTTTTGTTGTTGTTGTTGTTTTGTTTTGTTTCCGAGACAGGGTCTCTCTGTGTGTAGCCTTGCCTGTCCTGGACTTGCTTTGTAGACCAGGCTGGCCTCAAATTCACAGCAATCTGCCTGCCTCTGCCTCCCAAGTGCTGGGATCCAAGGCATGCAGCATGACCATGTCCGTTTTTCTAAAAGGTGTGTTGGAGGTTGGTCTGAAGCTATTTTTGTATTTTGATACTAATTACTGGCTCCCAAGATGTAGTTGCTGCCCTGAACCTCGCTGCCCTCAGTGGCTAAAAGGCCTACACCTGGGCAAGGCTGGAGGAAGGGGCGGAGCAAAGGTTCATGGGCTTTGAGCAGAGAGGATCTTGGGAGAGAGAAGCAGACAGGAAGGAGGAGGAGAATCGCCATAGGATAGGAACCAGCCACGCTGGCCCAAAGGAGGAACTCTGAAGTCCCACAGGAAGGAAGTGGCCCAGATGAAGAACCTTAGCAAGTATTTTGGGATTATAGCTAGGAAGTAAATCAAATGGAAATTATTAGAGCAGATGGCATGGGATGGATGCTGGGATATAAATAAAGATAGCTTAGGAGGTAATCTCTGCCTTGCCTCAGGTGAAAATAGGCGATTAAAAAATACATCAGGTGTCTGTATTGATTTTAAAAGCAGGTTAGAAATACCACCATAATAATTATAAGCCTAATGATAAACACTTATTAGGCCGTGCCTTTAAACTACCGGCAGCAAGGGTGACTTTTGGCTAACATTTATTGTGTTAGTCAATGACTCTCATAGTCTTGAACTGTAGGAACTGTCAGCCACGTGGGAAGTGTTTTCCCAGGGACAGCCCCAAGGACAAGCATTTCCTGAACTACTTCTTCTTTTAAGTGGGTAGCTCTCGAGTCCCTGGACACAGTCGTGTAATTAAGGTCAGCTGTTCTATCAACAGACATGCCTTTGTTTTCATTCTGTGGGAAAGAAAAAAAAAATAGTGACAAAGAGGGAGAAATAGGACTTTAAAACAGTACAGGGAGAGCCTGGTTCAAATCTCATTCGGTCACTTCCTGGTTGACCCTGGGAGGTTGGGTAACTTCCCTATGCTCTGCCTTACTCAGAGTGACTAGTGCTGGGATAAACACCACGACCGAGAGCAACTCGGGGAGGGAAGGGTTTACTTTGCTTACATATCCTGAATCACAGTCCAATGATGGAAGCTGAGGCAGGAACCTGGGGGCATGATGGGTTGATGCAGAGGCCATGGAAGAGTGCTGCTTCTTGGCCTGTGCCTCATGGCTTCCTCTCTGACAGCCTGCTCTCTGACAGCACCCAAGATCACCAGACTCAGGGGTGGCACCTCCCACTATGATGTGGCCCTGGTTAGGATTCTGCTTCAGTCGGCCTAACTTGTGATATCATCGCTTACCTGCCTGCATGGGGGTGGGGAGGATGGGGGATGGGGGGGCGTGGCCCTGCCCAGGGCCATATAAAAGGACAGCCCCTCCAAGTGGTCTCTCTCTCTCTCCTTCCTCTACCCCCCCACTACTTTCTCTCTGGGGTACCCCCTTCCCTCTTTCTTCCCCTCCCCCATGCTCACTTAATAAACTCCTCTACCACATAATATCTGCTGCCTGGTACCTACCCCCTACTTCCCCCCATCACAGGGTCTCTCTGTGTAGCCTTGGCTGTCCTGGACTCGCATTGTAGACCAGGCTGGCCTCCCGAGTGCTGGGATTAAAGGCGTGCGCCACCACGCCTGCCTTTTCTGCGTTATTCTTTAAACTTAACATTGGTGCCGAAACAAATATAAAAGCCCTCCCACATCAAATAGCAATTAAGACAGTGCCCTGCAGGCCTGCCTACAGCCCGATCTTACAGAGACAGTTTCCCTAACTGAGCTTCTCTCTGAGATGACTCCAACTTGTGTCAGGGTGACAGGAAACTCCCCAGCACACACCTCGTTCTGCCGAGCAAAGTTGGTTAATAGATCAGAAAACGGAGCCAAACCCCACTGAGAATTTTTACAAACATGGCCCAAGAATCTCAAACTGCTTTTGGAGGAATCCCCGGCCCTGACACCACGAAGCTGCAGCCAGGCACCACGTGCTCTGACCCTGTGCCCAGGACCCAACTTTGACTGAGCAGGACTCTACCCTCATTTGGATGGCTCTGATCTACATGGCCCCTATTTGCATAGTAAAGATTGACCAGTGGAAATTACGTGTCCAGTGACGCAAGCTCACTTCCCAGAACTACAAGCCAGGCCATCTGGACTGGGCTTTGCATGCCAGGAAGAAAGCCTAGCTGTGGAGGTACTTCCCTTCGATGGAGAATCTCCCCAGTGTAGCTCTCAGTGGTGGAGGTGGTACTCTAGCTGGTCTGGGCTTCTCCCTCTCTTAGGAGCATATTTAACCTGTCCATCCTTTAGTAACCGAGCTTTTCAAATGGCGACTTGCCGCTACAGTAGTGAGGCAGGGGATTGGAGGTTGGGGTCAGGCCCAAAGGGAACTCCAATTCCCCGTATTCCAAAAGGCAGACCCAGTGGCCATAGATGAGTTCAGCCTGACGGTTAGGAGGATTTCTGGGGGTTAGGAACTCGGACTCAGAGACTTGTGAGGCCTGTTTACCAAAAGGAGTCATTTCCCTTACCTCTGGCCAGAAGGATATAAGGCTCTCCAATTAACATATACCTATGGTGCCTGTTAGCACGTCAAGGTCCATGCTAGCCCCAAGGCTTCCTCAGTGTCTGCTCACACGCACTTGCTATATATTTCAGCGTCCTGGCCTTTCCTGGCCCCTCCCTCCCCCCAGCTCCTCACCCTCCTTGTAACCCTTGCTATTCTCTTCACTTTATTTTCTTTCTTTCTTTCTTCCCCCCCCCCCCCCACCCCCACCCCGAAACAGGGTCTTTCTGTGTTACCCTTGGCTGTCCTGGACTCACTTTGTAGACCAGGCTGGCCTTGAACTCACAGAGATCCGCCTGCCTCTGCCTCCGCCTCCCTGAGTGCTGGGATTAAAGACATGTGCCACCATGCCCGGCCTTCTAGTCTCTTGTTAATAGGCTTCTAGCCACAAATTTCTCTCATGAAAATCAAGATAATATCTGATGTGCTAAGAAGATTAATAACATAAAACATGAACTTAGTACAAATGGCAGTCATGCAGTATTTATTGCGCGGTAAATATTTGTGATGGCTATAATCATTGCTAAATATAGAAATTACACAGAGTTAAAAAATACAAAGTGACTGTGTTTTCTTTTGTTTGTTTTTGTTTTGTTTTTTCCTGAGACAGGGTTTCTCTGTGTAGCGTTGGCTGCCCTGGACTTTAGTCCTGGTTGGCCTCAGACTCACAGAGATTCGCTTGCCTCTGCCTCCCAAGTGCTGGGATTACAAGTGTGTGTCACTGCACCTGGCTGTGTTTTCTTTTTTCTTTTTTCTTTTTTAATCTCGACATGTATATTACAAACAAACACATTTTTTTTTAAAAAAAGACAGTGTCTCCCACCCTATTTGGCAGGATGACTTTGAACCTGTGAACCTCTCCTGTCTCTACCTTCCCCTGTGCTGGGGTATACAAGCCCCTGTACCCGTGTGCTTGGTTTATGCGGCACTAGAGATCCAGCCCAGCCAGGGGGCGCTTCATGCATGCTAGGCAGATACCCTGTCCACTGACTGCATCCCCAGCCTCAAAAGTTCAATCTTCTATGGTTCTTACAAATGTTATTAAACACGTATACAGCTCCTCCTTCAGTGTAACCACTTGATTGACTGTCCAACAGGCTGAGAACCGCGTGCACACAAACTTCCCCTTTCTGGCTTCCTGATTTCTGTTAGTGGTAGAACCACTTACCAGCAACTCATGATCGAAACAGTAATTATTTTTGACCTACCACTTCCATCTTATCACCCACTGATCTCAACGTTGCTCTCAAAACCTGCCCCACCCATGGCCGTCTCTATGGCTACGCCACCCTAGTTCAAGGCTGCAACTTGGGTTTTTGTTTTGCTCCAACTTTCTCTTTCCCCACCCTATCACATTTTATCTTTAAAACGCAGACGGCAACTGAATTTATGCAAAGGCATTTGCCTGTTTCACCGCCTTATTTCTGCGTCCACTCAGCTGTCTCCAGTAGCTCCCACTGCTTGTCAAATCAAGACATTCAATGCCTCCTTGACCCGTCAGCTGGAAAGGAACACAGACAAGGGACAGTGGCTTAAGACACTACAGGCTTTTATAGGGGGTGGCAGTGCAGAGGGCGCCCTATAAAAATCATACATAGTCTACTGCGTACTTAGCTAAGGGAGTTGTAGGGCAGAAGTGGGGGAGGGGCGAGGGCAGGAAGGAAGGTCAAAGATGTCCGATTTTGGCTGGAGTTCGGTGTTTTCTAAGGGTCGAATGTTCCAGAATGTCAGGTGATTCACAAACGTCTTTTCTGGCTGGCCGTTACTTGGGATCCATAGGGCAGTCCAGCATCAAGAGAAATGAGTTAATTTGTTTCTAGAAATTAAACTACTGTAGTTACTGGAATTGTCACAATTCTGCCAAAATGGTTTTTTGTTTGTTTGTTTGTTTGTTTTTTTAAAGCAACATGGTTCTGACTAACTTCTATGAGATGGTGTTACATAACCCTCACCCCACAGGTATAATTTTATAGCCCAGGCTGGTTTCGTTTTTTGAGACAGGGTTTCTCTGTGTAGCCTTGGTTGTCTTAGACTTGCTTTGTAGACCAGGCTGGCCTTGAACTCACAGAGATATGCCTGTTTCTGCCTCCCAAGTGCTGGGATTAAAGGCATGCACCACCATGCCCAGCCCAAGCTGGTTTCAAATTTCAACTTCTCCTAGCCTTATATTACCTTTATTTATTTATTTATTTGTTTGTTTGTTTGTTTGTTTGTTTCTGGAGACAGGTTTTCTCTTGTAGTCCTGCCTGTCCTGGACTCACTTTGTAGACTAGGCCAGACTTAAATGCACAGAGATCTGCCTGCCTTTGCCTCCCAACTGCTGGGGTTACAGGCATGCACTACCACTGCCTGGCTATCCTTATTTTTTAACTTCTATGAATCTATTACTATTTTATAGTCTGTTTTAAGGAACTTGAGCTCATTTTATTTGTACAAATAATGCCATCATTTAAGACCAAGGGCAAATTCTTTCTCTAGGAAGACAAAATTCACTTGCAGAAATTGGTTTTGATAAATTAAAATGAATATCCAAATGTAAGAATAATGGCAAAAATAAATAAAATTCCATCATAAAGGGCAAGATATAACTGAAGTGACTAAGATAACGCCATCTTGTCCTCACTCTATTTTGTGTTTACTTACTTCTAGGCCCTCTACCGTCACACAGTCATGTCTGCCTTGGCAAAACATCTGAGAATTCTATGACTTTGACCATGGTCCAGATCTATTAGCCAAAATAATTAATGTAAACTAAAATAACTCAGGAAGGTATAAGTAAAAAAATAACTGTGATGTTATATCTGAAATAATCACCATGCTCTGCCAAGAACGAACATTTCAAGGTCACTCTGACCCTTGTCTAATTTTGGTGTGATATACGGTCATTGTGATTTTTACCTTTACCCACTTTACACTTAAACTGTACCCCTGAGATTCCACACCAAGAAACCTTGAGGTGTGAGAGTTGGCCACCAGCTAATAAAGGACTCATATACTTTATTGTTGGTTTGGTTTGGTCTTTTGAGACAGGGTCTCTATGTTAGCCTTGGCTGTCTACTTGCTTTGTAGACCAAGCAGGCCTTGAACTCACAGCAATCCGCCTGTCTCTGCCTCCTGAAGGGGAAAAAACTTTTAAAAATTAATTTAAGAGTTAATCAGCCATGCATGGTAGCACATGCCTGTAATCCCAGCACTTGGGAGGCCGATGCAGGTGGATCACTGTGAGTTCAAGGCCAGCCTGATCTACAAAGTGAGTCCAGGACAGCCAAGGCTACACAGAGAAAATCCTGTCTTGAAAAACCAAATGGATGTTTAAAGATAGGGAACTGAGCCAGGCATGTAGCACACACCTAAACAAGCAAATCTTTGAAACAAAACAAAACAAAACAAAAAACCAGATTGTAGGCAAGCCTGTAGGGTGTTTTTTCAATTAGTGATTCTTGTGGGTGGACTTGCCCATTGTGGGTGGTGCCATCCCTGGGCTGGCGGTCCTCTGTTCTATAAGAAAGCAGGCTGAGCCAGCTATGGGGAGCAAGCCAGTAAGCAGCACCCCTCCATGGCCTCTGCATCAGCTCCTGCCTCCAGGTTCCTGCCCTGACTACTGTTGATGATGAAGTGTTCTGTGGAACTGTGAGTGAAATTAACCCTTTCCTCCCTAAGTTGCTTTTGGTCATGGCGTTTCATCACAGCAGTAGAAACCTTAACTAAGGCATCCATGTTTTCAAGATGCCTGCGCCTCAAGTGTTTGAGTAACTGTGGTTTTCTTTCTCTGGCCCAAGTTACTTGTCGGATGACAAAGGTGAAATGAGATGATGCTAAGGTCCTAAATTTAGAGGTTGGGATTATGAAGAAAAAGATGGCATAACACTTGGAGAAACAGTTGTGAAAGGGAACCCAAAGGAGGGCTTAAGAAGAGGACCTGAGTCAGAGTCAGCTGGATGCCATGTCAAACAGATGGGTGACAGAACATTCTAGAAGTGACCCCTGGGGATCAGCACTGACTTCACCATCAGCAGTCTCAATTTCTTTCCTTAGAATGGACACAGTGTTCTTCAAAATGTCCTAGGACAGGTGTTGGCCACCAGTCCAGCGACACGTCAGTCTTCACTAAGTGCTTGCACACCATTTCACAACACCCTCATGAGATTAAAAGCTATTGTTAGTTTCTCAAAGCCCGGGGTGACTATCAGCCCCAGTAAGGATGTTGAGTAACTTGCCCAAGGTCGACTACACAGCTAACAAATGACAGAGCTAAGATTCAAGCTCATGACCAGTGACTCAGAAACCTGAGCTTTAACCACAGCTTTATGATACAGCCTCGCGGGGTCAAGCTAGGGAAGCCTGGTGGCTCATAGATACATACATATTATATATAATATGTAGCGTGTGTGCTGAAGGCATGTAATTGAGTTTTTAATATTTCATTTACTCTGTGGCTAAGGCTGGACTTGAACTTGTGATCCTGCTACATCAGCATTCCCCAGGAGCTCAGATTATAGATAGGCCCATGCTACCAAGTCTAGGTCCACGTCTCATTAGTCTCAAACTACTGAATTTAAATATTACTGGGTTTTTTTGTTTTGTTTTTTGTTTTTGTTTTTCTTTCTTTCTTTCTTTCTTTTTTTTGGTTTGTTTTTGTTTTTGATTTTTGAGACAGGGTCTCTCTGTATTAGCCTTGGCTGTCCTGGACTCACTTTGTAGGCCAGACTGGTCTCGAACTCAACAGCGATCCACCTGCCTCTGCCTCCTGAGTGCTGGGATTACAGGCGTCCTCCACGACAAACTAGAAAATGCAATCCTGTCAGCAGTGACAAAACAGCAGATCAGTGGGTCCCTGAGGTAGGAGAGGTCTGAAAGAGACAGAATAAAGGAATTACAAAGTGGCAGGTAGACACCGGGGAGTGATGAGCACCCTCAACTTATGTTGTTTGTTGGGAGGTTTCACAACGTGTATCAAAGCTGTCGAATTATAATTGTGTCAGATTGATTGTGTCAATTACACCTCATTTTTTGGGTAATGAAATGTAGGTATCAAGAGGTTAAAGGCCCAGGCGTGCACATGGCACACATGCGTGCAGGCAGGCAAACACTCATACATACAGACAAAAGTAAGTAAATAAATCTAAAAAAGAAAATGGAAAACTTAAGGATCTTGTCCAAGATTAGCCACAGAGTCCCAAACAGACATAGCATGATAAACTGGATTTTTCTTTTCCTTTTCTCCTTCCTTCCTTTTACTCTTTCTTTCTTCTTTCAATCTTTCTTTTTTGAGACAGTGTCTTAGTATGTAGCCTTGGGTGTCCTGAAACTTGCCATGTAGACCAGGCTGGCCTCAGAATCACAGAGATCCACACTCCCTTATTCGCTGCTGAGGAGGGCACAGAATATACAGCCATTATAGAAATCAGTGTGGAGGTTTCTTAAACACAAACCCAGATGTGCCATCTGGCCCAGGTGTTCTGCTTAGGCCCACCACTTGGGGACTCTATGTCTTGTCATAGACACACTTGTTGTTGTTTGTTTGGTTTGTTTTTGTTTTTTGAGACAGGGTTTCTCTGTGTAACCTTGGCTGTCCTGGACTCGCTTTGTGGACTAGGCTGGCCTCGAACTCACAGCGATCCACCTGCCTCTGCCTCCCAAATGCTGGGATTAAAGGCGTGCGCCACCACCGCCCAGCTCATAGACACACTTGTATGTACATCTTTGTTGCTGCTCTTTTTACTACAGTGAGGAAGTGGAAGCAAGCTAGATGCAACTAGATGTCTGTCAACAGATGAATGGATAATGAAAATCTAGGGTGTGTATGAGTGTGTGTGTGTGTGTGTTTGCGCGTGCGCGTGCACGCATGCATGTGCACGAGGGTGTGTTAGCTCTAAAGGAAAGTGTAATCACACAGTCTGCAGGAAAATCAATGGACCTAGACTATATAATAATAACTGAGTCAATAATGACAAGATGTGACGGAGATTGATTTGCATCTAGGATTTTAGATGCACCAAGATAGGAAAGATGTTTTCTCCAAGGCTGTCAAATACAAATAGCCAATACACTAAGAATGTAACATTTATACAATTCCTGATTGTGTTATGGTTCTTCTTGCTGTAGGTAGTTTATTGTATATATGTGTAATAATATAAATGTATATATAAAATGTTTAATAAAAAAGGATATGTAGTTGCAGGTGGAGTGCAGCAGTGAGGAAGAATGAATCTTGAAGGAATTAGGGGAAGAAGTGAAGGTTGATATGACAAAATACATTGTACACGTGTATGACATTGTCAAATAATAATATTGTGTGTGTGTGCCTGTGTGTTAGCATCTAGGGATGTTTTCAACTTTACTGTCTTGGCATTTTTCATAATAAATAATTGTTAAATTATTTTTTTTAATATTATTGAAAACCAGTTGGGATGAGCTCTGAATAAATTACAATAAATTAAAATAAAAAGAAAAACATAATAAATGAGGTTGCCTAATCTCAGAAAGAAAAAAGAAAAAAAATGTTCTCTCTCAAACATGGATTGTAGTTATAACTCTGTGTGTGTGTGTGGGGGGGGGGCTGGCTGGCTGGCTGGCTGGCTGTGTCTGTGTGTCTGGCTGTAAGTTTGGATATAGTACAACAGTTCTCGATCTTCCTAATGCTGTGGCCTTTTAATACAGGTCCTCATGCTATGGTGACCCCCAAGCATAAAATTACTTCATTGCTACCTCATAACTGTAGTTTTGCTCCTGTTATGAACCCTAATGTAAATGCCTGTGTTTCTGATGGCCCTAGGTGACCTCTGTGAAGGGGTCATTCGACTCCCGGGTTGAGAACCACTGATATTGTATCACATCTGGAAAGGAGAGCAAGACCCAGGGCAGTATCAGGTGACGGAAAGGGAGAGGAGGGTGAGTCACACAGAGGAGTATAGAGCAACTGAGCGCCTAGGCCCACCTGTCATTGCTTGTTTCTTTTTTTTCTTTTTTTTTTTTTTTGGTTTTTCGAGACAGAGTTTCTCTATGTAGCTTTGGCTGTCCTGGACTTGCTTTGTAGACCAGGCTGGCCTCGAACTCACAGCGATCCACCTGCCTCTGCCTCCCGAGTGCTGGGATTAAAGGCGTGCGCCACCACGCCCGGCTTGCTTGTTTCTTTTTTTGCGGTGGATAAAGACTGATCTTGAGTATGTAAAACTCCAGGCCGAGCTCCCAGCTTCAGGCAGGCCACCCTAACTGTGCAGAAGTTCACTGAGGTATATAGAGCTATTTTAAAAATGTGGACCGCTTCACAGATTTGCATGAATTCTTTGTGCAGAGGCTAAGCTAATCTTCTCTCTCTTGTTCTAATATTAGCCTATTTGCTGTCAAAGTGAGCACCTAACATAGTGCCTGGTGCCCATAGAAGTCAGAAGAGGGCACCAGACTTCCTAGAGTTGGAGTTAGAGATGGTTGTGAGCTCCCTGGTGGGTTCTGGGAATCGAGTCCAGGCCTCCTGGATTAGCTTCCATCTTCCGTCTCCTCAACACAGTTTTTTTTATTTTTTGTTTTTGTTTTTTTTGGTTTTTCAAGACAGGACTTCTCTGTGTAGCCTTGACTGTCCTGCACTCACTCTGTAGACCAGGCTGGCCTTGAACTCACAGTGATCCACCTGCCTCTGCTTCCCGAGTGCTGGGATTAAAGGCGTCCACCACCACCGCCCAGCCAGTTTTTTTTTTTAAAGGTTTATTTATTACATTAAAAGATTTATTTAAAAGATTTATTTATAAAGTACAATGTTCTGCTTACATGTACACCTGCACACCAGAAGAGGGCACCAGATCTCAATATAGATGGTTGTGAGCCCTCATGTGGTTGCTGGGAATTGAACTCCGGACCTCTGGAAGAGCAGCCAGTGCTCTTAACCGCTGAGCCATCTCTCCAGCCCACTCAACACAGTTTTTAAAAGGCAAAAATATCTCTTCAGAAGCTTGTTTTTATTCCAAATAATCAATCTTTTGGGGATTTTAAAAAAGGAATTCTGTAATTATATGACCAGCAGGGGGCAACTAAATACTTGGAAAAGGCATCCTGTGTAAGAAAAAAGTTAAAATTGGGATTGCCTGATGGTGTTGCACTTCGTGAGACAGCAGGATGCCTTTTAAAATGGTAATTAACACCCACTCGCACATTAACACTTTGAATTTGTGAAAATAATTGAGCACACTTAGGCAGACGGATTATAAAACCGCATTCTAAGGCCTGTCTGTGCTAGACTGTTTGGGTTGGGGTTTCAGTATTCATGTGTGTGTATCTTTTTTTTTTTTTTTTGGTTTTTTGAGACAAGGTTTCTCTGTGTAGCCTTGGCTGTCGTAAACTTGCTTTGTAGACCAGGCTGGCCTCGAACTCACAGTGACCCGCCCGCCTCTGCCTCCTGAGTGCTGGGATTAAAGGCGTGCGCCACCACGCCCAGCCCATGTGTGTGTATCTTGCTTTTATTTATATATTTTTATTATAAAAGCACGTACAAGAGTTTTAAGAAATGATGACTATAAAACAAATCAGGAACATGCCGAGTTAGTAAGCCCATTCTATATACAAAAACAAAAATTCTGAAAGTTGAGTATCATGTAATTTGAGACAAAGCATAGATATTGCCGTCGGTTCACACACAGCCCTGTCTGTGTAACCAGTCCACAGGACTCTGCTGTTTCCTCTGCTGTTTGGGCTGTCTCTACACAGCCCAAATGGGAGCTTCCCAAAGCTCTCTTTCTGAGAGTTATACATGGTTCAGGGCATTTTTGTCTGTTTGTTTGTTTTATGAGACAGGGTTTCTCTGTGTAGCCTAAGCTGTTCTGGACTCACTTTGTAGACCAGGCTGGCCTGGAACTCACACACCTGCCTCTGCCTCCCAGTGCTGGGAATTAAAGGGGTGCAGCACCATGCCTGCCTGGTTCCAGGAAATGTAGAGAGAATAGATTCAAGGGCACTTCCACCAAAGACCTGTCCTAATACGGGAACTACTCCCTACGCAGTGGAAAAACTTAGGCCCATTTCCAGATATGGCAGCAAAACGCCATATCTTCTCTTCTTCCTCTTCCTCTTCCTCCTCCTCCTCTTCATCTTCCTCCCCTCCTTCTTCCTCTCTTTTAAAAGCCCATTTGCTTTTAAGCTTAGCCATTCACTTGAGCATCAATTCTGAAAATGGCCCAGGAACCAAATCATGTCTTTATACTGTTAAGATTATTATAAAATGCCACTCATCCTTCAAAGGCCAATAACGATGCTGCTTTTTTTTTTTTTCAAGACAGGGGTCTCTCTGTGTAGCCTTGGCTGTCCTGGACTCGCTTTGTAGACCAGGATGGCCTCGAACTCATAGGGATCCGCCTGCCTCTGCCTCCCGAGTGCTGGGATTAAAGGCGTGCGCCACCACGCCCGGCTACGGTGCTGCTTTTTGTAACAAAATTGGGGCAGGGGAGGGGGGAGTTAAGTTTAAGTTGTTATTATTGTTGTTTTGGTTTTTCGAGACAATATTTCTCTGTGGAACCTTGGCTATCTGGGCTCACTCTGTAGACCAGGCTGGCCTCAAACTCACAACAATCCACCTGCTTCTGTCTGCCTCCCAAGTGCTGGGATTAAAGGTGTGTGCCACCACTGCCCAGCTGCCCAGCTAAGTTTAAGTTTTGTTGTTTGACCAGCATACAATTATGCAAGCTATATGCCATGTGACCACCAACCTGGTTTTTCTCCTTCCACCCCCCCCACCCCCACCCCCGAGAAACCAAGAGTTACATGCCTGCGCCTTTCTCTGTTGGGTCTCGGCATGCTGAAGGCAGGTTAATCCTTTACAGCAAAACATGTCAGGGTATCTTTCCCGCAGTGACCCTCCCCGCTCTCACGGAGCCAAGCCTCCTTCCACCAGGGAGCTGAGCCTCCTGTGCTTGCCAAGCCAATGGAGCAGTCAGCAAGCCAGGAGCCGACCTAGTCACACATTCGCGCGTTCAGTTTGTGAAAATAATTGAAGCTCTCTTCTAAGAAGCCATACTTATAAAAAACCATGTTCTTAGGCCTCTCAGGACTAGCCTGTTTGGGTCTGGCTTTCAGTATTGCGTGTTTTTATAACTGATTAGGGTGTTTCCCCCCGCCCCTTAGCTTTCTGTATTGTAAAAATAGTAAAGATTGACTTATTTCTGTAGGGTCTTCCAGGACTGTTCTGCTTTTCAATAGGTATTCTAAAGCTAAAGAAAATGGGGATGGCCTGACAGTGATGGTGCACATCTTTAATCCCAGTACTCAGGGAGGCAGAGGCAGGCGGATTGTTGTGAGTTCGAGGCCAGCCTGGTCTACAAAGCAAGTCTAGGACAGCCAAGGCTATACAGAGAACCCCTGTCTCCAAACAAATGAACAAATAAAACAAAAAGGAAATGGAGATGCTATTGCTGTAAGAAATGCTGTTTTTTTACTTCTCACCTGTAGGAAAGGGGTCTTCATTCAGTTGAACCATACTTTACCAACATGTGTGTTGTGCGGGGGGGGGGGGGGGGGGCAGGGGGACGTGTCTCTGGCCTTAACATCAGCACCTCAGAAACAAAACAACCCTTTGCCTCAAGTTTTGAATTTTGACCTTTTCCTGAGCCACTGGCCAGCATTGCACAGTGGCTGGGGAAATATAAAACAAAACTTTTCCATTCACTGCCAAGTAATAAAGACTAGAAGGTTAGGTAAATTATGTGTACTTTCTTTTTTTTTTTTTAATTATGTGTACTTTCAATTTAAGATATTTCTACCTGGAAGTAACCCAGCTTCAGGGTTGGAGAGATGGCTCAGTGGTTAACAACACTTGGTGCTTTTGGTGAAGACGCAAATTCAGGAGGCTTATGACTGCCTGTAAAAATAAATCTTGGCACTTGGGAGGCAGAGGCAAGAGGATCACTGTGATTTCGAGGCCAGCCTGGTCTACAAAGCGAGTCCAAGACAGGCAGGGCTACACAGAGAGACCCTGTCTCAAAAAATCCAAAAAACAAAACAAACAAATAAATAAATAAATAAATATTGGGGGGAAAAGGAAGTATCTGAATCGTTTCCTAACCTTCTTTGAAGGAGGCTAGTCTTATGTCCTTATTAGCATATATTAATTTCATTTTGATATTTTTTTTTCTTGAGACAGGGTTTCTCTGTGTAGCCTTGGCTGTCCTGAACTTGCTTTGTAGACCAGGCTGGCCTCGAACTCACAGTGATCCACTTGCCTCAGCCTCCCGAGAGCTGGGATTAAAGGCGTGCGCCACCACACCAGGCCTCATTTTTATATTTTCATACATGTCCATACTTGATCACAACCACCCCAGTACCTTCTGTTCCTCCCATGACTCCCCCGATCTCCTTCCTCTGCTCAGCTTGTCCCTTTCAACTTTTATGTCCCCTGTCTCTCCCCCCTCCAACCCCCATCCCTTGTAAGACCCTCTTTTCTCATGGCCAGATGACAATAGGCCCAGTCATGTGCATCCCAGTTATGAGTTTACAGCCAGCTGGCTGGTGGCGCACGCCTTTAATCCCAGCGCCCAGGAGGCAGAGGCAGTCAGATCTCTGTGCAAGTCTAAAGAGAGGGGTTCAGGACAGCTAGGACTACACAGAGAAACCTTGCCTTGAAAACAAAGCAAAACACAACAACAACAAAAGTGCTACAACACTTTCATTGCCTGGAAGACAGTGTCCCACAACGTCACCTCTTCCTTTGGCTTTTACAATACAGAGATTAAATTGTTGTGTCTTGTTTTATTTTGAGGCAGGGTTTCTCTAGGTAGCAGTTTGTCCTGGAACTCACTATGTAGGCCAAGCTGGCTGGGAACCCAGAGATCTGTCTGCCTCTGTCTCCCAAGTGTTGGGATTAAAGGTGTGTGCCACCACCGCCTGGCACAAGAGACTAATTTTTAAGCCTTTCCATAGCAGTCAAAACTAATAAAAAATATAATGTAGATGTTTAGAGATTAATGTTTATTTCATAGAACTGGCACTTGTGACTGTGGTAGTTACGAGAGGATTTGTTTCTGTTTGAGTCCCTGGATTCCAGCAGAATTCCTTCTTGGTCGATGTAAGAAGGCTTCCAGCCACTTGGATGAGTTCCAGTCACATTATGAAGAGTGATCTGCTTTACCCAAAGTCCACTCATTTGAATGTTAATCTCTTCCAAAAACACCATCACAGAAACATCCTGAATAATGTTTAACCAACTATCTGGGCAGCATGACCCAGCCAACTTGGTATACACGATTAATCATCACAGTTGTCCTACTTGCTTATGTCACCGTTGCAAAGTTGAAGTGCTTTTCCATGGTTAGAATGTCTAAGCCTGTTTCTTAACAATTAGAGTTTATTATACAACCCAACTATCCTGTGTAGGAGGGATAAAAAATTAAAAGGAAACAAGAATAAACCCTAATTGTTAAGAAACAGCCAACAGGACAGAGGTTCTGGGTTCACCGCATGCATTGTCCTTGGTTGGTACAGTACTTTGAGCTGGGTCCAGATCTGCCAGCCTTAATGGTCTTCTTGTAGGTTTCTAGGACCCTCTGGGTCCTTCAGTTTCCCCATTCAATCCCCATTACCTCTCTCACCTAGAGTCCCAGTAGGAAATCCCAGTATCTATCTCAATCTCCTGCTAAGTGAAGACTTTCAGGAGACATCACTGTTGTGCTAGTGTCCAGTTATAAGTGAGTATATGACATGTGTATCTTTTTAATATCAGAGAATTAGTCTTATTAAGATTTTCAGTTTCATTAAGATTAAATATATGTGTCTCTCCCAATAAAATTGTGTGGCTATCACAAGGGAATTGAAAAAACAAAACAAAACAAAAGAATGTCTAAGCCTCATCCAGGTTTAATGGCAACGCTAGGACATAGAATGCCCAGGAGGAGCGTGTGGAAGGTTAAGCTGAATTTGAGGCGGCAAGATGGCTCCTCAGGCCGGGCGTGGTGGCGCATGCCTTTAATCCCAGCACTCGGGAGGCAGAGGCAGGTGGATCGCTGTGAGTTCGAGGCCAGCCTGGTCTACAACGTGAGTCCAGGATAGCCAAGGCTACACAGAGAGACCCTGTCTCGAAAAAAACAAAAAAAACAAAAAAAAAAAAAAAAAGATGGCTCCTCAGTAAATGTGCTTGCTGCCAAGCCTTATCACTTGAATTTGTACCCTGGGACCTTCATGGTGGAAGGTGAGAACTAAGGGCTGCAAGTTGTTTTCTGACTTCTACATGTGTACTGTGGCATTCACGCACACTGTCTGTCTGTCTGTCTCTGTCTCTCTCTCTCTCACACACCTACACACCCACACACACCCCCCCACACACAGTATGAACTGAATTTATATTATTGAATTAAACAACCCTCGTGGCTTTCGGTGAGGTGCTGGTGAGTGAGGGAGGATAGGGTTTTAGTGAAAGCTCTGGTTGAATTGTGCGGCTTCCCCTCCTGGCTCCCCAGCTAACCCTGCGTGCCATCTTGGATAAGTTACTTGGCTTTGCCGTAACTCTCTACCTCCTCAGCTGTACAAAGAAAACAACAGCAGCAACTTGAGGCACGTTTTGCTTTGTTAAGCAGCACTCACCGCTCTCCCCCCTTATGGACCCGCAATGGACTGGCATTTTTCAGCACTCCTGCAACCTGAAGAAGCTGTGACTTAGCCTTAGTGGTGAAATGTTGTAGAACTGACATGTATCAGCCAGGTACGGTGTCCCTACCAGTGGTCGAAGCTGTTGTACTTTATGTGATGGGAGCTATAGGACAGAAGCTGTAAAGCTACACCACGCAACAGGTCTCACTTGGGAGGGACTGACTAAGGGAAGGATTACAGAGACTGTGTCTGGCTGAGGGGTGGCAGGGGAAAAAGAGAGAGAAGTCATGGCACCAATATTATATAAATAAAGGCCACCACACAACATATATGGTACAAGGAGATTTATTTGAGGGAAGGGAGGGGAGAGGAGTTAGGGCCTGGGAGACATGAGGGTGGGGGAGGGGGAGACAGTGGAAGAGCATAGGAGGAGAGAGGGAGAAGGAGGAATAAGACAGAGGGAGAGAGTGGGAAAGAGAAGGCGGGGTGGCTGGCAGCTTCTCATATCCCATGCACGTGGAGCGCACCTAGCAATGGCAATAGATGATGTCAGAGGTTGCTAGGCAACCTAGAAGCTGGCTATTGGAGTAATAGCAGCACTTAGGAGGTCAGAGGCAGGGGCGTCAAGAGTTCATGACCACCTTCTCAGCTTCATGGGTGTT
Organism: Acomys minous; assembly: GCF_964271855.1. Lineage (NCBI taxonomy): Eukaryota > Metazoa > Chordata > Mammalia > Rodentia > Muridae > Acomys > Acomys minous. The sequence continues at coordinate 111,708,647 of NC_140490.1, forward strand.
TCCGGTCATGTACTACGTGAGATGCCATTTCAAAAATCAAAAACAATCAAACAAACAAAAACAAACACGTTTCTCCACCCTGATACCCCCCCCAAAAAAACCAAGAAAATAATTGACATGTGCCACTTTCAAGATGAGATAGTAAAAAGCCAATGTGCGTTCCCAAAATCTTTCTTCCTGTCTTTTCCTTCCTTGGCAGACGATTCACGTAAAGATGGTGGCTCTAGTTGGACATGGCGGCTCGTCCTTTGACTTCCACATATGGGAGGCAAATATGGGTGATCTCTGTGACTTCCGGGCTAGTTTACATATAGAATTCCAGGGCAGCTAGGACTGCATAGTGAGGCCAAACATGTCTCAAACAAAACAAAATGCCTGCCAGGCATGGTGGCGCACGCCTTTAATCCCAGCACTCGGGAGACAGAGGCAGGTGGATCTCTACGAGTTCGAGGCCATCCTCGTCTACAAAAGCAAGTCCAGGACAGCCAAGGCTACACAGAGAAATCCTTTCTCAAAAACCAAAAAACAAAACAAAACAAAACAAAAAAACAACAACCAAAACCCCCAAACCCCCCAAAACAAGAACACAACAACTTTCAAAGGGTCTGGTGTGATGGCTCAGTGAGTAAATGCACTTGCTGGGTTCTTAAAAGTCTAAGAATTTGAGTTCCATTCCCAAAACACAAGTAAAGATAGAAAGACTGAACCAAGTCCGCTTGTCCTCTAACCCTCACATACACACTATGCTGCAGATTATATACACAAACAATCACAAGAAAATCAACCAGTGGATTGGTTACTTAGTTGAATTAAAACTTTGGAAGTCAGGCATGAAAGTGCATGCTTGTAATACCATCTACTTGGAAGGCTGAGGCAAGATCTACTCAGGAGGCTGAGATAAGGGGGATTGCCACATTTGAGGCCAGCCTGGGCAACTTAGCAAGATGCTGTTTCAACATAAAATACAATAGAATGAGGAAGGTCTGGGGATGCAAGCCAAATGGTGGAGTGCTTGCTTATCATGAAGAAAGCTCAGTTCTCAATAGAGGACAAAATCGTTTCACAGGGCTTAGGAGGCTGCGGAGAGGAATCAGTGGATAGATAATCCTCTTCCAAAAAATGAGACTGGAACCCACAAGATGGCTTGTATGCGACACAAACCTGAAAGCCTAAGTTAAATGCTCAGAACCCAAGTGAAATGGGTGGTTGACTTAGGAGGAATGTCTTTGGGAGGTGACTGGGTGATGTGGGCAGAGCCTTCGTGAATGAAGTTGGCACCCTTGTGAAAGACGCTTGAGAGACATTCCCTTACTCCACATGGGAAGACAGCTATTTATGAGGAAGTGGGTCCTACACAATATGAATCTGCAGATGCCTTCATCTTGGACCTTGCAGCCTTTAGAGCTGTTAGAAATAAAATTCTGCTACCATCTCTTTTCAACTGCCAGACCCCATTGAAGGTGTTTGTTTAAAGCAGCACCAACAGGCTGAGAAAATTATAAAAACTTTGAATTTTTTAATGTTCTGGTTATGTTTTTATTTTATATAAGAGTTTTGACCTACTAAAATTACTTAAGAATTTGTTTTATTTTGTATATTTACTTATTTTTAAGATACTTGTATGGGCGTTTTGCCCACGTGTCTGTACACTACATGCATGCAGTGCCCACAGACATCAGAACTCTAGAATAGGAGCCACCCATGGGATCTGGGACTTGAATCCATGTCCCCTGCAAAAGCAATAATGCTCTTACCTGCTGAGCCATCTCTCCAGCGCTTATTTAATAATTTAAATACTAGGGAGGCACATACAGACGACTATTTAAATATTATAAAAGATTTAAATATCCAGAACAGTTATATGCTAACACTTCCTAGAGACAGTGTTTCCTAACTCTCCTGCCCTAGTTTTCACTCGAAATACATTGATCTCCAAGAAGCAGTTCATAATAAACCATTAACAAATACCGAGTACATATTATATACAAAATACTAGTACCAAAAAATGGGATACAGAAATTTAGAAATCCGGGCCTGAAGATGCAGTATAATGAAAGACAAAGATTTCTATTTTTCAGTATGGTGTGTTAAGTGTTATAAAGGGGATGTTTATAAGGTCAAACAAAAACTCCAACTATGAGGCTTGGAGGTACATTTAGTGGTAGATATCCGCTTACTCTTCATAAGGTCCTAGGTTCAATTCCCAGTACCAGACAAAGAAGGAGAAAAGGGAGGGAGGGAACCAGGGAGGGAGGAAGGAATTAAAACTCTTATGTTGTCAAAGTCCTCATTTTTCTGACATGGTAGCTGAACTTACATTCTCCTCCTCCTTTCTGTCAATTCCTCTCTCCGCCCTTCCTCTCTTTCTCTTTGATAGGTCTCTTTTTGTCTTTGATATATGTAGTGGGTGTAAATATGTTTTCGTTTCGATCCCAAGCGTGGGATGTGAAACACACTTGTGTGAGAGGTGCAGTGTTTTACTGCTGGAAACAGACTTGTGAGAGAACAGGTGATGTTTGTCCTCTGGAAGAGGAGCCGCCGCCTGCAGGAGCATGCATGGTCTTTGCCAACTGATAAACATCCTAGCACAGAGGCTGAGCTTTTTTGGTTTTGGCATCCTTTCCTGCTGTTTGTTAGTCATCTCTCCCTAGAGAGAGGCATTCCAGCAAACACGCTTAGAGGTCCCGGTTGCTGCTCCGGGTTCTGGCTACTGTGGTTGCAGTCACCTTTGCCGAATTGCTGGTTTGCTGTTTAACAGGTCTGCTGGATTCCTGATGACTACACCAGTGGGATCACTCCCAGGAACTGAGTCTAAGAAAGTCTATATTTCTCCTGGTCCCATTAAACTCTTTTCTGTCCTATCTAGGGTAGGTGGGTTGGGAGGGAGGTGTACGCATTAAAGAACCCAAATAAAGTAGGTTTGAAAAAGTCCGCAGCCTACAGATACGGATGACATTGGATCACAGGTCAGTTTCTGTGGGGTAGATATTTTGACAATATTAACTCCTCTAGCCCATCAAAGTGGAGTGCATGTCCACTTGTTAGTGCCTTTTTTTCCATTCATTCATTCACTCTCTTCCTGTTCTTTCTTCTTCTCGCCTTCAATTCCATTCATTCATTCCTTCGTTCATTCATTCACTCATTGATTGTAACTCTGTGCACCATGGCGTACTGCGGAGCCCAGAGAAGGACTTTGTGGAGTTGGTTCCCTCCTTCCACTTTTACATGGGTGCCAGGGCTTGATGGTTGTTGGGCTTGCGTAGCCAGCACCTTTATCCACTGAGCTATCTGGCCAGCCCGCTTTTCTTCTTTTCTTCTTCTTCTTCTTTTTTTTTTTTTTTTTTTTGAGTCAGGGTTTTTGCTGCATAATCCAGGCTTATCTTGTTGGCCTAGTTCACTGTGGCCTTCTCATACACAACCTCTAATACACTGAGGTCGTTTCCTTCTGTTCCTACTGGATTGAGGGATTTCTATCTTGTTTAAGTTTGTCAGGCAGGTTTTAAGTACTGATTGAGACCATTGTGAGGTGGGTTTTTGTGGGTTTTTTTTTTTTTGTCCTGTGTTCTGCTAATATGGGTTACCATGGTAACCTCACCTAAATCTAACAACTTGGTTATAATAGTGTATGATCTTTTTCATGTGCTGTTGGACTCAGTTTGTTGGATTTCATTGAAGATTTTTGCATTTGTTTTTTTCTTCCTCCCCCTCTTGAGTGGTGGGATGACAGGCGTGTGCCATCATACACAGCTTAAGAGTCTTTCTTTTGGGGCAGGGATCCCATGCCTGCCCCATTATGGGAAGTAGTTTAGGGGATTAATGTCTGCCCTCCTCCAGGTTAACTAAGGGTATTTAAAAAACAAAAACAAAAACAAAATTCTTTCTCTCACACAACACACAGTAGATTTTTTCCCCCTCAAATCAGCATACAATTTTCATAATAATTGATTTTATTATGACATTTCATACATATACACAAATTTTGGCTACAGTTACCAACAGATACCCTCTCGTGGCTCCCTCCCGCCGGTTCCCCTCTTTCCCAGCTAGTCCCCTTTCTGATTTCATGTCTTTATATTGTACAGTGAGTGAGTGACTTGGATTGGAATTACTTAGCTGAGCACAGGCAACTTAACAGTGGCCGTACCACTGCCTCTTCCTGAAACCATTAATGTCAATAAATCCTCAAGGAGGGCTCATAAGGCCCTCCCTTTCCCATGGCAGACTGTTAATAGGCCCAATCTTGTGCCAGTCATATGCAGGTAATTGTGGCTGCTGAGAGAGAGACAGAGTTCAAGGGTACAAGAGCCATGCCATGCCTGAAAGACAACATTCTATAACACTCCACCTCTGGCTCTTAAATTCTTCCCACGTCTTCTTCGATGTTTCCTAAGCCTTGGAGAGGGATGCTATACATGTTGTGTTTATGGCTGCGCATTTAATAGTCACTTGTTCTCAGCTCTGACTAATTACATTCTCTTTGGTGACTGCTGTCAACTATAAAAAGGAGCTTCTCTGACCAAAGCTGATAGCAGCACTGATCTCTCTCTCTCTCTCTCTCTCTCTCTCTCTCTCTCTCTGTGTGTGTGTGTGTGTGTGTGTGTGTGTGCGCGCGTGTGTTGATCTGGCAGGCATATTACATCCGTTTAGGAACTTGATAACACTGCCTTCACTTGTACCTTTCTATCAAGAAACGGCTTACATTCTCGCCAGCCATGGGGGATTTGGACCAGAATCATAGTAACAGTCATCAATGCCCTTCTGCACAGCAGGCCTCAAATCTAATAAAAAAGCGATTTGTTACACCCCAAACAATCATGCCACTGTTGCACCACTGGCACATTTGCTTTGGCTGGTTAGCAGCGTAATACACAGGGTCCATGGCTGGGTAAGCTATTGGTGACAATTCTCCCCAGCACCTTAAACAGCAGGGAAGAAACTTCTAACTTAGTGCTAGCTTGTTTTTGTTTTTAATGTCTTATGTGTAAACGTAACTTACTTTCCTGGCTCAGTTGTTGTCTGGGAGGCTCACTGCCTCCTTCTGCTAACCTAGGCCTAGCCATGGAAGCTTCTAGCCTCAGTACAATCTAACCTAGGCCTAGAATGCGTTCAGCCTCTGAAACTTACTGCTTAATAAGCTCACCCTTTCTTGTTCTTTCTGAGCTCCGGGCTGGCTGGTTCAACTCAGCTGTTCTGGCTCACACTCTTCTCCCAGCTCATTCATTTAATCTGGCTTCTCTCTCAGATGGAATTGCTCTGCTTGGCCTCGAAGTAACTCAGCAATCTGCTCTAATCTTCTGGCTTCTTCTAATTCTCTGGCCTATTCCTTCTTCACCTGAGTTTTCTCTCTCTCTGCAACCCATCTCTCTATCCTGGTAAAACTGCCTGCTCTCTCTGAAAAACTGCCTCTTAAGTAGCTTCCCTTTCCTCTCTCTACTCATGAGAGTTAGGAGCATCCTATTCCGTCAAATCTTCTCTGATTTTCTGGCATTCGGTTAGACATCACTTTCAAACATGGGTGCTTTCTTCTACAAACTAATTTTGCTTTTGTTTGGCACTAAAGGCATGTACCACCATGCCTGGATCTAAGCTTTTCTTTACCTCATACTCTATACCAGGCTGGCCTTGAACTCAGATCTGTTTGCCTCTGTCTCCTGGATTAAAGGCGTGTTTGCATTCCAGCCAGATCACATAGACCTAGAAGGTCTTTGGATGTGATCTCTTGCCAGAGCAGCCATGTTCTGAATTAACATTCCTCTACACTTTTTAATCAAGGCGTATGGTGTCTTAAGCAATATGAAGTAGATATTTAAGAGAGAAAAAACACCTTTGATTTTCTATTTGAGAAAGAAGTTTGGGTGAGGTAACATAACTAGCAAGTACCAGGGGAAGGGTAGAACTAAGATATGTTTAACTCTTGTCTGGGAGTTTAACTCCTTTACAGTATAGCCTGCCAGTCAATCAATCATCTATCACGTGAGTGTGGTGGCACATGCCTATAATCAGAGCCCGTATCTGCAGGGCTGAGGCAGGAGTATGGGAGAATATGAGGATATCATAGGCTACATAATGAAGCACTATCTCAAAAATTTGCATTAATGAACTTAATGATAGTGATGGATAGGTTTTGCTTTGCTTTGTTTCTTTGAAAAGATTTTCTTTGGACCTAATAACGCTAACTCCTAACAGATGCTGAGTTAGCACTTTATCACTCACCCACCAGGGACATCTATGCATAAAATCAAAGTGCACAGTTCTTGTCAAATATTAGCAATGGAAAAATAAACATTAACCGAATACTTTTTTTCTTCAAACAACAGCAACTATTTAAGAAGTCTAAGCTTCCACTTGATTTTGGGTTTCTTTTTCTTTCTTTCTTTCTTTTTTCTTTTTCTTTTTCTTTTCTTTTCTTTTTCTTTTCTTTTTTCTTTTTTCTTTTTTTGCTACTTCTTATGAATTTGACAGCTGTGCATTTGGAATCTGTTCAAAATCTATTTGCAGCCAAATCATGTGAACAAAACGGTCTGTACATCTGTTTCTGCAAGTCTCTAGAGTACTCTGCATTTGCAGATTTCCTTATATAAATTAGAACATGTTAGCATGTTCAGTTGCCTTAGTTCTCTTGCAATGTTTGCAGTTGTCTATTTTTTAAAATAAACATGATAATGAGGCAATGATTTCTATAGTTTTCTATTTGGCTAAGGGTAAAAAATAACATGCATCAATTATAGTTTATTCTCATGGGACCTCAATGTACAGAAAAAAAAAATGAAGTACACTGATATACCCATCCCCAGTAAGGGAGCCAAGAAAGAACAACACACACACATGGAGGCTGGAGATATATCTTAGTTAGCTAACACGCATGAGGCCCTAGGTTTTATCCACAGCACATGCTTGGATAGGCAGCACTTGGTAGATGGAGCTCTGTAGTTCAAGGTCATCTTCTGCCACTTAGTGAGTTTGAGGCCACTCTGGGCTACATGAGACCCTGTCTCAACAAACCAACAGGCAACTGTGGATTATCAGCACACTGAGGTCACAGTGATTTCTTGATATCATCCAATTCCTAACAAGTATTAATTTTTCCTGATTATTTATATATTTCTGATTATTTCTGTGTCTTTCTATGTCCTCCTTTTGATGTTGTTCTTTTGAGACAAAGTCTTATGTAGCCCGGGCTGCTCTCAAACTCATGGAGTGGCGGAGGATGACTTTGAACTCTTGATCATCCTGCCTCCACTTCCTGAGTCCTGAGATTATAGGAGAACACCATCGCAATTGGCCATCAGCGCCTTTTTATAATTGCTTTTGTTTTTTTATTTTCTGAAATAGCATTTTAACCTGTAGTTAGCTTACAGGTCACTGTGTACCTCAAACTCCAGGTGAACCTCCTGCCTTGGTCTTCTGAGTGCTAGGGCTACAGGTATGAGCTACCATTCATGACTGAAAAGCAGTTTGTTTGAATCAGAACTTAATAAACCTCCATACATTGCCTTTAGTTGAGAGGTCTAACAAATCTATTTTAATCATGGCAATAGTGCCTCTACCTCCCAAGTGCTGGTATTACAGGTGGGTACTGCTCTGGTTAAGGGGTGCTGGGAATCAAACACTTGCCTGTTGTTCACGTACTCTACAAACAGAGTTATGTCTTCAGCCCTGTAGTATTTTTTGTCTCTGTCCCTGCCCCCAGATAGAGTCTCATTATGTAGCAAAGGCTGGCCTGGAAGTTGCCAGTGTCTCAACAAATCATGTAGCATCAGTTGTGGTGTGATCTTTCTGTTTTTACCTCACAGGTGTACCTGTCTTACTTTTAACTAGTAAAGGTCATTTTGCTCTAGAATTTTCTCTGCCCTTAGTTTAGATATATTCAAATGGCATGCTTTAGTAGTTTAAGAAAGTAAAGATAGCAGTTTCGACACAAATAATGTCTGGCCAAAGATCTGGCTAATTGCAAAAGTGGAATTAGTAACACTGCGCGATCACCCAGTGTCCCAGGCGTTTGTGATCTCCAAAAAGGAGGTGACATTCAAAAGGAGAGTTTTGAGCTGGGGATGGTGGCCCACCCCTGCAATCTCAGCACTTGGGGGTGGAGGCAAGCCTATTAGGAATTCAAGGTCATCCTCAGCCACACAGTGGGGGAGTTTGAAGCTGGCCTGAGTTACATGAGATCTCAAAAACAAAACAAAAAAAGACAGAGGCTGGAGAGATGGCTCATGCAATAAGAGTGGTCGCTCTTGAGAGAGGTTCGGTTCCCAGCATCACCATGAGGTGACCCACAGACTGCCTAGGTCCAGGTGATAGTTAACTCTCTGACCTCTGCAAGCACCCACGTGTACACAGTGACCATAAACTCAAGCTGGTGCACACATAGCCACATGAAAACAAAAGAAAACAAGACCCAGGAAGGAACAAAAGGAGGATGACGTTTTTAAAACTGGGGTGGTAATTAACCACAGTCTATTTCTAGAAAGTATTTTGTAGGCCTGGAGTTGGACATCTAAGGCTGTGCATGTGAAAGGAGGTCTCCCACAGAGACCGACTGAAAACAGAGGGGGGGGGCGGACATTGACAGAGCCCAACACAGAAGCGTGAACCTGGAAGGCATACAGTTGAGGGACTCTACTGGAAAATACAGTTGTCGTTCTCAGGCCAGTGAGAGGGCGCAATGGGTCAGGGTGCTCGCCTGTAGGCCTAACAGCCTGCCTCAGTCCCTGGGACCCACACACCGGGAGGAGAGGCCTACTCTCCCAGGTTGTCCCTGCCTATCCACATATGTGCAGTGTCCTCTGAGATAAATAAACAAAACCTAATAAAAGTTGTCTTTCTCTACCTTGTCATCCCTGGGCTCCTGGGTTAGAAGAAGCTGGTAGAAGACATCAAGGGAGGGTGTGTCACTGGAAGGAAGAGGTGAGGAGATGGCTGCTCCCTGGCAATTTTGCAAGCATGCAAGGCACCTTCCAGAACAGCCTAAATGAAATGAGCTTAGACGTCCCTTGCGGTTTACAGAGTCAAGGCTCCTTGCTAGTCTTGCATTTATTTCAGAACAAAGGGAGGACAACACAGATGACTGATGACTGTGTGTGACGAGGGTAAAGCCAGCACTAGGAAAAATTACAGCTTGTTTGGTTCAAAGAATTATATTCGGTGTGGCTTATAAAATCGAGACTTCTCAGGAAGCCGATATGTTTGTATAAATACAGACTGGACAAAACTAACTGAAATAGTATGATATATTTGGTCATGAACTAGAATATAAGCAGCATATACTTTTTAATTTCTATTCAGGATAGAGGGGTAGGAACATGTCTCGATTAGCAGAGTGCTTGCTCCGCATGCACAAAGCCTTGAGCATGGCTGTGAACCCTGAAAAAACCAACTGCCTGTGGTGATAAATGTCAATAGTGTTAGCTCTCTGAAAAATATAGGTGTGAGGCTCAGAAGTCCAAGATCACCCTTGACTTCATGCTGATTCTGAGGCCTGTCTGGGCTACTTAAGATCCCTACTTCAAAAACCAAAGCCTAAGAAAGCCAAACAAAAGGAGAAGAATAAAAGTCATTTGGACACTCTGCAGAAAAATTATAGGTATGGTTTATTAATAATGTGTTAAGAAGTAGGCAAAGTTTAAAAAAAACTCTACATGTAATATACAAAAAAGAAGTAAGGCTTTGATTAAAAAAGCAAGCAAGCAAAGTGAGGCTGGAGAGACGGCTCAGCAGCTAAGGACACTGGCCGCTCCGCCAGGGAACCTGGGTCGGAGTCCCAGCACCCACATGACAGCACACAACCCCTTGTGGCTCCAGTTCCAGATGCTCCAAGCCTCTCTTCTGGCTTCCATAGGCACTGCACACATGTATACAGACACACATCCAGCTAGCACATCTGTATACAAAGGACAAAAATATAATCTAAAAAAAAATCAGGGTGCCTGGGGGGTGGTGCATACCTTTGGTCTTAGCACTTGGGAGGCAGAGGCAGGCGGATGAATGCCTGTAAGTTTGAGGCCAGACCAGTGAGGGCCACATAGTGAGACCCCCGTCCCCCCACCAAAAATTCAAAGTACAGTTTCTTTGCTCTAGAATTAATTACAGCTTTGGAAATATAGGAGTCATGGTATTCCTATGTTTATTTTTTGAGATATTCTAACATTTAATCACAATTATATAATAAGAATATATATATATATATATATATATATATATATATATATATATATATATATATATACCACCCCTAGAACTGAAAGAAAACCACATTTGCAACTGGGAATGTCTAAGCCGTCTACGTAATAATCTGAGAGAAATGGATTCTTACTTGTTCTGTTGGTTTTGCTTATTTGAGATAGAGTCTGACTGGGCAGCCTTGGCTGGCCTGGCACTTGCTATGAGGACAAGGTTGACTTTAAACTTCAGGTGACCCTGAGGAATCTGCTTCTAGAGAGCTGAGGTCAGAGACACAGGCAACCACACTTGGCTTCTTGTTCATCTTAGAGCTTAGGTTTAGGATGTTTTATGAACTGAATTAAAACTCAGGAGCCAATCCTTATATGTTGGGCCTCGATCTCCAGCTATTATTAGACAAGCTGCTAAAACTCGTAGCACCTAATTTTGAACAGGCTGTGTGGGCGGAAAGGGTGGGCGGGGCTTTTCAATAAGACTTAATTGTTCTTAAGCCGTGAATGCACAATTATATAATTTGTTATGATGAATTTTCATTTTTAGACTTCTGTGGTGGGAACCGTTAATGCTTACGTGAAAAAAAAATCATATAACTCTGATTTGCATAGCTTTATATCATCAGCTCCTAAATATGTACTAATTACTGACTGTATAATAAATCATCTTCACTGGTACCTTGTGCAAATTTAAAATAAGAATGCCATTATGAAGAGAAACACTTACAATGTTGGAGCAGCACAGTTACTTCAAAAGGGAACAGCCAGAGACTATAATTTTTACCTGCATGGATGAGAAATTGGATGAGGTCTGTTTAACAATAGCTGGGAAACAGGAATCTGGTTAGATATATTTCTGATATCAAGTATTTCTTTCACAGTGTTTTATTCTTTTGAAATTATTGTTAAATCAATAAAAAAATATTATGGTTTTATATAGTGAATGCTTTTTAGAGTTTTGTAGATATTGGGGGTGGGAGTTAGATTTATTGATTTATTTATTATTAGGGAGTAGAAGCTTTGGGTTCTGTCCTTAGCATCGCCTAAGTGCTTGTAATAGCCGCACTCAGGAGACTGGAGGGTCAGAAGTTCACGATCTCTCCCAATGGTGAGTTCAAGGCCAGCTTGAATACCTAAGGCCCCCTCTATACATAAATATACATATCTATCTATATGTACAACACACACACATATACACACACACATATATATAATCTCTCTCTCTCCATATATATATATATGCACACACATATATATATGCATATATATATATGCACACACAGAGATAAGTGGATCTCTGTGAGTTCAAAGCCAGCCTGTTCTAGAGAGTTCCAGGCCAGCTAGAGCTACACAATAAGGCCATGTCTCAATATACATAAAAAAAAAAGACATCTGTAAATCTTAAAAGATTTATTTATTTTTATATGCATAAATGTTTTGCCTGCATGTAAATGTGGGTACCATGAATGTTTCATGTCCTCAGAGGCCAGAAGAGCATGTTAAATCTCCTGGGACCGGACTTATAGAAAGTTGTGAACCATCGCATGGGTGCTAAGAATGGAAACGGGGCCCTCTGGAAGGGGGAGCTGGTGCTTTTAACCACTGAGCCATCTCTACAACCCCGGCTTTTTATTTATTTTTATTATTTATTTATTTTTAAGAGGTTTTACCTCAGGTTTATTTGTACAAACAGCATAGGACACCGGTCACCTGTAAATAGTGTGTAGGTAGGAGTGTCACACTGTCCATCTGTCTTCACATTGGTCACACTGTCCATCTGTCTTCACATTGGCAGAAGCTTTTTCTATGGGGCTTTCACAGGGGCCTGGGAACCTTTAGGAGCCTGAGCTGCAGCCTCTGCCTTGGTTTGAACCTTGGGCTGTGGTTGGTAGCGCCTACAACCCTTGCCCATGTAGTTTCAGATCCTCTTCCCAAGCTTGGGATGAGCGATGAAAGCGAGCTGGCTGTGTTTGCGCCTGGGGCCCTTTGGCATCTTGGGCATAACAGGCTTAGGCTTCACAAGGGCTTTAATGGCCTCTGCACAGGCACTCATTGCCTTCGCGTTGTTTGCCTGCGTCTTCTTCAGGCCTTTCTTGTGCTTCTTGGCAAAGCGCATGTTCCTCAGGAACTTGGGGTCAACCCCCTTCAGAGATTCACATCTTTGCGACCGGGTTTCTTGATGCCATTTCTGTGCCATTTGCAAGACTGGTTGTGTGTGGTGTGGTTCTTGGACTTGGTCATGTCTGCACAGCAACCCCCGGCTCCCGCAGCGCCTGGGACCGGAAGAGAAAGGTAACTCTGCCTTTTAAAAATACTCTTTTTAAAAATACTTCCAATGCTCATTATTCTCAATTCTCTGGCCATTTACTCTTTTGTTTGGATTTTTTTCTAACTAAAAAATTAATTTCTTTAGATCTTTCTTTAATGCCCATACTTGCAACTTTGCTGCAAATTCTGCCTTTGCTTTTTGTTTTGTTTTTGTTTGTTTGTTTTGTTTTTCGAGACAGGGTTTCTTTGTGTAGCCTTGGCTGTCCTGGATTAGCTTTGTAGACCAGGCTGGCCTCGAACTCATAGCAATCCACCTGCCTCTGCCTCCCGATTGCTGGGATTAAAGGTGTATGCCACCACCGCCGGGCCTGTCTTTGCTTTTTTGACAATACTTTTTTATTTTTGCAATATTCGTTTTTTGTCTTTTGTTTCCAGTGTTAGGGGTGGAACCTAGGGCTTTGTTACTTTGACTCCAGTGTCGTACACTCAGTAGAGCTACATCCACAGCTCTGTATTAATTATTTTTTGAAACAGGCTTTCACTAAGTTGCCCAGGCTGACCTTAAACTCACAATATAACCTAGACAGGCCTGGACTTTATAATCCTCCTGTCTCGTTCTCACAAATCCCTGGGATTATAGACCTTTGCCATCACACTCAGCTAGCCTCATTCTTGAAAGAGCTTTTCAAGGTGTCTTAGAATTAAAACTGACAGGTTTTCCTTTGTTTTGTTTTGGGAGAAGTTCTCACCACAAACCCCAACTGACCCCGAACTCACTATGTAGCCCAGGCTAGCCTCCACCTTACAAACCCTCCTGCCTTTGTGACTCTGTCTCTAAGCCCTGGGGTAGCACACATGCTTTACTGTACCATCTAGTCTTTTTAGCCAATTGAACACATCCCACGGTCTCCTGGTTTCCATTGCTGCTGCCGGAACATGATCTTTTCTTTCCACTTTAAAGGCTTTCCTTTTGGTTTTGGTATTCTGCAGCTTCGCTGTGGTGCATCTCTCTTGAGTGCTGATTTATTGTTCCTCAAATTGCTGAGGATTTGGAGAGCTTCCTAAGTCTGGGGGTTGGAGTCTATCATCAGTCCTGAAAAGTTCTCAGCCATTATCTTGTCAAAAACTGCTTCTGCTTATTGTCTTTTTGCTCTTCTTCCAAAGCCATAATTAGATTTATTTTAAATCTCACAATGTCTTCAATTGTCACTTAGATTCTCTTTCACACATATTTCATATCATGGTCACAAAGAGGTCGTTCTGTTGGTTTTAAATTAAAAATAAAAAGCCCTCTTTCTTCCTTCACCCATCTGTGTATATGATGTGTGTGTGTGTGTGTGTGTGAGAGAGAGAGAGAGAGAGAGAGAGAGAGAGAGAGAGAGAGAGAGAGAGAGTATGTGTGTAGATGTGTGCACACAAGTGCAGGCGCCCTCAGAAGCCAGAGATGGTGGGTCACCTGCAGCTGAAGTTACAGGTGATTGTGACTCACCCAGTATGAGCGCTGGGGACTGGGGTCAGTGGCCTCTGCAGAGCAGTCCTCACTCTGAGCAGCTGAGGTATCTCTCTAGCCCCATGCCTTCTGTTTGTGGTATAAGTTCTTAGGTAGCTCAAACTGGCTTTTAATTTACTGTTTAACTGAGAATGACCTTGAACTCCTGGCTCTCCTGGCTTCCTGGTCAAGTGCCACCACGGCAAATCTTTCTTTTTTAATATTTTACTATTCTGTTGCACTGGGATACTTCTTTATTTCCATCTCCCATCCTCCAGCTTGTATTTCACCTGTGTCAAATAGATTATTACACCTCTCTTTTGAAGTTTAAAATATTATCTATATGGGATATATATGGGCACACACACACACACACACACACACACCTTAAATTCTATTTAGCAGACTTTGGAGATAGCTCAGTTGCTGAAGTGCTTGTCTTATTAGCGTGAGAACTTGAATTCAATCCCCAGGACCCACATAAAAAATATGTTCAATTATAATCCCAATTCTGGAAAAGCAGAGACAAACAGATCCCCGGGGCTCGGTGGCCAGCCAGCTGACACAAAGTCCTGAGCCTTGGGCCATTGAGGGACACCACTTGAAAAAGCAAGGTGGATGGCTCTTGAGGAATAACACCTGAGGCTGTTCTCTGACCTTTATAACGCATCTAGCATGTACATGCACACACATGTGCATACACATCATACACACACGGTCACACACATACAGGAAAAACATTCTGTCTGTCCTGAACGTCTTCACTCATTATAGTTTATTTGTTTTTTCCCCCCCACATAATGCCTTCTATTTTTAAAGACAGGGTCTCATTTATTTATCCCTGGCTGGTCAGGAACGAAGTAGACCAGGCTGGTCTCAAACTCACAGAGATCTACCTGCCTCTGCCTCCCGAGTGCTGGAGTAAGGGTGTGTAACACCACTCCTGGCCTTCACACTTGTCTTTCATTCATGCTTTATTATTGTCATTTTACAGTTTGTCCTCCATAAATTCAGTATCTTGAGTTCTTTAAAGTACCATCGTCTTACATTAGAATGACTTCTTATTGATGGCATCTCTTTTAGTTAGGGCTTCTACTGCTGGGATGAACACCATGACTAAAGCCACGTGGGGAGGAAAGGGTTATCTATCTTACACTTCCACATCACGGGTCATTATCAAAAGAAATTGGGGCAGGAACTCAAACAGGGCAGGAACCTGGGGGCAGGAGTTGATGCAGAGGCCATGGAGGAGTGCCCTTACTGGTTTCTATAAAAAAGCTCAGCCTGCTTTCTTATAGAACCAAGGAGCCCTAGCCCAGGTGTGGCCCCTCCCTCAATGGTCTGGGCCCTCCCTCATTGATCACTAATTAAGAAAATGCCTTACAGGTCTGCCTATAGCCTGATCTTACTGAGGCATTTTCTCAGTTGGGCCTCTCTCCTCTCCAGTAACTCTTAGCGTGTGTCAAGATGACATTAAGACAGCCAGCACACTATCCTACTTCCTTCTGTACTTACTACTCTTAAAATATGAGCAGGTCATTTTTTCTCAGAGTTTTATTGATAGTATATTTTTAAGGCTTCAGATGAGAGTAGGTTCCTCCAGAGAGGACTGCTGGTTCTTTGCAGGCGTCTAAGAACGTGATCAGTCAAAAATCAATAATTATTAGCTTAAGGTTCTCTGGGACCTTATCCAGGTACTCGGGTGAGAATTGGACCGTGCCTCTAAATTCTCAGATAGGATTTTACTGCCCCCTCCTATCTCCACTTGGTGCCAAGGTTTAAGGTTATTTACTTATTTGTGGACTCTAGAGGAGAAGACCACTGACAAAGAGAAGACTATTTTTAAAGATTGTTATAACAACTAACCCTTGGAAGTGCAGCGTTTGTGTCTGTCCCCCCAGAAGGCCATGTGGAAAGCAAGACTTTTTTTTTTTTTTTTTAGATCAGATCAAAATACAGAGGGAAATTAAAGGGTCATAGAAGGGAAAAGAACTGCTTACCCAGCAGTCTGTTTTAGTATCCTGCCAAGAATTTCCAAACTGCTTGCAAGGGGCTATAATCGCTTTTCTGAGGGGAAAAAAAAACCTCACAAACAAGATTATGAATCATGTTTATAGTCAAAAACTGTCTTCGCTTCCGTGTGACCCATGGATAGTGAGCATTCCTTTGAACTTTTTTTGGCCTGTGTTTTGATTTTAGAGCTTGTAAGCTGGTATAGTGAACCTCACAGCCCCCTTAAAATCTTACTCACCAAAGAGCTGTTTAGATAAAATAAGTACGCTGAAATATATTCAACCTTTTAAATCCTTTGAACAATGTAAATCAAAAGCTCACCAAAATCACATACTAAGTTTCATTGTGCTTCCTAAGACAGGGTTGCATTGTACAGTCCAAGCTATCCCTGAACTCACTGTGTAGCACAGGGCGGTCATTAGCTTTCAATCCTCCTGCCTCAGCCTTTCGAATGCTGTGATTACAGACAGGCAACATGATGCTTGGCCTTACAGCTACTGTTGTCTCTTTCTGGAGAAGCCTACCCCAACCCTGACCTAATACACTACTAGCCTGTTCCTTTTGTTTGTTTCTGTTTTCTTGAGACAAGGTCTTAGGTAACCTGTACTAGCCTTGAGTTGGTTGTGTAGATGAGGCTGGTCTTGAACTCCTGACGCTCCTGACCCCACCTCTGAAGGGCTAGCATTTCAGGCATATGAGCTATAATAGTGTCTGAAGCCAGCATGGTCTACAGGAGTGAATTCTAGAACAGGATGTCTGGGGCTACATAGATAAACCCTGTATTGAAAAACAACAAAAACAACAACAATAATAAAATAAAATAAAAAGAAAGAAAGAAAAGAAAAAAGCACTATTATAGCTTAAATCACATACATACATATTGATAGTAGAGACTTCAATATTCGACTCCACTCTCACCAATAGATAGAGCATGAAGACAAAAACTAAACACAAAAATGCTGGAGAAACTGAAGTTATAAACCAAATGGACCTGCCAGGTATGGTAGCACATGCCTTTAATCCCAGTACTTGGGAGGCAGAGGCAGGCAGATTGATGTGAGTTCAAGGCCAGCCTGGTCTACAAAGCGAGTCCAGGACAGCCAAGGCTAACACAGAGAAACCCTGTCTCAAAAAACAAAACAAAACAACAACAAAGAACCAATGCAACAAAGGATGGTTCTATGAGATAATCAATAATACTAAAATACCCAAATTAAATAAAAGGTGGAAAGAAAATATCCAACTTAGCAAAACCAAAAGTGAAAAGAAGGATATAACAATAGACACCAAGGAAATTCAGAGACTCATGACGAAATAATTTAAAAACCCGTACTCCACAAAATTGGAAAATCTAAACTAAATGAATAATTTAAAAAATAGATACCATTTACCAAAGTAAAATCAAGATCGGATGAGCAATTTAAATAAACCTGTAGCCTCTAGTGAAATAGCAGCAGTCACTGAGTGTCTCCCAACCAAAAAAAGCCCAAGGCCACATGATTTTATTGCAGAATTCTACCAGACTTTCAAAGAAGAGTTAATGCTGATACTCCTCAAATTATTCAACAAAATAAAAACAGAAGAAACATTGTCCAATTCATTTTATCAGGCTGTAGTTATCCTGATACCCAAAAGACATAAAGACCCAGCAAAGAAGTGAATTATAGACCAATGTCTCTTATGAACATAAATGTAAAAGTACTCAATAAATCACTTGCCAGCTGAATTCAAGAGCACATCAAAAGGACCATTCACCATGATCAAGTTGGCTTCATTCCAGAGATGCAGTGATGGCTCAACATATGTAAATCAACAAATGTAATCCACCCTATACACAGCCCGAAAGACAGAAACCAGAAGAAGCCATCAACAAATCTAACACCTCTTCATGATAAAAGTCCTGCAGGGTTAGGGAATACACGGGACATACCTCAACATAATAAAGTCAAAGTACAGCAAGCTCTTAGCCAACATCAACTTATGTGGAGAGAAACTCAAAGCAATTCCTCTAAAGTCAGAAATAAGACAAGGCTGTCTTTAGGGCTGGAGAGATGGCTTAGCAATGAAGAGCACTGGCTGCTCTTCCAGAGGGCCTGAGTTTAGTTTCCAGAAATCTCATGGTGGCTCACAACCATCTATAATGAGATGTGATGCCTTTTTCTGTCTGATCCCCTCTTCTGTCATGTAGGACTACACACAAATAGAGCACTTATATACATAAAAATACATAAATAAGTTTTTTTAAGTTGTGTTTTTTTTAAGGCAATGTTGTCCACTCTCTTCCTATCTATTCAATAAAGTACTTGAAGACTTAACTACAGCAATATGAAACTATAGGAGATCAAGGGGAGATATATATATATATGGAAGAAGTCAAAGTATCATTATTTGTAGATGATATGATAGTATACATACCCTAAAAATTCCACTGGGAAGCTCATATAGCTGATAAACAAAACATCTTCAGCAAAGTATATGGGTACAAAATTAATTAACAAAAATTAGTATTCCTCTTCTATTCAATGACAGACTGAGAAGGAAATCAGGGAAACAATACTGCTCACTCTAGCCTCATATAACAAAATATCTTGGGGTAACTCTAACCAAGCAACTGAAAACATGTATGATAAAAAAAAAAAAAACTTCTAAGTCACTGAAGAGGATAACAGAAGATGGAAAGACCTTCCATACTCATTGATCAATAGGAGGAAAATAGTAAAATTGGCCATGTTACCAAAAGCAATCTACAGAGTATGTGTAATTGCTGTCAACATTCCAAAATAATTCCTCACTGATCTTGAAAGGACAATCTTCAGCTTCCTATGGAGACAGAAAAAATTGAAACAAGCGAAGAAACAAAAACAAAAACTAGGATAGCTAAAACAATTCTGAATAATAAAAAACTGCTATAAGTATCACCACCCCTTATTTCAAGTTATACTACAGCATGGTATTGGCACAACAATTTTTTACATGTTGGTCAATGGAATGAAATTAAAGGCCCAGACATAAATCTACCCACAGACAGTTGAGTTTTTATAAGAAACCAGAAATATACACTGGAAGAAAGGTAGCATCTTCAACAAATGGTGTTGGTCCAACTGGATGGCTACATGAAGAAGAATCCGAATAGATCCATACACATCACCCTGCACAAAACTCAATTCCAAATGGATCAAAGACCTCAACATAAAACCAGATACTTTGACCTGATGGATGGGAAAGTGGTAAATAGCCTTGAACTTATTGGCACAGGAAATGACTTTCTGAAAAGAACACCATTAGCACAGATACTAAGATCACCATAAAGGGGATCTCATGAGGCTGAGATGCTTCTGCATGGCAAAGGACACCGTCATCTGGACAGAACAGCAGCCTAGAGAATGGAAGAAGATTTTTACCAACTACATACATATCTGATAGAGGGCTAATATCCAAAATATGTACAGAACTCAAAAAACTAGATATCAAGAAAATAAATAACCCAGTTTAAAAATGAGGGTATAGAGCTAAACAGAAAATTCTCAGGACTAGAAGCTCAACTGGCTGGAGAAACACTTTAAATATTCAACAACCTTAATCATCAGGGAAATACAAATTAAAACTACTTTGAGAGATTTCAGCTTATGCACACCGGAATGGCTAAGAGCAAAGGGAACACTCTTGCCTTGCAGGTGAGAGTGCAAACACGTACAGACACTATGGAAATCAGTGTGGCAGTTCCTGAGGAAGATGGGAATTGGTCTACCTCAAGGCCAGCTACACCACTCTTGGGCACACACTGAAAGGAAGCTTCATCCTACCACAGAGACACTTGCTTAACCATGTTCACTGCTGCTCTATTCAGAACATCCAGAAATTGGAAACAACCTAGATGCGCTTTGAGAGAAGAATGTAAAAAGTGGTACACAAACACAATGTTGTGGGAAGCCGCGCTCACATTCGCCATTACAAGATGACGCTGACATCCTGTGTCCCATGCTGACAAACAACTAATCTGCGCATGTGCGAAGGGATTTTCCACTTGTTGTGCTCTGCCTCTCCCGTGGCGTCATTTCGCCCGATGAGCAACAGCCAATCAGGGACTGACACATCCTAAGCGGAGGACAGTTTCCTATATAAGGGATGGGTTTCTGCTGTTTGGGGGTCTCCATTTTACTTGCTGTAAGCTTATGCTCTCTCTCTCAAGATGCATTAAAGCTTTATTGCAGAAGGATCCTGTTTGTGTGTGCAGCGTCGTTCTTGCTGGCGAGACAGTAACGCTAGCCACACAATGTAAACACAATGGATGGAACTAGAAGAAGAAGAAGAAGAAGAAGAAGAAGAAGAAGAAGAAGAAGAAGAAGAAGAAGAAGAAGAAGAAAATCATCCTGAGTTAACCCAGACCCAGAAAGAGAAATATGGTATGTATTTCCTTATATGTGGATATTAGCTGCTACGTCAATGATAACCATGCTATAATCCACAGAACCACAGAGGTTAGGTATAGAGTAAGGGACTAGGGGAGACAGATCTTTCTAGGAAATGGAAATAGGATAGTATGGATGGATTGGGCGTGGTGGGGACTGGACCAGGAGAATCAAGTGGAGAAGGAGAAGGAAAGAGTTGGATGGGAGGAGGAACTACAAGGAGAGATGGTTAAAATTAGGGACCATTTGAAGGGTAGTATTGAAATACAATACAACAGGAGATTCCTAAATATATATATGTTTATGTAGGCTATTGTGGTGGTTTGAATGAAATGACCCCCACAGGCTCATGCGACTGGCAGGATTAGAAGGTGTGGCCTTGTAAGAGGAGGCGTGTCACTTTGAGGTCTCCGGAGCTCAATCTTGGCCTCTTCCTGATGCCTGTGGATCAAGATGTAGAGCTCTCAGCGTCTTTTCCAGCGCCATGTGGGCCTGCATGCTGCCACACTTCCTGCCATGACAACAGACCAAACCTTTGAAGTGTATGTAAGTCAGCCCCAGTTAAACGTTTCCTTTATAGGAGTTACTGTGGTCACAGTGTTTCTTCATAGCAATAGAAACCCTAACTAAGACAGCTCTCTAAATGAAATTGCCAAACAATGGGGAGATGGGGAGGCAGAGCCCTAATTGAACATCTCTTGTCACCAGATGAAGCTTCCAGTACTACGATTGGGTTAAATATAATTGAGGTTTTGGCTAAAGGGGTCCCATCAGAATCTCCAAACAACCCAGGCTGTTGCCAAGACTACAGGTTGCTCTCCCCAACAGATAGTAAAGTCCTGTTGCTAAAGACAGCACTTACGTAACTCACTAAACATGGAGAAGACAGAGAGCCTTCACCGCTAGCTTCTGGTATCTGGTATACAAAGGTGCTCTGCAAGCTACCAAAAGAGAAACACAAACCCCAAGCCACCCACAACCCAGTTGATCTACAATGGTGTTATGGCTGCAGGATACGCTAGTGTCATGGTGGCACAAAGTCTGTGGGAGTAACCAACCAATATCTGATTTAACATAAGGCCAACTTTTTGAGATGGAACCCGTCTGATACTGCTTGGGAGACTAAGAACCCGAGACTAGATAGTCCAGAGACCTAAAGTCAACTACTACTGTTCAACAACAACAACAACAGCACAACAATTGAATGATGCCTAGTTGTGTTCTTCTATTTTCATAGATCAGGGTCTTCTTCAGCCATCATCAGAGATGCTTCCTCTCGCAACAGATGGGAACAAATCCGGAAGCCCTGTAAAGAGTGTGTCGCTGATTCTTTTTTTTTTTTTTTTCCTGTTTTTTGGTTTTATGAGACAGGGTTTCTCTGGGTAGCCCTGCCTGTCCTGGAACTCACTCTGTAGACCAGGCTGGCCTCGAGCTCACAGAGATCCACCTGCCTTTGCCTCCCTAGTACTGGGATTAAAGGCGTGCGCCACCACTGCCTGGTGGGTCTCTGTTTCTTGTGTTTTCTCTTGGGCTACTTTTCACTCTATTTGTTTTGTCTGATTCCAATGTGTCCATTTCTGTTTTATCTTACTATAATATGTTTTATTATTATTATCACTTATAATAATGAGAGGCAGAGGGGGTGAGTCTGGATGAGAGGTGAGTGGGGAGGAGTCAAGGGAGGGGAGACCATAATCAGGATACATTTGAGAAAAAAATCTTTTTTTAAAAAAAAAAAGAAAGAAAGAAAGAAAGAAAAAGAAGCATGCTGTGTACTTTTAGGCTTGAACCAAGGTTATCAAATAGTAGTTAGTGTACCACGTGGTACCAGCCTTCACCTTCTGTTTTAAGCCTAGGATTTCTACTACAGCTGAGCCTTTACCTCCACCAACGGCTGTAGAGGAATGTTAACTCAGAACATGGTTGCTCTGGCAAGAGATCACATCCAAAGACCTTCTAGGTCTGTGTCATCTGGCAGGAACACAAACACTCCTTTAATCCAAGAGACAGGCAAACAGATCCGAGTTCAAGCCCAGCCTGATACAAAGCAAGAATCAAGTAAAGAAAAGCTTAGGTCCACGTGTGGTGGTTCATGCCTAACCCCAATAGAAAGTAAAGTTAGTTGTTTGAAAGTGGTGTCTAATTGAGTGGCAGAAAAGGTGACAAATCAGAAAAGATTTAACAGAATAGGATACGCCCAGCTCATGAGAAGAAAGAGGAAAGGGAAGCCACTTAAGAGGCAGTTTTTCAGAGAGAGCAGGCAGTTTTACTAGGACAGTGTTAGAGAGATGGGTTGCAGAGAGAGAGAGAGAGAGAGAGAGAGAGAGAGAGAGAGAGAGAGAGAGAGAGAGAGAGAGAACACACTCAGGTAAAGATGGAACGAGCCAGAGAATTAGAAGAAGCCAGAAGGTTAGAACAGATTGCTGAGTTAGTTAGAGGCCGAGCAGAGCAATTCCATCTGAGAGAGAAGCCGGATTAAATGAATCAGCTGGGAGAAGAGTTTGAGCCAGAACAGCTGAGTTGAACCAGCCAGCCCAGAGCTCAGTAAGACCAAGAAAGGGTGAGCTTATTAAGCAGTAAGTTTCAGAGGCTGAACGCATTCTAGGCCTAGATTAGATTGTACAGAGGCTAGAAGCTTCCAGAACCAGGCCTAGGCCAGCAGAAGGAGGTAGTAAGCCTCCCAGACAACAACTGAGCCAGGAGAATAGAAGTTTCTTTTACAAAAGGCCTCTCTTGGCCTCCCACAGTCCCAACTCTCGGAGACACTGTATGACCTCTTCTGTCCTGCAAATTTCATGCTGACAAAAGACATTCATTGCCAAATTTAGCTGCATCCTCAGTGCACTATGGACCACAGTTTCTGTGTGCTACCTCGGAGGGAAATATTTCCCTGAAGATTTAACCTGCATAGTATAGTCCAGGCACGGCAAATATGGATCTGGCAGGCTTTGCCCTTCTCCCCAATTCTGTTTGCCTTGCTAAACCAAACCAAACTAAACCAAACCAAACCAAACCAAAAAACACCCCATTAGATTACATTCCTAAAGCTAGCCACCAAGGTCTATTCCCTTATTTGGCCAATTCCTTCTTCTGAGACTGACTACGAAGTTCTAATTATCAAAGTATTGAAGTCCAGCAATTAAAAGCCCCGTTTGGCTCACCTAATTAACATGCCCAATTAAAATTAAACACCCATTCTACTAGGATGTTTGCCCCTTCACCTTTATAAACCGCCAATTGCCTGTGGGCCACCTCTGTCTCCCCAGTCTATGCAGAGACAGGCGTCCGACCCTGGACAAATACCTCTTACCCCATGCCCTGCCCCTTTCCTCCTCCTCCTCTGTCCCCTTCCCCCTCCTTCCTCTTCCTCTGTCTCCAGTCTTTCTTTCTCATCCCTGCCCTCTGTCCCTCTGGGACAAATGCTTTTCCTTTGTGCCAAGAACACAGTCTAGGGGTGTCTTGAGGAGGGAACATTGGTCAAAGCTGATTTTTTTTTTTTTAGCTCTAGTTGATGTTACAGCAACAATTATTCCAGTAAAGATTTTACTTTCACAGATTTTTAATTCAAAATATGACATGAGCTAGGCAGTGGCGGCACATGCCTTCAGTACTCATACATGTAAAATATCAAGGAAATCTCAGCATTTGGGAGGCAGAGTCAGGCGAATCTCTGAGTTTGGAGCCAGCCTGCTCTGCAGAGTGAGTTCCGGGACAGTCAGAGCTACACAGTGAAACCCTGTCTTAAAAAACAAACAATAACGCCTTTAATCCCAGCACTCGAGAGGCAGAGGCAGGCGGATCGCTATGAGTTCGAGGCCAGCCTGGTCTACAAAGTGAGTCTAGGACAGCCAAGGCTACACGGAGAAACCCTGTCTCGAAAAACAAAAAACAAACAAAAAAACCAAGCAATAAAACAACAACACACAACAGACAAACAACAGCAAAGGCACGAATGGCCCTGATAGTCTTTGCTTCTGAAACTTCTCAAGCCAGGTCTCCATTGGCTGTGCCTCTCTCAACATTTTCCCCCTTGGGACAGGGTTTCGCTGTGTAGACCTGGCTGTCCTGGACTTGCTCTGTAGACCAGCCTGCCCTCGAACTGGCAGAGATCAACCTGCCTCTGCGTCCCGAGTGCTCTTGGCCCCCATAACAGTTTATTAAGCTCTGATCACTCACCAACAATTTTTAGCCCAAAGTTCCAAAATCCTTCTACAGTCTTCCTAAGAACAACATGCTCAGATTAATTACAGTAACACCTCATACTCCTGGTACCAATTTCTGTTCTAATTTGCTCTCTGTTGCTGTGATAAAACTCCAACTAAACCAACCAACCAACCCCAAACAACTTGGGGATGAAAAAGTGTACTCATTTGGCTTACTGCTCGGAGCCCATTATTAAGGGAATCTAAGGCAGGAAATCAAGGCAGGAAGCTAGAGGCAGGAACCAAGGAAGGAGTGTTGCTAACTGGCTCTCTCCAGGCTCACCTTCAACTACTTTTCTTTCTTTCTTTCTTTCTTTCTTTCTTTCTTTTTTTTTTTTTTTTTTTGGTTTTTCGAGACAGGGTCTCGCTGTGTAGTCTTGGTTGTCCTGGACTCACTTTGTAGACCAGGCTGGCCTCGAACTCACAGCGATCCGCCTGCCTCTGCCTCCCGAGTGCTGGGATTAAAGGTACAAGCCAGGCAGATCTGCTTAGGGATAGCACCTCCTACAGTGGGCTGGGCCCTCCTAGGTCAAGTCCATTGGCCAGTTTGATGGAAATGATTCCCTAATTGACTCTTTTCCCAGGTATGCCTAGATTTGTGGCAAGCTGACAAAAAATATGACGTGGCTGGTTTTGAACTTTCAATCCTCCCAACTCAGCCTTCTGAGTAGCTAAGATTACAAACCTGTGCCTTGTTTGCCAACGTAGGATAGTTTGTTCTAGTCAGCTGTGATATATGACAAAGCCACTAGTTTTTCATGTCAAATATCACCATTGATATATAGAAGTGTTTGAAAGATGGTATTTATGTTTGCTTTCTTATAACCTCTTTACTTTTATTTTCTTTTCAGTGTTATTAAAAGTCCTTTGTATTTTTATGTCCTCTTTACTTTTAATTACCTGCATTCAATTAAAAAAAAAACAGATTTCATTTCAGTTTTTTTTTTGTGTGTGTGTGGGTATATGCATGTGAGTACAGGTACCCAGGGAGTCCAGAAGTGGGCCTCTGATCTCCTGAGGATGGAGTTGTAGGCAGCTGGGAGCTATCCCATATGGGTGCTGGGAACTGCACTCTGCTCCTCTGGAAGAGCACCAAGTACTCTTAACCATTAAGTCACATCTCCAGCCTTAAAAAAAGAAAAAGAAAAAAAAAAAAACAAACCGATCACGTTTATTGGGTGTGACTGTGCACATGTGTGTGTGTTTGGGTATGTAAGACAACTTGTGGGAGTTGATTCTCCCCTGGTAGGTCCCAGTGACTGAACTCAGACCATTAGCTTTAGTCAGTGTGTAAGTAAACTCTGGATAGCCCAGACCTTTTTTTTTTTTTTTTTAAGTGAAGCTAAAAAGCTACAGTAGTCTGTAAACTCCTTAGTATACTGGTGGCCTGTTTCTCATATGAGCATTATCTACGGGGTTAAAAACGTTATCGTTCCTTAATGAGTATGTAGTGCAACACTTATCAGAATTGGAAATGCCGAGTAATTTATCTAGACACATATCTAATTAGCTCGCCCTTTAATGTAGGTCTCCTTATTTCTCATACCCCGCTTCCCACTGGCTAAGATTTTTCAAAGGCCAATTGAAGGAATTGGGGCTGAGGCAGGAGAGAATTAGGCAAAGCAATTTGCCTCATTTGTTGTAATCTCCAGTTTCAACTCTCAGAGTAAAAGCGAAGCACAGAGGAAGCAGCTGAGATGGGGTGTATTTTTCTTGTTATCTAATATTTTAGGAACATTGTTTAGATATAATTGACTGTGGCTCCCAGTGAGTAATGCAATTTAGATAACAGCAGGAGACACACTTTAACTCTGATTTTATTTATTTTTAAATACAGGGTCTCTCTATGAGTCTATGTAGTTCTGGAACTTGCTACGTAGAATGGTCTGGCTTTGAACTCTATATAGACATGGAGCTACCATGCCCAGCTAGTCACAAAATAATTTTTAAAAGATATTTATTTTATGTGTATGAGTGTTTTGCTTGCACGTACATGCTGGGATCCCCTGGAGCTGAAGGGTGTGTGTGAGCCACCACCATGTAGGTGCTGGGCAACCAGGCTCTTAACTGCTGACCTCATCTCTCCTGCCTCCCACAAACTAATTTTTGCTTGGTTTAGATACTGTGCATTCTTATCTATTAAATTCCATTAAAACCCGAATTCATTAAAAAAAAAGAAGAAGAAGAAAGAAAAAAGAAAGGAAAAGAAAAAGAAAAAGAAATTAGGTTTTCAGTTAGCCTGAAAAAAAATTGCTTCAGAATTAGGTGACAAATTTGGATCTGCTGACAAACTGCAAGGTTACCAGCTTCACATAATAATTTCCCTTGTGTTTATGGGAAGTACAAACAGGACGTCTCATGTTTGTGAACTGAACATGGCAGAATCTTCCCCCCACCTGGACCAGCCCTTCAGACAAAAATTTAATTGTTCTTCAAATGTTAGCATATCTGATTCAGACCTGCCTTAAAGATCAGTGGCTGGCATAATTTATTTAACTGGGGCGGTAAATTGCTTTTTCCTTGGGCAACATAATGGCCAAGTCTGCAATCCTTTAAAGCTGCTATGAAATACACCAGTAACAGGCAAAACTCTGTGGCTTATTTGTTTTGAAGTATCCAGATGATCCGAATGTCATCTGATTTCCTGTCAGGAAAATGTAATGTGAATTGTGTTTAAAAAAAAAAATCGTAGTTCCGGAGTAGAAGTAAGTAATTTTAAAAATTTTTATCACAGAAAACTGCCTTGTTAGAGGCGGCTCAGTGTCCTCTTTCTGTATTGTTAACTTGCCTTTTTTCTGTTCTTCTGTACTGTAATTTGCTTTCTTCCGGTGATGAGTTCTACCCGTTTTGCTCGTCAACAGGATGAGGATGGGGGATGGGGTCATGGGTAAAAAAAACCCAGAAATTAAGTGTAAGAGTTGAGGTACTTAATAAAGAATTGGGAGGCACTGCCACGTATTTGTTTAAACTGTCACCAACCTCACTGTAAAACTTAATGACTATAAAACCTGGCAGGAGGATCCCCAGCATGAGTAGGAACAAGTGTAAAAAAAAAAAAAAAAAAAAAAGCCCGCTAGGCTATTTTCATCCCAGCATGACTGAAATCCACGTTTCAAACCCCCTGTGAGGCAAACAGCAAATGAGACACCACAGGGACCGTTCTGTTGAAAATAGAAAGCAGCAGTTCCTGACCGCCTTTCTTTCTTTCTTTTTTAATTTTTATTTAATTTATTTATTCAGATTACAACTAAATTGTTATCCCACCACTGTATCCTCCCCCGTTCCTCCCTCCCTCCCTCCCTCCCTCCCTCTTTCACCCTATTCGCTTCCCTTAGGCATTCAACCCAGGATTTCTACTCGGAGCCCCCCTCCCCTTCTCCCTCCCTCGCCCCCCAGGCCGGTTGGGCAGGATCAGGCACCAGCCGGAGGTAGGGAGGCGGGTCCTGCCCTGAGGGCGCTACCAGGCCTCCTGAGATGGTGCAGGCCTGGGGTCCGACCCTGCACATGGCCTCCCCTCAGAGGACAAGGGCGCGCGGGCCCTGCACCCCAGGATGCCCGGAGGGGACCCCGCAGAGAGCAGAGGAAACTGCCAGGAGCTCGCGGTGCCGCCCGCGCCCTGGGCCCGCAGAAGAACCCGGAGGCCGGCTCGCTGCAGCGTCACGTGACGGGAAGGGGGTGTGGCTTGACGCCCGGGCTGGGGGCGTGGTTGGGAGAGGGGGCGGGCCCTGGAGTGTGAAGGCTCGTGGCGGCTCGTGGCGCCCCAGAGAGGCGGTGTCAAGGCGGATGACAGCATTCGGCTGCGACGCGCTCCCAGCTGGGCGGCGGTGGTAGCGGCAGCAGCCCGAGCGGCAGCGGCGTTCGACTTGGCCGCCGCCGAGGGCGGCAGCGGCAGGGAAGGAACGGGGTCCGCCCTGGCCCTCGGGCCGAGGGCTCGGAGTTCCCTCGCCGCTCGGGGCCGAGCCCCGGCCGCGGCTAGACGGTGCCCTCCGCCGGGGCTGCCTCGCAGTTGCCGCCGGCGACCGCGACCGAGAGAAGTTGGGGGGTCCCACCGGACGCTAGGGCCCGGGACCCCGGCGTCGCCGTGATCCCTCCCGCGGAAGCCTGCTCCCTGCGAGCTGCCGCCTCAGGGGCTCCGCATCGGTGAGTGGCTCTTGTCCGGAGTTGGGGGGCAGCGGAGTCGTGCCTTTGTGGGGAGTGGGGGTGGCTGTCCTCTCCCTCAGTCCCATGTTCCGAGCTCGGGCTGTGGGCACTCCCGCCCGGGGCACCCCGCGCCGCGAGTTCCTCTCCTGCTCCTTTGTCCCTTTTTAGGAAGGGAGATTGGCAAGGCTGGCGGGGGTGGCGTGTTTTGGGGCCCACGGTAGGTGCGTCTGCAGCGGCACAAAGCCCAGCGGGGACCTGGGATGGGGGCGGGGGCGGCTCGGCGTTCTGGGTCCCGAGTGTCTGCCCCTCCCGAAGTTTGACAGGGCGACCGCTGGGCTCGCCGGAAGCCCCCGCCCCGGGGGTGTGTGTGAAGACCTGGCGCTTTGTCGCCCGGGGCGGTTAAGGCAAGGCTTGGGGTTTTCCTGTGACAGCCCCTGAAGAGGCTGTGCCGCGCTCTGCAGACCGCACCCGCCTTTGCAGAGAGTGTCGCGGTGTTCCCTAAACCTCCGCTCCGGTGGCCTTCTTGCCACACTGGAGAAAAGGCGGGGTCCCTCGTTGCACTTTACGTCTTGTGCAGTAAGGTTCCAGGGAGTTTGATAATGGAGCATGCTTTTGCTTCATTGAGCAACCCACTCAAGACCGACTGATGAGAGGCAACAGTAGATGCAGATTTTCCATTCATTAAAGTCACTTAACACTTCTTTATGAGCGACATCTGCGTTGCGAAACATAACCCAATTTCATTTTAACTAAATGCCGTTTTAAATAAGAAGGAACTTGGGTTCCTTTCTAAACAGATGGGAAAACTTATCTGATGATATGAGCATGTCTGCTTTCAGCAACTTTGTGCCTTTTTGCTGCTAGAAAGACTTAAGTAACGTTTAGTAGTATTAAGAGTAATTTCACTGTAAACAGCCTCAAATTAGTGCAGCCCCTAATTAGCACTACTAAAGGTCTTTTAAGATAACCGTTTTAAACAGTTTTTGCCTCTTGGAGGCTTCCAGAGAGCAGGCCAGGAACAGGTAAATTGCTCGTTATGGTTCCTCCTCCCTTATGGTGTGTGCTGCCACATTTGATCGTGCTGAGAGACTGGGATCGGTTGCCCTGCTTGCTAGAACCTGTTTTGCAGTGAGATTATTAAGAATGCTAGTTTTATAAAACAGGTTGGAGAAGGACGGAAAAGGCCATGCAGTCTAAAATGCACTCTATTAAAAGTACACCTCATTTCCAGTGTGCTCCCCTCTTCTGGTAGCAAGTATGTAGAATGACTGCAGTGCGCTTGCTCGAGTGCTAGCGACGGGATAGATGAAACTCAAGACCTACCTAAAGGTCTTTAATTATGGAGATTAAGTTGTTGCGGTCAGATTCCATGTGAACAGTTTGAGCCACAAAGATCAACACAGGTGCCTAGAAATGCTTGTTTAATTAAAACTGGGCGTGGTTTACCTCTTTCATTGAGCTGTGATCATTACTAAATGTCTGATCTATGAATTTTTTTCTTAATTTAGAATTTTACTTTTTGTTTGTTTGCTTTTGTTTTCTGAGATGGGTTTTGTTGTGTTGCCTGGCTGGCCATGGTGTTCATTATATAGCTAAGGCTGGCCTTGGAACTTGTCAGAATCCTCCTGCCTCAGTCTCCTGACTGCCACCTGTGTTCCAGTGTGCCTGGTTTTTGTTACATTTTTGCAGCAAAGGAATGTTTCTTAACACATTCATGGGTTTTGATATTTGGTAAAATGTTTTTTGCTTCTGAATTCATCTTTGAATTGAGAGTTAAAAATATATTTGGCGATAGCTATGCAGTCCATTGAGATGTTCTCTTTCAGCTTGCTTTGGAAAAAGTGATACAATTATGAATTTATAGACTGTGCCATTACACAAAGATTTTTGCTTTTAAAGAACAAACTGCAAGATTTTAGCTAAACATTGAGTGATCTTAGTATGTTTCAGCTTGGTTTGGGTAACAACTAATCCATCACTAGTAGTTAACTCAGACAAAGAATTGATATTTTGATGTTTTATAATATTATTTTTGAAAACTTTTGCCCTTACAGCAATACCTGAAGGGTTTTGATTATGTCTAAAGTTTAAAATACGAATAACAATAATCTTGGCATACCAGGCAATCAAAGAACGACGACTAGCAATCATCCTGGCATCCAAGGGAGGGGGTAAGACAGTACCTCATTATAATATGATCTGTAAGTGAGATGTAAGTACAATGTAGAGCTTCTGAGATGCTGGGTGTGGCGTGTGTTAGGGATCCTGCACCTGGGAGATAGAGGAAGGGGCATTGCCTTGAGTTTGCAGCTTGCCCTGAGGTCCTATCTCAAAAAACAAGCAAACAACAACAAAAGAAACCAAACAGTACCCAAACCAACCAACCAACCAACCAACCAACCAAACAACCCCCCTCACAAACCTCTGAGGAGTGTTTACCATAGGTGGCTGAATGCAAGGAGAGCACCAGAAGAGCTTGGTTCTAGCAGTTGTGGTTGAAGCAGTTTTCTTGTGGATGGGACCATGGGTAAATAATCAGACTAATGTGTGCAGATTTCATGTCAGTATATAAGAACCACATAAAAGGTTTTTGATTTATCCTTCTACCTTAGTCTGTACTGCATACTCTCACAAACAATGAAATCAAAGATGCATTTAGAAGATACAATAGGTATTTTTCTTCCCAAAACTTACTGTGAGTCAGATACTTTGTAAAAAAAAAAAAAGTTCTTAATCTGGAACTCCATACTCCTAGGTCTTACCCTAGATAACTTTACCTTTTGTAAAAAGTAACTTTGGTTGGCCTGTTTTCGATTGTTGTTTGGGAGGCTTACTGCTTCCTTCTGCTGGCCTAGGCCTAATTTTGGAAGTGTCTAGCCTCCGTACAGTCTAATATAGGCCTCTGAGGCTTACTCCTTAATAAGCTCACCCTTAGCCTTACTTGTTCTTTCTGAGCTTTGGGCTGGCTGGTTCAACTCAGCTGTTCTGGCTCTGACTCCTCTCCCAGCTTACTGATTCAATCTGGCTGCTCTCTTGGCCTCTGACCTGCAGCTCTCGGTGATGTACACTCCCCACAATAGCAATAATCCATTTTGCTTACAAGCCAGTGAAGGCTCTCCAAAGTAGCAACAGTCCACTTTGTCCATCAGTTACTGTATGAAAAAACCGTCGTTCCGTACACTTGACTGGAGAACAAATGGAGCGTGAGAGTGTTGTTCAGAGTAGATACAGGTAGTGAGATGATAAAGGAAACAAGTTGTTTAATCTGGGAACCTCCTTGGAAAAGGGGATTTTTTCGAGACTCGGTTTCTCTGTGTAGCTTTTGGCTGTCCTGGACTTTAGACCAGGCTGGCCTCGAACTCAGAGCAATCCCCCTGCCTGTGCTTCCCTGAATGCTGGGATTTCAGGCATGCACCACCAGCTTGGAGATGGGGATTTTTATGTTAGGCTTTGGTATAGGTTGTGTATCTGAAGGTAACCAGTTATCTTGAGAGGGTAAGACAGAATGAGCCAGAACGGGACCAGAAGGTCAAAGCCACCTTGATGTGCAGAGTGGATTCAAGAACAGCTTGGACATGCTGACAGGATGGCTTTGCTACCAAGCATCATGACATGTATTTTGAGTTGATCCCTGGTGGGAGGAGACTTCCAGCTCTCTTAAATTGTCCTCTGATACACACACACACACACACACACACACACACACACACACACACACAACGTTGTCCACTGACCTCCACACAAAAGGATGTCAGTGTGGTCCTGCTCACACACCTGTACTTGCACACACTCCTATTCCGCCCACCCCCTACTCTGCTCTCTAAGTAAACAAACAGGTTCTAGGTGGAAGAGAGCTGTGCACTAAACAAGGACATGCCACAGTAGACTGTAGTTTTGATTGTGTGAAGCTACTGTAACTTTGGAGTTCAGCAGCTAATGGGGTCACAGCTATAAGCCGTTGAGTAGATAAAATGTTTGAGATCCTAAGAATGTCCATGTAGCGGAGGGTGCTGCTGACACGATGCTTTTATGTCATACACATAGTATATGCCACAGACTCTGTAAGGGCCAGGGGCCAAACCCGAGCTGCATGCGAGGATCTGGGGCCTGGAGTATGTGCTTAGGTGAACTCTGAACGTCTTCACGCCCCTGAACGCATCCCATCCCTGCACCCACTAGATTACAAGAGTACTTCTCTTAATTGTGACAACTGGACAACTGGAGAATGTTTTAAGATATCTTTAATTAAAAAACCTTTCCGCCCGTTAGGAAACCTCATGGGAGGTTGTTTTATGTACATGGAGTGAAGGAAAACTGTACTGCTTTGGTAAAGATCACAGTTTCTGTTGCTTTTTATTTATTGATCTATCTTTTCCTTTTGAGATAAGATCTCACTGTGTAGGGGCTGGAGAGATAGCTCGGTGGTTAAGAGCACTGTCTGCTCTTCCAAAGGACCAGGTTCAATTCCCAGCAACCACATGGCAGCTCACAACTGTCTGTAGTTCCAGTTCCAGGGGTTTTTGGCACCTTCATCCCAATGCACATAGAATATAATTAAATAAATTATTAGAAAGAAAGGATCTCACTGTGTAGCTGTGGCTGCACTGTGTAGTCTCAGTTGGGTTTGAACTTGGTGTGATTCTTTTGTTTGTCAAATGCTGGGATACAGCTAAATCCCATCATGCCTAACTTGTGTTGAATCTGACCCAATCTTTATCAGTTTCCCTTGTGAAGCCTCCTCCAAACACCTGTGATGCTGGGAATCAAACCTTGCATACTCTTAGGCAAGATTCTGCCAGTTAGCTGTTAGGCCAGGTGAAGGCATTACAAAAATGTTCAGTTTTTTCTTTTCCTCCTAAAATTATGTCTACTTTATATTTTCTATACAAGCACATTTTCCACTGTGTATCTCTAGCTCTGCATCATGTCCTGAGGTTGTTTGTAAATGATAAAAGCAAGTGATGTTGACACTAGACCTATATAAATATGATTATGGCTGAGTCAGGGAACATGGGCAGATTAGGATTCCTTTTTCCATAGTTTTTATTGTGTAGCTCCTAAGTTATTTGAAAAAACAGTTGATAAAACCAAGGTTCCTAGAAGTTTTATCAATTCTGACCATTGTAATTTTTTAGAAAGTTGGGTAGGACTTCCTGTTTTTCTTATTTCTAATTGTCCTCTTTTCTTACTATATACATACACTTCTTTCTGTCTCAGCCTTCCGCAGCTGTTTCCTGATTCCACTCCATTAGCTATGAGACTGTGTTTAGACAGTTTGCCCTTTAGGTCTCTTTGTATAACTTCCTTTTGTTATATTGTTTGTTTTGAGACAGGGCTCAAAAATGTAGTCCAGGCTCACCTACAACTCCAGATGACCCCGAATTTACAGCAGTCCTCCTGCACCCAGCCTCTTGAGTGCTAGAATTACAGGAGTGAGCCAGCATGTCCAGCCGTCATTCTAAAACTCTTTAGTTGGATAAGATACCCCCCTTTTGCCTCTGTATTCTTTGGAGGCATGCCTTCTCATGGTGTGTGTGCTCCGGTCTTGCTGTTTTTCTGGCTAAGCCGGCCAGTTAGCAGGCCCCAGTGGTCCTCCGGTCTGAGTCTTCTGGTTTGGGGCTCCTTCAGCCCTGGGATTACAGGCCACGCTGCCTGCTTTTTAGGGTGCTGGGGATCCAAATTTAGCCCTCATTCTTGCTCAGCAAGTGTTCTTTCCTGTTGAGCCACGTCCTCAGCTCACTTTTGTTCTTTCTGAGACAGCGAATCACGTAGCCAACACTTGGCTTGAATTCACTTCACAGCTGAGGATGATGGTAAACTTTTAAACAATATACTGTTAGGATCTAACTGCTGCTCTGGCCGTGGCACAGTTGCAGCCTTTCCCCAGATACCAGCAGCACCCCAGTGACACACTGAGTCTCCAGCTAACAGGTTTCCAGGGACCGCGGTGTTGGACCTGGGGAAATAGACATCAAAGGGCATTTGTTTTGGTGCGAACATCCTATATCTACCTCCTTTCCCTGCCTCTTGCCTGGCAATCAGAGGGCCTGGCTATAGACTTGTGTTTTGAAACCGTTCTATCCTCAGAAAGGTGGACTATTGTACACGGTTGCCGGCAGAGTGTGGCTTACAGGCATTGCCCAGTGTTACAAGTTGTCTGTCCACTATGCCCTTGGAAATGGTCTGCCTTCATTTTCCTGCTGGCTTGTCTGTCTGTCTGAGAATGATTCTGCTTATCCTTCCTTTCATGTTTGTGATGCTTGCTCTGTCTTTAGAGCCTCCCTTTTGCCCCGTGCCTAGCATTTTGCTGACGTTAATCAACACATTTTGTTTTCTCCTTATGCTGTACTAGTATCCCCAGCTCTCCCCGTGGCCAGGTCTTGTTTTTGTGATCATTCTTTTCCTGCTTAGTTTCCCCTTGGCTGCCTGCTGGTTGTCGGTTGACCTGAGTGGCAAGGGCTGGGCGTCCTCCCCCACTTCCACCTGTGTGAGGCTTTCCCTCTGAGCAGGAGCTCTGGATAGAGCATCTAAGATCAGGACAGTAGACTGTCTTTTGGCTGGCTTTGTTAGGGTAAGCGGGAGGAAGCTAGCTACTAGAGCTTTGGCCTTTTACATGCCAGATGATTTCACATGGTGCCAGCATCCCTGCCTAACTTTCATTTTCTCTTTGGAGAAAAGATGTAGGAATTAAAGAAAGCAAAAATAAAAACCTGGGCACAGTGGGCGAATGGTTGCCAAGCACCTGTGATGCTTTGGGTTTTATTCCTAGGACCACCAAAGCCACCTACAAAAGAAATAGACCTGTCAGTTCCGAGGAAAAGCTGCTTTGAGCCTAGAGATTTAAGAGCCTGGTTGCTTGATACATTCAGTATGTTTATTAGTACCATATTGCTCATCACTTATTTTGTAGGACTTCATAACTCATGACAGTAGTTGTTTCAAACTTTTCAACTGAAATTCATCATTTTGTGATTTTCATTAAATGCGGAAGACACATTATTGCCAAAATAGTCACAAAGGCAGATGAAATGGCCCGGGGAATAAAAGTGCCCACTGTGCAAGGCTGACCTCATGAGTTTGATCCCTAGAACACAAACGGTAAAAAGAGACAGATGACTACTGAAAGTTGTCCTCTGGTAAATATACTGCGACATGTGCGCCCCCCCCCCCCCCCCGCAGCACATATAAAATAGCAATAAAATTTAAAAAGTCATTTATGTTTTCTAACCTTGAGGTTGATTAGAATTCCTTTTAGGAATAGACTTATAGTCTCCACCATTACTTATTTTGGGTAGTTATTGTTAATATGAATAGTAAAAGTTGTGTTGGTTTTCAGAGGCCTTTTTTGATTTGGCATATAGAATTACCTTGTTGACTTAAACTATAAATTAAAAATAATGAGTACTTTGGTTGTAGTAATGTATACCTAGAATTAAAACCAAGGAACATCAAGGCCAGAATTAGGTAGGTATTCAACTACATATTTTTCTTTTATGGCCATGTTAAAAAGCTATTCGAAATCTTCATTAAATCTGAGGAAATTCTTTTTGGAATGGAATATCAGTAATAAACTTATATAAGATATTTGAATTAAGATTAACTCTTACATTTTAAGCTTTGATTATTAATATGTTTTCAGCTTAAGTATAGATATGAATTTTTACCTGTGGGAAACTGAGTAACTCATTAAGTTTATTATAAGTGTTGCCATATTTAATGAATGAGAAACACATTTATCTTTTCTAGTTCTTCAAGTCAAAACAAGGTTAATATTTTTCTTAATAAGAAACTTTCAAGAAAACAGAAAAAATATAGAGAATCAGGTAATTTTTTTTTTTTTTGAGACAGGGTTTCTCTGTGTAGCCTTGGCTGTCCTGGACTCGCTTTGTAGACCAGGCTGGCTTCAAACTCACAGCGATCCACCTGCTTCTGCCTCCCGGGTGCTGGGATTACAGGTGTGAGCCACCGCGCCTGGCTGAGTCAGGTAAATTTCAACTACTTTAAAATATATATCTTTTAAAACATTTAAACATTTTAATACATAGAACTAAGCCATTAGTATGTGGTTTATAGCAACATAATTGGGAGCACATATTTAAGGAGGACTTGAATTACTCTTTGAGACGCCTATGGATAGGCCCAAGGATCCTAGTGTTTCAGGAAACAGCGTCTGTGAATAGACACACTAGGGAACTCAGAATCCTGGTGGAAGTGTGCTGTCTAGGTAGATGCATGGCCGTGACAAGCACTTACTGCTCAGGGGCTTAGTAAGGAAGAGTATTGGGGGCAGGTGGTCTTTAGGATTCTCTTGAGGAAGATATTATTAAGGGATGAGCATCCACATCAGGTAACATGCTGAACCAGCATAATCCTTATAACAATTCTGGAATAAATGCTATTGCCACTTTACAAATGGAATTAACTTCAGTGTTTATAGAAGCCGTGTTTAAGTGAAGCATTTGGCTCTGTGGCTGCTAAGGAGCCAAGTGAGAAGTTGAGCCTTGACCTGCTGTGTTGTGTGGCCATGTTCTTTTTAGTATGACACACAGCTTTCCATGTTGTAATATTAGACCATCGGTGTCATTCTTAAAAGTTGTTCCATCTCATAATCTGTAGTTTGCCATAAGCTTGGTTTCTGTCACATTGTGTCACTCGGGAAAACTAGTCATACATCAGACCTGTCTGTGGCTTGTGCCCAGAGTACAAATATGATCAGCTTTTCAATAGATAAATCAGAACTTATGTATAGTAGGTGATTAATGAATCCAAAATTATCTTTAATTTGTTTTAGAAATATTGTTCAGAAACATATTTAGGACCTTCCCCTCCCCCCACATGGGGTCCCATTTAGCCCAGGCTGGCCGTGAACATGGAATAGCCAAGCCTGGTCACTACCTTCCAAGTATGTGGTTGCAGTCATATGCCACTATGCCCAGACTTTCTTTTAGTGCCTTTGACCTTATTATTTTAACATAGATTCTGTGGGGTAAATTAGATCTTTTGGAAATTAGTTTGATATTTGGGAAAAAACCGGAAGTCATTCTTAACCAAACTATCCTCACTTAGGAAGCAAAATGAGGATTGCCAGTTTAATTAACCATGGTGAGCGGTGACTGCAGGCGCCAGTTTAGTTAACCATGGTGAGAGGTGACTGCAGGCGCCAGTTGAGTTAACCATGGTGAGAGGTGACTGGAGGAAGAACATTCTTTCAAGGTGACAAGAAAAGAGTAGTTTCAAAATTGCTTTGTGTGCTGGTAGTTTGCAGAGTCTGGCTGGGTGGTTCCTGCCTGTGATAGAGCATTCAGGAGCAGGGAGGAGTGTCAGGAGTTTGAGGCCTGCCTGGTTATATAAAACCCTGTCACAGAAAACAAAACGACAACAAAAATGTAGCTACTGTGAATGGAGCTGGCTTTTTTTGTGTGTGTGACTTGTTTTGTGAACAGGGTCCCATGGCTGTCTCAAACTTGCTGAACTCCTGGTTATCCTGAGATTATCCAATTACAGGCCTGTGTTCCCATGCCTGCTTGAGCTAACCTTTATACCGATGTAAATGGGTAAAATTACATCCCGAGATGCCTTTGTTAGTTCTGATGCCTCTTTGGGTTGGTGCTGTGCTCATCTGGCACTGTACTGCAGAAGAATAAGCTGGTGAATGAATTCCTTCCATTTTAAAGATTGTCATTTTGTAGAACAGTTTGCAGAAGTTTGCATGATAATTATTGGTTAAATATAACTAGTGTTACATAATTTTTGATTGTCTGTGGCTTGTATAAATCCTAGCAGCTACCCCATCTGAGTGCACTCCTTAATGCAGTCTTACATCTAAGTGTAATTTTATCTGAGGAACTTGAGATGCTGGAGGTTGGTAGAGTGTTTGCCTAGCATTCAGAAGACCCTGTTCGTTCCTCAGCATTGTCTAAATCAGGCCTGGTGGCGCGCGCCTGCTGCCTAAGGAGGGAGAGGGAAGAAGGTCAGACGCTGCACGGTGCCTGTGGCAGTACAGCAGGCTGCAGGTTATGTTTAGCTGGCTGAAACTCTTCCGAACGCTAACAAACCAGACAGCAACCCCCTTAGACTTAGAGGGTGCATTATTCCCCAGCTGCACGCCATTTGAATGTGAGCAGTGCGCTGAGTTCAGGCACTAAGGATAAGCAGATGTGATTACAGAGGGCTTTGTGTGTCATTCTAGCCTCACGGTGTTACTTTCCCTTTAAAATTTCCAGATGGTTGAATTTGATGATGTATCCTCATTTCTAAGGATTAAAAGATAAGAAGAATGTCTGCAGTGCCTTTCAATTTCCTTGTCTTTTTTTTATCAACTTATTTTGTTATTTTGTGACAGGGACTTGTTTCTGTTAATCAGGATGGCCAGGGACTGTCATCACAGTCAAATACCCAACTCTCAGCCCTCGACTGCTGGGGTTGTAGGTACCCTCACCCCAACCCCTGCCCCACAATGCCTAGCTTTCTATTGCACTTCAATGTGTTTCCTTTTGTGCTTCCAAGAACAGTCACTATTACAAGGCCTTAATCAAACAGTGCAAATCACTGTGCCCGGAGCCAGCAGTGCAGTAGGGGCTCCGTGGTTGTGTGGTGTGCCCTCTTTGAGCTTGTGTATGTGTGGGAGGGGAGAGAGCGCCGTAAACTAAAACCACAGCTCCCTTTGGAATCTCCATTGTGGGCATTTCTAACAGGAAGGAGTTACAGGATGCCGTAAGGATGTGCTGACCTAGGGAATGAAGAGATCCAAAGAAGCTGACATGAACTGAAGGAAAAAATATTTCTGGCAGGGCATCTTGGCCTTTGCTAAGAACTGAAAGAATTCGCTGTGCCTGGGAGGGAAATGTGTGAAAAGAGTGGATAGTAAAGTGGTAATACTGGGGAACAGGACTGGATGACCAGCGGCGTGAGAATACCTAAGAGCTCTGTCTGCCTCCTGACCGCTAATGCGCAGACTCCAAGGCAGGATACCGTGTAGCCCAGTAGACCAGGTTGGTCTCAGACTTTCAGTGTAGCCACGGATGACTTTGACCTTTGGATATGTAGACCACAGAGATCACCTGCCTCTACCTCCAAAGTGCTGTGTGCACCCATACCCTGGCTGTCTTGAACTCTTGATATTCTTGCCTCTGACTTGTCTGGCATCACAGATGTGTATTGTCATACCCAACTAAGAGTTGTGACTTCTGTGATAAGATTTCTTGAGTTCACAAGCCCACATTCCTGTTCTACCTGTGAATTGCCTTGGTATGGAGCTGCTTTGTCACTAGGGTAAGCTTCATGGCACTCCAGGCTGCTCAGACCCTTGGCTGTTTATGGATGAACATCTGTTCAGGGACCAGTATGTCCTGTAGCTTGCTGTGCCTGAAGGAGCAGTACATACGCTGTGCTTCATACTCCCAGCGTGAACAGCCAGAGATCAAGGTACTCGTGTGGAAGATGCTGGTACACTGACAGGGAGGTGCTGAGGAGCTGTGCTGTGAGGAGGAAGTCTTCCCCTGGCCATGAATGACCTGGATTGCTACCTGCCCTGCATACCTACCATAAAGTCACTCACAGCTCATTGCTGTGGTTGTCTGTTGGTGTCCTCCAAGCTGCACAAGACTATACATCATTTTTGTTTTGTTTTGTTTTCCAGACAGGGTTTCTCTGTATAGCCTTGGCTGTTATGGACTTGCTTTGTAGACCAGGCTGACCTCAAACTCAAATCAATCCACCTGCCTCTGCCTCCCAAGTGCTGGGATTAAAGACATGCGTCACCACATCCGGCAAGACTATACATCTTGTGTCTATGTATGTTGTGGAATGGGAAGCATTTACTTAGTGAGGCAAGGCCTTGTGTTTGATCTCCAGCCCCAGAATGAATGCAGGGCCTTCAGAGCCAGAGACGCGAGGATGATTCTGAGTCATCTTAGACATTTTGAATCTGGGGCCCAGCAGCTAAAAGTGCTTTGTTTTCCAGAGGAGCAGAGTATAGTTTCCTGCACCCAAGTAGGGCAGCTTACTACTGCCTGTAACTTCTGCTCAGGCCATCTGATATTCTTTGTGGCCTTTGGGGCATCTGCACACATGTGGTACACGTATACACATCACGTGCACCAACCACATGGCAATTAAAAAAATTTTTTTTTTTTGGTTTTTCAAGACAGGGTTTCTCTGTGTAGCCTTGACTATTCTGGACTTGCTTTGTAGACCAGGCTGGCCTTGAACTCACAGTGATCCGCCTGCCTCTGCTTCCTGGGATTAAAGGCATGTGCCACCACCGCCCGGCTAACAATTAAACCTTTTAAAAAAAGATTTTGAAATTTTGTGGTGGGCCTTTTGGATTTTTTTTTTTTTTTTGGTTTTTTGAGACAGGGTTTCTCTGTGTAGCCTTAGCTGTCCTGGACTCACTTTGTAGACCAGGCTGGCCTCGAACTCACAGCGATCCGCCTGCCTCTGCTTCCCGAGTGCTGGGATTAAAGGCGTGCGCCACCACCGCCCGGCTACTTTTGGATTTTTTTTTTTTAAATACAAGTTTTAGGCTGGTGATTAGGACAGAAAATACCTGCATGAAAACAGTAGTTTAAAAGAGAAGAGAGTAAGGCTGGCGTGGTGGTGCACACCTGTAATCCCAGTGCTCAGGGAGGCAGAGGCTACATCTCTGAGTTCTAGGCCAGTTTGGTCTACAAAGCAAGTCCAGGACAGCCAAGGCTACACAAAGAAACCCATCTTGGGGGAAAAATAGAATAAAGATAAAGAGCCCAGAAAGTGGTCACACACATGTTAATTCCAGCACATGAAGGTTGAGGCCAGCATATTGACAATTCCAGGCCAGCCTCTGGGCTACATGGTAAACTCCAGTTTAGAAGGATAGGTCCTGCTCTTCCATGCATTAGAAGGAAATTGGAAGAAAACATAATTTTCTCACTTCAGACACCTCTTTAAACTGTGACAAAGAAGAGTCAATCACGTTGACGTCTTCCATTGTAAGAGTCTGGTGTCAGCTGCTGTGCTCTGAGTATAGTTTGTTGCCCCCAAAATGCATGTTGGATTGTGGTCATGAATGTAAGAGAGATGATGGGACCTTTAAGAGATTGTTAGAAATGATTCCTATCTTTCTCAGAAGAGATTTACTCTCCTGAGTGGCTGCCCCTCCTCCTGTTCTCTGGCACACTCACCCGCCCTGTATGCAGATTCAGCTTTCCACTTGCACCACTCATGCTTACCTGATCTCCTGAGTCTGTAAAACCACAAGCCAAAAGTATCTTTCCTTTAATTCCGCAGTTCCAGACATTTTGTTACAGAATCAGAAAACAGACTAAGACAATTAGGTGTGTAATACTATCTTACTATTGTGCCTGCTAATTCTGAAGTGAGCTTGTTCATCGTTGTCTTCAGCAGCCTTCACGGAATGGTATAATGTAGTAATATTTAAACTTACAGAGGAGATTCAGGTAGGGATATGTGGCCTGTCAAAATGCTCTTTTAAACACGAGTATAGCCAGTTTGACAGACATGCCACTGTGATGCAGGCCTGTAATCCCCAGTGCTAGGGAGCTGGAAACAGGAAGATCGGGAATTCAAGATTACCACTAGCTACATGAGACCCCATCTCAAAAGAAAACAAAACACTTGAATAATGGGTATATAACTAAATAATTTGTAGATCACAAAACACCTTATAAATAAAATCTATTTATTCTAACGTGTTAGAGTTATTCTAATAAAAACTATGCTGTCTTTTAAAACAACAACCAAAGAGGGAAAACAAAACAGATTCTCTCGTACCCTAGGCTGACCTTGAGCTTCTATTCAAACTCCTACATGTGTGGATATGGATCACAGGTGTGGACTACACCTTACTGAGGCTATGATAGTCATAAGGGAAAGCCACTTTTAAAAATTACTTATTTTAGTTTTGAGACAGTCTTACTCTGATTCTCAGGCTAGCCTTGAATTAAAGCAGTTTTCCTGCCTCCCTAATGTTACTACAGTCAGCTGAGATGACCACATTTAATGCGAAGACCAGTTAAGGCCATTTCAGTCTCAGGGCTGGTTATAAAGTGGTATTCTTGAGTTTGTGTGTTTGATGGGGGGAGGGAGGAAGGAGGTGTGAAGAGAATATGGACTTCAGCTATTTTCTGATTTTAACCCAGACTTATTTAGTTTTAAACTGCCCCCCCATTTTAATTTATTTTTTGAAACAGGGTATCTCTATGTGTAGCAGGGTACAGGATCTGCCTGCCTGTGCATCCTGAATCCTGGGATTAATAATATTCAGCCGCACAACCAATCACCAGTCTTCATCATTCTGTACCATCCTGCACTAAGTGTAAAGTCCAGTAGCTATGGAAACTGGGTCTTCAGCCACCAGACTGTTTGAAGTAGTCTTAATAGCCCCAGTTGGTCTTACTGTCTTTTGTCCTCCTCCTGTTCTGTCTTTCCGTGAACACAGCAAGTGTATGCATGTACATATTTGCATGTGGGATATTCTAGAAGCAGAATTAGAGCTATGTTTTAATGCTAGTTTTCCAGTGTTCCCACCTGTCAGTTTTAATTGTTAGTAAGTCATCATTGAGTTTCGTCTTAAAGCAAAACTGAAGAGGCTTAGGACCCAGCCCCCTGCTCGGTGGTTTGGACACATGAGGTAGTCATTTCTGTGCTTGGTTTCTTCATCTGTAAAATATACGGTATTGAAGGGCTAATTTGAAGTTTCCTAATAGCTCTGAATTGCTATTGAGGAATGCTAGAGATTTAAAGCATAGACATTTCATTGTATTATATGTGGAAAGTGATTATTTCGATTTAGCTGTGAACACTTAAAGGAATAAGCTCTTGGCAAGCTAAAAGTGATGGCGGAGAAGGGTGGGGCAGGTCAAAAAGACCCTTATTTCCTAGTGTACCCAGCAGGTGGGTCTGCTTCTTTTAAGGTCACAGTGAACTAAAATTGGAAAAAATAACTTCCTTGAAGCTATGCCAGGCTTGAATTTATTTTTGATTGAAAACTCAACTCACAGTTTGGGGGAGGTGTTGGGAATATATGATTGTACTACAGATGGTTCTTAGACCTGTGACCTGGCCAATCTTTTTCTTTTTTTTTTTCTTTTTTTCTTTTCTTTTCTTTTTTTTAAAGAATTATGTCATCTTCTCACAGCGAGTGCTTTGGAAAAGCTGGGTGGGGGGTCCAGGCATGAGAGTCACTGATAGAAAGCCAGGGATGTGCTTCCTACTCATTGGCTTCTGCCCTCACACTATTTGCTAAGCTTGCCTGGGGAAAGCAGTCTTTGTGTTAGGAATTGTTGGGTGTTCTTTTTTTTTTTTCTTTTCTTTTCTGTCTTTGAGCGACCACATAGTAGGGGAGGAGGTCCTCCTTTGTCCTCCTTTGTCTTAGACCTAGGGGAGGGGAATAGGGTGAAAGCAGGAGGATACAAGTGATGGGATAACAATTGAGTTGTAATCTGAATAAGTTAATAAAATTAAAATAAAAAAAGAATTGTTGGGTGAAGGCGTTAGTTTTGAATTGCCATTACTTGTTTATTATAACTTACTGTATGTTTACTAAAGCATGACTTTGGGGCTAAGAG
This sequence comes from Acomys minous, assembly GCF_964271855.1. NCBI lineage: Eukaryota > Metazoa > Chordata > Mammalia > Rodentia > Muridae > Acomys > Acomys minous. The sequence goes on from NC_140490.1 coordinate 111,752,906, forward strand.
CAGGTTACATACCTATAATCTTAGCATGTGGGTGCATTATGCCAACAGGGGGATCAGGAGTTTAAGCTGCTGTTGGCTCTGTGGTGAGTTTGAAGTCAGCCTGGCTGCATGAGGCTGTCTAAAAAGCTGAAAAAACAGAGGGCAGGTTTTGTTTTCTTGCCTTTAGTGTTGTGAATTGTTGATTCTTATTTCCTTGCAGTTGTTCACCTTCATAGGTCCTTGAGTTTTTGTCTCCGTTTCCGTGTTTCTTGGGCACTTATTTTTTATGTGTATCTGTGTGCACATAAGTGCACGTGTGGCGGCCAGAGGATGCCTTGTAGGAGCTGGTTTTCTTCTTGTGCCCTGTGGGGCCTGGGCCACGCTTGGCAGCAAATGCCTTCACCACCAAGCCACCTCACAGGCCCCGTCTGTTTAGCTTTGCTCTTTGTTCATGTGCTCTTTGCCCACTAACATGCTAGATACCATTCTTTCGATCCATTTTTTTTTCCTTTTTCTTTTTCTTTTTTTCTGAGACAGGATTTCTCTGTGTAGTCTTGCTATCCTGGACTTGCTTTGTAGGCCAGGATGGCCGGGAACTCAAAGCAATCTGCGTGCCTCTGCCTTCCGAGTGCTGGGATTACAGGCATGCGCCACCGCGCCAGGCCTTGGGCTCCATTTTGTTTGGTGCTAGAGATAGGTAGAACACAGGCTGGATGTTTCAGGCCAGCACTCCACCAAGGAACTTCACATTAGCCTTTGTATACTTTGTTCCTAATTTGAATTTGGCATCCCCACCCCCAATACAGTTTTCTTAAGAGATACAAATAAACACGGGTAGTAATAACTGAGGAAAGTGGTGCCTCTAGCAGGGGCTTGGGCAAGGAGAGCTTTAAGTTTCCTTTTTAACAAGCCAGTCAATGTGTAAATGGAGAGGGAAGATGAGCCTGCATCTTTAACTAAAGAGCTATAGACAGTTGATAGGTTCTGAGAGTCGGCGAGTTGCCTTTCCTTAAGGGTGTGGGCTGGGAGGTACGCTCGCTTCAGGGGTGGCCCCACGCCTATTCGTGTACAGGGAGCACAGACTGGAGTTTTCCACATAAGAGAAGGAGTTTGTGGTCTTAACCTCCTAATCTAACCCTTCTGCCTTAATGCGGGGACTATAGGCCTGTGCCACCAAGCCTGAAGAGTTTTGTTTTTTACATCTTGATTTCCAAATTAACTGAATTGAGATTCTGGAAAGAAAAAAAAAAAAGCAAAAGGCTTTCAAAATTAGTGAAGCACATGGTGACAGATGCACAGCAGGTCCATATGTTGTGTATCTATTATTATAGTTAATCATTATTTTTGCTTTAGAGAAGAGCTGTGGCTCACCTCCAAGAGAGTGAAACTGAATATGGATATTCACATTGTTTTTCAACAGGAAGAGCTCTCTTTCTGGTGAATATCTTTGTCTCGTACATAACATAGCATCTACTAGATGAAGAAGCTGCAATTCTGGGTGTTACTGTGAAGTTTAAACGGATATTTGCATCAGATGGAAGACACTCCGACTTCTCTTTCTCCCATATTTGGACTTGATGCCATAGGCACACTAATTTTGCCATCTCCTCACGCCTGCTCCTTTCCGCCTCCGTGCTTCTGCACAGCACCAGCCCTCCACCTGCCGAACACTCCCTTCTCTGAGTCCATTTCCTTTTCCCCTTTCAAAACTTGCATCCAAAATTATCTCCTCTGGAGAAGGCCTTTCACCATTTCCTCCACTTAGCGCTTACTGTCTTTGCTTTACCTTAACACAGATGCAGGGTTCAGTTCTGTGACTTGCCAGCACCCATGCAGTGCTAAGATTACCTGCCCTATCTCATGTCACAGCTGTTCTGGGACCTCCTTCCATTGCACAGGTAGGGCAACGGAGTGCGTGCTACCTCTCCTTTTACTGCATGCATTCCTTTAGGCATACTCTTAGGTTTAGCTGTGCTAACATTTGAATATTTCCCCCATCATTTAAAAAGGTGTGTGTGTGTGTGTGTGTGTGTGTGTGTGTGTCTTTTAAGACAGCTTCTCATTTTGTTGCCCAGGCTGGTCTTAATTCACTAGGTAACAGGCTGGCCTCAAAGTCATAATGATCCTCCTGTCTCCACCTTTCAAGTGCTGGACTTAGAAGTGTGTACAGGGTGCCCAGCAACATTGCTTGTGATAGTGTAGTCTTGCCTTTCTCTCTGTAATCATATGTTAAAATACAACCTAAAGCCCCAGCTACTTTATTCAGGTATGGTGTGCATGAAATTTTAAAAAATCCCCATTTTAAGTAACAATTTGCATTGTTATATACACCCATGAAACTAGCACGAGAATTTAGACAATTTTTCCAGTAGCTCTTTAAAATTCCCTCCTGCCTCTTCCTTTAATTTCTCTTCTTTCCCACTTTACCCCAGATAACAGCTGATTGGGGTTCTGTCTCAACACTCTGTATTACTTGTGGCTTGTTTTTTGTTTCTGGCTATTATAAGAAGCTGCTACAGAAATGAAGTCCATGTTACATGTCTTTTCATTTCCCTTGGGCCTACAATGGAGGAGTGTTTTATTTGGTTCTTGTCATCCTCGTCAGTCCTTTTATATTGTCATTTGACAGTATTTTAGCTGTCCTTGTCATCCTTCAGTAGTATGACACCGTGGCTCTTCTTTGACTAGTGGAACTGAGCATCTTGCTCGACTTAGCCATATAGACTGTTTCGTACTGTAGCCTATGAGGCTTTGTGCTCAGGGCAGTCCTGCCTTGCCGCCTGAGTGCTGGAGTTATGGATGCAATCTAGAATCTTGCCTCTAGAACCTTGAATCTGCTGTCAGATTAGTGCTGCTTCTCATCTTGTGTTTCTTTCAGATTCAATTCTTCTGTTGACTTAAAATTAGTTCTTGAGATCTTATTAATTTGTATTTTATGTGCATAGGTGTTTTGTCTGTGCACCACACGTTTGTAGAGTTCCTGAGGGAGGAGATCAGAAGAGAGGCTGTCTTAGAAGTCGAGTTACAGCTCGTTGTAAGCCACCAGGTGATTGCTAGGAACAGGACCTAGGTCCTCTGAAAGAGCAGCAGGTGCTCCCCGGGGCATCGTTCTAGCACCTTCCCATTGACTTAATAATTACTTTTATCTTTTTTCCCCTGAGACAGGTTTCACATAGAGTAGTTTTGTGTCAAACTCTTCTGTAACTGAGGATGATTTTGAACTTCTAGTTCCCTTCCTCTACCACGTAAGTGTTGGAATTCAGGTGTCTACTGTCATCCTGGCTTTCTACTGTGATGGGGCATGCATGGCAATCACTCTACATCTCTAACCCTACAACTACAAGTTGGAGCAAGAGCTTGATTTTTATGCTGTCTGGCACATGACATTCAGGTTCTCCCCCTCATAGTTGAGGTTTTTGGTCTCCTGAGCAGAAGTTTTTACCAATCTCTCCAGCGGAGACTTACGGTTGCCATTTCTAGGGCACGAGATTGCTTGTATTAAGGAAGAAGCAAAGTACGCTGAGCTGGTCAGTGGATTAGTCAGTGGTTGGTGCTCTTTAGCTACACTGTCACTGGTTTCAGCAGCTAACCATGGCACACAAATGTGTGGCTTGCGGCTGCATTGGTTGTTTTTTCTTTTCTTTATTTTTGAGACAGTCACACTATATGGCCCTCACTAGCCTAGAACTAAGCTGGCCGTGAACCGGAAGGGATCTGCCTGTCTCTGCCTCCCATGTACTGGATAGAAGGCTTATGCCGCTATACCTGAGGATTGGTGATTTGGGGCTGCAGTAACTAAAGTTGTGTATTAGGAATGTAGGATGTAAATATCAAATTTGGAACTTGGGGTGTAGCTCAGTGGTAGAACTATTTCTATCATAGGCCAGACCTTAAGTTCTATTCCTCCAGTGAGAAGACCTGCTACTTGTCAGGAAATGAACTTGTAACTTTTCAGTACTTTAAAATCGACTGCTACTTTCCCTCACTAGCGTGTGCATTTTCACAAATGCATCCTAGCCTTCCCAGAAGCTGTCTTCTGCACCAGCATTGAAGGATGGCAGTAACTGTTGCTGGTACAGTAGTAAGTAGTGGGATGTTGAGTGGAAGAAAATGTTAGATGCTGATCGAGTAGGTATAAAGAAAGTAACAGGTTCATATTAGTGTATACTTTGTGAAGAGGTTTGGCTGCGTTGAGACAGTCTTGCTATGTAGCCCAGGCTGGCTCATAGTTTTCCTTCCTCTACCACTGAAATACTGTACTTGCAGGCCACAGCCACTGTGACTACCTGCATGAGAACCCAAGATGATTTTCAAAGAGCACCCAAATGCTTTGCTCTTTTCCCCTTGCTTAAGACACTTTACTTTACCGTAAAAATAACAAGAAAACAACACATTATTATTATTATTATTATTATTATTATTATTATTATTACTTTTTAAATTATTATTAATTTAAAATATTATTTTATATGCCTGCCTGTGCACCACTGTGTTGTCCATAGAGGTCAGTAGAGGGCATCAGATTCCCTGGAACTGGGATTACAGATAGTTGTGAGCTACCACAAGTGTGCTGGAAATCAACCCAGGTCCTTAAGAAGAACAGCCAATGCTCTTAATCACTGAACTTTATCTATCCAGACTTTGTAGTTTTTTTTGTTTTCCCCAGGAGACAGGATCTTGCTCTGTAGCTTAGACTGGCCAGGAAATTACGTAGCTGAGGCTAACCTCAAACTCAATTCTGTGCCTCAGCTTCTTAAACCCTAGTAGTATAGGTGTGATGTTTGTTTTTTTGTTTTTACTTCTTTCATACATATTTTTGGCCCCACACTTAAGTTTTAATGAGAACATAGGGACTTTATATTCTGTTTATGTTCCTGTTCTTAATTTTTCCCATAATGGAAATGCTGATGGATCTTGGATGCCCATTTTAATTTGTTCAGGAGAATTAATACTTGCTAGGCTAGAGAAGTAGTTTGGAGTACATGTTCTCCCTACTGAAATTACATTTCTCCTGTTAAAGACGTTTCTGAGCTTTGTGCTTGACACAACTTGGAATTTAAAAAATTGTGCAGATGATAAGTAGACCAGAGGTTGGTAGTCTGATTTCTGAACACCTGAGTTTCTTGGCTTTTTGTTTTTGACAGGATTTTTTGAGAGCCCTTCCCTTATTTATTTTTATTTATTTATTTATTTTTGAGATGGAAGTGGCTCTTTTACAGTTGCTATGTGGGGGAGGCTGTGGTCAATTGCATTGGGAGGGTTACTCATCAGTTATTTGTGTCCACTCCTTGTTCATGAAGCAGGTAGCTTTCTCAGAGTCGGGTGGAGATGGAGGTCTAGCTTGAAGTGTATTTCTTTTTCTTTTCTGCCTGAGAGAAGAAGCATTCCAAGATTGAGTGCTTCTCGTAAAAGGGCTGCTTTCCTCAGAAGATAAAAGCTCTGGTCATCAGAGGAACTAGATTGGGCAGACCAAAACCCAAATCACCTCTTTAATGGTCTACGTTGATTGCTAAATCAATAGGCTATAGAATCACATTAATGACAAAGCTGGACAAGCCTGTGAGGGAGATAGTGGACTGGATTGAGGTGTGAAGACCCCTACGAAGTGGGCAATAGTAGTTCATGGGTTGGGGCCCTTGGACTGAGTGAGGGGGAGAAAAGCTGAGCAGACATATTTATCGTTCTCCACTTCCTGACTGTGGATACATGTGGTCTCATGTTCCTGCCGCCAGTGGTAGGTTGTACTCTCAACTGTTTCCTTTGCTAAGTTGTTTTTTCAGGCATTTTGTATGTGGTAGAACTCCCACTTGCTGTAAGTTGTAACAGGTGTAACCGAACCCAAACATTCCAGCCCTTGTAGATTTGCCACCACAACAATTATTTGTTAAATGCTCATAAAGACTGGCCTGTTTTATATGCCAATGACTTTGCCCTGTATTTTGTCAATATCCCCCCCTCCCCGCCCCCATGGTTTTTCTCTGTGTAGCCCTAGCTGTTTTGGAACTCCCTCCAGAGGCCAGGTTGTCCTTGAACTCAGATCTACCTTTCTCTGTCTCACAAATGCTGGGATTAAAGGTGTATGCCACCACTTCTTTTTAAAAAGATTTATTTGTATTTTATGTGTATGGGTGTTTGCCTGCATGCATAACTGGTGCCCATAGAGGCCAGATGAGGTCTTAGGGTCCCTTGGAACTGGAGTTAAAGATGACTATAAGCCGTCGTGTTGGTGCTGGGAACTGAACATAGATCCTCTACAGAGCAGCAAGTGCACTTACCCACTGAACCATTTTTTTCAGCGCCCATTGCTACTCTTAATTGAATGAGTGGTTTAGTTCTTTTGTTTCATGAATCATTTGAGTTCTCACTTGATGCCTGCTTTGTGCTAGGTATTGTTAATAAGATGTCCAAATACCCAAAATAAAATAAGAACCAACTTACTTTTTTATTTATGGATGTTACAGAGTTGATAGTAAGGCATTAAATAAGATTTATACGCTAAAAATAGAAAAGAAAAAATAGAATAAAGAAAAAAAATGGAAGCAGAGTTTTACTCTGTAGCCCATGCCGTAACTTACTATATAGCCAGGTTGGTTTTGAACTTGGCACAGCCTCTCAAGTGCTGAGATTATAGGTACAGGCCATGACATCTGCAGCTTATTGAAAGAGTGTCGGACTCAGGCTGAGGAAGTCATCTTTCTTTTAGAAGAGGGGATGCTTGGGCAAAGTTTGGACATCAGGCAGGCATTAGGAGCATGAAGAGTGGAGCAGGCTCTTAGAGCATCCATTGAGGTCCAGGAGCTGAGCCCTGTTCATAACAGTGGGTCCTGCAGAACAAGTGTAAGGGTAGATCATGGCGAGATTTAATGGGATGGCTGCTGAGGATGACCTCTAAAAAGAAAGGATAACATAGGATTTATAGTTCTGAAAAATAATAGATTGGTACAAAACTGAAGCCACCAAAGACCATTTGCTCCTTTAAAGAGTTGTAGTAGAAGCGGAAAGATTGCAGAGCCAGTTATGGAGAGTACAGATGAAGAAAATGAGAGCTCTATTTTGGGAAGGCTGGACGGTGGGTTTTAAGAAGAGCCTTCCAGAGTGGAATTGCTGAGAAGGCAGTTGAATAGAGGAGGCCGGAGACAGGAGTGGGAGTGCTCAGCCAGTGATGGCAGCTGAAGCCATGGATCTTTAGGGTGACAGGAGAAGAGAGGACCAAGGACGCTTCGTTAGGGCTGTGAAGTACACAGCAGAGAAAGAAGAAGAAAAACTACAGGAGTGTTCTATTACAACTGGGGAATAGACTGTTATTTAACACTGTGGACTCATTCCACTAGGCTCTGAGACAATAATAAAAGTCTGTGTCTCTGTTAATTTAATGGTTAAAGCAACAACAACAACCACAACCACAGCTTACCTTTTAAAACATTTCAGTGCAGGAGCTGGAGAGACGGCCCGGCAGTTTAGAGCACTTGTTGACCTTGCAGAGAACTTGACAACTGCCTGGTTGGGGGGCTTCTGTTGGCACCAGGCATGTACACATGGTATACAGATGCACATTCAGGAAAACATTCATACACATAAAAAAATAAACTTTAAAAAAGCATTTAGTACAATTTATATTCAGGAGTATCACCTACTCTTGCTTCCTGCATAGTGATTCTATTTCTACTTATTTTACTATTTTCAATTGTAGCACTTTTGGGACTGGAAAGATGGCTCAGCAGTTAAGAGGTGCATATGCTTTCTGCAGAGGGTGTTCGTTCTATTGCCAGTACCAATGTCAGAAAACTTGCAGCTGCTTGTAACTGTAGCTCCAGGGGTATTTGGCCCCTCTAGATTTCCATGGGCGTACCCACACAGAGACTCAAATACATAGACCCACAAAAAGACTCACACACATACTCAAAAAAGTAAATGGAAGGCCTTAAAATGAGAAAAATACTGATTATTTTATCAACCTGGTATAGCCCAAGTGCTACATAGAATTCTAAAACCAAATACATGATTGCAAACCACTAATGCGAAAAATTGTAAACTACCCAGGTGAATAAAGGATTTGTGGAAAACCTAAAGAAGTTCGGTTCGCATAGTCACAGAATGTAACTGCAGCTGCAGCAGCAGCAGAGTAGATGAACTTGACAGTGAGTGTGAAGTCAAGCAGGCAAAAGATTCCTGTGCTCCTCGTTGTCTACATTCTCTCTTCTGCACTGAGCGCTAGTGAAAAATTAGCAGGTTTGGTAGTGTCTGAGAAAAACAAATCACCACAGATGATTAAAGCGAAAGGAAAATTAATATGAGGAATTAAGTGCTGATAAGTTTATTGGGAATATGAGATGTGAGAACAGATGACAGTTTCTCCTTTTCAATTTTGTTCCTTGTGATAATTGTAGTTGTCTGGCAATGCCAAGTGGATAGCTGACAGGGGACCATTTGGTAATCACTCCAGAACCTCATGCCTACCAAAGTCCGTGCTCACTGTGGCCAGGATAGACTGGCTTCTGTAGCCCTTGGACCTTCCCAATGTCATGTACAGCATTACCTTGCCTCAATGTAAATCATTCAGACTCTCAGAGGCACAGACCTTTGCAAAGTGTAGTTCTCAAGCCTTTAGCGTCTGTGACACAGAAGAAAGCACAAAGGCACCGAGACTGAATGATGAAATGTAACTGTGCCTGTGCAGGTAACATATGAATATGTGCTCTATTAGTCATTTTTTCTATTGCTGTGATAAAGCACCATGACAGAAGCAACTTACAGAGAAAAGATGGATTTTGGTCTCATAGTTCCAGAAGGGTGAGAGTCTATCACATGGGTAGGACATTATGGCAGTAAGCGCCAGGCATGGCTGGAGGAGCATTGAGTACTCAAACCCTGACCTGCATGCAAGGAATACAAAGAGCCCACGGAAACAGTGTATGGTCTTTGAATCCTCAAAGCATGCTTCCTTCAGCAAGGCCGTACACCCAGACCTGCCCAAACACTGTCACCAACTGGGGACCGAGAATGGAGGTGCCTGAGCATATGCACATCCCATTTAAACCAACATGCACACCTACATATTTTAGGACTTAAGGTTCTACAGAAAACCATTTGTGTGTGTGTGTGTGTGTGTGTGTGTGTGTGTGTGTGTGTGTGTGTGTAAGTGTAAAAGGGGGTGGGGAGCCTAGCGTGGTGGCACATGCCTTTAATCCCAGCACTCAGGGAGGCAGAGGCAGGCGTATCACTGTGAGTTTGAGGCCAACCTGGTTAGAGTCCAGAACAGCCAAAGCTACATACAGAAACCCTGTGTTGGGAGAGGGGGCAGGAGAGGAGCAGGGCAGCATATCAAATGATTTGAGGAACTGGGTAATATAATTATAGGGGCCTAGAAATAAACTCTTCAACTTGGGATATAGCTCAGTTAGTAGAATGCTGGCCTAGCAGACAGGAGGCTTTGGGTTTGAGTGATAGTGCATGCTTGTCATCACATGTGGGGAGTGAAGCCAAGAATCAAAGTTCAGGATTATCCTATGCTAGAACACATGCACACACGCACGCATGCACAAATCAGAACAAAACAAAACCCTAAAATTTACAAGGCAGACTTCCTCCTTCAGAGGACCTTAGTTTCTCTCCAAGGCTTCACTTGATTACATGAAGCCCACTTAATCTATTGACTTTGAGGAACTGGCTCATTGCTGTGGTGAGGAGTTGTGTTTATGAATATGCAAGGCGCATTGAAAACCTAGAGAATTGGGACTGGAGTCTTGAATGAAAGGGAACCAGGAGGCCCATTTGCTGCTTTTTAGAGAATGCCAGACTTTATTCATTAATATTAATTAATTTAATAATATTATTAGCCTTGAACTAATTGGCTGAGTTCCACTCACATTATGGAAATTAACCTATTTTACTTTGAGAGTTCAAAAGTTAATCACATTTGAAAAAAATCTTCTCAGCAACATCTAGACTTAGACACGACAAAATCTTCTGGTTATCCTAGTGTAGACAAGTTGTAAAAAATCAACTTGGCAACCATATGTGCTTGTTTTGGAATTAATAATATTTAATATTGAGCCATATAATTATTAAGGCATATGTAAATGGAATTAATTATTCTACTAATATTAATTAATGCTGGTTATTAATATGGCAGCAGTTATCTCTTAACCTGCTATTTCATAAATATAAGACAAGCAACCTGTTAGATTTATTTTAAAAAACCTTAAAACTTTGGAGCTGGGCAGATATTAATTCTCTATGCTGTCTTGTCTGTTCCCCAGTGGAAACCCACATACATACTTGCACATATCCCATTTGGGCTGCTTCTGCTCCATCAGGCCAGTCCTCAGTGCAAGCTGCTCTAGGCCATGTGCTCAGGTTACCCTATGGTGATCTGCTACTTTCTTCCTCCTTCCTCTCTCCTCAATGACCCCACAAGCCCACGAACCTTAGCTCTGCCTACTTCTGTTCTGCCTAGCCCAGCTATAAGCAACTTTATTAGCCAATCATGGGAAATTTGGGAGGCCAAAATGACCAACAAGTCATTTTAGATATGTGAGAGTTTTCTCTTAGGATAGTAAGGATCTTGGGGTGGGTGGGGGGCAAGGAATTAACATTTGAATACATAGGAGCTCTAGATCAACCCCAACACACGCTTCTGTAAATCATACTTGCTCTGAACTGATTTTTACCTTATACTAATTCTTATGAAATCTAACTTCTGATACTTCTGAATATATCTGTATATGGAGACACAGGGTCCCTAAACAGGTGACGTTAAGAGTCAGTGAGATAGTTCAGTGGGTAAAAGCACTTGAACATAAGCAAGCCCTAAGTCTGGGTTTGATTCCCCAGAATCCACAGGGAAAGGAGAGAACCCATTTATAAACTGCCCTTCACTGCCACATGCACACCATAGCCTGTGCACCCCCTATCATATGTCTACATATATAATGTGATGATGATAATAATAAATAAATAAACTTTAAAGGGACACAAAAGTTAAAGGTAAAAAGTCATTGAAGTGGGTATTAATTCAGGCTGCCTGTAGAAGGTGTGGCCCAGGTTAAAGATGGGTCTTCCCTCTTCAAAAGATCTGGATTAGAAGAAACCTTGTCTCAAAAAACCAAAAAACCAAAAAAAAAAAAAAAAAAAGAAGAAGAAGTGGGTCTTTCTGCTGGGGGGTGGGGGGGTTGGTACACGCCTTTAATCTCAGCGCTCAGGAGGCAGAGGCAGGTGGATGTCAGTAAGTTCGAGGCCAGCCTGGTCAAGAAAGTGAGTCCAGGGTAGCCAAGGATACACAGAGAAACCATGTCTTGAAAAAACAAAACAAAAAGAGAAGTGGGTCTTTCCACCTCAGATGGTTTAATTAAGAAAATCATCTTGACAGGTGTGTCCAGCCATTTGGGTTTTAGTCCATTTCAGTTGTAGTCAAGTTAACAACCAAGAACAGTCATCACACAACTCTAGTAACCAATAAGATGCTTGAACCCAAAGGCAGCACCAAGGTCATGTTTCCATCTGACCGTGGCACAAGTCCTTGTAAACAGCACACTGATCCTTCTCCTTTTTCCAGAGTTGGACACCTGATAATGAGTGATGATGATGCCTGTAACTTCAACACCAACACAGAGTTAACAGCGATTTTAAGTATAATGTGAAGTCAGTGTATCTTACATGACAAGCCAGTGAGAGGAAAGAAAGCAAACTTACTGATTTATACATGGACATACTCAAAATCAGAAATTACAATTCTCTGGGCACATACAGTTATATCTTCTAGTATATCCATTTTATATTGTTTCCTTTTGAAAGCATCCTGTTTGGTTGTGGTGTTTGAATTGTATTATTTTAGTTTTTCACTGACATTAACCATAAATAGCAATGCAAAGAGATTACTGGGGGCCTTCCTACACTTCAAGTATAGCATTTCTTACCGCCATTGTGGACCACTAGTGTAATGTCTTTGTAGTCATTGAAATGAGTTGTTTCAGAGACAGTGATGTCCTAACATGGCTAGGTTGTAGTTCCAACCTCTAGCCATGCGGGATCATTACTGTGTCTGCTAAATGTAGCATTCCTCCCTTTGGAGCTAATACTTCGAGAGGTATGTGTCCCAACAAGTGGAGAAACAGCACCATTAGTAGATGTCTTTCTCATAACATATGTGTGTGTAGATTGTTGGTGAGCCATGCCACAGGAAGGGATGGCTGCCTAGATCATTGGTGAGTAGAAAGCCATATTTCTGATCCCTAGTTCCATCCCTGCCAACATGGCCACTTTGTTCATGAACCTATTGAATGGCAAACAGGAGTGCCTCGGGAAAGACTGTGATACCACAGAGTGGGCCATTAAAGCCCCCCGCTTCTGAGGTCACCCAGTTACCATCAGCATCAAGGCTAGTTAGTTTTTCTTTCTTTCTTTTTTTTTAAAATATTTTTTTATTAATTTATTCATATTATATCTCGATTGTTAGCCCTTCCCCTGTTTCCTCCCATTCTTCCCTCCCTTCCACTTTCCCCCTTCTCCCCTCCCCTGTGTCTGTGATTGAGGGAGACCTCCTCCCCTATATATGCTCTTAGAGTATCGAGTCTCTTCTTGGTAACTTGCTATCCTTCCTCTGAGTGCCGTCAGGCCTCCCCATCCAGGGGACGTGGTCAGAAAAGGGGCACCAGAGTTCATGTGAGAGTCAGATCTCACTCTCCACTCAATGGTGAAGAATATCATGTTCGTCGGCTTGGTCTTGGTAGTGGTTCGAAGTTTACTGCCTATATTCTTAGTTTGAGGAGGACCCCAGGATCCAGATCTGCCTGTCATAAAGTTCTTTTTGTAGGTTTCCAGGACCCTGTGGATCCTACTATTTCCCCATTCTTCCATGCTACTCTCGCCTAAAGTCTCACTAGGATGTCCTCTCCTCTGACCCACTTTGTTGGTAAGTGAAGTTTTTCATGGGACATATCCCTTGGACCAGTGTTTTGATATAAGTGAGTATATACCGTTTGTCTCTTTTTGCTTCTGGGTGAACTCACTCATTATGATAATTTCTAGACCAATCCATTTGTCCACAAATTTCAGGAATTCCTTGTTTTTAATAGCTGAGTAGTACTCCATAGTGTAAATGTACCACAGTTTCTTAGTCCATTCTTCTACTGAGGGACACTTAGGCTGTTTCCATGTTCTGGCTATTATGTATAAAGCAGCTATGAACATGGTTGAGCATATGTCCCTGTTGTGTGTTAGGGCATTTTCTGGGTATATTCCAAGGAGTGGAATAGCTGGGTCTTGAGGAAGCCTTATTCCCATTTTTCTGAGATAGCACCAGATAGATTTCCAAAGTGGTTGTACTAGTTTGCATTCCCACCAGCAATGAAGGAGTGTTCCTCTCTCTCCACATCCTTGCCAACATGTGGTGGCATTTGAGTTTTTGATCTTAGCCATTCTGATGGGTATAAAGTGGAATCTCAGTGTCATTTTGATTTGCATTTCTCTGATGACTAACGAGGACGAGCATTTCTTTAAGTGTTTCTCGGCCATTTGATATTCCTCTGTTGAGAATTCTCTCTCTCTCTCTCTCTCTCTCTCTCTCTCTCTCTCTCTCTCTCTCTCTCTTTTTAAGATTTATCTGATTGTCTACATGTACATCTGCAAGCCAGAAGAGGGCATCAAGTTACGTTATAGATGGTTGTGAGCTACCATGTGGTTGCTGGGAATTGAACTCAGGACCTCTAGAAGAGCAATCAGTGCTCTTAACCTCTGAGCCATGTCTCCAGCCCCAAGGCTAGTTAGTTCTTCAGGCTTTGTGGTCTACAAAGTGTCTTGTGCTATTTATTTTTGTCCTCCTAATCACTATTCCTTCTGTTTTTCCTTTATAACCTTTTAAAACTATAAAGATCATTTTTAGATTATATGCTGTGGTTTAATGACATGCCCTCTCCACCCCTCAAAATAAAGGTTTAAACATACAAGGCTGACTTACATGAAGTTGCTGTTCACTGTGTGTGTTGTCTTCCTGTCTGTGTGTGCACATGTGTGCATTTGTGAGTGTAGGATGATACTGGGTAGCTTCCTCCATGGCTCTACCTGGCTTTTGAGACTAGGTCTCTCACTGAACCTGGAGCTCATTGACTTGGCTCATTTGGTGAGTCAGTGAGCCTCAGAGATCTGCCTGAGTTCTGTCTTCCCAGTTCTTAGATTGCATGCATGTGCCGCCGTGCTAGTTTTTAAACCTGGCTTCTGAGAATACAGTGCAGGTCCTCATGCTCTGTGGCAAGTGCTTTATGAGGGAGTCTTCTCGCTTGCCCTTAGTGAGAGTTTATTGGAAAGGAACAACACATGGTTAAGGAAGAATGGATTCTGGAATTTCTAAGGCTTATGTAACTCACTTCAACACAGAAATGTTTACAATAAAGGCATTACTTCCTTTTTTAAAATTCTTTTTTTACATATACATTTATATTATTACACATATATACAGTAAATACCTACAGCAAGAAGAACCATGACACAATCAGGAATTATATAAGTGTTACATTCATAATGTTTTGGCTATTTGTATTTTGCAGCCTTGAAGAAAATACCTTTCCTATTTTTGTGAGTCTAAAATTTTGAATATAGATAAATATCTATCATATTATCTCATCATTATCAACTTAAAACATCTATCTAGACCTTAAAACATCTTAACCCCTAAACAATTAAGCTTAATTGCAAAACTAAACTATCTGGTATTCAACTCTATCAGAGACTTGAGTGCAGGTTAGCAGCTCCTAAATGAGAAAATTACAGAGACAGTTTGCTACCTGAGCAGTCACCCGAAACTCTCTATAACATTGGAGCATCATCTTCAGCCTTCTGGCCCAATATATCTGACAGTCATATTGTCAGGAACTATTGCTTACCCTGTCTTGGCAGAGTTTGGCTGTTGACTCTGGCTAGTTTCATTGGAACAAAAATGTCAGTGTCAGCATTATTTATTAAATGCTGTTCTCTAGATGTTTGCAAAGTAATTTAGAAAAGGGAAAGGATAATTACACCTACTCTATTAAGTTAAATGAAGTAAAGTCACCTAATGATTTTTTAAAATTACTCTTGTGTCTGCATGGTAGCATTTGGAATGTGCAGGGATTTAGTTATGAAATTGCACAGATCTGCTTAGACATTGATCAATTCTGTTGGCTTCCAAAGGGCTCTTCTGATTATGAAGACCTATATTTTTCCAGTACAGGAAATTTGTTCTCTTTTTGTTAATTATGCATCTTATAAATGTAGCCCAGGGTGGCTTCTTACTTAGTGACCTTTCTGCTTCAGTCCTGAGATCACAAGTACTCATGTACCACACCTGGGTCATGATAGATCTGTTATTAGGCAAATGTTGGATCTATTTTCAAACTGTACTTATGCCTGTGTACACATCCTATCTCACCAACTGTATTAACTAAAGCTTATCCACTTACTCTCTGATTGCACATTAAGTTTATTCATTTTATATTTGCATATAGTATTTCATTTTATATTTGTATATGTAGCATTCTTTTGAAGGGATGCCTATGTCTTTTAGTTCTATATATGATGAGTAAAATAAACAATTTTTCTTTATTACATTGGCACAAACAAAACTGTGTTAAAGTTCAGCATGGGAGATAGTCTGGTTTTGTTTTCTTGAAGTGAGTTATATATATATAACCTCATCAGTTCTTTGTCTCTTCTTCCCAAACATTAGATGGTTGTATTAGTATAAGCCTTTTTTCTAGGTATTTATTTTTGCTTGGGATAACTTTCTTTTTTATTTTTCTTTGAACCTTTATTTTTTAAAAATCATATTTATGGTTATTATCTAGTTATTGTGTGTGTGTTTTGCTTACGTGTATGTCTGTACATCATATGTGCACAGTGCCCATGGTGGCCAGAGAAGTGTTGGATCCCCTGTAACTGGAGCTGCAGATGATGGCTGTCATGTGGTGTTGAACTCAGGTACTTTGGAATGACAGCAAATGCTCTTAAACACCAAGCCATCTCTCCAGATTAATTCTTAAGAAAAGAGCTTCGTCAAAGTCTTGTTTTTTGTTTTTTAATTTCCCAGTAACCATAACATAAAATGATTTGTCCCCTTTACTGTACTTAATGGTTTTTCTACTTACCTAATACATAAAATTTTCTTTTTTTAGGGTTTCCAGACTTTAGGATGGCTAAGCATTAATGGAAGGAGAAGCGTAAGCTATCGTCCATTATGGAGGCAGGGTTAATGGATGGAGAGCCTGACAGAATTTCGGTGAGTAGTTTTAGAACAGTATAGAAAGCACATGTTATCAGCAGCTAGCTGGGGAGTGCTTGATGTAAGCAGTAACTTTATTCTTTGAAATTCATTGAAGGCTTGTTTATTTGGTTGGTTGCTTTTGGGGTTTTTTGTAGCCCTGGCAGGCTGTGAACTCACTGCTGAGACCAGGGTGGCCTTGAATTCCTAGAGATCTAACTCCCCTGCCTCTGAAGTGCTGGGACTAAAGGCAAGTGCCTACACGCCTTGCAAACACAAATTACTGAAAGTATTTTTAAAATAACACTTCAGCTCCCATGTTGTTAACAGAATTAAAGATTGTTGGAGCAGAGCCCTGTCAAATTTCTGGTATTTCTACTTTATATCCTTTCCTTCCCAGCCATGTTGTGTCAAACATACTGATGTAATAGTCTGTGCTTGCTTTCTCAAGCCCTTTTTGGGTCTTAGTTAAAATCAAGAGATATCAATAGTTGAGGAAACTTAAGTACCTCCAAATCTCAAATCATGTGCAGCTCTGAGCAAGTAGAGGGAATGAAACATTTAAACTAATAGAGTTAAGAGCAAGTGCACTGTAGAGTATATGGAAATGTGAAGATTTAATAAATGATGCTTCCTGAATTAGATTCTGAAATTAAAGTACATTTGGAAGGCAGGTTAAGGATATACTATCCAATAATCTTTTTAAATTGCCACTGGTATAGTTTAAGTGGATGATATATTATTTAAAAAAAGTCTTTGCTCCAAAATTCTCATTTTAACTCTTAAATTTGATTGATTCTATTAAATATTGACTTATAGAAGCTTTGATAGCAGTGTTTCTCTTACGCAGCGTAAAGTTGTCATCAGGAACGTGTAATGGGGGGTAGTTTGGTCATTGGTTAGCTTGTGTGTTTTGAGTGTGGTTCTTGGTGGTGGTGACAATGAAACTGGTATTCTACCACCAAGAAAAATCACCAGCCCTAGAGTTTGTTTGTTTTGCTTATTTATTTATTTAGAAAATTTTTTTGAGCAACACAGAGGCCATCATTTGGAATTCACTATGGAGATGAGTTACTATTTCATCAAGGTGTTTGTAAGTTTAGTTGAGTAGATGTTCTTTGTCCAGGCTCTAGGGTAGGAACAGTGCAGTAATTAACAGCAGCATGCAGTTTTGTGATTTGGATTAACTTGATTCAAACTTCTTTTGACTTTCTGGTTCAGATTTGTTTTGGTTCCTTAAATGTTAAAAACAACAACAAAAAAGCTAATGAGATTGGAAATAGCTTGGCTTATTCAGGACATGGTAGCTGGCTGGAAAAGCACAGGTGATGGCAGGCTCTTTTTTTTTTTTTTTAAAGATTTATTTATTTATTTATTTTATTGCATATGAATGCTTTATCTACAGAAGAGGGTATCAGATTACATTATAGATGGTTGTGAGCCACCATGTGGTTGCTGGGAATTGAACTCAGGACCTCTGGAAGAGCAGACGGCGCTCTTAACCACTGAGCCATCTCTCCAGTCCCAGGTTCTTTTATCTTTACTCTGATTTCAAAAAAAGTCAAGAATAAACCTTGTATTTAGCATGCTATATTTACTAGACCATAACATTATCTTTAGAAACACTAATTCACTCTTCTTATGGCTGAAATGTGTTTGATACCCTAGTGATGATAAAAATTGTCAATAATAGGGCTTGGGATAGCATTAGGCCGCCAGCAGGCAGCGCTCCTCCAGGTCTCTGCTGCGTGCCCTTGCCTGGGAATCAGTGCTTTCCTTGAATTCCCTTAAGAATGCACAATTGCCTTGCTTGTGGAAGCCATATAAATGCCTTCCTCTCTTAAGTTGTTTTTGTTCAGTCTTATTACAGCAACAGAAAGGAAACTAGAATATAGACTAAATAGTATTAAATTTTGTATCAGAATCTGTATTAATGAAACCTAGGTGAATTTAAAAAAAAAAATCTAAAATCTGTTCCTTGAAGTTGGAACAAAGATGTTAAAAAAAAGTAAGGAAGATTGTTTTGTTTATGGTCACTTTTTCTTCTATGATATAGTTTATTGTAGAGAAAATAATGTTAGTAATTTCAATATGAACTACAGAAGTGTGAATTTAGAACTAGTGTCATGGTTACCTTTTGAGTTTACTATTTATAAACTTGCACCGTTGGACTTGATGCCCCGAGCTAGTTACTGTTGACATACAGAAGAGCTGGACAAGAGCTTGGGTTGTGAGGATTTTTAGCTAGAAATCTGAGCTAGCTGACTGTATTAGAATGATCCTGTCCTCTCGGCGCTCAGGAGGCTAAGGCTAAGAATTACGAACTGGAAGGCAGGCTTAACTACTGAGAGCTTGTCTCAAAAAGAAAATAAGGAAAAGAAATTTGCCCCTTAGTGTGGGTAATGAACAAAATTTTCCAGGTTTATAGTTTCCCTTTGAATTATGTACAGATAATTGTAACATCTGTCTTCCAGAGTGATTTTGAGTGTTAATGGAAGCAAAGTCTTTATATAGTTTACTACAATGCCACACACATTATAAACATTTACTACATAAAAGCTACTATTGTTTTTTTAGTAAATAAGCACTTTACCCACTGAACAATTGAAAAAGAAAGAAAAACATGGTTATGGAACTTTTTAACATGCTCCCCAATCCCTGAAATTACAATTGGTAGAGGATTGGTTAGATGTAGATTTCAGTTTTCTTACCACAAACTCTTTATACATGCTTTTGTGTATTACCAAGAGACTCTAGTGTTGTCTCTCCTCTTGTGGTAATGGGAGTCACTGACAATCACTGCCCGTGTTTGTTAACTCAGCTAGCTTAGGAAAATCAGGGTTTGAGAGGATGACCATAATGAGTTTTAAGCAAACAGACTAACCAATCATTCTGTGATGTATTTGTCTTCTAGATTATTAGTCTTTCTGCTATCTAAAAACTTTACTGAGCATCTTAGGGTTTCTATTGCTGCGACAAAACACCATGACCAAAATGCAAGTTGGGGAGGAAAGGATTTATTTGGCTTATACTTCTATATCACTGTTCATCACGGAAGGAAGTCAGGACAGGAACTCAAACAAGACAGGAACCTGAGGGCAGGAGCTGAGGATGCAGAGGCCATGGGAGAGTGCTGCTTACTGGCTTGTTCCTCATGGCTTACTCAGCCTGTTTTCTTACAGCACTCAGGACTACCAGCCCAGGGATGGCCCCACCCACAATGGGCTGAGCCTCCCCCATCAGTCACTAATGAAGTAAATCCCTGGGTCTTATGGAGGCACTTTCTCAATATTCCCTCCTTTCAGATAACTCTAGCGTGTGTGTCTAGTTGACATGAGACCAGCCAGTACACTGAGACTACTGAAGGGAAATATTTTTAAGTATAGAATAATTTGAAAGACAGGCTTCATATTTTATGTGTATTTGTTTAAAATTGTGAAAGTTAAAGTTATGTTCCCAAGTGGAAAAATACTGTTTACTATTTTCTATTGAATAGGTACTAAATATTTTATCTTCTTGTTAGACATTTTTCTTGTTAGATGTTGATATTGCTAAAGGTTTGCACAGTATGGCAATAAAAGTTGCTAGGTGTATGGCTGGTGAGGTGGCTCGCTGGTAAGGGCAAGTCCCATCGTGCCTGACAGCCTGGATGTGATTTCCAGGCCCTACACCATAGAAGGGAAGAATTGACTCTGCAAGTTATCCTCTGACCTCCACCTACACACACATGCATAGGACGCATAGGATAATAAAGCCAAAAGCTGGTGTCTCCTTAGACTCATACAATTTCATATTGATATTCAGAGTAGGTCTACCTACATGAAAAAAATAAAGTATTCGAGGTACACAGTGACATTTGAGGAAGCCAGTAAGAGGAAAAGTTAGGTAGAAGAGAGTGAGAAAAATAGCCACTCCTCTCACAGTGTTCCCTCAAATTTCCCAGCTAAAACTAGGAGCTGATCCTTTCCTTTCATCAGGTGCCTCTTGGACATTGAATTCAGGTTGCCAGGTTGGATTCAAGAGGGTTTACTTACTAAGCCACTTTTTGACTCAATAAGTTACTTAACTGAAGTTTATTCTTGACTCAGATGTCTTAGTTTTGCCTTATGTTCATATTCTGTTTCAGGATCTCATCTAGGACGCCACATTGCACTGTTACTGTGTCCCCTTAGGCTTATTGAGGCTGTGGAAGGTTGTGTATTTAAGTTGTTTCTAATAAACATTTACTTTGTTGCTTATGTTGTTGGGAGAAGAATCTCATACACTGCTGGCTTGGAACTCACTATGTAACCCAGACCAATGTACAATTTAGCAATCCTGCCTCAGTCTCCCTGGTGTGAACCACAACTGGTTTACCTATACAGTTTCAAAAGGAGGTCGTTTTCCAAGTTGTTTCTCTCCTTTTCTTAGGATTAGACTGGCCTAAGGAGTTTTAGGGAGGAAGATTTCAGAAGTAAAGTCTAAGGCTGCTCTTGCTCACTACACAGCCATTGCTGATCTTAATTTACCATGTAGCCAAGGAAGACCTTGCACTCATGGTCTCCTCACCCTTCCAGGTGCTGGGCTACAGGTGTGTGCTGCCGCACCTGTCTATAAATGTGTGCTATTGTTTTTCTCTTTTCAGTCCTCATTCAGCTAAAACGGTTGGTTTGTGTGTATATATGAGAGGTAAGAGTTGGAGAGTCCTTACAGAAGTTGTCTTTTAGCAGGGTTGTCCATTGTGTATAGACTTCCTGAAGTACTTCCTGCTCTGCAGTGGCTTCATGCATCCACGTCTTTGGATGTGTGTTGTTGGTAGTGATGACGGGGGCATACTTCCTCTATATAAAACAATTGCTTTTTCCCATATTAACTTTATTTTATCTGTAGCATGATTTAAAGTGGTCTAAAGATTCTAAATAGTGGTTTGGAACATTTAAAAAACATTCTAAAAGTGGGAGAGGGGGTTCACTCATCTTTTCCGCATTTGTCATTCTCATAATTCAGAAATCTAAGTTAGAAATGATACGTACTTAGGTGTCATACACGGCGTTGACACTATAATGTTTAAACAGAAAACAGAAAGCCGTTTGTTTTGCTGAACTAGACTTGAGAAGATCTGGATTTGACAGCTTATTTCTTTCAGTATAAATGAATACTATGGTTATCCAGGTTTTAACTAGATGGGCTGGAGATTTTTCATACTCACCATTAAGTCCTATTCTCCATGAGCTCTAAGGCTTCCTGTAAGCCAAATGTAACGGACGCTTAGTCTAAACTTGCTAAGTCAGTTACAATTGTGCACTTTAATTTAAAAATAATTTTGTTAGTAAAATGAAGGAGTCCCATACAACTTTTGAGAGAAATATGCAGGATTGGAAAATTTATAATGTGAAAGTTGAAGGGGATTATGTGGGGGAAGGAAGTGAGAAGAAGATGTCAAAAACAAAAGAGGGTAGTGAGGGAGAGAAGGCAGACAAACAGCACTTCCCTCTCTGTGGTCGCAGTGAAAGCTGTGGGGGGAGGGGGACCCACAGCAGAGAGAGAGAGAGAGAGAGAGGAGGAGAAGGCAGCAGGGTGCTGCAGTGATCCATGTGAAAATTTCCAACACCATCATTTTGTATGCTAGCTAATTAAAAAAAAGAAAAGAAATCTTGGATGTTAAACATACATGAAGATAAAAATGGAATCTCTACCATTTTCATCTAGCAAGAATGGAGTGGTCAAAGTGTTTTCATCTGGATTCAGTGGGTTTTCATTTGCTTATAATTGCTTCAAAATTAGATAAAATTTAATATGGTGAAAAGAGTACCATGGAGCGAAAACAACCTTAAGAGTTGTGTGTGTGTGTGTGTGTGTGTGTGTGAGAGAGAGAGAGAGAGAGAGAGAGAGGAGGGAGGTAGTGGTATAAAAGCTAATTTTGGTTAAACATTGACTTATGGTGTTGGATAACTTCGCCTGCTTCATTGAATACATCCCATGACCACTGTGTCATGCTGCATTCATGTGTGCACCACTAAGAGTAGATTTTAAGGCTTCTAGGCTGTGCCACTTGTTGCAGTAAAGGAATTTTCAGAAATTATGCTTACTGATATGAGTAACAACTAGGATGTATTAAATATCTGCTGCCATGTCTCAGAAATGATTTTCAGTGGTTTGCAGCTAAGCTCATTTCTTTTCATAACTTTATGAGAGAACGGTCACTCCAATTTAATGCATAAACACAAAAGTGAGTTTCTCAAGGCACCTAATGATTAAGTAGCAGAGATGGCATATATTTGGTGCTTTAATTCAAACTGGATTAATTTTTCCTGCATCTCATCTATGCCAGAATCAGATTACACAGGGTCTCAAATGCTAGTTTTTACTATTTGGGATCTTGCTTTTAAGATAGCATTAGACTGTTACATTTCTTTGAACCCTTTATCCCAGCACTTGGGAGGCAGAGGCAGACAGATCTCCCATTCAAGGTCAGCCTGATCTACGTAGAGAGTTCCAGGACAGCCTGGAATACACAGAGGACCTGTTGAAATGAACCAGAAACTAATCTAAGAGATGTGATTTAGGAGAATTATCCTGAGAGAACTATGGAATATTAAAATGAAAATCAGCTGAACTTTGGGGTTTTCTCTGCCTTGTTTTGAGTTAGGGTTTCACTGTATACCCTTTCGTAGTCTGAAACTAGCAGTGTAGTTCAGGTTTTGAGCTCGTCTCTAGCTCTTTGCCTCCGCGTGGTTTCAGGTGTGTGTTACCATGCTCAGCTCTGAACACTGGAGTTGTGTAGTGTGTTTTATGAAATTCTGGTGTGTAGATACATCTTTGTTCATGTGAATTAAAATCCCAGACTCTGAGATGCAGGCATCAGGTCCCTTCAGCTTCCCTAGGTGATTGCAGCTGCAGCTAAGCTGGAGAACAGAAATAGAGGTTATTGGTCATATTGGAGAACAAGTACTATAAACAACAGTCTAAACCTGTAGCAATGCCATATAGAAACTATGTGAAAGAGGCTAGAGATACAGACCGGGAGGACCTGAAGAGTCTGCAGCAGCATCTTTTTTTTTTTTTTTTTTAAAGAATAGATACAGGGACTAATATCAGAGGAAAGTATATAGCTTTTCTGTAGTTTGATAGCAGGTAAAAGGTGGACTCCAAGCAGGAAGATGTGATAGTATTTTCTGCCTGTGAGTTTTAGTGCATTAGCACATGTAGCAGTTCACAGCAGGTGAGATAATCTGTGGGCAGATGACAGTGTATGATGCAGAGGGGACCAGAAGAGTCAGTTACTGTTGAGGAGAGAAAATGTTTCTGTAGATGACGTTGTCTTGGGTGTTGAGAGGGACACAGGTCCTTTCCTGCCTTAGTGAAGGTCAGAGTGCCGTCTTAGCAGAGGAGAGTGTAAGCAATACAGCACTACAAGGAAGAGTCAAGGAACTAAAGCCATGTTTTTAAGGTATAGCAGGGCCAATGGGTGTGGGAAAATGCTTGGCCTTAGACACAGGTGTTTCTCTCTTTGCTTTGGTTTTCATTTGTGTGCTTATTTTGAGGTCAACGTGGGGTCTCCTGTAGCTCAGGCTGGCCTTAGCTCACTATGTATGAGAAGCTGGTTTTGAACTCCTGGTCCTTCTGCCTTACCCCCCACGTGCTAGCATTCGCGGGGTGCATCGTCACACCTGGCTCTTTATTTCATGGTGGGTCTCTCAGTCTCGTCTTCCAACATTTCTTTCCCTGTTGCTCAAGATACTGTTAATTCCTTTTTTTTTTTTTAACTTAAACAGTCTTTAATGAGAGCTGTGCATGAGAGGCCTCTATTCCTGCATTTTCTCGATGATTTCCTCCTTGTGTTTGCCCTTCTCCTTTCCTACTTGTCGGGACTTGGCTTTCCTTTCCAGGATCTTCTTCTGGTCTTTGTCCAGCTTTACCCTGGTGATGACCACCTTGCAGGGGCGGATGCCCACGTGGACAGTTGTGCCATTAGCCTTTTCTCGCTGCACTCATTCAATGTAGATGATGTATTTTTTCCTATACACTGGACCACTCTGCCAATCTGCTCGTCTTTATAGTGTCCTCGGACAACCTGCACTTCATTGTCGTTCCGAACGGGTATGGACCAGACGTTGCACTTCTGTCTCAGCTCTTTGGAAAGGGAGGAAGACATTATCTTCCTCTGAATGTGAGAAGGGGCATTGAAATGGCCTTTGTGCTTCTTGCTCCCGTCAGAAGTCACGAAGGGGTTGAACTTCATTTTGGCGGCTGTGATCCAGCGTTGGCCGCAAGAAGAAAGAGCGATACTGTTAATTCTTGATTCTTCTTACAGCAGAACCTTTCAGTTGCATTCTTCTAGTTAGTAATGCCTTTCCAGAGAGATTAAAATATGGTGGCGTTGTGGCAGTACACAGAAAAGGATCAGTTAGTATCTGATGTGTATTTGGTGCTTATTAAGCACTGCTTTTTAGAAAAGATCATTAAGATCCCTTACAGTTTATGGTTTTGCAGTGGAGTAGTTAAATAACTTGGCCACTGTTTCTGTTTGTGAATGGGACCTAGTTGAACCTCACACTGCTCACTTCACTGGTTGGCTTCTCTGTGTGGCTTGACTGTCTCTGTGGTCAAAGCCAGTCTACAAAAGAGTAAGTGAGGAATTAACTGAGAGCCTCATCATGCCTTCTCTAGTAGCCGTTATAACTTTTAATAGTTTTCTGCACCCTATTTTTCTGAATTTTGCTCCTGCCTATATTTTTTTTAGAGTGTTGTTGTATTACTATACTTGTGTGGTAAGAAAAGAAAGTTATTTCGTGCATTCTTAGCTATGTGCTCTGCCCTGAACTGCTTACCGTCACACTTTGATGGCTGCCTTTTCTGTAATACCACGCAGCGGGTGTTCTGTATAGAAGTGAGGAAACTGAGGCTCCCAAAGGGCCATGTAGGTCTCAGCCAGGCAGAGGGCTTTTTGTCATTGTATGCAAAGACAAGTCCTTATGTCATAGCCTCGCCTATGTCACACCTATGCCTTCAAGCATACTTCGAGGGTATTTTGTATCCATTATCTAATATAATGCACACTTTAAAAATTATGTGGTACATAATCGTTTTCAGGAGTTTGGCTGTCTGGTAGCTAATTGTGACTTCATGTGTGAAGTTCATTTTGATGCTTGGGCACTGCATGGTTTCTGAGACCTGAAGAACAAGTAACCACTTTCTTGTCTCTCATAGATTTATGAGTCACAGAGACTGACAGTTCCATAGCATTAGCACTTGTGTCTGTGGCTTAATAATACCTAGCAAGACACACTAGTTTATGCAGTGAGTTTTAGAAACAGAATAGACTTCTAGAGGCTAAGAAGATATTTGTTACAGTGTCTTCATTCACCTCTTGGTCCTGACTCCCTCCCTCCCTCCTTCCTTCCCTCCCTCCCTCCCTATCCTCTTCCCTCCTTCTTTTTGTCCTCAAACATAGATTTCATGTTCATGGGTAAGCAATGCATATAATTTGCCAGATGAAATTCCAAATAAGCTAGGTTCTTTCAGACTGAAAATTAAAATGATTTAAGCCCATCATGAGATTAAGCTTACATTGTGAGATCAACTGAAATATTTACTCACCTGCGTTTCTAATATAACCGGTTCTCATGTCTCACCTGGTATGGTTGTGGCATGATAAAAATGGGTTTGGTTGTATTGTTTCCATAACCTCTCCAGGTAACTGATTGAGTCAGATTTAGAGGGAAACATTTCATGAATTCAAAGGCTAGGTTAATAGGTTTAATTCTTTCATGGGAAGTTAATGACCTTTTTCTTGCTTTATGACCGCATTTTTCTTCCTTTCACCCCACCATCTGAAAGATGGTAGTTAAAAGTGAAAAATGCCATTGATCAGGTTTTGAGCTTCTCTCTGTATAGGTACTTCAATGAAGGAAGTGGATTTAGTTATGGCAAGAAACTACCAATACCAGAAGAATTAACACTTACACTCCATCACTAAAAATGGGTATAGATTGACAAATCTGTATGGTAGCAAAAGCCTAATAAGGAAGAAAATTTGCCTATGTCATGGATGACACTTAAAAGATGTTCTTAGGACTGAGGCAGAATCTGTGTTGAAATATTAGTGGTAACCGAATTTTAGGAACCTTCTTGATCTTTTGATCAAATAAGAAAACTAAATTCAGGATAACTATTCAAGGTTGTTACATCTTTCACATTGTCATAAAGTTTGGTTTATAATTCAGAGTATAGTCTGGAAGTAGATGCAGTAGGATCAGGAGTTCAAGGTCATCCTCGCTACCTATCAAGTTATGGCTAGCCTGATATACAGTCTTTTTTTGTTTTCTCTTTTGAGACAGGGTTTCTCTGTGTAGCCTTGGCTGTCCTGGACTCACTTTGTAGACCAGGCTGGCCTCAAACTCTACCTCCCAAAGTGCTGGGATTACAGGCGTGCACCACCTCGCTAAGCTGATATACATTCTTAAGATGCTAAAAAGAGAAGCCCAGAGTTGATACTTAAACTCTATGCTAATTCTTTGTGTGTTATGTTAGATGTACTGGTTTGTTTTATATCAGTCAGCTTGACATAGCTATAGTCTTCTGAGAGAAGGGAACCCTCAATTGAGAAAATACTTCCCTATCATCTGGCTGCAGGCAAGCCTGTAGGGCAATTTTTGATCAGTGATTGATGGGGGAGGGCCCAGCCCATTTTGGGTGGTACCATCCCTGGGCTGGTGATCCTGGGTTCTATAAGGAAGCAGGCTGAGCAAATCATGGAATGCAAGCCAGTAAGCAGCACCTCTCCATGGCTTCTGGTCTCTGCATCATCTCCTGCCACCAGGTTCCTGTCTTGTTTGAATTCTTGTCCTGACTCCTTCAGTGTACAGTGATAAAGGTTTATTTGGCTTATATTTCCTCTCCTCTCCAAGTTGCTTTGGTCTTGATGTTTCATCACAGCAGTTGTAACCCTAAAGCATAGGTATGAAGCATATTAACATTTTGAGATTAAAAAAAAAAAGATGGGCAAGACTACTTTTGTCTTAGAGAAATTGAGGGAGCCATTTAGTAGATTGGAATGCACAAACCTACGCATAAGCGCTTTCTCCCGTGAGCCTGGTGAGGTGGCTGGCTCGCTGGAGGAAGGCTTAACTGCCTGAGCCTGATGGCCTGCGTGTGAAGGTGAAGGTGGGAGGAGAGAACGGCTCCCTAGATCATCCTCCAGCCCTCAGCTGCGCTCGGCGGCGCGAGCATCTCCCGGATCCCCAACAGTAATGACAGTAAGAAGCTCACTGTAGGTTCAGTTTATAATAATTATTAAGCCCCCCTTTCACTCATGTGTTTATTCATTCATCATTTGTTGAATGTGTGTAATGTATCAGATTTTCTTATTGCTTTAAGGAATAAAGCAGTGAACAAAACAGACCAGTTTTCACTGCAGTGGAATAATGTCTGAATGGTGAAAAACAAAATATGACCTGGGTTAATGTAATAAAAAAATAAAGCATGATAGGAAGGGGAGAGGATAGCAGACTGTAGATAGGAGTGGCACATAAGAGTCTTCTGATGGAGCAGCTTTTGAGCAGAATCTGAGGCTTTACCCATCTTTCCTCTCTCTCCTTTCTCTGGTAGGGATTGAGCATAGCTCTTACACATGTTAGGAAAATGGCGCTGCCCATTTTGTACATTTTATTTTAAGATAAGCTCTGGGTCTGCTTAAGTTTCCAGGCTGGCCTTGTGCTCTTTTCTCTAGCCTAGGCAGGCCTTGGGATTGTACTCCTGCATCAGCTTCCTGCATAGCTGGGATTACAGGCCTGCACAAGCAAGCCTGCCTATAAGGGGTGTTCTCTGAGCAAAGAGTGACAGCATAGAGCTTTTGGGTCTGTTGAGTAGACTAGCAGTTGGCCTTTAATTGCTAGATGCAGGGCCAGTGTTTCAAGGAAGAGGTGGGACCCTGGGCTCTGCCACAGTCCTGTCGGATAGTAAGAGAAGGATGCCTGTTACACAGTGGTAATGCAGATGGGGTAGTGTGCTCACACACTAAGCAGGAAGGAAGTCAGATATTGGGAAGGAAAACTCCAGATTGCATTTTGGCAACAGAATTGGTTATATAAGTTGAGCCACTAGGATCAGAGGATTTTCAAATTGTTGGGCAGCTAGACAAAAAGAAAACTTGTGGTGGGGGTGGGGGTGGGGGTGGTGGGGGTGGGGCACACAGATGACAAGTGCACAAGCAGTTCCGGCAGTGAAGACCTAGTTAAGTGGAGTGTCAAGGCTTTCTTACAGGAGATCAAAACATTTCTGTGGGGTGAATAGTTTGCCTGAATTGTAGATTTTAAATGTGAGAGTTTGAGGTTAGTTTTATAAAGAACGGTATATCAAATGCCTTTGAGTGAGGAATAACACAGCATGATTACTTAGTATGTTATCTTAGGCTGAATACTGTTCAGATTGGCTCTTTGTTTTGTCATGCTTTGAAAGAGCATTACACAGTATACCTAACATATTATTAAAGTTCACAGTAGCTCCAGAAAATTATAAAGCTTAATAACTAAACCATTCACAAAGCAGAAAAAAAACCACAGAAGTTGATGGGCTAGGTTGAAGGGTGATTAAAATTGAGAGGTCCTCATCTAACTCATTTAGTGTCAAGGGAATACAGTGCATACTGGTGGTCTTGGCAGTCAGAAGCATAGTTTATCACTTTCTGAATTTCAGTATCTAGCATGGTAAATCAGTGAGTTGTATGAAGGTCATTGTGGGTATAGCTTTTAAAAGGGGGAAGCAAACATTGAGAAATAGCATGATGTCTTATGGGAAAATAAAGAAAAGACCAAACAGCGATAGAACATTGTAGAGGAGAAGAAGAATCAGAATTTAATGACTTGATTGAAAATGGGGGTGGGCTGGTCTGCCTGAGTAGGTGGGAAGAAAAAATGGATCAATGGGAAAAAATGGTTTCAGAGAGAGAGAGAGAGAGAGAGAGAGAGAGAGAGGGGGGGGGGAAGAGAGGGAGAGAGCGGGCACAAGCGCGCGCTAATAAATGTTTTTTGACAGGGGGAAAAACGTCTTTCCTAAAAGCCTTCCTTTTTAAACAGAATTTTAGAACTAGATGTTAATGTCCAAATGCAGTTTGAGAGATAAGCCACATCTGCAGAAGAAAGTTAGAAGTTATCTGAGTAACAGGACTGGTGGCTCTGGTGGCTCACTCGCTGAGAGGACCACACTAGTACAAGAGTGGAAACACCAGTGAAGCCCGTGGTAGCGGAAAAAGGAACGTTGTAGCTTGACAGTTGTAGTTTCCTGAAGTCTCAGGGTTTGAAGAAGAGAGAAGGAAGGCTTTAGTTCCTTGCGTGAAGGTGCTCCTCTTGCGTGAAGGTGCTCCTCTTGCGTGAAGGTGCTCCTGCGCACCCTGCCTTCCTGTAGTCGTTACTCTATCGTTTCACCACTTAACCTCTTTGGTGAAATCTGGGGCTCTTTAATTTCAGACCTCAGGTATTTGAGATTAAATCACTCCTGAGAAAATGCATTTCCTTTTTAGATCATGCCATATTCAGAAGTTGCTGAAGTTCAAGAGACAGTGAGTAATATATGGTCTTGTGTTTTAAGATACTAACATTGCTGTGTTTTTCTGATTTCAAGTTGGAAATGGATATTTTCCACCACACTTTGTACTTTGTCATTATATAAAACATCAAGTGTAGATAGAAAGATCAACTTAAAATTTTGTTTCCATCTCTTATTTTTTTAATAAAAGTAATGTATAATTAAACAGGATACAATACAATAAGTAAAACCCTGCCTCCTAAATACAACTACTGTCAGTGTTTTGGTGCATCTTTTCCTAAATTTGTTTGTCTTAATATTAAACGTTGTAAAAATGGAGTAAGTATGTAGTGGTCCAAAGCATGTTCTCTAACCAACAGGGAGAAGTAGTTCCCAGTGGGGAAGAAAAGCTCCTTTAAAATCTTACCATGCAAAAGTCAAGTATAAAATGTGCACATTTTTGCAGATTACAGGAATATGTGAAATCCAAGCTAAGTATAGAGTAATGATTCCCATTCTGAGAGCAAGTAGCTCTCGGCTGCATCATGGATCCCTTACTGAAGTTTCTGAGTCTCAAAGCCAAAGGAAGCTGAACAGAACACCCTGAGATGCTTTGTGTAATCCTCCCAAGTGTGGGTTCAGGGAGCTTTCTGCTCTGGGTAACTTCTGAGAATGACTGATGAGCTAACTGTACTGGGGAAGAGGTGCCGACCAGCCGTGTCCTTGCTGGAAAGCTGTCTGTGCCTCCCTTAGGCTCGCCAAAAGGCTATGTCAAGCCAGTGCCTATACAGGGAAGACTGTATAAAGCTATTGGATGCAAAGCACAGTCTCATGGAGTCTCTTCTATACCACAGGGTGACTGTTGTCTTGATTTGGCTGAGACAGAGGAGTTCCTAGGTTGAAGGGCATGGTGATAAGCAGCTACTTCATCCTTTGTTTCTTAAAGGTGGACTACTCATAGACTTCTGTGGCACACATTTAGATAAATGATAAAATTAGATTAGTTTTCATATAACACTTTTTAATGAGACATAGACTAATGTATAATTTTTGTATTTTATGCTTTTAATCAGAGTGCTTTGTAGCACACAAATTCCTAAATAAAAATTTCTAGCCACATTAGTTTTTAAAAACTACTTTCAGTCAAATTAGAAGATTTACTTCTATAAAAAATTACTGAGGTGAGTTTGAATCTTTAATGACTAAAAAGAAAATGTTTCATCCTATCTTAATGGTCTTTGTCTAAGTGCTCTGAGACATTTCTGGATTGTTTGAGATGTGAGCATGTTTTGGTACTTTAGCTAAAGCCACAGAGTCCTAGCTTATGAAAAGAATGATGTACGAGATACATCTGTAGATTTATTCCTTAGAAATTATCTCACAGTCTTCATGTGTTACACAACATTGCACTGTATCCCACTCGTGTAAGGATAACAAGCTAGTGTGTGTTCTGCTTAGTCATCTAAGTTACTTGGCAAGAAGACACTCAGGCACTTGTGTCCTCCTTCCTTAGGGCCCTCACAGGTGGGAAGGATGGCTTACTGGCATGCCGTGGAACGCCTCTTATCCACATCTTCCTGGGACATGTCTCTGAAGCCATGCTTTGCTCTCATGGGATTTCAGCTTTGGTTTTGGAGTGCTTTCACTTGAGTCTTAGATTTGTTGTCCATTGTAATTCGGTTTT
The DNA here is from genome assembly GCF_964271855.1 of Acomys minous. Lineage (NCBI taxonomy): Eukaryota > Metazoa > Chordata > Mammalia > Rodentia > Muridae > Acomys > Acomys minous. The sequence goes on from NC_140490.1 coordinate 111,784,300, forward strand.
CTGGTGCCTGTTCCTTTGTCATTGTCAGTGACCAAGGCATTCGGGTCATAAACCTAACTCACATGCCATCACTTGTGCTGCTTCTGCCAGCACTAAGCTTTACTCTGTACACTTTGTATATTCAACTGCCTCCTTGGGTCCTCTTGGCTGTCTTAACAGATGCCTCACACTTAACTTTGCCGAGCTCCTTGGAGTTCTTGTAACACAGCGGCTCAGCTGACAGCATTTCCGTTATGCAGGTGCTCAGTTCCTCACTTGAAATCTTCTTGATTTCCCCTTTCTTGCCTCCCACTTGGTCTGCTTGGAAATCCTCCTGTTGCACTTTCAAAATATATTTTGAATGACCAGCCCTTCATCATCTGCACTGCTGCTACCATGTTACCTCCACGTTGGCTCACTAAACTCCACTTCCTTTCTTGTTCTCAGGGTCTTTTCAGAATAGTAAGTTGGAATAATCCTGTTAAAATATTATCAGGCCACGTCAGTCCTTTTCTTCAGACTATTCATTGCTTCCCTAATCTCTTTTGAAATATAACCAAAGCCTCAACAAAGGCCATGGAAAGGCTTCATAACTTAGCATCTTTTTACTAAGTAGACTTCAGTGTTATTACTCGTCACTCCCTTGATGTGTCTGGCTTCTGCATCCACACTGTTTCTCAGACCCTTGGCACTGGCTGGCACCCCAGTCCTCTGTGTTTATCTCCTGCTCCTGTAGACTCTTATCTGACACTTGCCTTGTTTGTTGAGCACTGTAGTGGGTGCTCTTAGGCTTGCCTTTCTGAAGCTCCTCCGGATGCTCTGTATACTCCTATTCTCTGCTATTTATCTATCTTCCTATCTATCTATCTATCTATCTATCTATCTATCTATCTTTGTTTTTTGAGACAGGGTTTCTCTCTGTTATCTTGGCTGTCCTGAACTCAGCTTTGTAGACCAGGCTGGCCTTGAACTCACAGAGATCCACCTGCCTCTGCCTCCTGAGTGCTAGGATTAAAGGCGTGCGCCACCACGCCCGGCTTATCTTTTATTTTTAAGCTATGTAATATACTACGCGTTATTAGCTGTCCATTATGTTCTTCTACATGTTCTCCACTAAAATTCAAATACCTCTCTGACAGGATTCTAGTTCTATGTGAATCAAACCCAGGGCCAGAGCTAGGCACACACTGTACCACTGTTGTGCAAACCCCAACCCAGGACAGGATTTTTGTCTATTTCATTTACTGCTATTATCCTTTGTTGCTTAAAATGGTATGTGTCTATACTTGTTACTCAGCAAATATTTATTGGATGTATGGATAGTCCATATTTCAGGCCCTTACTCACTGTGTCAAACTGAACGAGTTGGAATTAATCCAGTGTGATAAGCTGCAAATGGCACAAACATGCTGAAAGGTGTAATGCTGATATAATGCAGTTATTCGAACAGTGCTGTCCGTTAGGAACTAGTTTTGAGAGTGAACTTTTAATGAATAGAAACTGCACAGAAGTCAGCACAGTGTCATTAATCAGTAGAATTGGAGAATTTAAAACAATCTGTACAATGACAAACTTTTAAATATATAGGTTAGTAAAATGAATTCATGTGTCTATGTATGTGTGCACATATATGCTTGCTCTTGTATGTTTTTGTTGTTGTTGTTGTCATTTCTCTGTGTATCCTTGACTGTCCTGGACTTGCTTTGTAGCCTCGAACTCACAGCGATCCACCTGCCTCTACCTCCTGAGTGCTGGGATTAAAGGTGTGCGCCACCACCGGCCGGCTGCTCTTGTATGTTTGTGTGTGTGTCATGAGGTTGCAGTTAAAATTAAGGAGGGAATTCTGCTGTTATCTCCATTGAAAACTTGACTGGCTGGAGAGAAGAGATGCTCTTCAACCTGCCTCTGCCTTCCGAGTGCTGAGATGAAAGGCGTGCGCCACCACGCCCGGCTTGCCTTTTCAGTTTGAAGATTCTTTTATTTTAAGTTATGTATTCATGCATGTGCCTGTGTTGTGGGTATATGTGCATGTGTGAATGCAGAGTCCATAGTGGGTTTTCTGGAGCTATAGGTGGTTGGAGCTGTGTGTGGGTGCTAGTAACTGAACTCAGGTTCTCTGGAAGAGCAGAGAGTGTGTTCTAGAGCTGGCCATCTCCATCCCCAGTTCACACACACTTTAACTGTTTTTCTCTTTTTCATCTCCTCCCTCAGGATGGTAATAAGCACCTGAGCAAAATGAGTCCTTGTCAGCAGGGCTGTGCTCTGTGAAACTGAAGTCTGCTCACAGACGGATGAGCATGGATGGGCATCTGAAGAAAAGCAGATGTTAGAACACCATATCCAGACTCGCTCAATAGCTATATCTTTAGGAAAGTGACAGGCGTGAGAATTTCTCCAAGGAGATTTCAGAAGCCTCAAGCAAACAGCTTACCTTGTTTTGTCAGAGCCAGGTCTGGGTCCTGCATTGTGCCCAGAGACAATGTAATTAGTGGGAAGCTTTTAGTTTTTGAGAGCTCTGTACTCACAAAGGGCACCTGGATGCTACTGTAGTTTAAAAGAGTCTCTGTAGAGGAGATGCCATAGGATAAGAGTCTCTGTAGAGGAGATGCTGTAGGATAAGAGTCTCTGTAGAGGAGATGCCGTAAGATAGAGTCTCTGTAGAGGAGATGCCGTAGGATAAGAGTCTCTGTAGAGGAGATGCTGTAGGATAAGAGTCTCTGTAGAGGAGATGCCGTAGGATAAGAGTCTCTGTAGAGGAGATGCTGTAGGATAAGAGTCTCTGTAGAGGAGATGCCGTAGGATGAGAGTCTCTGTAGAGGAGATGCCGTAGGATGAGAGTCTCTGTAGAGGAGATGCCGTAGGATGAGAGTCTCTGTAGAGGAGATGCCGTAGGATGAGAGTCTCTGTAGAGGAGATGCCGTAGGATGAGAGTCTCTGTAGAGGAGATGCCGTAGGATGAGAGTCTCTGTAGAGGAGATGCCGTAGGATAAGAGTCTCTGTAGAGGAGATGCTGTAGGATAAGAGTCTCTGTAGGGGAGATGCTGTCTCTGTAGAGGAGATGCTGTCTCTGTAGAGGTCTACATCCTTTTTTCTGTTGATGTCAGCTTTAAGTTCTTCATTTAAAGAACCGAGTCTTCAGCTTGGTATGGTAGAACCTTTCCAGGAGGTTGAGGAAATGGGACTGTGGGTTTGAAGCCAGCCTAGATTACTTAGTGAGGTTGTGTTGGGGCTGGGTGATGACTGTGCCGTTTGACTTCCTTTCTTTTTCTCTTTCTTTCCTTCCTTCCTCCCCCTCCCCCCGAGACAAGGTTTCTCTGTGTAGCCTTTGTAGACTCTCTTTGTAGACCAGACTGGCTTTGAACTTGACTTCCAAAGGACTAGTAGCTGTAGATTATGCTTGTCTTTAGTAAGGAAATTATGTCTGATTTAAAACTTATCCTTGGGTTATTTGTCTGATAATAACTGTTTCTTTATCTTTGCCATTTGGTTGAAAAGAAAAACCTATTTTGTTGATGTTTTTGTAGAAACTGCATCATGTTTGTCATATACTGTTCTAAGGCTAAATCCCTGTAGAGTGCGCTCATGGTGTGCATAACTAATGCTTAGTAGCATGTGAGTGGTGGATAGTTTTAAAACTTTAAATTTAAAAGGGTAAATCACTTCCAGTGCGTCTTTCCTGCTCCTAATCTCTATCTTCAACTGTAATCAAAAAGAACTTATGGCTTGAGTAATTGCAAAGCAATATACTTTGGTGATTCTGTTTTTTCCTTCTTACCTTCACTTCCCCAAGTTAAAACAAATATTTGGTATTGCATAAGCCAATATTTTTCGGTATACAGAAGGAAATGTCTTACAACAAATCATGATGATTAAAGCTAATGTGCATGCGCTTCCTACTCACAGACTAACACTGTTCCTCTTGTCCTTTTGTCTCGCTGCTGCTTCCGTCCGGTGTCTGCTTCTCCCTGGTTTGGATTGTGTTTGTTTGCTGCTCAATTCCTCTGCATTACAAGCTTCTTGGTGATAGCAAAGATGTCCTTGGGCCATCAAGTAAGTAACTAAAGTTGGGATGTCATCTTTTGGGACGTGATTTTGGTGTTACTTGCAAATGATAAGTAGTATTTCAGCTTTAACTGTAGCAGTGCTCAATAACCACTGCTCATTTGTTGTGATAGTTTACATGAGGGCCATGGGCAGAGTCTGTACTCAAGTCACAATTATCTAGAGCAGTGGTTCTCCACCTGTGGTCTCGACCCCTTCAGAATGGAGCGACCCTTTTACCCATTGGAAAACAGACATTTACATTACAGTTCCTGACAGTAGCCACAGTACAGGTACAAAGTAACAACGAAATAATTTTATGGTTAGTGTTACTACAACATGAGGAACAGTAGTAGAAGCGTCAGGAAGGCTTCCTAACCACTAAGTTATACGCTGATTTGTTATTTGGGACCTCCTCCTCACAAGACCCTTGTACAGACATCACCTAAAGAGATTGTATAAGGAATTCACTGTCTCACGGAACTGAGAAACCATTTTTCTTTGTAGAATTTTAATACAATAATTTGATTGTGTGGGGTTTTTTTGTTTTGTTTTGTTTTTTGGTTTGTATTTTGGAAGTTGTAAGAAACTGTTTTATCTTAGACATCTAGAAGATTACCTTTTAAAATTATATCTTAATTTACTGTAACATTCTGCTGGTTTTGTTTTTTGTTTTCTGGGTAGGGATGTATGTTGTGGTAGCTTTTGAATAAGCACAACAAATAAAACACATCGCCTCAGGATTGTTTAATCCATCCAGACAGTGACAGGAGCAGTTGTCACATTAAAAAGTGATAGCAACACTGAATTGAAAAGAGCGTTGAGATCAGTTAATACAATATTGATTTTATAGATGAAAGGCCTGGAGCTTAACTATCCAGAAAGCTACAGTTGACTGATCGTCCGCTGACTACTGCTCTTACTGATAATAAAAAGTGACAGCGAAGCATCATTGACTGAAGTAAGGTCTAACAAAGTAATTAAAGTTCTGTTCCATCATAACTTGATCAGAGGTTCTGATTTTTTTTTTTTAATAACAACAAATAGGAACTGACTTAGAAACTTGTATTTATGTTTAGCAGTCTCTTCACTGTTGCGAACCATCTGTGTGCTCTGGGCCTCATTTGGTGGGAGTGGGGGTTCAAAGAAAAGGACTCAGCAAGATTTGGCAAAAGTCCTTCGTAATGAGCTTTTTGTTGGGGTTTGTGTTTATTGCTCTAAAGAGAGGGTGATTGGTGGTGTGAATATGATTATATGATTACATTAGGAAACCCGTTGTTTTCCACAAATAATATATTTTAATGAAAAGCAGAACATATAATATACAATCTTTGTTCTGTGTTAGAATTTTCCTCTCAAATACTGGTTAGAACATGTACTTATTTTTTAAAAATGATAATTTAAAGTTATACACAACACATGCAATATTATCAGATAGTGGTAAACTTAAAAGTAGAAGAACAGAAATCTTGATTTACCCAGATTTTTTAAAATTTATTTTAAGAATTTTTAAAAGTCTTAAAACCCTCTACAGAGAGTCCTACCACTCCCTGCCTTAATCTCATAAGAGAAAGACTCACAGGTCTTCAGGGTAGTCAGCTTGACATGCAGACTACTTAGTATTTTATTTTGGCTTCTATATAGCAGGAGGAAAAATGACAGAATTTGAAAAATTCTTCAAATGTTTGAGTTGAATTCAGGATCTAAGGAGGGTGGATAGGTTTGTACCTGGCACAGTAACCGTACTAATTCTCCCAGTGTGATTTCTGTAAAGAGGAGCTACTCGCACTATAAGTGGAACCAGCAGAGGGCACTGTAATGTTACAAATCACTTGTCAGAAACTACGCTTCGATAGGGATTCATTTGCCAAATAGCTTCTCAGTTATTTAGCAAATATTTACCAGCTGTGTCAGTGGATACGCACAGACACAAAGCCATTGTGCTTCTTAAGCCTCTGTTCAGATATCCTATGTTGTGTACTTCCTGTAGGGATTTGTATTATGAAGAAACTTCCTTAGTCTGTAAATGTTTGTGAATGAGTTGAGACAAAACAAACAGGGAGGTGGGCTTTCTGTCTTGCCTCCAAAAAAAGTGGTTACTTGCAAACTGGACATGAAGACACAGGCCTGTAATTCCAGAGTCAGGGAGGGAAACAGCAGGAGGATGTGCGGTCTGTTCAGTTTGGGTTCTGTAATGAGGCCATGTCTCCAACAGTCACAAACACTGGGTTGGAAAGAGGTGAACTGACCTGTTTTCCTAGTTATGTAGTGGAGTTACTGAGAACACAGACCTGTGTGTTACTGATTAGACGCTGAAGCATGCTGTAATCTTTCCCTTTTCTCTACCTTGTGGCACTCCTCAGATGTGGTGACTCTGTGGTATTTTTATTTTTGCTTAAAAAAGGACTGCTTTTTCAAATTTTAAACTTTTAAAATTATATATGCCTCTCTAAGGTTTTAAATCTAGCATTCAGTGTGTGTGTGTGTGTGTGTGTGTGTGTGTGTGTGTGTGTGTGTGTGTGTATGCGCGCACCCATGTGATCACAGCATGCTTTTGGAGGTCAGAGGACAATTTGTGGGAGTCACTTCTCTCGTTCTACTATGTGATCCTGAACTTGGTTCATCACGTTGAGTAGCAAGTGCCTTTACTATGGAGTCTTCTCTCTGGTTCCGGTACCCCTAAGTTTTTCTTGTTTTTAATTTCTTACATAATACCAAAGATTAAATCCAGGGCACCTCTCTCATACAAGGCAAGTGCCCTGCCAACTCTGTTTTTAAAAGAACTGTGTTACAGTGTATGTAATATGTTGAGAACTTTCTTTTTGTAGTTATTGTTATATTTCTGTGTCTCTTTCATGCTCTTTGATCCAGAAGTAGATGGCATATACTGTTCTAGCTTATGTTTGTGCCACAGTTTATTAACCCTTTATTTATTTTGTGAGGTAGTGTCTTACTGTGCAGCCCTGGCTTGGCTGGAACCTACTATAGGGAATAGGCGGCTCTTGAACTCCCAGAGATCCTCCTGCCTTTGCCGCCAAGTGCTAGGATTAATGATGTACACCACACTTGGATAATTCACTTAACCTTTTATCTTAGAATTCTTATTGTTGCTTTTTTATGAGCATGGGTGCTTTTTCTGAATGTATGTCTGTGTACATGGTGCCAGCAGAGGTCAGATGGGGGTGTTGGATCCCCTAGTACTGAACCTCCCAGTGGTTGTGAGTTTTCATGTGCACATGAGGAATCTACCTCAGGCCTCTGAAGAGCAGCTAGTGCTCCTGGCTGCTGGGCTGTCTGCCTAGCACTCCTCATCCCGCTTCATTTTAATTGTTAATTGGTGCGTATTTCAGCTGTTTGAGTTGTTTGTTTGTTTTCTGAACAGTGTTGTATGAAGATTTTTATTCTTGTCTCTTTGTATCCACATATAAGAGGGTCTTCCACCCTCGCCCCCCCCTCAGGGATAATAGCAGGATTGTGTTAAATTCATCAAGTGTGTGCTAGTCCCAAATTGTTTCCCAAAGTGCTAGTGTCCATTTATACTCCCAACAGTGCCCAAGAGATCTTAATGATCCCATCTTCCTTATTTGATATTATCAAGCTTATTATTTTTTCACTTCTTATATAAATACCCCCTGTGAAACAGATTTCTATCTCTGATTATTAAGCAGAAAGAATCCTTTTCAGGTACTTATTGGACAGTTATGTTTTCTGTGGCAACACTGCTCATTTCTTCTTCTGTGATGCTGTTGGTCTTTCCTAGTTGATGTATAGGAGCTACATATTTAAAACACTTTAGATAGAGCCCATTTATTTTTAAAATATTTATTTATCATTTATAGTATTCTGCTTGCATGTACACCTGCATGCCAGAAGAGGGCACCAGATCTCAATTTTAGATGGTTTTGAGCCACCATGTGGTTTCTGGGAATTGAACTCAGGACCTCTGGAAGAGCAACCAGTGCTCTTAATCTCTAAGCCATCTTTCTACACCGCCCCCCCCCCCCCTGTACAGCCCTTTTAAACTATGGCTGTGAATATAGTCTCCTGTTCAGTGTTTTTCCAGGTTCATTGTGAGATCATCTCATGACTGAAGTCGTAATTTTAATGTGGTAGTGGTAATAGCACTAATGAGAAGGGAGTTGATAAACACTATCAGCAGAAGCAGCCTCACTGAGTTGCTGAGGTAGACCTTGAACCTCAACACTTTGTAGCCTGGGCTGGCATAGAACTTGCAGTTTTTCCTGCCTCAGCTTTCCCAATAGCTGGGATTACAGGTTTGTGGCAGCAAGCACTGTATAAAATGGAAGACTGTTGAGAAACTTCCCTTTGATGTGCATCTGGTTTTCCAACTAAAATGATAATGACTCTTCAGGCCCCTGGGTGAAAAATGAACTCCACACAGCAAAGGGCCATGTGCTTAGCTGAAGAACCTCTGGCTCTGTGGGCTGATGGGGGCAGAGTAGGAGTCGTGGAAGTGGGGGAGGGGCATAGCAGTCTACAGAAAACGCTATTCCAGATAGAAGTTTGGAGGTGGGTCTAAAGATCCCATGGGTCCCTGGATATAAAGGGTGAGAAAAAAGTGGGAACAGAAGAGCCGTGCCATTGCTCTGGGCGAGCCGAGGTGCCTGGCGCCTGGCAGCTGGGTCTGGGAGAGCTGGTTTGGGGAGATACTATAACTGAAGCTGTGAATTTAGGAGCTGCCGACCATGGATTTTTGTTTTGATTTTCACTTTGTGATAAATATTTTATCATGCTTTTTCTCAGATAATAAATGAGAGTGCTTTTGTATTTGGGTTTTGAAATATAAGGAGCTAAAACATACTTTTGAAAATGTTAGCACAGTAGGGAATGTGTGAGACAGTTTGATTTTTTAAAAAGCGCAGTGATGTCAGTGAAGGGTTGTAGTTAACCAACAAGTAAAGGCCATGTCATCCATTTCAAGGTGAGACTACCTACTTGCAAACACAGAACCTGACAGGTGCGGAGGCTGGAGGGCTAATGGGTCTGACTGTCCATCCCTTCATGGCTTTTGTTTTCTATTTCTCTCTCACCCTTTTGGGTTACTCCTTTGTATTGGTAGCTTGGCCAGGTGGGTGAGAGGTGGGGCAAAGCTCTCTACGAACTGCAAGTTGGCTTGGTGAGGGTTTTTAGATGGCTATTTTATGTACCAGTGATTAGTCTGCAGGTATGCCTGTGCACCACATGCATGCCTTGATGCCTTCAGCAGTGTATCCCCTAGAACTGGAGCTGTGGATGGTTATGAACCTCCATGTGGGAACTGGGAGCTAAACCAGTGTCCCCAACAAGAGCAACTCGTGCTCCTAAGTTCTGGGCCATCTCTGCAGTGCCTGTGACTCTTGCTTCTGTTGTTGCCGTTTAGTCTTGGGAGAAGACAGTCTCGGAACCTCAGCTTCACTGTCTCTGAAACCATACCTACTTGCCACCACAAAATTAGAAACCACAGGAGAAATTCAGCTGAATTTAATGTATTTTTTCCTCCTGCTAATAGTTTGTCTTTTCTGATCATTAATGAAGCTGTACATCTTTCCTTATGCTTTTTGACCATTTGTATTTCTTCTCTGAGATGACTGTTGTATTGACAGATAATGAAGAGTTAATAGTCAATAAAACCATAGAGGACCTTATCAGTTGGATATCTACAGTGTCTGAATTGTGTGTGTTTAACCTAATCTGTCTACTCCTCTTGGATGTAGAGTAAATGAACACACAAAACAAAATGATTACGCAAGCTTACTAAGGTGGTAAGATTGATCAAAAGGGCATTTCAGTTTTAAGTTATTAATTATGCCATAAAGCCTATTACTTTATGGTAGTTACTTTTGTTTTCTTTCTTTGAGCTGTTGTAGGAAACAGTGACGAACCTCAGCTTTTGACCCCAGGAAAGATGAGTCAGCGCCAAGGCAAAGAAGCCTACCCAACCCCAACTAAAGACCTGCACCAGCCTTCTCTCACGCCCTCCAGTCCTCACAGCCAGGGTAAGTAAGGAGGACCGCCATTGCCGTGCCACTGTCCACATGGCTTTATACAATTTCCATTATTGTTTATTTTGCTTGCATCATTTTCAGTGGGCTTAGATGGAACACACTTTCCTTTCTAGTTTTTTGACAATGTATTTTGTTAGTTGTCAGATTCTTCTAAACCAGGGATTCTTTTACTTTTGGTCTTATGGCCTCCATGCATTCATAAAAAATATTGAACATTTCAAAGAGGTTCTGTTGATGTGAATTGCACTTGCTGATATTTATTGTAATATAAAGTAACCTTAGGGAATTAGGAAGTTTTTGTTATTAATTGAATTAAAATAATAAAGACTTGTATTTGAAACTTTCACAGTCCCCACTGCTAGGTGTCTTGAGATACATGGTTGATTGTGCTCATCCATAGTTACTCTGGGGTGTCATAGAACATTTAAAGTCCCTCCAGTGCGCGCTTGGAGTCCCAGCAACCAGGTGCAGAGACAAGAGGCTTGGGAGTTCAAGGCCAGGCTGGGCTACATGGCGATAACCAGTCGTCAAAAATAGGGGGAAGTGGGGAGTCATTTTATACACTTGGACCTGATGAGTGCTAGCCGTTCTTTCTCTATTCTCCCACCCCGCCCCCAATCCTCTTCAGTTCCAGTAATGCGCAGGCACTATTTTACACCTGCCTCTGAAAGACCAGTTCTTTTAGCCCCTATGTTACTGATTCTTTAGCTCCCATACCTCTGGGTGGTTTTTTTTTCTGTCCCTGCTTACTTAATCGTACAGCTCTCTTCGTGTTGCTACAAGTGATAGGATTTAGTTTCCTGTAGCTCAACACTCACATCACATTTTAATTATCCACTCGTGAACATAAAGGTTGAAATCATGGCTACGGTGACTTTAGTAAAAATTGGATTGCAAATATTACTTGTATATTGATTTCCTTATTTGAATATTTGGAATTGCTGGAATATGAGTAACGTGTTTATTACAATTGATGCTCCCTCACTTGCTAATGGTTTGGTATTTTTGCAAGGCTTTAATGTCTAGCTTAATAAAAAGACTTTATTTCTGCTCCTATATAGTCAGTGTGCTGTGCTGTGCTTGGCTGATTTGAAGTATATGAATAAAATCTGGACACACAAATATACACACACACACTAAGTTAGGCATTCTGTGTAGACCAGCAAAACTTGATGGGTGGTACTCTTAAACATCTGCAAAACTCACTTGGAGAATGCATTTGTGTGCTTTCTGCTTTAAAACTCATTGGTCTGCCTTGAGTTTTATATTTTAAAAATGTACTACACATAGTGGTTTATACATTTCTCATTTTATTTCACAGAATATTTAAATGTGTGTATAAAAAGTTCAAGATTAATAGTTTTTTTGCTTTTTACTCCTTCTTTGATGTTTGTAAGTGAAACACATTCTTTTTCTATAAGTACATGGCAGCAAAGAATTTGGTGACTAATACCTGTAGTATTATGGAACTGACATTGCAGACCCCATAAAAGGGTATTAAAGAGTCCCACAAGCCTGTGCATTGTGCCTTCTAACTTACGGAGTATTCTGGTACTTAGCTAAAGGTTTACTGCACATTCTCAGTTCCTTGTGGCACTCCATAGCTGCAGCGTAAGAGCTTTTGCTTTTAAGACTTGATCTTGAATTTGTTGTGTTTTTTATTTTGGGTGGTTTCAGTTGTTCGTTCTGAATTATGGTTTGAAATTGTGAAATGGGCAAGGCCAGAGATGAGCAGCTCCTCAGTTCTAAGTTGCACTTAGTCCTGCGTACTGTGATATAATCTTGTCAAGATCCCGCTCTGTCCATCCAGGAATGTGAAGCATCTCTTTGTTCAGGGTATTTTGCTGGATGCAACACCCACCCCGTGATATGGGAGGGAGCACATCGCGCCGCTGTTGTATTATACTGTTGTAATTATTGTTTTAGTTACTGTTAATCTTTTGCAGTATAAACTAAACATTATTAGTTATGACTATACATAGTATATAGTCTGGATAAGGCTTACTAGTTCATTACATCTAGGCCTCTGCCTCCATTAGTACTCGAGCTGTGTCGGGCTTTAATGCTTAGCTTCATGAATTATTACCTTTTGAGGCCAGTCTTGTGCAGCCCCTCAGGATCCTTCTGCTTTTACCTCATGAGTGCCAAGGTTACATGTGGGTACCACCATGCCCAGTTTATGTGGTGTGAGGAATGAACCCAGAACCTTCAGCATGCTGGACTAGACCTCTACCACCAAGCAGCGTCTCAGCCCCAAGACTTTGTTTCATAGGATTGCTGAAATTAAACCTAATTGTTGTTAATGCTATCATACCTGCAGTCCTTGTTTGTTTGTGTTTGTCACATGTGCCTTTGACTTGTCAGTAAAGTGGCCCAGTGGCCTAAATAGTTTTGGCACTTTGATTCCTTCACCTATTATTTCGTTTGTTCCTTTGCCTTCTGTTATGTCATGGGAGAACATGAGGATTTGATTATATTAATTTTGATCGTTTTTGATCAATAGTGTTTTATAGGGGAGGTGTTTTACAACATGTTCTATCACACATGAGAATTCAGTCAATTTCTAGTTGTCCTACTAGTGGGGACATGAGGTTGAGTTACAGATTCGAGTGGCACTAGTCTTCCTTTTTATTGAGAAGTTGCAACTTTTCCTCTTTAACTGACTCTACCAAGTTCAGCCCCCAGTGCAAGGTACACCCTTGGCCATGTCTGGAACACAGCTTCTGTGTGCGGGCTCTCAGGAAACCCTTCCGTTAGATGGCCCCTCAGTGACGCTGACCTCTTCTGAATCACCACTAACTTGTCAGCCTCAGGGACCAGCATTCCAGCAGTTCTTGTGCTTATTGATTGCAGCTGATCCTTCAGCTCCAGCTAACCAGAACTATAGAACCCAGAGCCACCAGCCCAGAGGTGGCACCACCCACAATGGGGTGAGCCCTTCCCCACTGATCACTAATTGAGAAAATACCTTACAGCCAGATCTTATGGCGGCATTTTCTCAATTCAGGCCCCCTCCTTTCTAATGACTCCAGCTTATATCAACTTGACGTAAAAGCAGCGACTACAGTGGATATCAGCTGAGCCAGTTAACAATGTTGACTTTCTATTTTTTGCTTTCTTTTTTTAAAAAACATTAATGAATTTTTTTTTCTAAAATAGAGAGATCTTCATTATCATCTTGGTTTTTTAATGTAAAACTTTTATTATGGATACATTAAGCATTCTTAGGTATTTATTATGTTTTAATTTTTAATAGAATCATCCCATCACCCCCATAATTAAAAACCAGATCTTAAAACTACCAAGATAATGGTGTTTTAGCACATCATGTTTTCTGAGGGTTTTTTTTTTCCCTAAGTCTTAAAATAAAAGATCGTATCCATAAAAACATACCTCAGACTCTGGTAGTTAATACCTCCTGATAGTTGATGTGATTATTACACTAACCGTTGTCAGAACTATTTTGACAAAAATGATCTGCTTGGGTTGAAGGCAGACACTTGAGCTTATGTGTATTTCAGTATCTTTAAGAGGCTCACTTAGAATTTCTTTTACTATGAGGCTGGCTGGCTTAGTCCCTCACTGGATTATGTACTTACTGAACAAATTTGAGCCCGACTTTGAGCCTCAAGATTCATATAATAGTAGAAGAAAACTGATTCCAAAAATTTATCCTCTGGTAGCCCTTCCCTCCAATAGACCATATACACACAATAATAATGAACAAATAAAAAAGAAGTTCTTTTAGTGTGGATAAGCCCATGCCTAAAACTAATAATAAAAAATGAAAAAAAAAAAAAAAAGAAAGAAAGAAAGAAAGAAAGAAAACGTGACTGTAACCTGGGCCACAGTAGGACATTCCTGTAATTCTAGCGCTTGGGAGTTAGAGGAAGGAGGACGAGGCGTTGGGCTATGTGACACCGTGTCTGAAACAAGCAGAACATAAAATAACCACCCCCTCCCTCATCTGCAATGAGATGATCTGCTGTCATAGCAAATAAAGACATGTGGAAAACCTTGATAGTCCACAGTATGTCAAATACCCACGGCCAGCATTCTAGCTTCTGAGTGGGAAGAGCTAGTTATAATAGCACAGTGACCAGTGCTGAAGACAATGTCTTCTAGTGCTTTGGCATGTGCTAGCTCATAGACTTCTTATAGGAGCACATGGTATATAAATCATTTCCCCCTTCAGTTGGGAAGAGTGATTTTTCTTGCCCAAGTTTGCACGGTATATAAAGCAGCTTAAATCTGACAAAGAATTTTAATCTAGACTTTTAGATCATAATCTAAAGAGAGAGAGAGGGAGGGAGGAGGGAGGGAGAGAGAGAGAGAGAGAGAGAGAGAGAGAGAGAGAGAGAGAGAGAGACAGAGAGACAGAGAGAGAGAGAAAATCCTGACACTATAAAACTTGCCAGCGAAACAGATTTCTTTAATATGGAAAACGTGGGGGAAATTATAAGTCTATCCTTATTAAAATTAAAAGACATCTGCTCTGTCAAGGCGATCATTAGATATGGGTAAGACATGCCAAGACTGAAAGAAAATAATACAGTCATTAAAAGATGGCACAAATGTGTTTAATAACTGTTAAAATGCAATAATGATGTGAAAAGACATTTTTATTTTGTTTTTCAAGACAGGGTTTCTCTATGTAGCTATGTAGCCCTGGCTGTCCTAGAACTTGCTCTGTAGACCAGGCTGGCCTTGGAACTCAGAGATCAACTGCCTTTGCCTCCCAAATGCTGGGATTAAAAGTATGTGCCACCATTGCCTGGCCCAAAAAGCCAAATTTTTAAGTGGGCCAAACAAGAATTGATACTTCATAAAAGATGCACACATTCATATGAAAGAATTTTTAACATACGTCTGTAGGGAAGTGCAAAGCCAAACAAACAAAACTCCACAATGTGATCCCACTACACAACCAGCAGAATAACCGAAGAGAAAGGCAAAGCACATGGGCCACAGTTCAGCTCACGGGCTGCCAGCAGACCGTAGTGTATGGCAGTGTTAATTCAGAACACGGCTGCTCTGTCAGAGATCACACCCAAAGTCCTTCTAGGTCTGTGTGATACTGCTGGATTACAAACATGCCTTTAGTCCTAGGAGACAGCGGCAAAGCTTAGGTCCAGTGCTGTCCAGTCAGTTCCTTCAAGTCGGTGAGTTGAGAGGCAGTGCAGTGGAACTGAGTTTGTAGCAGTTGAGTTTGTGGAGTTCAGAGGCAGTTTTACCTTAAGAGTCTTACAGAGTCAGGTTGAAGAGAGAACAAGTAGACAGAGGTGAAGACAGAACGAGCCAGAGGATGAGAGGGAGCCAGAAGACTGGAACAGATTGTAGAGTTAGTTTGAGGCCAAGCAGAGCAATTCAGTAAGAAAATGAGAGAAGCCAGATGGAATTGGTCAGCTTGGAGAGAAGTCTGAGCCAGAACAGCTGAGTTGAACCGGCCAGCAAGAGTTCTGAAAGAACTAGAAAGGGCAAGCTTATTCATCAGTAAGTCTCAAAGGCTAGAAGCATTCTAGGCCTAGACTGGGTTGTACAGAAGCTAGAAGCTTCCAGGACTAGGCCTAGGCTAGCAGATGGAGGCAGTGAGCTTCCACAACGGCAAGTGCATCATCAAATCAAAGTTCCTTTTGCAACGTAGGGGTGATGAACTACTTTAGAACAACGTGCTGTCTGCTGCCCAGCTCTCAGAAGGCAGAAGGTCAGTGCCTGGGCTAAATGGTGAGACCCTGGTCCCAACCGTCCCACCATCCTGGAAAAAAAGTTTGGCAATCTTAAACTTTATAAAAAATGTGATGAGTTAAGAACTGTATCTGTTTTGTCTACTCAAACAACATGGATATATAATAATGCTTAATTTCTCCATTTAATAATTAAAGAGCTTGAAAATCTAAACCAAGTTATCACCCTCATTAGCCAGCAATTAGACTCGGAGGTACTACCCAAAAGAAATCTAACAACTACCTCTCTACAAAGCTGTGCCTTTGTTGGTCCTTCTCTCTTGCCGTTGCTGATCACTTCTAAAGATATGGTCTGTTTCTTTATTCGTTCATTGAGACAGCAGCATCTCATGTAGGCCAGGATGGCCTCAAACTAAGCAAGATCTCAAAATCTTTCCTACCTAGGAGCCTCCCATCTCTTCAGCTGCCTCCCACCAGGGCACTCCTCCCCCTTCCCCCGCCACTTTTAAAAACCAGCTTACTTCCTAGTGGTTTGAGTTAAGTAGTATTACAGTGTCAGAAAGGTTAATATTTGTTTCATTCTGACTTGTTTGGGCCCAGTGCATCTTTCAGTTGTTTGTCTGGAAAGGCTGATGTGTTGACTAATTGAGCCTGTTTTCTCTCTTTGCCTGTGTTTTTTAAAGATCAGGAGTACCAAAGGAGCATGGGACTAAACCACAGCTCATCTCCTGAGAGATCCTCATTCCCTCCGGATCATAGGCCAGCGTCACGGTGCACCGTGATTGGTAGCTAACCTTCTTTGTTGTAAAAAGCATTTTCTTCATTTTTATTTTTAAGCTGTCTTGTAAATACATTGCTTTGTGAGAGAAAAGCCTGTGTTCCTTGCTGAAACTTCAGCCCTTATTTATTTATTTATTTATTTATTTACTTACTTACTTATTTATTTATTTGATACAGGTTTCCTAAACATTTCATTCAGCCTGGCTTGAATTTATAATCCTTCTGCCTCACCTTCCTGGGTGCTGAAATTACAAGTTTGAACTAATTCTTAAATGTTACAGTTCTGAATTATTTTGTGTTACAGTTCTGCTTAGACCATCTGAGGATTGCATTTCTGTTAACACTGTAGTAAATACTCTTAAACCTCTTTGCTCTGGCAGAATTAAAGATGACAGGAAACAGTATCTAGAGGTAATAAAAAACATCAGTGCATGCAGAGACATTCTAGGAAGCAGCTTCTACTGTAAGGGTTGTGTCACATTCCCCAGGTGGCCGTGTTGGGTGTTGCTGGTATAACCTCAGATGACAAACATAAAGAGACCTTCATTAAAACAGTTCACAGGTAAAAAAGACACTTTCTTCATGAACCGAAGCAATTCCTCCTTTCTTGGTAAGACATTGAAGCATACTCTGAACCTATATTAGACCTTAGACACAGATATGTTCTTGAGTGCGTATGTACTACATCTCATGAAAATTGTGTTGTCTATAGAGGACTGAGATTTTCCCTTTCCCCCGTCTTTAACTCCACCCCCTATCTGAGTGCTTGTGCTGGCTTCCCGCCATAGTAGTTCTGTTAGAAATAGTGTGAACTACGACGGGTCATGCCACCTTCTGAGATTTTGAGTCCTTAATTCATCTGATTCTGCAGTTACCAATACTTTTTAAGATGTGGCTATTTTCTGGTTTGAAACTCCTTGTGTTTAGGAAGTTGCTTCCTAATGTAATGAAAGTCAACATTATGTTTTGCAAATTAAGGAAATAAGAATAGAATATTTTATATTCCTCTTGGAAAATGTTACAATATCTATGTTTAATACTGCATCACAAGGGAAAAATAAAATAAAATGAATAAATAAATAAATAAAATAATTTATTGAAAAATAAGAATGGCTAATCCAGCTTTGTTTTAAGCATCTTTTCAGAGACTAGGGGTGGTGGTGGTCTGGTTTATCATTGCCGTGCCTTTTAGATTGCTTCTTTATCAAAGTAGGAAGAGGCATATAAGAATAACAAGGGGCTTTTTTTTTTCTTGAAAAAATGTTTTAAGTGTGTTTTTAATTTAAGATACTTACAGGGTGGTCATCTATTACCTATCCTAGTTAGTTCTTGCTATTGAGATTTAATTTCCTTAGTGTTTGGGAAATCTGGGAGACCATACTCTCTTCTTTACTAAGTACTAACAGGGCTCCAGTTCAGTGGGATGCTGTCATTTTCACTTTCTTCTTTGAGGGATGTAGAACATATTTTTAATAATGTATAGTAAAGTAAAGCTACCATAATATTTCCAATGAAATGGCTCAGTGAGTAAAAGTGTTTTCAGCCAAGCCTCACAGTGTGAGTTCTGTCTGACCCTGAGATCCAAATGGAGTGGAAGGACCAATTCTTGCAGATTGTCCTCTGATCTCCACAAACGTGTCATGGGGTGATCCCCCGCCCCCCCCCCCCCACCGCCCCCCACAAGCGCGCACGCACGTACAGACACACACAAGATAGGTAGATAGTAACTGTAATTTAAATTATGCTCATCACAGTGGCTTCTATTTGTGTTTTCTGTGCATTAGGCAACACTTTAACAGCTTTTGTTAAAAGGAAATTAATATCTTTAAGTACAACGAACTATTCCATGTAAACGCATAAAATACACTTGACATTTGCAGAAGGTATTACAAGTCAGTGCTTACTTACATGGGGCTGCAAGCTTCCAAGGCCTCACATGTAGCTCCTGATTCCCATTCACTGTTGCATGGGCCTCTACTCTGCCCTGGCCTTGTATTATAGTAATGGTACTGCCATGTGTGCACATCTAAGACACAGATTTGGAAGGACTGAGTAGTGTTCAAAGAAACACTTCAGATAAATTTAACAGTTTGTTTGAACAAGAATGACTCCTGTATCGGGCAGTACTCACTACCAGAAAGAGGCTCTAAGCTTTCTGCAGTGAGAGCAGTGAGCACTGATAGACAGAACTGGGAAGTGGAGTACGAAATAGCTCTTTGCCTTATTTAAGCGTGGCCTGGTCAGTTGGTTGCCTGTGACTGGCTGTAGCTCAGTGGCTTTCTGATCTTGCCTGAGACCTGGTTTTCTGTGCAAAATTAGACCAATTTCAGTGTGTAGTCACTTATAAGCAAGTTGTTCTGTAGTTCATTCAGTAGGAACTCAAATGTCAGCGGCAGCTCAGTCCACGTCTCTTCTGCCTGTTTCACAAGTCTACTTGTGTAAAGATAGGGCAGTATTGCCGAAGAAGGGTAAGCAGAAAACTGGCACGTGGTGTGGCCGTGGGTCTCTGAGAGTGTACTAAGAGTCACGTCATGGTCAGACATAAATGCACCTAAAGGCTTGTGTGTTTCGGCCTTGGTCCCCTGGTGTCGAGGGCTGTAACTTCATCAATGGACTAAAGCCTTGGCAAGGGCCTAGCTTCTGAAGAGACTAGTAGAAAGCACCTCTTGCTCTTAGGCCGCTCCTGTTGTCTCCCTTGGCTTCCTGACAGGTTTTGTCACATGCTTCTCCACCATGGTGTTGTGTCTTACTATGTGCCTTAGCAATGGGATAGCCAAAACAGACACAGATGCAAACCTCTGAACCATGAGCCAAAACCCTCCCTTCTTCCTTTTAAATCGCTTATGTGCATTATTTTGCTATGATCATAAAGATACGAGGCTCTGTGGAAAAGGACTGGACACAGCTATTAGTGACCCCTGGAAAACACCGGGCTCAGCAGTGCGTGCGATGTGGTTCTGGGCAGTCTCAGAGGAATATGGCAGAAGTATTTTGTGCTGTTTAGCTCACAATATCCTATCAAATGAAAAGCAGGACATGTCACTCCCTTGTACTAGAGGTATTATCAGCTAATTCAAATGTGGGCCTAGGGAAAGAGCTGCCACACACACAGAGAGAGACAGACACACACAGAGAGACAGACAGACACAGAGACAGAGAGAGAGGAGAGAGGGGGGGGGGATGAGTATGAACACGAATGTGGATACGAATGTGGATCTGGTTGGGAATGGTACAGAAGCTTGGGAGGCAGTGAACTCAATCCAAACAATGGCTACTCTGTGCAGCAAATTTGATTCTGTTGTAGAACCTGAACAAGAGATACACTAGAGGATTCTTTTAAGAACTCACAATGAGAACAAATTAAATAAAAACAATTTTTAGCTGGGCTGTGGTGGCGCCTTTAATCCCAGCACTTGGGAGGCAGAGGCAGGCGGATCGCTGTGAGTTCGAGGCCAACCTGGTCTACAAAGTGAGTCTAGGTCAGCCAAGGCTACACAGACCCTGTCTCAAAGAACAAAAACAAAAAACAAACAAACAAAAAAAGTACAATTTTTGAGCCCTATAGTGTCTAAAAATATTTTTAGTGTTCTAATGCATAATTGAGAGTTTGGCAGGGTTAGATTTCTAAGTGGGTCCCATTCTCCTTGAGATATTGACAATGCTGCTTGTATGTCTTGATTACTCTAGTATTACTAATGAATATTGAAAAATATTAGTAGGTCACTTGACACATGAGCCAGTGTGATGTGCTGCTGTGAATTGTGTACAGAAGGACTTTTGATGCAAATACTGGCAAGTGACCTGGCTTCTGTGCCTCTGTGAGACCATGGCTGCTTGTGTGTCTTAGGTTCATGGTGAAATGTGTTACAGATGCATTCCTGTACTTGTGTATATTCTTTTTAAAAAATTACTTCTTTCCTCTGATGCTTCTTAAATTTTGGGAGAGAATACATTATTCTAATATTTTTACCTTGGCATTTTAAACTTGGAACTGTTGTAGACTTTTACAGAATAGTCCTACAATATAGATACTATTCTTAGTATTTTATAGATAAGGAAATGGAGATCCCGTGAAACTTAAACCCTACTTAACTGTTAGAGGATAGTGCCTTTTGTGATAGTATCTTCTTTATTTCTTGAAAGACAAGAACTAGCTAACATGAGTTAATTACAATTCTCTTATGTCAACAGTTAATATTAATTTACATTTTATGATATGGCGATGAATAAAACGATGCAGAATCAGAGACCCTCAGACAACAAAACAGCAGCTTTTAGTATTAACCATAAACTTATTTTTACAATAATTTTAAAATGCCTTTCCCTAAGTGGGGAAAACCATATCATTACACAGAAAATTTAGCTGTTGCATATGTAGTGCTGGCTGGCCTGGAACTTAACTGTGCACAGCCCTCGCTTCTTCCCCCTCAGTGCTGGGATTAAAGGCATGCACCACAGTGACTATCAGAAACTCAGTTTTTAAATGCTTTTTCTCCTAAGGAGAAATACTCTTAGATTATATTGAATGATGTCTTATCTGAACTGAGAATTGGCCTTAAAGTGTGTGCATGGTGAGCAAGAAACTGAATCTTGGGGCAAAGTTTTTGTAAGACAAAACCACCAAGTTTAACTTGAATGAAGTAAGGTAGGGTAAGGCAAAAGTAATTTAATAAAACGAGAAGAGTTCTTAGGAATTTTAAAAGTTAGGCATACAGAAATGATATAGTTTATTACTTTTGAAATAGCAAGTTATTTGGTTTTAAGTGGGCAAAAGTCACTGGTAGATGATGTACTCTGACCGGTTTAAACACAATGAAGAGGCGCCATAGCCAGCAGTGCTTCACGGGACTGTGGTTTGCACGCTCGGCATCATTATGGTGTCATTTTAATCTTCCGTGTTGATTGGATCGCATTAATGTCTTAATGACTCCTCCTGTATTCCTCTTCGAGTAAAACTTACATGTTAATTCTCTGCATTAGCAGTTGTGATCCATCAAAATTGTACTTGAAAGAAAGAATATCTTTCCTCATGAATTCTTAATCATGGCCAAGACAAGCAGACTAGATATAAATCTAGGAGCTTCCCAAAAGATAAAAAGCATGATGTTGAGATCTGTTTCTGAAGTACTGAAAGCTGGAGGAAAAGATCTGGAAGAGGAGGAGAATGTGGCCAGATGCTGCAGAACCATAACAGATGTGGTAAAAGGTTCCTCGTGCTGAGAAAAGAAGAGACCCTATTACTTCACCCAGAATGGCTAAGTATTGATCTTGCTTTGTTTTTCTAAAGCAGCGACTCAATGCAGGGCATCCTTCCTTTGATACAAATGTAAAACATTAAGTGGAATAGCCCTTTAATCAATTCATTTTTTAAAAAAAAGAAACCAGTTGCCTGGCTCAGTGCCTTTGCTGTCAGCCTGTCTGTTTACTGCTGATTTGACAGCCTCTAGTCCTCCTTTGCTGTTAAATGTGGGTGTCCTTTGTTTGTGCTGTTTCCTACATTTGGATGTGAGAGAAAGCCTGCCTTTGCCATATTGGGCTAATGAGCCTTCTGGGTGAGCATATATACTAAATAGACCGTCTAAACCATGAAAGAAGAGAGTTCACAACAGCGGAGGTTTTCTTCATGCACTGGGGTTTCGTCTGTTTTATTTCCTTCACGTATTGATGGCCGAAAGCTTGTCCGGAATGCTTCCTTTGGAGGATACAATGAACTTTCTCCTTCCTTGCAAGGTTTGTTTGTCTAATCTTGCATTTTTGTCTTAATTTCTTACATATTCTTAGTGAAAATAAATCAGGGGTTTAAAAATCTTAACGTTGTGTTTCATTTTAACAATTCTGTTGTGAAAGCTTAGCTTTCAGTAACTGCTCTCTATGGCGAGGCTTTCCCTTATTTTCTTGTTATAGTCTCTTCAGCTAAAACTTGAGAGCTAATGAGTCAGTAAAATAGGAATCTTGGTTTTGGTTTTTTTTAATCATGTGTGTTTTGATTTAATTGTAATAGTAAATACATGACCCTTGATGACAATTACACCATGTCTCAATTTGACATAT
Organism: Acomys minous; assembly: GCF_964271855.1. NCBI lineage: Eukaryota > Metazoa > Chordata > Mammalia > Rodentia > Muridae > Acomys > Acomys minous. Next base: position 111,806,840 of record NC_140490.1, read on the forward strand.
AGTACATATATATTTCTATAAAGAAATAGTATTGACAGAGGTTTTAGCAGTGAAACCCAGATAGTTAACACAAACATTTAGCCATTTCTCTGAAATAGTATTGATAATTGATGTTCAGCGTATGTGTTAATCTTACAGTCTTTTAATTCTTGACTATAGTAAAGTTTTTCATCTAAGTATAAATTTGTTACTAGGCTTATTCCTGTGGAGTTAATTTTTGCTAAGAAAATTATGTATGCAGTAATATTTATTGAATGAGATCAGGTGCTTTACAGCTATCATTTAGGCATTGATGTAGACAACTTGAGCTTTTGTTTGAAAATAATTTATTGTGACAAATATTTGGTTACACATTTTAATATAATTTATATATTTTCACATTATGAAAATTATACCTTTTTGTATACTAAGATATTTTTAATATTCATGATAAAGAAATATTGACTAAAGTCTGTATATTTTTTGACATATACATTTGCTGAATTTGAAATAGGGTTTCTGTTTTATCCCTAACCTTTATCTTTTGGTTTTTTGTGAATAATCATGACGATAAGTATATACATTATTTTAGATACCTAAACAATTAAATAAATTATTATAAACTCACTAATTTCAGTTTCTTTTTTAACAGTGTTTTCAAAAAATGAATGAAATGAAAATTCATTGTTGTAAGCCGTACCTAAGTAGCATCAGCTTTGGTAGTATTTAATCCATATCATCTTCTTAACATAGTGTGGTTACGACCATGCTTCACTTATGTCCTTAAGCAGTATAAATTTTGGTGTGTCTTTATTCAGAAGTGGCTTTAAATATACTGTGATGAAGCTTTGAATACTGTTAAGTGCTGCCATTGCTTTTATACAGTGAGACGTGGTTCCTTTTTGTGTGTGTCTTCCTGACCGTTTTTAAGCCGTTGCTAGGTATCAGCTCATGCTATTAGTTGACCTTCACACCGCAAATCTGCTTAGTGTTAAGGACTAATCAGTGACCTTGGCAGACAATAGAAAACTTGACTGTTTGAAAGTTTTGAGGCTATATATTTAATTAGGCAACTGGAGCCATCATTGTGAATTTATTTTGTCCAAGACTGTATTTTAGATAATTTTGATGGTTTTGTTTTAATAGATTAGTAAATGATTTGCTGTGTCTTCCAATTCTTCCAGTAGGGAAACCCTGTAGGGATGCTTCCATGTGCAGTGCGTAAAGCTCTTCAGATATCAGCTGTAGCAGTCAGGCAGTAGAAGCTGGCAACTCCAGAGAAAGCGCTTTTTGTTAGGTATTTACGTTAAAGGTAAAAAGAAATAGGCATCTGTTGTCTTCTGAGGTATTTATTATATTGAAAAATTATCTTAGATGCATTTGCTTTCATCTAATAGCATTAGAGGAGAAATTAGTTCTGTATTAGTGATATTTAAAGAAAACTTTGTCTTACCCGACTGTTTTTTTTTTTCCATTTTAATTTTCATAGGGAATTTGACCCATTTCTGCTTCCATCTCTATCTTTCTCTGTCTACCACACCCTCTACCTCAAGAAATGTGTTGTTTTATCGATGCTAATGAGCCCCACCCTTGCCTGGTACTCATAACAACACTGGGATGCAGTGTGTTTTGCTTTGTTAGGGACTAATTATAGCTCTAAATCTCAGCTTTTATTTTCAGCTGTGGTCACTGTACTCTTTCTAGAACAATACCACCTAAGAATGGTGAGAAACCTTTAGCAAATCAGCCACCCTGAAAGACTATAAGCTTCACTTCAGGCTTTTTCAAGTTTTTTGTTTTGTTTTGTTTTTGTTTTTTTACTTCTTAGATTAAAAAAAAATGCAGTATTTGGAGCTAGAGAGATGGCTTGGTGGTGAAGAGCACTCACTGCTCTTCTAGAGGATGCAGGTTCAATTCCCAGCACCCAAATGGTGGCTAACAATGCCTCTGACTCCAGTTACTGCGCTTCCTAACCTCTTTTGGTCTTCATGAGTACCAGGCTCGCACATAGGACACCTCAATACATGCAGGCAAAATACCTATACAAATAAAATAAAAATAAATAAAAATTTAATAATTGGTGACTGTGTGTGAGGGGTGATGGGAGCATGCTCTGCGCTTGTGTGGAGGTCAGAGAACAACTCGGAGGATTGGATTCTCTCCATGTAGACTCTGGAGATGGTGCCCAGGCTGTCATGCTCAGGGTGATGGCAAACACTGTTACCTGTGTATCCATCTTTCTGGCTCTCAGCAATTTTTCCATGCAATTTTTTTCTAGGATGTTCAGTGTAGTAAGTGTTTGTGTATATTAACTTAGTAGATGGCTGTTAAACCTGCTTTTGTAGAAGTATAAGCAATTTTTAAAAGTCCAAAGCATAAAATTCAGGTTGTATCTAAATAGTAATGATTAACAAGCCAGGTTGGCTCCTGGAATACTTGTTGTCAGTGATGTGAAAAGCTGATTTACTCAGAACCAGCATTCTGCTTTGTTATAAGAAGTAAACTCTGTGCTAGTAAGAAATTATCTAATTATCAAATTTATTTGGGTGAGAAACTAAGTCAATAGAAGCTTAAGTAAAGCTTGACATGGATTTATAATTACATGATGGAAGAGTTCTGTTCAATAGGATTATTGTGCGCCTATGGCTACTCCAAATATGAAAACATAGGAACAAAAGGATATGATAGGTGTTGTAAATGCCAAGTTATGTGTGCATAATTTGTTTTTGGTTGAACTATAATCAGAAAGTCTGGTGTATTAGCTCTACTGAGAACATTTTGGAAGGGCATCAGTATGCTTTGTTGTTAGAGAGTACTCTGGCTCTCCCCTCAGACTCTCCAGCGTTCTCCCTTGTAGCAGAGTGGAACCTCGGGGTGACACTGTTGTCTGAGGTCTGCACCTGAAGAGGGATGGTACCAGGGCTTGGACTCCAGTGCTTGCTGTCCGTACTGTCCCAGTGCCTTCACCATAAGCCACTATGATGAAAGATGAAAGCATAACACTTTTTATCTTTGAGTACTTGGCTCCTCTTGATAGAATAGCTGCTTCCTCTGACAAGTAGATACTAGGAAACAGTGAATGGGTGGAACACTTGGGACAGAGGACAGCAGTGTGTGCAGACAGCTCTCGCTGAGGTCTTCTTGGCTTTCCTGGAGCATGCTATGTAGACTCAGAGACCTACCAGCTTCTGTCTCCCAAGTGCTGAGATTAAGGGTGCTACTAAATATTTTTGACAAACTCCCAAAAGTCCTAATAAATATACCTCCATGGCATAAGTGTTAAAGAAAAGGTCCTGATAAATAAACTTTAATGGCAGATTTTATTTTTATTTTTTGCTTTTGGTTCTTTGAGGCATGGTTTCTCTGTATATCCTTGGCTGTTCTGGACTCACTTTGTAGACGAGGCTGGTCTTGAACTCCCAGAGATCTGTCTGCCTCTGCCTCCTGAGTGGCAGATTTTTTAAAAAAGGTAGATTATCTTGTACTTTCTTTAGGAATTCAGATCTAACTAGTCTCATGAGAAGACCTATAATAAACACTACCAACACTTTTTTGCCTTGGAATTTCCCTTGGAACCCAGTATGTGCTTTGGAATTTTTAAAAAATTATTTTTAGGACTTTTGGAGGAGGTGTTGTTATGTGTTCTGTGTGTTTTATATTGGTTGTCCACCTTAAAAAAACTTTAGTTGAATTTCAAGAAATTTTGGCCAGATTTGCATAATTTTGAAAGCATTTAACTTCAACCATTTATAGATAAAATACTTTGAAGTTAATCATACGATATGATATGAAGCTAATTATGTGATTTGCAAGTTAAAAGTATGAGACTCTTAAAACGGAATTCATTTATTTGATTTGACAAGTGATATATAATCTGCATTCATGAATATAATTTTCTAACATTTGGAATGTTGCATGTAACTTTCAGTTTTTAAAAAAAGTTTGCTTCAGCCTGGGGCATGGCTCGACTGTTAAGGTACTCTCTATAAGACCACGAGGACCTGAGCACCAAGTGAGAACTAAGCACAACAGAGCGTTGCTGTCATCCCAGTGCTGGGAAGGTAGAGACAGGAGTTCGCTGGTTGTTGTAGACACAGCTGGACGTTTTTGTTAAGCTAGTGTATGGGTTGAAACAGATTGAGCTTAGACTAGAACAACACCGGAGAAACTGAGGTCTCCTCATGTGAGAGCAAAACAGGATTTTTCTGTTTACAAAATGTACTTTTAGAAAGTGTGTTCTTTCCTGTGTATACTTAGAGGGTCTTTGAAGTTATGCTCATCATTAGTATCAAGAATTCTTAATTGCTCTGAATACATTTCTGACATTTCAAGTGTTGTTGTTGTTATTATTATTTTTATTGTTTTTGAGACATGGTTTCTCTGCATAGCCTTGGCTGTCCTAGACTCGCTTTGTAGACCAGGCTGGCCTTGAACTCACAGCGATCCGCCTTCCTCTGCCTCCTGAGTGCTGGGATTAAAGGCGTGCGCCACCACCACCCGGCTTCAAGTTTAAATTTGTAATTTCTAGTTTACTTTATATTTAAATTCTAAATTCCTGTAAGTTTTTATCTAAAAATCCATGTTGCATTTATGAAAATCTCCCCTCCCCCATACTCAAACTGAGTAGTCTTTACTTTTTCTAGAGAAAAAAAATTTTTTTCATACTACAGATTTCATTTAGTAAAAATACCAGAATTAATAAGATAGATTTTTTTAAAAAAAATTATAAGCCCCAAACAGAATAAATGATATTATCACTGATACGCTAACAATAATTTTGAAATGCTTTAGGCATTGGTTCTGTTGTTGATACATCTTTGTGATATAGTGAACATAGGGACGAGTTCATATTATGTGCCTTTAAAGGGAAAGGAGCTTCAGTAAGATATATGCCATGTACCTCTGTCTAATAAATTTTAATACTCTAACAGGACTCTTGCAGTTATAATTGAATTGTTTTTAGGATAAGGCTATGTGTGTTTGTCCCACTATGTTCATGCATTTAACACTTTATTGATTTTTTGCTTATTTTTATCTCTACCTTCCTCCTTGTGTATATCTGAGTTTTATGTGTTTGGTGCCCCCAGAGATCAGAAGAGAGAGTTAAAGCTCCTGGCCTCAAATTCTAGATGTTTGGGAACCTGCATGTGGGTGCAGGGAACTGAGCGCAGGCTTTTTACAAGAACAAGGGCTCATAGCCATAGTATCTCCAGCCCAGCTTTAAATTTCAGATTCATGGTTTTAGACTATTTAGCTCAATATATACAGTATATATTAGTTCAACATAAACTGTCTGCAAATGTCTATGCCAACTTTATATACATGCTCTTCTATTTCTTATAATAAATACATCAGCTATTTATTTCACTTTTTAAAAAAATTTACTTAGTATGTGAGTATTTTGCCTTCATGTGTGTGCATGTGTATGACCTCCATACTGGGTTACAGGTGATCGTGAGCCATCATATGGGTTCTGGGAATTGAACCTGGGTCCTGTGCAAGAGCAACAAGTGCCCTTAACCACTGAGCCATCTCCCCAGCCCTTTATTTCACTTTTTAAGATGATGTCTCGTCATATTACCTAGCCTGGTCTCCAGCTCCTGGAGTCAGCTGTTCTCCCAAAGAGCTGGCACTGCAGGCCCCGGCCCCCCACCTAGATGCTCGGTTGGTTGGTTGAGAGTGAGTGAGTGAGTGAGTTCTCTTGCCTCTCCTCCCCCTTCTTTTTTCCCCTTCCCTGTCCCTCCCCTCTCCTCTCCCCCGACCCCGTGTCCTCTTTTGTACCTTCATCCCTCTCTTTGATTTATTCTTACTGAAATTCCCCCCCCCCCACTCTTCTTTACCACCTTCTGGAATATCCTTCCAGTTGACAGTCAGAGAGAAAAGTTAGTTTGGATGGTTCTGTCAGTTCAGACATCAGCTCACTAGTGTTCTGGGTATGGATGGATGGGTGGGGTGTGTGTGTGTGTGTGTGTGTGTGTGTGTGTGTGTGTGTGTGTGTGTGTGTAGAGAGAGAGACAGAACATTTCTAGCATGTGCATGGTTATGATTTTGGGGTGTGTGTGTGTGTGTGTGTGTGTTAGAGAGCATTTCTAGCATGTGCATGGCTATGATTGTGTTGTCCATCACTGTATCCACTGGGTGAACTGGTGCAAGCCTGTATAAGCTTGGCACTCAGAAAGACGAGGCAAGGGGAATCAGAAGGTCTTTCTTGGCGCCATAGTGAGTTCAAGGCCAGCCTTGGCTACACCAGGGCCTGTCTCAAAAGAAGTGAGCTTGCTAGGATAAAAACTCTTAAGAGGGTGATTTAATGCAGTGTTCTAGTAGCACAGGAAATAATAATCAGTTTAGTGCTAGTGGCCTCGGGGGAACTCTGGATTGCCTCTCTCTGGGTTAATTCTTATAAAAACAATAAAAAAACCTTTTATTCTTTTTTTTTTCTGATCCACAATTTTATTTTTCATTAATATGTTTGTTTATTTACTTTATGTCCAGATTGCAGCTTCCCCTCCCTCCTCTCCTTCCAGCCCCTGCTTCTCACCTCTCCTTCCCCTAAGCCCCCTCCCTTTCTCCTCAGCGAAAAGGAGACCTCCCATGGATATAAACATACCTTGGTGCATCAAGTTGTAGTAGGACTGAGCACATCTCCTGTTGGGGCTAAAAAAGGCATAGGGGAGGGGAGTAGGGAGAAAGCAGGAGGGAGGGAAGAATGGGAGGATACAAGGGATGGGATAACTATTGAGATGTAAAATGAATGAATTAATTTTAAAAATTAAATAAGAAAGAAAGTCAGGGAATGGCCAACCAATGCCTGGCCCAACTTGAGTCTCATGGCATGACACTTTTAACAATATTCTGCTATTCTTTCAGGCAGGAGGCTAGCATACCTGTTATCTGAGTGCCTTCAACCAGGAGCTGATGAAAACATGCAGAGACCCAGAGCCAAACATTAGACAGAGCTTGGGGACTCTTGTGGAAGAAGGGGAGGAAGGATTAAAAGACCCAGAGAGATCAAAGTCACCACACACACACACACACACACACACACACACACACACACACACAAAACTACAGAATCAACTAACCTAGGCCCATAGGGGCTCACAGAGACTGAAAACCTAATGTTCTTTGAGAGTTTCACAATGCACACAGTGTAATTCTGACATATGAGCACACTCAACCCTCCAGTCCTCCTCCTGGCTCTTCCCAGATCACCCCCTTCTTCCTCCACCTACCCTCTTCCTAACTTCGTTCTTTTAAAATGTCTTTTATTAATGTGTACATGTGACTAATTGTGTTGATGGATGCTGTGTGTATGTGGGAGCATAGGCCTGAAGGCAGTGACAGATCCCTTGGAGTGGGAGTTAAAGCAGCTGTAAGCTGCCTGATTTGGGTGCTGGGATCTGAACTTAGGCCCTTTGAAGAATGGCAAGTGCTCTTAATCCTTGACCGCCCCAAGCTCCCTCCTCCTTTAAAACAAAACCTACAGAATCTAGTTCGGCTCCACCTTAATTTTAAGAAATGCAGCGAGATGACTGTAAGCGTAGTAGTTTGAGCCCTATGAGCACAGAAGAATATCAAGTTTGCGCTTTAACATTAATATTAAACTAAATTAATATTCAAAAGTTGCAATAATTGAATATTGATATTTCCCTCCAAAGGTTTTGAAAGAGGAAAAGAAGATATTTCTCAAAATAAAGATGACTCTTCACTTTCAATGTCAAAGAGCAAGGTAGGTGTGTTGTTGTTGTTGCTACTATGTGGTAGGACATTTTTCTGCCGTTTAAAATGAGGATACAAAACTGCACTCCTGTGAGTGTCTATAGGACCTGTTATGTTGTTATGTTTAAGGCATGTAGGATAGATCGGACTGATAGCGTGCTGTTGAGTACTTGGAGTGCACTGACTGGGGACCGTTGCTCTCTGCAGAGTGACGCTGGTTTGGGTGTGTGGGCAGCAGCAGAGCATCTCAGACTGATATCCACTTAGGGATGTCTCAGGCTTCATGTTTTTAACAAAACATTTTTAAGTATTTCAGATTTATTTATATGACCGTCAAGATACATATACATTTAACAGATACTGCGCAAAGTAGTACTATCCTATAATTGAACCAGGACATTGTTATTCAAAATTAGTACTTTTTAAAGTATCACTACAGTGATGTGGTAGCCCTCCACAGATTGAGGAACGTTGAATGAGTTTTCAAAATTTGTCAAGGGATTGACTTTTTTACTTTTTTCTGGTAAGACTTAGTAGCAGCAATGAGAGCTTTTATGAAATTTTTGGAATCAACTTGAATGGTTGAAAGAAAACCTATTTCTTAACCCAGAGAACTCTCCTGCTTGTAGCAGTAGGCGTTGCTCATCCTACCCGGTTGGTTTTGCTCCTGTTCTTAGAAATAGTTGAGAGGATTTACGTACTATGTTTTGATGCCTGTTTTGCACATACCATTCATAGTTAACTTTCAGAATATGGGTAACCCAGAGGTGTATGGGTGAAAGTTTAATAGCACATTTTATTTATTGGGCATATGTGCACAGGTATATGTGCACTGGCCCGGAATTCACCAAGTCAGTGAGATGAGCCACATGACCCCAGAGAATCTGCCTCTCCACTCTTCAGCATCAGAATTACAAGCACACACGGCCGCACCTGCTCCCCACGACACACGTTTTTGTGTGTTTCTGGAGCTCTAATGAGGGCCTCCTGCTTCCTGAGCATGCACTCTACCAGATGAGTCATCTTCCAACCCAATACATTGTATCTGTGGAGCTTAATTAAGTACATGTTTGCTCTATAGGTGGGAAACCATATGTCTTCAACTCATTGCAAGGTTCATAGTTGAGTCTCTTATAATAAAAGGCATACTAACAAGACAAAAACATGCACACTTAATGTGTCATGTAACATTGGAGCCTTCAGAAATGAAGACAAACCTTCCCCCAAAGAAGCAAGTAGGGCAGCTGGTGTGTGTTGTCTCTTGGTTCGATGAGGAGTCCAAGTGTGACGGAGCAAAAGGATAGTGCAAGGGCTAGGATCTAGCCCAGTGATTCGCTCCTTGTCTCAGATGCAGTGCTTTAGGTCAGTCCCAGCTCCATGCAAGCAAGTCAAGAGGATGTTCTGCTTTGCTCTCTGCTGCTGTGATAAAACACTGACCAACCGAGCTCTCAGGAGGACTTACACTACCATGCCACAGTCCATCATCGAGGGCAGTCAAGGCAGGAACTCAAGCAGGGATCTGGAGGCAGGAACTGAAGAAGAGACTGTAAAAATGCTGCTTCCTGGCTTGCTTAGTCTGCTTTCTTATATAGCCCATGTGTAGCACAGCCCACAGTGGGCTGGCCCTCCCACACCAATCATTAATCAAGAAAATGCCCACAAGCCAATGTGATGGATGTAATTGTTGAGGGTCCTTCTTCTCGTGACTCTAGTTTGTGTCAAGCTGACTGCAGCACTACCCAGCACAGAGAGGGCAGTGCAGCAGAGCTCAGGCTCTTGGTTGAGATTCTTGTTATATGTGTCATTGCATCCTTTCCTCCAAGTATAGGAGAGCCTTTGCTTCAGGGAAAAGTTACATGTTCTGTTGTAGCCTGGTCCAGGGAACAAAGACACGATACAGTCAGAGCGGTTTCTTCTTTGTAGTCAAAGTAATTTACTATTCTTGTTATTTTAAAAAAAAAGTATTTTATAGTTTCTAAATGAAATCACAAGAAATTTGCTATGTAATGCCTTGTTCTGAAAGGCAGATTTTGACTACATGTGCAATCTAGATTATAATTAGAAACCTGAATCAGAGCGTATACCAAGTATTATGTTAAACACTTTATGTGTATTACTTCTTCTAACCCTCAGAGCACTCCTGTGAGGTAGCAGTAAATTAGGATATTTTACCAATGTGGACATTAAGACCTAAGACTTTAAGACTTCTTAAAGTTATATTGCCTGTAAGGCCATGATGGTTAAGAGAGGTGGGAGGCATGCTAAGCATTCTAAAGCCATCTAACAGATTCAAGAAATGCTATGTATTAAAAACCCTGTGGTCACTATTAAGATGATGGCCAGCCATGTTTATGAAGGAAGAGAAGCCTACTGTAGTGAGGCATCATCAACATAAACAAAGAGGCTTTATGGGTTTTTGTTTGTTTGGTTGGTTTGGTTTTTTTGTTTTTTTTTTTTTTTGTTTGGTTAAATACGTGTTAATTCAGAGTCAGGCCTAGTGGGACATAATTGCAATTACAGCTCCTTAAGAGACTGAGGCCAGAGGATTGTAAGTTCAAGGCCAACGTGGGCAGCTTAGTATAAACCTTTTCTCAAAAATTAAAAAGGAAAAAAGGGGTAGTTGGTATGGCTCAATGTTAGAGCATTGTTAGCATGCAAGAGGCCATACGTTCAACCCCAGGAACAAAGTTTAAGAAAAATAATGTACTTGTTCAGAAAGCTAAGGCTGTGGTATTGGGCTCATTGTTTGTCACTGCTCGACTGCACAGGATTGTCTGAGCCTGCTAAAGTTATCTGTGTCTTGATTTGCAGCCTCTCACAGCATGCCTCTAGCCTATTTATCTTTTAATAGCCAAACCAGGTCTTGTCGCTTGGAGTTGGTGGGGACAATTTTTTCTTATTTATAAAGATAACTTACATTTGATTCTGGTTGCTATTCTGTATGAAGAACTTTTAAAAGCAGTAAACCAATATAGTAAGATTACCAAAACCATGAAGCTCAGAATTAGATAGCCAACGTACAAAGTCCTGCTTATCTATTTGGTGTCTATGATTTGGGAAAGACATTTAATCTGTAGATGTTCTTTCCATATCATACAGGGAGTATTATCGCTATTCCATAAGAGAAGTGGCGCATGCGCAGTGCTTAACATAGCACCTTGCAAGTAGTAAGCAGCCATTAGCTGCACCAACATGAGTGTTCTTCATTACATAGTGTTCTCTGAAGTGCACTCTCCCGTGTGGAAGAAGTAGACTCTGTGACAGTTGTAAGGCACTGCGTTCCTCTGACAGTGGCTGTGTCATCATGGGGCCTGAGTCCACAGAGGAAACAGATAGCTGTATAGTGGGAGGAATTGCATAAAATGCTTTGGTATCACAGCTTATGCATCATCATGAGAGCAAGCAATGTGGCATTTCAAGTTAGGTTAGCAACTTCAGAGGTTAACCAGGTTGACCTCTCTTTTTTTGTGTTGAAAAGTATTTTCAGTCTGTTTCCTGTCAATTACTGCCATCATCATAACCTCTTTTATGCCCTATTTATGTAAAGGTATTTTGTACCAACCACCATAAATAAGATAAATAAGCTTTAATGACATTTTCATTCTGTTAGTTGGCCAAAAAATGTTTAGCTAATTTCTTTTCTTCAGCTGGTACACTGCCTACCTATCAGTGAATAAATATGGTGCTGTCACCATGGGCCCTAAAGTTCAGTGAAGGAGTTTGTATTCAAATGTTTAATTCTCGGTTATAGCTGATGATATTATGTAGGTCTGGCTGTTGAACATTTGGAAGCCACCATTTGGATCAAGTCCCATGTAACCCTCAGTACCCGGGGTGTTACTAAGAATGTCAGTGTGCTTTCCTATGTCTGACAGTGGTAAAAATGAAAAAAATTGCAGGACACTGCAAAAGTAGATTGATATTGTTCTTCTAAGGTTTACAGAGATGGCTCTCGAATGTATGCACTTGTACGCTAGCGAAAGACCGGACATTGCATAGGGAGAGCTGGGTTTTGTCACTCCTGTGTTAATGACAGTGACTGAGAAATCAGCCTCTATGACCCTCTCTTTTGATCATGAAAAATGAATAGAGGAGCACGTGCTGTTCAATGTTTAAGGTTTTATGAAGACTAAATAACTATTAACTTTAAATATAAAACCTACAACTTGTCAGTAATCTTAATTTAAGCCCGCTAGAAAGATGGGAGGAAGCCCTGGGTAAATGGCTTAGTCTTAGGTGGGGTGGTGGGTCGTGTATGTGTCAATTTGATGAGACTTACACGGTTTCCTTTGCTGAGCATTTTTCAACAGTCATTTTAACACTTCCTTGGCAATTTTTATACTAAGAATAACTGGACAATTGTATGTTTTCTTAGAAATGTTCACAGAAATACAGTATAAAATTTAGAAATATTAACTTCACATTGTAGATTAACTTTTGAGTGTGCGTGTGAAAACATAACACACACACACACACACACACACACACACACACACACACACACACACACCATGTGGGGAAAACTATATTGAAAATCTGCATTTGCTTCACTCAGTAAATAGGAAGAGTGTAAGAAAAGTAATGTTAAATTTAACGTGGTATGTAAAATAAATGTGAGTTTTAATTATCTTCTCTTTATCTCATTTTCATCTCAGTCTGAATCTAAACTTTATAATGGCTCAGAAAAGGACAATTCAACATCAAGTAAACTCACTAAGAAAGAGTCTCTTAAGGTTAGTTTCTGTAGTTATTTTTAACCTCTTTTTTATATTATAATTACATTTCTCCCTTCCCTTTCCCCTTCTAAACCCTCCCATATACCCCTCCCTCTGCTCTCCTCAAAGTTCACGGCCTCTTCTTTTGTTAATTTTGTTAATGCATGTGCGTGTATATATATATATATATATATATATTCCTAAGCAGAACCTACTCAGCCATATAGTGTTACTTGTGTGTTTTCAGGGCTGGCCGTTAGCAGTGAACAGTCAAGTGGTGTGCTCTTCCCTGAGGAAGGCTACTGCTTCTGATCCCAGCTTCCCTCAGTTGCCTGGTGGGGTTTGCCCTGTCCACGTTGATGCGCTCATTGGTGGTGTCCTTGCTCAGCTCATGTTTGCGCAGTCATGTTGGTGGGACTTTACGGCGATAGCTTCTGGTGCTGGGAGACAAGGTCTCATAGCAAAGTCTGTGCTCCTCTCACAGTGTGCCTGGATGTGCTTTTGAAAATGGGCCAGTATGACAATTTTATGTGTGTCCTCCTGTAGGGAGAGGGAAAACTCCAGAGGGATGGAAAGGCTAACACACAAGCAAACTGTTGATGTTCTTATGGTATGGTGAGGTCAGATGATGAGGCTTTCTGATGACTGAGAGCAGGCGGCTTTAGGCCACAGCTAGCCACAGCACAGCTCTGAAGCCAGTGTCTCTTCACAGTATTGACAGAGTAGCGAGAGCACCTCATTGTATATGGACACCCAGTGAACATTTCTGTCATCTATTTAAATTAGTTTACTGGTTTCCAAGCCAATACATGTATAGATTTTGTTTGACCTGTATCATGCTTTAAATTTTGAGACAGTGATAGTCCAGATTCTCTTAAGAAATGTCTACTGTTAAGGTTACCTTCCCAAATGGCTGTGGAACTTGGTGCTTAAAGGACACATATTCTCTCCTGGTCCCTGCTTATCCATCACATCCATCTGTGTTCTGTGGCTAGTTCTGTGTGTGTTTGTATCATCAGTCTCATAGTAAATTTATTTAATAGCACTGACTGCTCATCCAGAGGACTGAGTTCAGTACCCAGGACCCACATGGCAGCTAGCAACTTTCTCTGAAGCTCCAGTTCCAGAAGATCTCTTGCCTCTATGGGCACTACATGCATGTGATGGACAAACATACACAAAATAAAAATAAATACCCCCAAATAAAATGACAATAACTATGTATATAATCTTAATTAAATTTAACTTGATTTTGTCTTATCATTTAAGGAAAAAATGTAAACACTAATAGGTTATTACTCTTTCCCCATCCAAATATCAAAACAACAATAAAACTATTATCTCACTTTTGCATTCTTGGGTTAATTCAAAGAAATATTTTATCTATGAAAGTAAAATGTTTAATATTTTGAACAAATTGATCTCATGGTTTCTTAATTATTTCTGTTTTAGATTTTAGTAAGAAAAAGAGTACCACCATATTGACCACGTCCCCTGGATGGGGAGGCCTGGTGGCACTCAGAGGAAGGATAGCAGGCTACCAAGAAGAGACTTGATACCCTATGAGCATATACAGGGAGAGGAGGTCCCCTCAGTCACAGTCATAGGGGAGGGGAATAAGGGGAGAATGGGAGGGAGGGAGGAATGGGAGGATACAAGGGATGGGATAACAATTGAGATGTAATAGGAATGAATTAATAAAAAAACGATAAAAAGAAAAAAAGAAAAAGGGCACCATTTCCACTTGGGAGCAAGTGCAGCGTTGCTTGTGTGAACAAAAGCTAGTAGTAGCTCAGAAGTTTTCTACCCTGAGTGTGCACTGGAAAGACAGCCTGGTGATTTAGAGCGCAGCCTGGGATCCTGCTGTCTGCTTGATTTGGGGCACGTTGCTTCCTCTGCCTCGGTGTCCTTGCATGTAAATTGAGGCTTAATAATAATTCTACTCGGACAGCTTATTGTGGTGATAAAATGAAGTAGTGTTGTGGGTGTGAGTCGAGAGTGTAACAGCACACTGATGTGCTCAGTGTGAACGCTGCCAGTGTCTTACTTAAGCCAGGACTCCTGTGGCCCAGTGAAAAGAACATGGTAGACAGAGAAACTCTCAAAAAAAAAAAAAAAGTCAAACGGGAGATGCTTTGTGTTAAACACAGAGAAGCTGTGCATTTCTATAGATTGTGTGCGTCTGGAAGCCTAGAAGTGATTTAGAAGGATACAGAGGTCTGGACCGTGTCACCATAGAAAGCCGACTCTAACCTGGATCGTGGGAAGCTCTGGTCTAGTGTTTTTATCTTAAATGCTGGATTGTAAGAGGAAATTGTTCCGTACCAAGTACTTTATTTCTATTCATGTTACATTAGGTACAAAAGAAAAATTACCGAGAAGAGAAGAAGAGAGCCACGAAGGAGTTGCTCAGCACCATCACTGACCCCTCTGTCATTGTCATGGCCGACTGGTTGAAGGTCAGGGCTTGGGTTTGCGCTCTAGCTGAATGTTTACTCACGGGATGAGAAAGGGCGAGGCAAAACAGACGATGGATTCTCAGGAGGGAAACTGTTTTTGTGTTCTGTGTGCCAGTCTTCACAGGGAAAAGGAACTCTCTATAACAGCACAGGCACAGCAGCCTGTTCCGCCTTTGGCTTAGTGTGATACCTGCCGTGTTATCTAATGTAACCATTATAGGAATACATTGTTACTCCACTTGCCATTTGGTGTTACTGCAGGTTAGAGTTTGTATTATATATGAAATGAGGACGAGTTTGCACCTGAAAAGCACTCACTGCTGTTCTGGTTCCTTTTTCTCTGTCTTCTTCATCGTCCTCAGCTGAGGGAAAGCTGCAGAAATCTTTACTCCCAATTTTGAAAGTAAATTTGAGTTAGCAAAACTGCTACCGAATGATTCCTAAATATATGACAGCAAAAGTTCCCCCACCACAGTGAGAGCCTTCACCGTGGTTTCACACATTGATACTGCACGGGCTTTCTTCAGTTGTGTGCTGAAAGGAAGTTCCAGCTTTCTTTCTCTCTCCTTAAGAGCATACAGGCCCTGGATCCTACTTGTTTTCTTTACCAGAGTCAAACTTACCTAACTCTCCAAGTCCCCAGGCACACCCAGGACGGGTGGGTCGCACCTCCCCGCCCCGACACACTTTGTTATTCTGGAGTAAGGCATTGCTGTGTGGCCCTGGCTGGCCTTGGACACATGGCAGTCCTCTGGCCTGCACATCCACATGCTGGGAATATATAGGTGTACACTCCAACACCCGACTCCGTGGCTGGCCTTTTAAGCCCTACCTTAATTTCTGATAGTTGGCCCCCTTTTCTGTTGTTACATCTCCAAGATCAAGAAAATTATGTCAGGATAACTATCTTTCCTTTGATTCTCTTAACTTACCATCTCATTCATAGGGGAAGATGTACACACACACCTTTTCTTGATGATTTCTCTCTCTCTTTTTTTTTTTTTGCTTCAGAGTCTCACTTCCTAACACTCTATATCTTGGATTAATATGGTTCTGCCCACTATATTCCTTAAGGAGTCCTGTATTCATTTATCCTATATTAATGTACATTCACAATTCATGTGTGTGCAGTCAGTAAATGTGAGGAGAGAGCTCCTCCTGTAATCTGAATGCTGTCCTGGCATCCTCTTCAGCACTGCAAAGCCAGTGAGTTGCCCAGCAGCAACCTTTAATGAGTACAGGCGTAGAAAGTGAGAGAGAAACTTGATAAAAGCTGTGGTGGCATTAGAGCCTAAGATGAGGAGCATTTCATAGACGTAAGTAATGTGCTTACACTTGAAGGCTTCCTCCTAGACATTACAGAGCACACCTTAGCAACAGTTACCTGAGGAGGCCAGCGTTAGGAACTAGGGAGAGGTTCCAGAAAAGCAAGGTTAGGAAAGACAGAATGAGCATGTATTCACGGAAATTACAGATGTAACAACTGTTACAAAAAGAATAATTTCAGTACTATGGAAGTTTACTTTAGTGACCCTTGAAGTGATCAAGGCAGTTAGGGCTTCTACTTCATGTATTTGAAACTTTGGCCTCCTATTCAATGAAAACCTGAGTGTCTTAGCATCAGGAACCATCACAGCTCCACACATCTGCAGTGCATGCCATGCAGCAGCCCTTAACTGAAGGCCTAGTCAGAGTAGCGGCATATGCACAGAACTTTAGATCAGAACATCTTGGCAGCCGTTCTTCTATTGGTTTTTCTGCAGTCTAGAAAGAGGAAGCAGCGTCAGTCTCTAAAGTGAGCTCGTCTTTCTGTAGATTCGTGGCACCCTGAAGAGCTGGACCAAGCTGTGGTGTGTGCTAAAACCCGGCGTGCTCCTTATCTATAAAACACAAAAAAATGGCCAGTGGGTTGGAACGGTCCTTCTGAATGCTTGTGAGATCATTGAACGTCCATCAAAGAAGGATGGCTTTTGTTTCAAGCTTTTCCATCCTTTGGAGCAGTCTATTTGGGCAGTGAAGGTATGTATGTGAGCACTTTTTGAGATAAAAGGAGAAGTAAGGTAAGTCAATCAGATGCCTTCGGTCGCTGTCTGAAATCAAACGTGTACCAAAAAGCCTTTCTCTTGCTTTTAAGACTTAAAACAATTTTCCTGAAAACATTTCTCCAATATATTGCATCTTACTTTCTATTTTCTCACTGAAGATTAAATTTATGTTTTTATGAATCATGGTTCCTCTTTCTTCCTTGTAACTTTGTGTAATGTTGACTGCATCTTTGTTCTCCATCGGAGTGGTGGCCTAATGCAGAGACTGCCACTTACTCTTGTGGCCTTCCCTGTAGTGATGGGATGTCTAAGAGCAGAAGCTGTCCTGCTTGCTCTTACGAGAGGCAGCTTTCTTTAACCAAATCACCAACCCTTAAGTTTCACAGTGAGAGTGTTGCTTTAGTGTCTAGGCTGACTAATTAGTTCATCTTGCATAAAGGGCTAACTCTACCCAGTGTCGATGTACCTAGGAAGAGATTTGGGCTTTTTATCAGAGTAGTCAGGATTCATTGAGGAATAAATGTAAAATTACTGAATTATTTCAGTTCTTATTGCTGAGTTACAACTAAATGTCTAGCTACCTAATTTAAACTTCTAGAGATACAGTATTTCTCACCTAGTGATAGCTATAGGATGATAATTGTTAACATTAAATTGTGTTAGTATGGTACATTTTAGATTTTTTAAATATATGAGCAACATGTGTGGACAGAACAAAAGCTTAACCCATGGATGAGGTATTTTGAATGGAGTCTTTTGTTTCATCCTCATAGTTTTAAGCAGCATGCAGCTAAAGATGGAATCCAAAGTGCTTACGTTGTTAGTCTTTCTCCTAGTAAGTGTCAAGAGTAAAATCTAGGGAGTCCAACTCTAGAACCTAGTGATTCCTTATTCTAGGGGTTGCATTGCACCTCAATTGAGCCTTAGTGATACTGGTGATAGTGAGAGGGGAGCGGGGGGAAGGGGAGAGGTGTGTGAGTGTTTTGAAATAACCACAGTTATGAAGTGATTCTCTTTTATTTCTTGGTTTGGAAAAATGTAAAGGTTTTTGTGATTGATATTTAAAACAAATAGCAACTGATTATAATGGGGCTATCTATTTTCCCCTAGATCCAGTCAAAATTCAGTTCCTTTTACCTATTTCCAGTGACTTTTTTCAAACTTTTAGTAATTCAGTATTTCTCACTTAGTAAAGCTTGTAAGATAGAAATTCTGTTAAAATTTTGTCAGTATGTTAAATATTAGGTTTTCTTTAATATATGAGCAATATGTAAGATAATATTTAAGTGATAAATGCTATCATTTGTTTAATTTTCTATTAAGGAGGCTTATTTGTTGGGAAAGACTTTAATACTAAACATTAGCATTCTTAAGACAGATGTAATTAATGATAATTTGTGCCTGATGTAACCCATATCTGATAGGAGTACTAACGGCTGACACATCATTGGCCCATCTCAATACTTACTCTGTATCACCTATTTTCTCATTTAGGGTCCAAAGGGCGAAGCAGTTGGATCCATAACCCAGCCTTTACCTAGCAGCTACTTGATTATCCGAGCTACTTCAGAGTCAGATGGTAAATGCTTTCTCATGGATTGGCTCTTGTCTCTAAGGATTTATGTTTTGTCTTACTTGTGTTAACATTGGAGGAAATCATGTGTTCATAGGATAGTTGAAGCAAAATCCTGTAATCATAACTATGTAGAATGCGAAGTACTTTACCTGTTAGCTTTGCAGTCAAGAACTCTGATAGGAAGGACATATATAACTGGGCGGAGTTAGCAGCTCAGGTTTTCTCGCACTCTCCTGACCTGTTAATGCTTTGGGGACTTAATAGTATTCCTTGTAGTAATTTGTTATACATCATTTTAATAGAGATACTCAATTATAAGCTGTCATACTTTAAGTTAACCTTTGTGGAATACATAACACTGGTTTGGTTTCATTTTACATAAGAAACCAAAATACAAACAACTTTATCTCTCTCTCTCTCTCTCTCTCTCTCTCTCTCTCTCACACACACACACACACACACACACACACACACACACAGAGAGAGAGAGAGAGAGAGAGAGAGAGAGAGAGAGAGAAAGAGAGAGAGAGAAAAGAGAACTTAACCTGAAAGCTTTAGAAGTGACGGTGATGAATTTGTTCCTTACTGTCACCCTTTATACTTGAGATGAGCTGGATGTAGGGCGTCTTAGACCCTTCCCGTGCTGACTGCTAGGATACTAGAAAATTACTGCAGAAATGTGAGATACCACTATGAACATGCTTAATATAGTTTAATTTTCTGCCAGATTTTGAAATAAGTATGTATGAATTTTAACAATACTTAAATATATCAACGTATTTCATAATTTCACTGATAACAATTTTAAATTGTGAAAAAAAGCTTTTAACGTTGGCAGTGATGGCAGCTAAGATAGCATTCTATAGGTGTTTTCTTGACTTAAAACGTTGGTGTTAAGCAGACTAAAGAAGACTCAGAAGGGCACGTATTGCATGCTTTCTTCTTCTATATGTGAAATCTAAACAGAAGAGCAGAGGCAGTGAGAGAGAAGCACGTGCCGGGAGGAGGAAGGGAATGGAGCAGTCATGGAGTGCTGGGTGGATGTGATCTCTGTGACTAGAGTGTGTGTGGATTGTCACAACAAGGCTTGTGATTGAGGCGTGCAGATTAACAAATTATTTTTATATGTGCCCGAAGAGTGGATGCTTAACCTGCTGCCAACAAAGAGACAGTTCAGTTAGTTTATAGTAGAAACATGTTCTCTCCAATGTACTTTATATACCTTATTTGATACTCTAAAACTGCATGTTAAGCTGGGAGTGGCGCACACCTTTAATCCCAGCATTCAGGAGGCAGAGGGAGGTGGATCACTGTGAGTTCAAGGCCAGCCTGGTCTACAAAGTGAGTCCAGGATAGCCAAAGGCTACACAGAGAGACCCTGTGTAAAGAGAGACCCTGTCCAAAACCAAAACAACAACAACAAAAAAGAAATTACATGTTAATGTTCTAAGGAGATGAAGTGTATTTATGTTAGATTGGATATGCTTGCATAGTACATGCTGTCTCCTATTTATTGTGATTTTTTAAGTGCTTATTGTTTAAAAAGCAAAACATTGCATTAAAGCCCTGGCAAACTTTTACATTTAAATCAATGTTTCCAGTGCTTCTTTGTCAAATACCCAGTATATTTAAAGGGGGTTAAGTGAAATGCATGCTGGCTTCATTAATCCTCTTGCTTGTAAATCCGTGTTCTTCTAGGAAGGTGTTGGATGGATGCCTTGGAGTTGGCCTTGAAATGTTCTAGTCTCCTTAAGCGTACAATGATCAGGGAAGGGAAGGAGCATGACCTGAGCATATCATCAGACAACACACACGTGACTCTGTATGGCTTACTGCGGGCTAACAATCTCCACAGTGGTGACAACTTCCAGTAAGTAGCTGTTGCCGCTAATGTGATTATGCTCATTAAACTGGTTGTCGTTTCTACTGCCTTAGTAATGTGTAATGTTGAAATTTGCTTGTCCTATTATCATGGCTCTTAAAGCCTTTAACAGTAGTTTATTTGCTGTAAACCAGGCACAGGGATTTACTTTCTTTCTTCTGGCTGGCGTGCATTGTTCTTTTTTTCCAGCTACAAGTATGCTGAGTAGTTACTTTGTCTCTGTGCATGGTATAACTTCAGTTAAGGGAATTTTCTATTTCTTGCTGTCTCCTCCTATTATAATCCTATTTCAAGACCAGTTTGAATATTCTATCCCACGTGAAGCTTCCTGGCCTCAAAACAACGAGACACATCTTTCCTTCCATTGTTCTTCTCAGAGCATGTTCTGTAATGGCCTTTTGTGAAGCTTTTTTATGTGTGTGGGCGCTCTGTCTGTGCTCCACATTCCTGCAGTGCCTTCAGGGGCCAGAAGAGGGCGTCAGAGCCCCTGGGACAGGACTTGCACATGGCATGGGTGCTGGGAATTAAACCTGGGTCCTTTGGAGGAGCAGCCAGTTCTGTTAACCACTGAGCCTCTCCAGGTCCTATGGAAGCATTTTGAGTGGTAACCTTATCTGGTTTGTGATTTTACTTCTTGAATTATTCACTGTTGCTAATATTAACATATTTCTCTGGCAAAACCGCACAGATTTTTTTTTCAGGTACTGGATGGTTTTTGTTGCTTTGTAGAAAAAAAAACCCCACCCTTCTCTCCTTTTTATCATTTAAACCTTTATTTCGGGTCTATTGGCATATTCCTTAAGCTGAACTTGTCCTTTCCTTTGCTCCCCGAATCTTTCCCCTTACAATTAAGCCTATCAGAGAAACATTAAGTATAACTCGATGCCACGGACCACCCCAGTTGGGTATGGGGGTCCCTGGGGCAAGGGTCCTTAAAGACTTGGTGGGCAAGGATTCGGTGGTGACAGAGACAAACACTTCGGCAGTTCGGATCTGAGTGTGTTTGCAGGCAAGCAGTCTAGATTGTTATACACATCTTGAAGCAGGGAGTGTGTTGTGGTCACATTTTCTATGGAGTAGATTCACGGGGTCAGTGATGCAATCAGGCATGTAGAATACACAGTACACAGTACACAGTACTTGGCACAGGCAGATATTACATTCTCAGGGTGAGCCCAGGAGCCAGAGACCGTCCTCAGTAAAATATACGTTTTGCTGTTAGTCAATGTCTGACACCTTCCCATTGATGACTAACAATTTATCCCCTCCCTCGCACACTCCTGTATAGGGGAGAGGTGGACAAGGTGTACTAGCCAATCTATAGGGTCATCTATATCTAGGAGGACACCAGAGATTGCCCTTCAATAATATGCTACGCCATGTGGAGTTTTGTATTGTAGGAATTAAAATTCCACTTTTATTTTAATTTTTGTCCGAGTTACCTTTTCCTTGAATGGGCTCTGCCTTTGGTAAAGACCCTTCATGTAATTGAGGGGATTTTTTTAACCACCTCCTTTTGCTATTGAAAAAGTTCTCCATTGTTTTATTATTCTTAAGAACTTTCAGGATGACTAATAATAAATTAGGCGCATTTGGAGGAGGCATCTCATTCTGCGGTTTCTAGGCTGGTGCTTTGTCCAATTCTCCTCCTGGCACTGTATCCCTGGTCACCTTGTTGTTGCCTTGACTGTGAGTGAGAAGAATAATAGGACAAATAAGAAGGACTACCAGGAAAACAGACCTCTATGAACACCCCCAAGGGAAAGAGCACCGTGGCTGGTCGCCTCAGGCCCGTGCAGCAGCGTTGTCACGCGGAATCCACTGAAAGTGGTGCAGCAGCTCAAGTGTGTCTTACTCTTAGCGGTTGGTTTTGGTGCCTTCGGAGCTCTTGACAGTGGAAAGGCATACTTCATCAGCTGAGAACCTGATGCTCTTAGTGTTTTCTTCAAGCCAAGTGCAGCAGTGATGCTGCTTTCAGTAATGTGTTTGTAGAATAGTAGCTGGGCAGCTGTAGCATGCAGTATCTAAATGTTGTGAGAATGTTTTAGCCCGGAGAGGAGAGAGGCAAGAGCTTACTTAGGTTGTCGTCTTCTGCAGTCGCAGGCTTCTGTTAAATGTCTTTGTGCCTTTATTCGCTGATCTGTAAAAGAAAAGGAACATTCTGCCTAATGGACTGGTTTCAAAGATCAAGTAAGGTAAACTTTAGAACTGTGCATAGCACACAGTGAACTTACAGTAAATACTGCATGCTGCTCTGATTTATGGACCTGTATTCTTCGTCTGCTTTGTTCTTTCATGTGATGGTTCCGCTAAGGTTGAACGATAGTGAAATTGAAAGGCAGCACTTTAAGGACCAAGATATGTACTCTGATAAGTCTGACAAAGAGAACGATCAGGAGCACGATGAGTCTGACAATGAAGTGATGGGGAAAAGTGAGGAGAGTGATACAGATACATCAGAGCGCCAGGATGACTCCTACCTGGAGCCCGAGCCTGTGGAGCCCTTAAAGGAGACCACGTACATGGAGCAGAGCCACGAGGAGCTCGGAGAGGTGAGTCGCTCGTACTGTCAGGCTCCAGCTCGCTAACTCCACAAAGTTTCCACACAGTTGCAGGTATTGTTTACCTGGCTTATTGTTTTCCCCAAAGAATACTTATATGCCAGTGTCTTTTCAAAGGTGTATTGAGAAATGTATTTGCATTTATCATCAACCAAAATCATACCCGACTGCCAGTGTGGTCTGCTAAACTTTAAGTTTACATTTTCAAGTTTGTTTTTGAAATAGAATATTGTTTCAAGTCATTGCCAGGTATAAAGTAAATTGCAAATAAGCATAACTTTAAAACTCGCTTCCTATTAGTAGTGCCTAGAAGTAAATGCATGTGCAGCAGTAACCTACAGTGCTGAATACGGTGTACAGTGCCGTAATCGCAGCATGTGGGAGAACAAAGCAGGAAGTGCGCAAGTTTCAAAGCAGCCTGGGATAGATAGTAAGACCTTGTCTCAGAAGAAAAATAAATTTAATTCAACAAGTAAAACAATAGAATTCGGTTCTTCTTTATATGTTGTTATTTTGGTCTTTCTTACAGCTCTCTTCACTTTTATAGCCTAGACTTTATTACCTAAATGGTTGTTTGCACATTGCCATAATGCTTGGAGTGGTCCTGAAAGTCAGGCTTAGTCATTCACTTCTTGTCTGTGTGTCTGCATCTAAGATAAATGTATTAAAAGTAGTTCCGGGTGTTGTTGATTGTTAAAGGCAGGTGAGGCTTCTCAAACGGAAACCGTGTCTGAAGAGAATAAAAGCCTTATCTGGACTCTGCTCAAGCAAGTCCGTCCCGGCATGGACCTGTCCAGGGTGGTTCTTCCCACCTTCATATTGGAGCCCCGTTCTTTCCTGGATAAGCTCTCCGATTACTACTACCATGCGGACTTCCTGTCTGAGTAAGTAGCCTTCCAGAGCGAGAATCCTGCGTGCTGTTAGAAGGTAACAAAAACCCAGGGGTGGTGGCTTGCGCTTGTAACCCTAGCAGTAGGGAGGTGGGGACAGGTGCCTTCCTGGGGCTCAGCAAGGCCAGTGAGAGACCCTGCCTCAAGGTAGGTGACATCTGAGGAAGAGTGACACCTGTAGGCCATGCTCTGGGGAATAGCAGTCTTGTGCTCAGCCTTCCACTGCTGCCACATCTGCGGGTCTCACGGCATGATGTCCGTGCTGCTAAATTTTGGTCCGGTGATTTGGATTTTAAAATCTGCATCGGTAAGCCTCGCACAATTCTCCAAAACTCAGATTCTACTCTCAGATGCACGTGTGAAAGAGAATGCCTTTTTCTAAATGAAGACAACTTTGAAATTCACAATCACTATTTCGTAGCAATTGCAACAATAGTCAGATGGTGGGGGGGGGGGAGGGAAACTGAGTCATGGCTCCTTCAGATTTCTTCTATACAGACTAGGTGTTACACTGGTGCTTTGCTCAGGTGGGAAGTCAGCGGATAACGTGTGCAGGAAGGTGAAGGACTGTGGCTGGAAGCTGTTGATTGTCCTAACTCTTCTCACACTTTGAGCTTTGTAGCAGAGGCACAGCCTCACCTTGATCTGAGAGGCTACAGTGGGCTGTCCTCTCCCCTGTGCACTGTTAGCCTCTAACACCGTTTAGGTTACATGCAACCACGTGAGCAAGGCTTGATCATCTTTCTCCAACTGAGGGCCTTAAATGTCACAAGTCTATATTTGCCTATGTGGGATATTTTCTTGTTTGCTTTTTTCTTTGTTATGTTTGGGTTGGTGGTGGTGGTGATGGCTTTTTTCCCCCTTTGGGGGGGGTTCTTCCCTCCCCCCCCCCAGTTCCTTAGAGAATTTATAATCTTGGGGGAAAGCATGGCAGCAGATGGCCTGACCAGGAAGCTGAGAGATTACATCTCCAGCCCACACGAAAAGCAGAGAGTGTTTATTTTTTAGTCACAGATAGTCCCTGGGTTCTACAGAATCCTGTTTTGGAAACTTTGGTTCAGAATTTCCAAAAATATTTATCACTGTCCTGGGTAGTATATCAAAGAATCAGAAATAAATGGAATAAGGTAACCAGATTTTTTAAAATGATTCTTTAAAGATTGAATCTTTTACTCTTTTAAAAATGATATGTAGGTTTGTTGTAGCCGGGGTATGTGCATATGAACACAGGCATTGGGGCCCCTGGAGTGAGAGCTACAGGCCTGTGAGCCATTGGTCAGGGCACTTGGAGTGGACCTCTGGCTCCCTACTGAGGAGTGGGCAGTGTTAACTGTCTGCAGCAGCAGATTCACGTGACTGCTTTACTGCTTGCTTAAACATGAGTTAGGTTCTAACTGTAAGTCATAGTAAGTATGAAAGAGAATTTGCGATTGCATAAAATGCTTCTATTTACCATTTTGTTTTTTAGAGCTGCTCTTGAGGAAAATCCCTATTTCCGTTTGAAGAAAGTCGTGAAATGGTATTTGTCAGGATTCTATAAGAAGCCAAAGGTAAGGTTTATACTTTGCTGCTTTTTCCTCCTTTTAGGAGAATCTGTGTTTGTGCCTTTGTGTGGGTATGCGGCTGCCGTGGGCACATGTGGAGCTCCGTTCTGTCTTTATATCATGTGAGTCACCAGAGTGGGAGGCAAGTGCCCTTCTCTGTGTTGCTGTTGAAGCACACGGGAGACCTACCTGAACTCTGAAAAGCATCCGTGTGCAGCTCATGTTGGTGATCATTCATCCGTAGTCATTAGACTAGGCTGACAGGCGTGTGTGAGTAAGGAGCCCTAAGACGGAAGCACACGGTAGCAGCCGCAGCTAGAGCAGCCTGACTCCCTAGGTCCCAGCTTCTCTGTCCCAAGGACAAGAAAGCAAGAGCGAGAAACTTGCTTGAAGGAACGGTGCCAAAAAGATCATGAGAATCGAATATTCTCTGGAAAGGCACAGGCCACCAGCAAAAAACAAAACAAAACAAAACCCGCCACCCCTAATCTAACGATGCAGCAGTCACTGTATCCACAGAGAAGTGTGATATTAATGAAGTAGATTTCACACTCCTTCAGTCAGGAGATGTGTACGTTTCCATTGTGCTGATCAAGCAGTAAGTGAGAACTAGTTCACAAGAGAGTATCATGAAAAGAGCTTCAAACAGAAATTAGAAAATTTAGCTTTATTTCTAAGAATGTTATGAACTATGTCTGTGAGCCACCTCAAACAATCTAAAAGATGGAGATGTTGACGTACAAATACTGTATTATTTGGCATTTCTAATACTGCGTGAACCCCCAGTAAATATTCAAAAGATGCTTGCACCTCCATGTTCATTGCAGCACTGTTTGCAGTAACCAAATACAGACCAGACTCAGCCTCTAACAGATGAAGGGATTGTGACATTGGACCAGTCAGTTCTCAGGTTTATTTTAAAGCACCCATTGCTGTCTTGAGGCAGCATCTGACAAGAATGTCCTGCATCTCATAGAGTTGCTTTCTTAGTTTCAAAGTTTTATTTATTACTCTTTGAGATTTTCACACAGTGTAATCTTATAGTATATTTTGGCCATTTTTCACCCCATTGTTCTTTCATCTCTGTACATTCTTGAGTTCTCTTTCTTTTTTTTAAGTTTTTATATATAATTTTTAGATTGTTTATTGGCATTTACCATGAAATTTCAAAATTTATATTTAGACATTATCTTGATTGAAGTCATATTTTTATTTCATGTAACTTTCATTTACTGTAAAACTTTATAAGGTGATCTTTCAGACAAGACAATTTAACTTTGAACCTGTATGTATAATTTTAAACTTGTGTTTTTTTCTTGAACCAGGGACTGAAGAAACCATATAATCCTATACTTGGTGAAACTTTCCGTTGTTTATGGATTCATCCCAGGACAAACAGCAAAACTTTCTACATTGCTGAGCAGGTATGAGAAGTGCATGCTAAGAAAAGGATCTGGAAATGCTAACTTGGTAAATCACTGCTGCTGAGCTTCTTGTTAGGGAAGGCGGAGTGAGCACTGAACGCTGAGTCCTGAACACTTCTCTAACATACTGCAGAGTTGCCCCGCTGTGGCTCAGTCCCCATGTCAGCAGTGTGTGCTTAGCCTGGCATTGGATTGCAGTGAATGAACTTTTTCCGTGATTGTCTCTCCTGACTGTTCCTCAGCATGTGGTGCTTCCGTTATAGGTTTTTAAAATTATTTTATTTATTTATTCACTTTACCTCTGGGTCATAGCCCTCTCCCTGCTCTCCTCCTAGTCCCACCCTCCCTCCATCCCTCCTCCCCTGCTCCTCAGAAAGGGGAGCACACACACCCCCATCCACCCACCCTAGCTCATCAAGTTGCATCAGGACTGAATTCATCTTCTTCCCCTGTGGCCTGGCAAGGCAGTCCCGTCAGGAGGATGTAATGGAAAAGCAGGCAACAGAGTCTATGTCAGAGAGAGCCCCCCACTGCCCTCACTAGTGGACCCACATGAAGCCTGAGCTGCCCATCTGCTACATCTGTGTGGAGGACCTAGCTCCAGTGTATGCATGGTCCTTGGTTGGTGCTTCAGCCTCTACAATGGCCCTCTGGGCCCTGGTTCGTTGGCTCTGTTGGTCTCCTTGTAGAGCTCTTGTCACCTCTAGATCCTTTTACCCTTCCCCCCATTTTTCAACAAGACTTCCTACTCACTGCCCAATGTGTGGCTGTGAGTCTCAGCATCTGTTTTGAACCACTGCTGGGTGGAGCCTCACAGAGGACAACTCGGTTGCCTCTCTTCCATGGGGCGGGTCTTGGGATGGGCCAGGCATTGGTTGGCCATTGCTTCAATCTCTGCTCTATCTTTTCTATCTTTATCCCTGCTCGTCTTGTAGACAGGGTAGATTTGGATCAAAGTTTTTGTGGTGGGTTGGTGATCTCCTGCCTCCACTAGCTGTCTTGTCTAGTTAGGGAGTGTCCTCCCCAGTCTCTGTGGCTTCTGCTGCTAGGGGTCTCAGCTATAATTCCCTCTCCCACCTTGTTTCTTCTCTTTAACCACCATCTCTGTCTATTCTATTTACCCTTCTGAGTGAGATTTAAGCATCTTCCCTTGGGTCTTTCTGGTTGGTTATCTTCTTTGGATCTCTGCATTGTAGTATGTTTATCCTGTACTAAATGACTACAATCTGCTTATAAATGAGCACGTACCATGTGTATCGTTCTGGGTCTGGGTTACCTCACTCAGGATGATCATTTCTAGTTCCATCCATTTGCCTGCAAATTTCATATGTTCTTGTTTTTGATAGCTGAGTAGTATTCCATTGTGTAAATGTACCAGAATTTCTTTATCCATTCTTCAGTTGAGGGACATCTGGATTGTTTCCAGATTCTGGCTATTACTAATAAAGCTCCTATGAACATAGTTGAGCAAATCTTGTTGTTGTATGGTGGAGCATCTTTAAGGTGTATGTTCGGGAGTGGTATAGCTGGGTCCCAATTTTCTGAGAAAGTGACAGATTGGTTGTACAAGTTTGCACTTCCACCAGCAATGGAGTAGTGTTCCTGCATCTGATAAACACCTTCAGCAAAGTAGCTGGATACAAAATTAACTAAAAAAATATCAGTAGCCCTCTTGTATAAAAACAGTAAGTGGACTGAGAAAGAAAGTAGGAAAACATCAGCCTCACAATAGCCACAAATAATACAAAATATCTTGGTGTAACTCTAACCAAGTAAGTGAAAGACTTGTATGGAAAAAAAACCTTCAAATTTCTGAAGAAAGAAATTGAAGAGAGCATCAGAAGATGGAAAGATGCCCATGTTCATGGGTCAGTGGGATCAACATAGTAATAATGGCCATCTGGCCAAAAGCAATCTACAGATTCAGTGCAATTCCCATCAAAATACCAACACAGTTCTTCATAGACCTTGAAAGAACAATTCTAAACTTCACATAGAAAAACAGAAAACCCAGAATAGCTAAAAACAATCTTATACAATAACAACTTCTGGAGGTATCTCCATCCCTGACTTCAAGCTACACTGCAGAGCAATAGTAATAAAAACCGCACGGTACTGGCATGGAAGCAGACGGGTTGGTCATTGGAATCCAGTCGAAGACCTAGAAATAAACCCTCATACTACAGACACTTGATTTTTGAAAGAGGAGTGAAAAACGTACAAGGAAAAAAGACAGCATCTTCAACAAATGTTGCTGGTCTAACTGAATGTCTAGATGTAGGAAAATGCAAATAGTTCCATATTTATCACTCTGCACAAAACTCAAGTCCAAGTGGACCAAAGACTTCCATACAGTTTTTTACAGCACAAAAACTGGTTACTTAGAACAGTGTGTACTTGTGTGCGTCTGTGCTTTTGTGTGTGTGTGTGTGTGTGTGTGTGTGTGTGTGTGTGTGTGTGTGTGTGTGTGTAGTCCTAAAGCTATATTATAATATCAAGCTAGAAGTGGTATATTATAATTTCCACACAACTTGTTGATTAACTTTTAAGGGGCCCCTGCCCTATGCTGTGAATGCCAGGCAGTGGATTTCTTTGGGGACAGAAACCTGGTTATTGTAATGATTACAATTCATTCTGTTGCTTACCAGCTACTCCTTCTTATGCTGAGATTTGACTTTTGATACTAGCACAATAGGATGCTTGTTTTGTTAAATGTCATGATTTTTCCTGTGTTCCGTAGGTGTCCCATCACCCACCAATATCTGCCTTCTATGTTAGTAACCGGAAAGATGGATTTTGCCTTAGTGGTAGCATCCTGGCTAAGTCCAAGTTTTATGGTGAGTTTTCCCTTGTCCTAAACTGTGCCTTCCAAAACGTCATGCCTTCTGTTAAGTTTTTATTTGAAAATACATTAATTTTAGTTGTCGTTTTTGGTAAGCAATTGATGTCATTTAACTGTGACTCCTTTTGATTCTTACTCATCTAGAAGGAAGGCACCTCTTACTAACTTCCTCACACACTTGTAGAAGCATCACTTCGGGAAGGGCACACTGAGTGCAGACGATCTCTCGTGCATGGTGGCCTACTTTGCCCTCATCACTGTGTTTCAGCCTGAGGGAGTTGACCCTTGTTTCTCTGTCTTTCAGGATAGAAAGCATCCATTTGGTCCTGGTCATTCAGTAATGGGATTTAGCCTTGGGCCAATAGCATTTATAGAAAATGTGTGTGTGTGTGTGTGTGTGTGTGTGTGTGTGTGTGTGTGTGTGTAAGAAAGGACTGTAAAAAAAATATGATTTTAGTAGGAAATCTTAATACAATGCCTTTGGCAGTTCAGACAAGCCTAGTCAAAACTATGTGGGGGAATATATCCTTAAATGCTATTGTTTGGCTTCTAATTAAAGAAAAAATTAAAAACCCAGAATTAGATTCAACTAAGGGATTTTAAACCTGAGGGAAAACAAACATAAGAGTGAAATAGAAAAGATAAAGGATGAAACAGAAATCTAAATTTTAATTATGAGAGAACTCAGGGAACCAGACACCAGTCTGTGGCAGGAAACGTACTGTGTAACCGCTTTCCATTAGGAGCACAGCATGTGTCTCTAGTTCTTCAACACCCTTTGCACAGTTTTGCTTTTGGTTTGGGTTGGGTGTTTTGTCTTCAGAAGGTCCACATATTTTATATTGAGGTTATTTCTTCTCCCATCAAGCTTCAGTCCCTAACTCTAACCCCGGCTACACTGTAAGTGGCTCTGATGAGCTCTTGTTGCCCTTGTAGGCATGTCTTACTGAGTACGAGGCACATGCTTAATATTGTGGCATTACTTCTGCACTTGGCTTTCTTTTTCTTATGTATTAATACAACTTCTATGCACCATGGCTGGCTTTTTACCATTTGAAAGAATCCAGACTTCACAAGGGCACTTTAAAGCTTTTTGGGGTTGTTTGTTTTTGTTTTTGAGACAGGATTTCTCTTTGTAGCCTTGACTGTCCTGGACTCACTTTGTAGATTAGTCTGGCCTTGAACTTACAGAGATCCACCTGTCTCTGCCTCCTGAGTGCACCACTGTGCACAGCTTGAGCACTTTAAAGTTAAAAACTACCTTCATATTTTTCTTTGCGTGAATGCATCTAAAGAGATTGTGTATAACTTAGGAAGTAGCCTGTTAGGCAGATATCATGTGGCACCTCATGTTGGACTCTAGGAAAGTTGATCTAGAGATAGTAAAATGGTAGCAAACAGAGGCTGAGGCGGTTTGGAGGCCAGGGGAAAGGTCATGGTTGTGCATAAATGTTTGCAGGCTTTTATATAAATGTCCACAGCCTTATTCCTAGTAGTTCAAGGCTGATAGCAGAATCCAACATTAACTCCTATAGATCTTTCATATCAATTTAAAGAATGATGATTGATGCAATAGGATAGACAAAGCTGAAACATATGTGCTAGGTGAAATAAGCCAAATATACATTATGTATTATATATTATATAGTGCTTCCTAGAATTGGTAAAAAAAAAAAAATACAAGAATTGGAAACAGATCAGTGGTTCCCCAGGTATAACTGGAGTCTTTTAGGATACTAGTTTAGATAGATATATAGGTGGGTGGGTGGGTAGGTGGGGTACTTACTGTACAAAACAGATAGATAGATAGATAGATAGATAGATAGATAGATAGAAAGAAAAGAAAAGAAAGAAGGAAGACAGTGAAGTGATGAGGGGTCAAACCTAACCCTGGGCATGGTAGTAAGTATAGCACTGCTGAGCTACATTCCCACCCTTAGTCATTTGAGACTTTCTGTGAGGTTCAGGCTGTTGCCGAGGCCCTGCCCTTCCTGGGTCCACCTTCCAGATGCTGGTACAGGTGTGTGCTGCCAAGCAGTTCATTGGTGTGATTATGACTCCTTAATGCAGTATCATATACTATCACACTTAATGCTTAAAACAGCCTGTTCATTTTGTGGTGATTATGTCCCATCAAAGATGCAGATGTTAGGAAAGAGACAAGCTAAAAGAAATCACTGTGGCATCTTATCACTTGGCTTTTGCAAAATTTAAGCATTTATGTAATTATTAATCAATTATAAATGTTTAAATCATTAGACTTACCCATATGTGACTTAAGATAAATGGTTTGATTCAGAAGAGGCAAACTAAACTCTGTTATGCAACAGTATTTTGTTGGCTATTGTACGTGATGAGATTTTTTTCATTTGACTTTCCTAAACAAATCCTAAGTATGCCTTTTGAAAATATTTATTTTAGCTGGGCAGTGGTAGTGCATGCTTTTATCCCTGCACTCGAGGGGCAGAGTTCAAGGCCAGCCAAGGCTACACAGAGAAACTCTGTCTTGAAAACCAAAACAAACAGAAACCCTCACTTTGTAAGAGTGGGGATATAAATCAAATAATGTTTCAGTTATAAGGTGCTGAACACACGTGTCGGCACATGTATCAAGATGGAGATGTTTGTAAGTATTTCTCCCGCAGGAATGTATTAGATATTGCAAATATACTTTGTTTTGAATGGCTGGATTCATTTTGTGAAATTTAATAATACCTTTTTCTTTTAGGAAACTCATTATCTGCAATATTAGAGGGAGAAGCACGGCTAACTTTCTTGAATAGAGGTGAAGATTATGTAATGACAATGCCATATGCTCATTGTAAAGGTAACTA
Organism: Acomys minous; assembly: GCF_964271855.1. NCBI lineage: Eukaryota > Metazoa > Chordata > Mammalia > Rodentia > Muridae > Acomys > Acomys minous. The sequence continues at coordinate 111,839,310 of NC_140490.1, forward strand.
TTTTCCATACTTCTTTGAAAGTTACTGTATATGGCTGGAATTTGTTGTGCTTGAGATGAACTCAGAACTCTGTTTGAAGCCCCTTGTCCCATAGTTTGGTGAGCGTGTTGTGTTGCTGAGTGTTGCTGTGGCGGTGAAGTGGTCCGCACATAGCTGACATGCCTTTCTGTGATGCGTTCCTTAAGAGAGTGGTTGATAACAGAGGAATTTCCTTGCCTTTGTTGCCTGTGAAAGTTTTGAAATTAAATGGAACTACCTATTTTAGAATCCTTGAAAGTTATTTATTCTTGCATTAATACCTTTTATAAAGTTTAATCTGCTATTTTTCAGTATTTGAAGTCCTTTAAATTTTTTTCTTCAGTCTCATTTGACAATTTCTTTTTCCTAACTTGGGTTTTGGTTTGTTTGAGTCATTGTCTTGCCATGTGGCTCAGGCTACCCTTGAACTCAGGATCCTTGTGCCTCTGCCTCCCTAGTGTTGAGGTGACTGATGTGTCCTGCAGCACCTCACTAATATGTGGCAAAAACTAGATAGTATTCAGAGCTCTGCAGAGAACTTTCAAAACAGGAGTGAAATAAAGGACCTACAATTTTTAATACTTAAGAATCAATATTTTTAAATTTTATATCATTTATTACATCAATGTCCAACTAGAGAATTCTTTTTTCCCACAGCAGTGTATTACTTAGGAAAAAAAACCGTAAGATTAAAACATAGGGAATTGTGATTAAGAACATTTTCTAAGCCGGGTGTGGTGGTGCATGCCTTTAATCCCAGCACTTGGGAGTCAGAGGCAGGCAGATCTCTGAGTTCGAGGCCAGCTTGGTCTACAAAGCGAATCCAGTACAGCCAAGGCTACACAGAGAGACCCTGTCTTGAAAAACCAGAAAGAAAAAAAAAGAGAACATTTTCTAGGTATTTTCTATATTGCTAAGTTTTATGAATTATTTTATAAAATTGGAGTTACATGGCCAAGTAAGTGTGAATAACAGCATTTAATGGTCTGCTTACCCTCAGACGTTACCATTGTGCATTTGCCTATTAAAGGCCACCTCAGCTGCTTAGTTCAATAAAACATGCATGTGAACAAACCCAGTCAACTTTCTTTACCTTAGGATGTGTTTTGAGCACAGGCTTTATCTTGTGGTTACGTTTGTTTGCTTAGCTTACCTGAAGTCAGTTCTTGTTATTTGTAGTAATTATATACTGTAAGGTGACAACAGACACAGAATTAGCACATTAAGAGCCATTGTTTCCAGAAGAGTAATGAGGTACATTATTTCTATTATCTAATGAGCACATCACCTTGTGTGTGCTTGTAGACACATTTTATTCAGTGTTCACTTTGTTACCGATTTTGTTTCCGTTGGAAATGAGTCATGAGCTAACACTAACTCAAGTGAGTGAAGCATTAGCACATGGTCCCTGTAAGGGTCACTACAAGCGTGTCCTTCAGAAGACGACACCCCAGCACTTCAGCACTGCGCTGCATTAGTTTTCAACAGCAAAATCATTGGGGGGAAAAGCATAAAAGTGGGAGAAGCATGACCAAAATACCTTGCAGAAGGACTGGTTGTGTTTAACAGTGTGCGCATTGATGCAGCGCGCCGGGCCTACTTCTGCCTCAGCATCAGGCTACTCCCAAGCATGTCCATGAGTTACCACAAGGCACAGTGGGTATTGAGTTGATTACCTGTGTTGTTACAATGTTTATGACATATTGTGTATATGTGGAGGTTGGAGCATGACCTGTGGCAGCAGGGTCTTCTACTGTGTGGGTCCCAGCAGTCCAGCTCAGAGCCTAAGGTTTGGCAGGAAGTGCTTTTACCTACTCGCTCATTGGCCCACCTCTGTATTTAAATGAGGAGTCTGTAAAGTTGCCAGCTAAACATAATGTAAACACACTTTTTTAATGTTCTAAAGCAGACTCTGTATATTTACATGTTTTTGCTGAGTGAGGCAGCATTCCCTTAGATCTCAGCATTCTCCTAGAAAGGGTACCGAGTTACAAAATGCTGCATATTTTACATCAGGGTCTCTCTGCCTCAACTTCTGTAATGTTTTTTCCTTTAGGAATTCTTTACGGAACAATGACACTGGAGCTTGGCGGAACTGTCACTATTACCTGTCAAAAGACTGGATACAGTGCAATACTTGAATTTAAACTAAAGGTTGGTAAATGAGGGTTTGTGGGACACTTGCCCACTTGACCATGTGGCTCTGGCAGGCCTTGCCCCTCTCCCCGTTCCCTCTGCCTTGCTAAGAACCATTAGACTACATGCCTGAAGCTAGCCCCAAGGTCTGTAACCTTATGTGGCCACTACCTCCTCCTGAGGCTGACTACCAAGGTCCAGCTATCAAAGTATTGACGTCCAGCAATCAAAATCCCCTTTGGATCACCTAATTAACAGGTCCAATTAAAATTACACACCTCAGCCTAACACAGGGTTTCTCATTTTACCTTGATAAACTGCCATTTGCCTGTGGGCCATGTCTGTGTCCTCTGTATCCAGAGGCAGACCTTTGTCCCATTCCAAGACAAATAACCCACCGCCCTGCCGTGTCCTCTCTTCCCTCCTCTCCACTCTCCTTTGTTCCGTCCCCTTCTCCCTCCATCTCTGTCTTCTTTGTCCATCCTCTCTTCTTTCTGTCCCCCTGGGGCAAATATATCTGCTTTGTGCTGAGAACTTGGTCTGGGAACTTAGTTTTAGGGGTCCTGAGCCAATACTTTACCTTTCAGTGGTATTGCCTAATTAAGGACAAGCTGCGCTGTAAATAGTGAAGAAAAAAATATAGTTTAGTTATGAAATAACTAAATAAAAAATACGATTTATGTCCGGTCACAGAGAAATGCATCCAAGGGCATTCTCTGTGAGTAGCTTGGTACAACTTGAGACAAATGAACACAAAATCCACCATTCCCTTTGTTTTAAATTTTAATGATAAAGCTTGTTGCTGTGGAGGAAATGGGCCTTAAACGAATGAAGCGTCTCTATGTGTTAAAGCATTGCTTCACAGCCAGGTGCGACACACGCCTGTAATCCCAGCACTCGGGAGACTGAGGCAGGTGGATCTCTGAGTTCAAGGCCAGCCTGGTCTACAAAGTGAGTCTAGGACAGCCAAGGCTACACGGAGAAACCCTGTCTCAGAAAAAACAAAGAAACAAAACAAAACAAAATCATTGCTTTCCAAAGCCCCCAAAGGTAGATATGAGTTAGGACTCCAGTTGATACAGTAGGACACTTTGATATTAGCTGTGATTTCTGTATAAAAAATTACTTTGAAATAAATTACTTTGAACTCAGCGTGCTTAAGAATACCCATGTGCTACTCCTCATCAGATTTATATCCTGGAGTTTGGACGGGGCACATTGGAGATGGCTTGTCTCTTACAAAATGGAGGCCGTCAGGAAATCTTGCAAAATATGAGTGACCCAGTTAAGATCAGAATGCACTAAAGACTTGCCTGTTCAAGGGTCTGACACATGAAAGGCCACAGCTGTTACTCTGAGCACCTATTCATGTGGCCTTTCCATGGAACTTGGCTTCTTGAAAGCATGGCCACTTTAAAGTAGCTGGGGGTCTTGCTCAGCAGCACAAGGGTTTCCAAGTTCGAGTGTCACAGTAACAGGCCGGGGCTCAGGTGACTTCCACCACTAGTCTTAGAAGTCCAATTTATAATTTAATAAATTGTGTTCAGATAAAAAATAGGGACCATAGTAATAGTTGGTATAATTGCTTCCCTGTTGATATTCCAATGACCAGAATCTCTTTTCTAATGGAAATGAACTCTTAAGTATTACTTGATGCAGTGCCCTTTGCTTTGCCTGGCTTTACATTTGTTGATACTAGTTTGAAAATCATGAAAGTGGTCTCAAACAGTTACTAATGTCATTACATATCAAAGAATCAAAATTTTGTCTCTAAGGAATTGCATTAGTAAGACAATATAATAACCCAAAGTATATTCCTTCTAACTTTATTTTTTGGAAGGATTTTTTTCAGATTTTTTAAGTTCCCTCAGTTTTCTGAGTTTTTCATAATGTGTTGCCACTTTGATAGGGTTCAGTCTTGGAGGTTTGGCAAGAACAGCATTCCAGACCACGTGGGTTGTGGATCTTTGCAACCTTTCTGAATTATTTAGATTTCATAGTCTGTTTTTAGCTATATTTTCCACAGTCACAATTAAGATTTTTTAAAAATTAAAAGTCTCTAACTTAAATTTGAGGGGTTTTTTACTTTTAAAGAGTATGGTAACTATATAATTCTTTTGATGTGTAATTATCTATAACATAAATAAATTAAAAAATGCTCAATTTTCTTTTTTTTTTTTTTAAAGCCATTTCTAGGAAGTAGTGATTATGTTAACCAAATATCAGGGAAACTTAAATTGGGAAAAGAAGTCCTAGCTACTTTGGAAGGCCACTGGGTAAGTATTTTTTTTTTATGTTAGAATTATAAAAATAATTTTATCGGATAGAGAAAAATGAACAATCCTGTTGTAGAAGTAACACTAGTTAACTAAACTCCATCCTAACAGCAGGTGTTTTGGTACTGCTCTATTGCCAGGGACACTGTTTTATGTAATGTTTTATATTCCTAGACTTTTGAGTAGAAGTTATATGGCACTCAGTATTAAGAATATAGCTTTTAGTATCACTTAATATTTAATAAAATAGGTACATGGATACTTACTGATTTTTTCATTTAATTTATTAATTTATTTAATCTGTACGCATGATACTTATGTGGATGTCGGAGGGCGGCTCACAGGAGTCAGTGCTGTCATTCTCCCATAGGGTTCCAGGAGTCAAGCTCAGGGCATCTGCATTGGCGGCACCGTTACCAGCGGAGCCATCTTTCTGATGCATATATATGATATCTCAGAGCATCTGAATAGTTAGCATAAAGTAAGCAGTACGCTGAGAACTGAGCCCTGGGACTGTGCGGCCCAGCACGTCACTGGTTCCAGTTAGGATGGTGTTTCTTTTGGAGGAGGATGGGAAGGTGCAGTAGTGTATAAAAGCAATGGCTTTGATTGACTTCTCTGCCAACCTAGCTTCCTATTTATGTAATTCTTTACAAGGAGCTTGAGAGACTGAAATGGACTATGGTATATTTCTTTGATGGATTTTCACTTAGTGTATGATATTCTGCATTATAATAAGAAAAAAAGAAGAAGAATGAATGGAAAATGAAGCTAGATTTAGGGACTCAGCTAAGTGGCTACATAGGTTCTGCAAAAATGGCTTTTTAAATTGTGTGTGTATGGTGCTGTCTCTCACCGTGTAGGGCTCAGGAATAGATTTGGTGGCAAGTGCCATTACCCATAGAGCCATCTCCCTGATCCTGCAAAATGTTTTAGTTGACTTCCTATCTGAATATTATTTGGAATAATGATAGAGTCATCTTTGTCACTTTATTTTATTTATTTTGAGACACGGTCCCATTTTACAGCCCTGCCTGGCCTCAAACTCGTAGAGAGCTGCCTGCCTCTGTCTCCTAGGTGCTAGGATTAAAGGCGTGTGCCAGCACATCTGGGCAGACAGTTGTTCTGAAAACATAAAGTGTCTAGATTATGTTCAGGTTTTAATGCTAAAAAAGACTGGAGGTTTTTCAGTAATTTGATTTCCTACATCTTGCACAGTATCTCATGGGCTGCAAACACCACACTCTTCTGTGACAGTTCAGACATGGTGCTTGAGGCTTTGCTTGTAATATTTGAAATTTGTTAAGTAAGACTTATAAAAATCTCATGAACTTTCTATTCAGCCAGCCAATTTTTCTAATTGCTTGGTATTATATATTTGAACTCCTATTTTTATACAAAGAAAAGAATTTGAATTTTAAGAAATGCACTAGGTAATTTGTTTTGGGATATTTTTTTAGTGGAATTCAGCAGGAAGAATCTGTTACTGTTACTGTTACTATGGGTTGTAATACTCCTTTAAATAAAAGTAACTGTACTAAAGTTTTAATTCCTTTAAATACAGGATAGTGAAGTTTTCATTAATGACAAGAAGACTGATAACTCAGAAGTTTTCTGGAATCCAACCCCTGATATTAAACAGTGGAGATTAATAAGGCACACTGTAAAATTTGAAGAACAGGATGATTTTGAGTCAGAGAAGTAAGTATTCCATCTTTTAGCCAACTTCATGAAAATTACGGAGTATTTCAGATGCGTAATACTATTCCCTGTCTGCTAACTCGGCAAGAAGGTTTCTTGTTGTTGGCTGGAGGCATTCTGTGTTGGTGTGTGTGACATTTTTCTACAGGTCAGAGCTAAAAAAAATCCTGTTTTCTCTCCTCTACTCCTGTGCTTTAAGTTTCTGTTTGCATTCTAACCTGGCACAGGCCAGTGAGAAGGTGGAGTGAAAGGTGCACGGTCTGCTTGTTCTGTCCTCTGAAACAAGAATAGCACCCCCGCTGCCCTGGTTTCCAAAGGATTTAAATCGATTGGGCAATGCCATTGTTAATGTTGTAGCTCCTGATATTAATTAAGTCAAGACATTCTTTCTAGAATGCTGAGACTTTGGACAAAATAGCTATTTGTGTGTTCAGAGTTCTGTGCAAGTGTTGCTTTAAAGTCCTACTTCAGGTGTGACAGCCACATGAAAGGCACATGCATTCAACACGGACCTCCATTTTCTATGTGTGTGTACAATTCAGTGCTTTTAATTTTTTAATATGGGGTTTTATGCAGAGCAAAGTCACCTTGAATTTGCTGTCTAGCTGAGATTATCCATGACCTGTTATTACTGATCTTGCCTCTACTTCCCAGTAATGGGCACAACTCAACATATATTAAGGATGACATAGAAAAAGAAGCTGTTACCAGCTAAGAGGAAGACAGAAAATTAGCCTGTGTGTAATGAATTGAAAAGTCTCTTTTAGTTTTGACGCGTTCCCTCTTAGGCAGAGGAGATGCGGATGTGTTACACTCTCATTTAGCTGATGAGAAAAGGTAAATTTTAATATGGAAAATCATTTTCTCATGCTGTTTTTTGTTAAGTTAGTGGTTCTCAACAGTATTGGTTCATTTAAATCTAGGAAGCATTTAAAAAGCCTATGCTTGGGTGCGTTTCTAGAAGCTGAATTTAAAAGTTCTCTGATAGTTCATGCATCCACGATCTCGGGTGGATCATCCTGGGGCCTAGGATTTGTACATAGTGTATCAGGACCTTCTGAGGAGCTACTGACTAAGGACTTCCTTGTCCGCATTCCTGTTGCCTCTGTCAGCGGTTTTCACGTGTGTTTAGGAACCCCTTCACTGAGTGGCTGCTGCCCACTGGGCGTGCTGGGTTTGTCTCTCGGCTCACTTCCAAGCTCATGAGTGTGAGCATTGTCAAAATCCACATGAGCAACACTCACTCCACAAAAATAAAACTCTGTAGAGACTGGATTTCCTGGTGGCTTTTTAAAATATTGTTTTACATGTATATTAGACTCTGGCAGCGAGTAACAAGAGCGATAAATGCCAAAGACCAAACAGAAGCTACTCAAGAAAAGTGTGTGTTGGAAGAAGCTCAGAGACAAGCTGCCAGAGACCGGAAAGCAAAAGGGGAAGAGTGGGCTTGTAAGTTATTTGAACTGGATCCACTCACGGGAGAATGGCACTATAAGTTTTCAGAGTAAGTAATTTAAACATTTACTTCAAAAATATACTAGCATAACTTATATTTTGAGTACATTTTTATTATGAATTAGTGTGAAATTTTATTTTACAGACTTTGGCTTGGTTTTGCTTTTTTTTTTTTTTTTTTTGGTTTTTCGAGACAGGATCTCTCTGTGTAGCCTTGGCTGTCCTGGACTCGCTTTGTAGACCAGGCTGGCCTCGAACTCACAGCGATCCGCCTGCCTCTGCCTCCCGAGTGCTGGGATTAAAGGCGTGCGCCACCACGCCCGGCTTGGATTTGCTTTTTTGAGACGGAGTTTCTTTGTGTAGCCCTGGCTGTCCTGGAACTCACTCTGTAGACCAGGCTGGCCTTGGCCTCAGAGATCTGCCTGCCTCTGCCTCGCAAGTTCTGGGATTAAACTCATGTGCCACTACCGCCTAGCCAATTTTGCAGACTTTTAAATTTTTATGTGTGTGAGCCTTTGTGAGTTGATACGTACTGTGTGCATGCAGTCAGAAAAGGGTCCCCTGGGACTGGAATTGTGGATGCTTATGAGCCACTCTATAACTATGGGGAACTGAATTCAGGCTCTCTGCAAGAGCAGTGAATGCTCTTAACCACTAAGCTACCTCTTCAGCCCATAATTTTTATTTATTTATTTATTTTTATTTTATTTTTTGAGATAGCTCTGACCTGGCATTTACTATATAGACCAGGCTGACCTTAACTCAGAGATCTACCTGCCTCTGCTCAGTGCTGAGATTAAAGGTGTGCACCATTACGCCTGGCTTCATAGTGTGATATTTTAAACTTGATGTTCTATTATTTATTTCATGCTCTATGATAGTAGTGTTCCAGATAAGCTAAGAACCAGAAGATTAGATATAAGAAATCTTAAGGTTAGAACAATGTTTTACTGTAATTACTTCATGAAATCTATTAAGAAGAAACTAAGTTCTGTAGCTATTTATTTTTATTTATTTATTTAGTACTCGACCATGGGACCCACTTAATGATATGATACAATTTGAAAAAGATGGAGTTATCCAGACCAAAGTGAAACATCGCACTCCAATGGTATGTAATGTAAAAATAGCTAGATTCGATAGGATAAGTCTTTACTATCCATGGCAATTACTTTGAAAATTGAAACTTTAGGTAAATAAAATGACATTATAGGCAGCTCCAAGCAAAAACTACTAGAGCTCTCCAAATATCGAAACATTTGCAGCCACTAAGGGTATGAAGGACCAAGAAAGGGCTTCAAAACTGTAGGAAGACAAGGTAGCATTGTAGGAGCTCTTGCCTCACCTCTTCCTGAGCACAGCTACAGTATTGTGATGTCCCTGTGTTCCAGTATAGACCACACACACACATACCCTCTCTACACACGCACGTACGCACACACCTCCCCGTCTCCTGTGAGGCACATGAGGATGCACTCATTTCTAAGAGTGTCATTAATTAATTATAGAAAGGAACTAAACATAAATACAAGAGCCAACAGGGGCAATAATGGGAGATTTTCACTAGAGAAATCTAACAACAGATTGAAATAGGTACAAGACAGAATCTGTTACACAAGAGATGAAAAAACTATTCAAATGATCCAGTATAAGAAAGAGAAGAGACAAATGGATGACAGTGTGAGTGGAAGCTTCGAGACCCATTGGGATGCCCTCTGCTGGGCTGTATGAATTACGGAGTCTGCAAGGAAATCAGGGACAGAAATGGGTGAAGCATGCTTAAGAAAAGGCTAGTATATTCCCAGGTGTAATGACAAATAAGAATCTATAAATCCAAGAAGCTCAACAGTCTTTAATAGGATAAGCTCAGATTGTTGAAAGCCAAAACAAAAACAAAAACAAACAAACAAAAAACCCATAGCCTTAAAGGCAACAAGAAAGAACTTGTAATGTTTTTAACAGATAATACTAAAGATTTCTAAAAATCCCCAGGCAACCTTAATGAATCCAGCAACCTTGCAAGGTATAAAATGGCCACAGAGATAACATTTGCGTTTCTATATAACGAGGAATCACACAAGGAAATGAAGAAAGCAGTTCAGTGTATAATAGCGCCCAGAAGAGCAAACTTCCAGGAATTAACAGAACTAAGCTATGGAAGGCTTGTGCAGTGAAAACTGTAAAGCTCGCTGAGAATTCCAGTAAGATAAAAAGAAATAGTCTATTTTCTTAGGCTGGAAGAGTTCATTATTATTACAATGCAGTGCTACCCCCCAGACAGGTGAAAGATAAAAGAACTGGGAAAGCTGATCCTCAAGTTCATATGGGATTTTGAGGGTCTGTACATACTAAAGCGATCTGTTTGTTTATTTTAGAACAAAGTTGGAAGACCTATTTTCCAGTTTCAAGTTTTATTACAGTGCTACAGTAATCAAAACTGACTTTGCTGTTAGGACAGGCTTGACGTGGGATAAGGTTGAGTCTAGATGTAAACCGGTAAAGGTTACTCTGGAGGGCTCCACTCATGGCTAAGCATGGAGCATTGGCTGTTCTTCCAGAGGACCCACGTGGCAGGTCCCATCATCTATAACTTTAGTTTCAGGGGATCTGCACCTCCTTCTGTCCTTCTCAGGTACTGCATACATGTGTGTAGACATATACTCAGACAAACACACATACACAGAAAATAAAAGTAAAAAAAATTTTAAAGTTTTAAAAATTATTTTTGGCAATGAGTTCTCCAATTCCTTGGAAAAAGACTAGTCTCTTAAACAAATGGTACAGAGGCAAATCTACCTGCCTTGTACTGTACAAAAAAGAACTTAGAATAAATCTGTACATAACATGAGAGCTAAGACTATAAAATTCTTAGAAAATGATGTAAGTCATCATAAGGAAATAACAGTTAATAAAGACACTGAAAGCACAAATAGCAAAAACAAACCAAAAAGCCAAATTATGGGGGATGGAGAGCTGCTCCAGCAATTAAAAATACTTGCTGCTCCTGTAGAGGACCTGGGTTCTGCTCTTAGCACCTACAGAGCAACTCTGAATTGTTCATAATTCCTCTTTTAAGGGATCCAACGCCCCTATGTGTCCTCTGCCAGCACCAGGCACACCTGTGGTGTATATACATACTTGCAGAGCACCCATACATAAATAAACAAACAAAAAATTAAATCTTGAACACTTATAAACATCATATGATGCCATGAAGAAGGTAAGAGACAAGTTACAGAATAAAAGAAAGTATATGCTAACCATTATCTAACAATGTTTAAATATTCAAATACTTAAGGAATCCCTGGCTTAACAAAAAGACAGCTTTTTTTTTTTTAAAGCAAATGACTACTAAATTAAACATATCTCCAAAGAAAACACAAATGACCAAAAAAAAAAAAAAGGTTAATATTAACATATAAATGCAACTTAAGACCACAATTAGTTTATTACTTCCCACTTAATATGTAAAAAAAAAAACTTAAATTAGAAAATACAAGTGTTGGTGAGGATATGGGGAGCCAGAGCCCCAGCACATTCCTGGTGGGAATGTAGTTTTGCAGCCATGGCAAAGAATAGTTATGCTACAGGAGTGTATAACAGAATTATCACATGACCCAGCTCTTCTACTCCAAAAGAGTTGGAAGCCAGACCTGTCGATGGAATGTCACAGAGCTGGCTGCTGTAGTGCACATCTAATCCCAGCACTCGGGAGGCAGAGGCAGGTGGATTGCTGTGAGTTCGAGGCCAGCCTGGGTGTCTACAGATCAGGAATAGGAGTGAAATTGCTCCATACGGTTCTTCTTTTTAGTCTTTGTATCCAGCTAAAATCAATTAAATGCACCGTATCTTGTCAAATAAACTTCATTAGATTGTTCAAGATTGGATTTCCAAGCATCATACCCATTGGTGGTTTTGTTTAGTTTGGTTTTGGTTTTGGGTTTTCAAGAAAGGATTTCTCTGTGTGGTCTTGGCTGTCCTGGAACTCACTCTGTAGCCCAGGCTGGCCTCAAACTCAGATCCACCTGCCTCTGCCTCTGGAGTGCTGGGATTAAAGGTGTGCACCACCACCACCTGGCTCCATCGGTACTTTTGACAATTGTGCATGCAAGTGGTTTAATTCCAGGTTATAGTGAAACTTTTCATGAATATGATTTTTATTCAGGTTAGTGTTCCAAAAATGAAACATAAACCAACAAGGCAACAGAAGAAAGTAACAAAAGGCTATTCGTCCCCAGAACCTGACATCCAGGACTCATCTGGAAGTGAAGGTAAAGATGCTCACTGTAATTTGAAGGAAGTCTTGAGTGCGCTGCTAGGTGTGTGTCAGGGGTCTCCACAGGAACTCAAGGTCGTATGGGTCTGTGTGGAGACAGGGCTCGGTGTGAGGCACTAGGGAAAAGGCGTGGGAGGGAGGGGAGAAGGGAGACGCATGCAGACAGCACAGCAGCTGCTGCTCTGTGTTTTGGTGAAATTTTGATGATTGAGTTCAAGAAGCATATTTTAAATTTTGAGTCAATTCATGCTTCCAAAGAGCTTCCTAAAGTAAGATAGTTGTGTTTGGAAGTCGCTGACCAGTGAGAATATAGACATGTACAGCTCGGGACAGCTAGATTACATAGTGTCTTGACCAAGTCAGCTACTGTGTGAACGCTTTGAACTATGTGGAGATACTGTGCAAAACTGAAAAAATAACTTTACAAAGCCTACTTTAAACATGGTGTATGGGTTTACACTAAGCTGGGGAGCCTAGTTTACTTAGAGAGGTAACACTAGAGGAATAAATAGTAAATGAGGGCATCAGACATAAGTGATGAGGGCCTTAAAGAGAGCTCAGGCCAGGTTGGGAGAAGGTTCTTGGAAGACCCTGGATGGGTTTCTGGACTCCCCAGTGGCTTGCTACTCTAGGCCTGGCACATGGGGTGGCACCAGCATCCTGAACAAGGCCAGTAGTACAGTGGTATGGGTGACAGCACAGAGACTGTTACAGTGTCACTGCACAGCAAGGGACTAAACACAACTTCACCTTGGAACAGTTAACCAGTGCGAGGTCAGGGAGCCTATAGGGTGGAGTGGTGCCTGTGGACATGGTGCATGTAGAGATATTTCTAACTCTATAGTTGCCTGTAGTATGTCAGCTAATGTGTGTAGAGGGATTTAAATTCAGAACCTGGCTGCTCTGGAAGAGATCACATCCAAAGACCTTCTAGGTCAGTGTGATCTGGCTGGAATACAAACACGCCTTTAATCCAGGAGACAGGCAAACAGATCTGAGCTCAAGGCCAGCCTGCTGTAGAGCAAGTTTCAGGTAAAGAAAAAATTAGGTGCAGGTGTGGTGATACATGCCTTTAATCCCAAACAATGAAGGTAAAAGTTAGTTTGTAGCACCCATATTTAAATGGCAGAAAAAGTGACAGATCAGAGGAAGATTTGACAGAAGAGGATAAACCCAAGAAGAGAGGGGAAAGGGAAGCTACTTAAGGGACAATGCAGAGAGAGGAGGCAATTTTACCTGGAGAGTTTTACAGAGAGAGGTTGAATGAGACAACAAGCTACACATGGGTGAAGACAGAATGATCAAGAAAACGAGGAGGAGCCAGAAGAGTAGAGCAGATTGCTAGAGTTAATTTAAGGCCAAGCATATCAATTCAGAGGCTGAGAGGAGAAGCCAGATTGAATAAGTCAGCTGGGAGAAGAGTTTGAGCCAGAACAGCTGAGTTGAACCAGCCAGCCCAGAGCTCAGAAAGAACAAGAAAGGGTGAGCTTATTAGGCAGTAAGTTTCAGAGGCTGAAAACATTCTAGGCCTAGGTTAGATTGTATGGAGGCTAGAAGCTTCCAGGAGTAGGCCTAGGTTGGCAGACAGAGGCAGTGAGCCTCCCAGACAACAATTGACTTAGCCTGATAAAAGTTCCTTTTACAAATGTTTATTGACCACTTGATGCCTTACAACCTTGGAATTGGGATCATACTGTTATCTGTAGTTTACAAAAAGAGAAACCTTGTCGGGCGTGGTGGCGCACGCCTTTAATTCCAGCACTCAGAAGGCAGAGGCAGGCGGATCGCTGTGAGTTCGAGGCCAGCCTGGTCTACAAAGCGAGTCCAGGACAGCCAAGGCTACACAGAGAGACCCTGTCTTGGGAAAAGGAAAAAAAAAAGAGAGAGAAACCTTGAGAGAAAGCCATGAGCACAATTGGGAAGGGAATGCAAGAAACAAGGGCACTGGAGGCTGAAAGGAGCTTAGAAAGTAGACTTCTCCGGATCTGTGCAGCGGCCTAGGCAGAATCGGATGTAATATTTTCCCAAAATTAATACAGATTTTACTTATTTTTGTTTCATGTGCATTGGTGGTTTTATCTGTGGGAGGGTGTTGGATCCCTTGGTACTGCAATATGGGTGCTGGGAGTGGAACTGAGGTCCTCCACCACAGCAGCCAGTGCTCTTAACCACTGAGCCACCTTCCCAACCCCATTAATACAGATTTTAAATGAATTATTTTTGCTTGTTTTAATAAGTTTTAAAAAACCTGATTCCACAAATAATTTGTAACTACTCTATTTAGTATTCTAGTTTTGATTTGCTATGTTTGGGACTTAAAATGCCTACTATTATATTTATAAATTATGACTACAACTTCATTCTAAATGTGTTTTAGCTCAATCTGTAAAACCAAGTACACGAAGAAAGAAGGGGATAGACCTGGGAGACATTCAAAGTTCCGTTGAGTCTATAAAACAAACACAGGAAGAAATTAAAAGGTAATACGTTCTGACAGTGATTCATTTGAGTCCAGAGGAGACAAGACACTGTTGGAGAAAACCACGCAAACTTCACGTTTTATGAAAACTCTGCTAAGGTTCAAAAATAGTCCTGACCTCTGTTGCCTGAATTCTGAAACTTAAAAATCCCTCGCACATTCACTAGGGGAGAAGTGGAGCCGTGAGGGTTTTCTATGTGTGCGGCTGAGTGTTCACTGCCAATGGCGTGTGAGGAACATAACTGGTATAGGTAGGTGCAGGGAAAGAACCGTGTCTGAGGAAGGTCACGGGCTTGCTTGTTCCTGCCGTCCCCGTTCTGCGTGGCTAACATGTGACTATAATGTACCCTTTATTTAAAAAAACTGAAATACCTACATGGGAAAATAGTCACCGCCCAGAAACCAGAACTCCCCGCACATGGGCTAGCACCAAACACTTACTAACACTTAACAGAGGGCCTGGCAGAAAGAAGTTCCTGTTCTGCCCCATTACTGAGACTAGACATGGAAGCTTCTGGGTGTTTTCTATTACACTTTCCTGCTTCTGTGCATGCAGCACTCAGGGCTGGGTCTGTGTTCAGGACAATTATATACAAAACATGTCTCTGTTCTTGGCTGCCCTCTCTCTTACATGCTGCTGTGATTTCACCTCCAGCCCCATCTGTGTTCCCGGACCTGTCCCGCCCCATGCTTCTGCCGCATGACCCTGCTCACATCTGTCACGCTGTGTGCACACCCATGTGTTCCACTGCCCTGACACACTTGGCTTCACAGATTGCCCTTCTTCCCATTTTATTCATCAAGAAAAAATTCTCAGCGTGGGGAGGTGGCACACGACTTTAATCCCAGCACTCAGGAGGCAGTGATAGGCAGATCTCTAGCCGGGGCTACCTAGAGTATCCTAGGGTGTTAGCGCCAGGGAGAGGCGAGGGATGGTGGGTGGGGAGAGATGGGCGGCTATGGACAAGAGTGGACACTGGAAACTGTTTCAAAAAGGAAAAACTTGGCTTACCCAATAGAGTGCTTTCAAGCGTTACCTTCTTACGCCTTTTCTGATCATGTGCCCTGCCCTGTGCATGGCTGGCCTAACTTCCCATCTGCCCTCCTTCTGAGCCCCCTTCAGAGTTGCTCCTTCGAGCTGCTGGGCCCCTGGCCTGCGGCTCCTTCAGAGCACACAGAACGGCATGTGGACCTTGAGCATTAGCAGGCCTTAAATTTGTGTTCACATTATATAATTTAATTATATGTATAAACCTACTTGGTTGCTTTTGCCTCCTTTTTTTTCATAGCACAATCCAAAAAAAATAAATAAAAATTCACTCATCGGCTCCTTTTAAAGATACTAGAAGTATATTTTATGACTAAATTTAAATCTTATAGCACACACACACACACACACACAACAAAAACAAAAAACCACTGCTGAATACTCTTCAGTTTCAAAATGTTAGGAAATCTGTTGCATTTTTTTCTTCCTGGAGAATTTGGAATTTTTACTTTATTCTTGTCCTCCAACTAAAGGTAAGAGAAACTTAGCCAACTAAAGAGCAAATACTCTTCTTACCCCACTGTTGTAATATAAAAGATAGTCTCCTTCTATATCATTAAGCATTGATGATCATGTTTGATATGGTCCCTAAGGTAATATGCCTGATACCGTGTACTTAAAGCATAGTAACCTGGCACTGGCACTCTCAGGTCTTGGTTAGAGGAGTAATGGGCCACACTAGTTACTTCAGTTAATGTACTTAGACACCTTGTGACATATAATAACAAAGGATAATAATGAAGTTTTGTGCTAACATTTCTAAAAAAAATAATTATTAAATTTATTGTTGCTCATTTTGCAGAAACATTATGGCTCTTCGAAATCATTTGCTTTCAAGTGCACCTGCTACGGATTATTTTCTGCAACAGAAAGACTACTTTGTCATTTTCCTTCTGATTTTGCTTCAAGTCATAATAAACTTTATGTTCAAGTAGTTCTCATCAGTTGAATCAGTGAACTGGAAAGATCAGACTTGACCTGGGACCAGTGTTCAAATTGGTTTGCTCTTTATTAAATAAAGCACGACCATACGTCTGACTCAAAACAAAATAGGAGATAAATGTAGAAGTGTCTGCCTCCCTTTCACGTCTTTTATCCTTAACCCGAAACAAGAGCTATTCTATTTGGTTATTAAAATCGACTGTGTTAGTGCCAGAACACTTTTATGAGATTGTGCCTACATGTAAGAAATCCACATGTGTACACAAGAACTCTTACCTGACAATAGTTTCTGTGTTCTGCAGTATGTTATGAAATATTCTGATACCATTGTTCATAACAAAAATGCTGTCACTCTTATAAATATATGTATAGTCAACTATCTCCTTCAGAGGACTGGCATACAACTTTCATTAAGGAATTACAGTGGGGAAATGATAGATAATAGACATTATGAATAATTCAATGCATTATACTGCTAAAATCATCTTCAAGGTATCTAGCTCAGTTGTCTTCTTAGAAACACCAAGAAAAGAGCGTGAGTGATCAGAATTAGTATATTGTAAGGGACAAGTAGAAAATTTTTAAGAGTTTACACAAGGTTTTCTAATCCCTAGGATTTAATGTTACAGATATAGGTGAGTATGTACTTCTATATATCAATTTTAATGACTGGTGTACAGCCACGTGGATCTATATGTTACAGGCCTGCTGTAAGCACCTGCTGCAAACAGTGGTCAGAGGTTTATAGGGTATGTGAACTCTTGATAATTCGGTGTTTTCTTTACAAAAACCATTTTAGCTTTCCTTTAGACACTGGAGTGCTCAGTGAGTAAATAGAAGAGAAGAATTCTAGCTAATCTACTTCAAAAGTCAAAAAAGGCAGTAAGAAAAGACACTGTAGTGGTCTTTATTCTAAGACATTCAAATTAATTTGCTTAAATGTGCAATAAGTTGAGCATTGGGAAATACCAGGTTATGAGACTCACCTCTTTCCATCGTCCTGTGGCGGCCGCAGTTCCATACGAGTCCTGCTGTTCACGATCAGGCAGGTTTTGTTCCTAAGGGGTTTGGCCTGTTTTTTCAGCTTAATATTGTATGTTTTTACATATATATTTATTATTGTCAAAAACACTTCTGTAAAAGGTAGTTAAGTTTTGAAACGTCATAAAACTTAGATTCCTCAAACTACAGGTTTTAGAAGGGTTTATACACTGTGGAAATCTAAAAAAGAGCTGTTGGTCTGGCTGCATCTGGCTTCAATTAGGAAGAGACCAAGACACAAGTGAAACTACAGTCAGCTCTGTGCTGTGAGGTGTGCAAAGCCGAGAGATGGCTGTTCCAGTGCTAAAACCAGAAGTCCCTTCTAATGAACACACTATCTGAAGTTCCTTAGGTTTTTATGAAAAGCCATTTCCCGTGTGGGGTTAGCAAAACAAAATGCTGTGTTTCATATGAAAATATTTTAAACTTTGTTAACAGCATAAGCAAGACGTACCTGTATCCAGTATTTCATTATTATGGAGTTTTGGGTTATATTTCATATTTGTCGATATATTTTTTGTATTCATATTCTACCAATATTATGCTCAACTGCCTATTATTCATTGATGTGATATTTTGTAAATATTGTACAACTTAATCTTTATATGATTTTAAATTAGTATTAATTTATATTATATATAACTTGATTGGTTGATCACTAAAAGCTGTTTCATCATTAAACCCTGAGATATTAAGCTGTTGGTGACCTGCCTTAGGGCTCTTTCTTAATTTTTTGTGTTGTTTCATGTGATCTGAACAGTGCTTTACTTGTATTGACATCCGAGACTGGAAATGTAGTTGGTTTTTTGTTTTTGTTTTAATTTCAATTTCGAGCTAATGTTAATGGATCCTTACCCAAGGAATAAAACTAATGTGCAGGGTGACTGTTTGAGCCGAAAGCTTTGATGACGCTTTCAGGTGTCTGAGTTTCTCCTCTCTGTGAACTGAACACAACACTCAGGAATTGGTGGCTTTTTACGTGAGTCCTTAAAACAGCTTATAATTGAATTGGAGTTCAGTTAGACTGTGTGACTTTTCCGAGGGTTATCTTCCCTCATAAATGGACTCACAATGGTGTGAATCAGTGTTCCAGACTGTCTGAAAACTTCATGTGGTTTCTAGGGTTTTGATTTTTGTTTTTGAGTCTGACCAGTTTTCTTCATCTATCCAGAACTTTATTTTCTCACATAAAAATTTAGATAAGTAGTAATAATAATTGGCACTTCTAATTTTCAGTTGTTACGTGTCTTTATTGTCCTCCATTTAGTGAGATGTTGCTGGCTAGGGCACCTCGGAGGTGCCTGTGTGCGACAGCAATAGAGACTTAACTTGTAATTTCTAGCTCTACTGCTTTTAGTATGACTTAGGAAGGTATCGTGGTCATCGTTGTCACAGCTCAGCTGACAACTGCACTCCATGAAAAGCTGGACTTGTAAGATACAACCCTCATTTAATATTTCATGCTTTTGTGCCTTTAAGGAAATATTTTTGTTAATTTTTGTTACAAAACAGTAATGTCTTCAAAGTGTTTATGGGCTTGTCATAAAAGGGTCATTTCTCTGTATCACTTTATTTCCTTTTATATAGCTGAAGAATATGTAAGCAGTAATGTACTTTTATAAGGGTTTGTCTAGTTATTTCAATAGAATATTTCAAATATATTCATACTCAGATATCATTGAAGTAAACATGTCAAAGATTACTCTGAGTATTGTAAACAGTGCCTTTTTGATGGAATTCACACTGTTTTTGGTGTCAAGTTGTGCCATATTCACAGAATTTTGTGGAGGGCAGTTTTAACTTTTTGAAGAATATCTTCATCAAAATAAAAAAATGTATAAAATATCCCATTGTTTTTCAATGTTTTGCATTTCTAGTCAGCAGTAAATAGTTTTGTTTTGCTTTTTTGTCTTATTATAGGGATGATGGCATAAGATGAGCCGTACATGAGACTGAAGGTTATTTTGAACTATGTTAAATATAAATTTTTAAAAATTCATGTTTATATCAAATTTTCCAATTTGACCCAGTGGGAAGAACCTCCCATAATTCAATAAGTTTACTTTTCAACTAACTTCTTTTTTATTTGACTAAGTAAAAAAAGAGATTCTTTAAAATGTATAACCTGCTACCACTGCAAAATTTGGTTTCATTTTGTTATGTATTGTGTGAGTTTAGTATATCTAATTTTTGTTACAATTAAAATATTTTGTTTCAGTTTTTAATTGAAAATGGACAGTTAAAATTATACAGGACCAGTGTCGTCTTAATAATGAGAGCCACAGGAAAACATTGACAGAAATGAATGTGACTGTACTTAATGTAGTATTTTAAAAAGTTAGCCTCTTCATTTATCATGAAAATTATTTTAATATCGAAACCCTTTATCTGAAAAAAAATGCCATGAAACATTTGAATGATGAGCCACAGAACTTGAGTTGAATTTATTACCACTTTTGGCATGTTAAATATCCATTTAACTTTAAATACTTCAGTTAATGGCTGTTTATAAAGTCAAGCACTACCACCGGTCAGTTTTGTATGATAGGGTGTAAGTACGTTGTTACCTGCAGTGTAAGCATAGCACACTGTTGAATTCACTTAAGGTGCATAGTAAATGTATAGCTAGTCACAGGCGGTTTTGTAATGTATACATTTCTAATCTATTATTCCTAACCTGTTGTGTTTGCAGAGAGAAAAGAATTTTTCTAATCTGTTAAATTACGTTAACTTCTACAAGTAGGTATTCTAAATAAACTTTTTTAAAAAGAGCAATCTGCAATCCGACTCTTGATATAGTAACTAAATCCTCTCTTGTTTATTGGCGGGGGCGGGGGGTGGGGGGAGGGCTGTGTGCAAAACATGTGTACAGGTTTGACAGGAATTTAACAGAATCCCTAATGTATGTTTTACTTGGTACTTCATACTCATTCTTTCTTGAGAAGTGGAAATTTTGCATATTCCATATGTTAAAAGTGAAGCTGAGTATCTACATGACCTCAAAACCACACAGTAAGAATGAAAGCACGAACAGATAACCCTTTTGAATCATGTCTACACAGTGACACTGCACTTAAGGAGAACCTTGACTGGACTAGTTAAATATTTGCAATTACCCACTCTTTAACTGTGTATTAAGATGATGCCCAATGATGAATGCAACAGGGTGGGGTAGCATTGCCATTAACCATTGAAATTCTGTTTTCTCCTCCAGTCACTAGTAAACCTTAGATAAGTTCCAGGAAAGTTTTACTCTTGGGTTCTCCTTCCTTTCTCCCCATTCTAACTTGCCCCTGTGAATCCACTTGCTACTTGTAGAAATAAGGGAGGGCGAACCTACAGTTTTTCTGTTTTGCATGGCAGTATGGAGTAAGGAAACACCTGTTAGTGTTAAACAGCAGTCAATATCTAAAATATGTTTCCTGCTAATGTTGACATTTTCTTCTGCATTCTCTTTGTGAGTTTAACAGCCCAAGAATGGCAATCCACTGTAAGAATGTGAGTTAAGGACCAATACTTGACTGTACAAAATATTTCCTAGCGTATTCACCTCAGAACTTTTAAGATTTTTTTTAGTGGATGTTATCTCCATCCCCTCCCCCCGCCCCCTTCCCCCCCCCCCCCACAAAGATGGAAGAATCGCCTGAGCCATGAATCCAGCGCTTAGGCTCTCCCTGAAGCCTGTGTTTTAATATATGAAACAGGGCAAGCCTCTATTATTTCTGCTAAAGTGGTTAAACTAGGTGGGGGTTTCTTTGATAACTGAAAGCGAGAAAGGTAGCGCACTCCAGAGGAAGACAGCCTAAAAATGGCGGTGGCCAAGTTCTTGGTGGCTGTCCTGCATCCTAAACCATTTACGTGAAGGCAAGGGAGCAAGCGATACCGCACAGACACTGTAGGAATAAACCTAAGATGGGAGGGAGGCGCGTTATTCTTCGGCCGAGCCCCTTCTCCGCGTGCAGACCTGAGGGTGTAGGGGCTGGGTCGCCAGCAGGTCACGAGTGCAGGATTGTCCCTGGAGACCCCAGGACCACTTCAGTCTCCGCCCCCGGCAGGCGGGCTCCATCCC
Organism: Acomys minous; assembly: GCF_964271855.1. Lineage (NCBI taxonomy): Eukaryota > Metazoa > Chordata > Mammalia > Rodentia > Muridae > Acomys > Acomys minous. The sequence continues at coordinate 111,860,751 of NC_140490.1, forward strand.
ACTGCAGGGCACAGGGCCCTTCCGCCACGATGGCCAATCCACGCAAGCCTTGCTACAGCGCTTCCGGCTTTCTCCCCGCCTTCTCCGTTTCCGCCCTCCAGCCGGCCCTGACCTTCCGTCCCCTGCTTATGAAGGGAGCGTTTCGCATGTTCCGGATCCATGGCTTCTCTGGGGTCTGTGACGGCGGCGCTGCAGGTGGTTGAAGTGCTAGAAACCATCGCGAGCCGCTGCGTGGGGCCCGGGGGCGGCCAAGTGCTGTGTACGAAGCCCACCGGCGAGGTGCTGCTTAGCCGGGATGGAGGCCGCCTCCTGGAGGCGCTGCACTTAGAGCATCCCTTAGCCAGGTACCTCGCTCCACCTGCAGTCCCGCCACGCCCACAAGTCTCCCTCCACCTCTCATCCAGCCCTGAGGCCAGGGACCTGGATAAGACCCATGTTGTAAGACCAGGGTAGACATCAGGGTAGAGCGCTGCCCAAACCTCATCACCAACTTAGAATACTTCGCACTCTTTTCCCTCCCTGGCATTTTAGACTAGAACAAAGTAGCTTAGCAAAAGTTAAGCCATGGCTGTATGCCAAAAAGACAATAGTCTTTGTGTCCGTAGCAATATGAAAATATGGGTTTAACTTGGCACCAACATAGAAAATCTGAGTTACTTTTTTTTTCCTTCCCAATACAGGATGATAGTGGCATGTGTTTCCAGTCACCTTAAAAAAACAGGAGATGGTGCTAAAACATTTATTATTTTTCTTTGCCATTTACTCAGAGGACTTCATACAATGAGAGAAAAAGAAAAACATTCATTCACTTCTGAAAATATTCAGACCCATGAAAGGCATTGGAAAAACTGTTGTCAGTGGAAATTTATTTCCCAGGCGCTGCTAACGTTTCAGACACAAGTACTGGGTTGTGTTGTGGACCAGTATCTAAGCAGGCACTATTTATCTGTCTTTTCTTGGTCTGCTAAAGGAAGAACACTGTGCAGGCGCTCTGTAGAGTTACTCCTGGAAGCTTACTTTTGTGGAAGAGTGGGAAGGAACAATCACAGATTGATTTCACAGCTGATGTGTGACTACGTTTTCAAGTGTGTGGCGTGTGAGCGTGGCACTGAGGTGTTGGAGTTGGTGGACAACTGTTTTGAGGAGTTGAATGTTGGTGTGACAGGCCTTCCCGTTTCAGATTCTAGAGTTGTGGAGGGCCTTGTGCTTTCCAGAGACTTTTCTGTGTATTGCCCAGCAGATGGTGACATAAGGATGGTGATAGTAACGGAAATCCTCCAGCCTCTGTTTTCTTCACCCAGATCCGAGTTTATTCTTAATTCAGAAGCAGAGTTTCAGGCATCTCAGCATTGGATCGTGGAAAGGACAAAGACAGTAATGAAATACTTGCAAAGTCAGAATATAAAACTGCTCCTGTCCACTGTGAAGCAGCCAGACCTAGTGGCATATTGTGCGAGGCTGAATGGCATATCGGTGGTGGACTGTTTATCACCTGAAGAAGTTTCTCTTGTGCAGAGGATCACTGGTCTTTCTCCTTGTGTCATACCACAGGTCACTTCACAGTGGGAACTTTCCGATGCTACTTTGGTGACATTTTGTAAACCCCTCACCCTTAGATCCAGGCGGCATGTTCATGTTGGCTTGACCAGCACTGGTGCGTTTAGACCTCACTGTATGGTCCTTTGTGGACCAGTTCTGGGGCTTGTGCAGCAACACCAGAGTGCTTCTCATGGTGCATTTAAGATGCTTCGGCAATTATTTACTGGCCTCGACCTAAATTACATCGTGCAAACCGAAGACCACTGTGACTCAAGTCCTGTTGCTTGTAACAATAGCGCAGAGAGTCATCATGTGCCAGAAATGGGTCAGGACAGAATAGCAAAGAGCAAAAATACGCTGGAAACATCTCAGACATATTTAGAAGTATATTCAAATTTGGTGGCCTCAGATACAGAATTAAAAACACATGTGTCAGCACACAAGGAGACACCAATAGATACATCCCAACCAGATGAAGCACCAGAGTGCTTGTCTCCAGAAAAAAGTTCGATAGTTGATGGCTGTGACGTGTTAATTGGGAACAATTCCACTGGAAATCCTACAGCAGAAAACACTAAAACAGAAGTTTCTTTGGAAAATGTCACAGATTATCCCGGAAAGGGGTCCACGATGCCAGCCGTGCACAGATCACTAGGCACCTGTGCTTCCCGGGGGTACTGTTCATCAGCTGTGCCAGCAGGCTGTGTCCTGCCAGCGGGGGGTCAGTTTGAGATTCTAATGCATTACTACCTTCTCAGTTATGCCAAACAATGCAAGCGACCTGACGAAAGCGTGGTCAGTGTGTTAATAGCTAATGCACTTTTAGGCATCCCCAAAATCCTTCATAAGCCTAAGAGGGGAAAGGACAGCTTCCCACACGTATATATGCGATCCCTCCACGCACTGCAAACCAGTCAGCCCATGGTAAGCCGTCATCCAGGCTTGGAGTCTCTGGCTGGTAAGTATGTGTTACTGAGTTCAGTTCTTCAGTGTTTGGCGAAAATATTAACCATCGATTTAATAATCAACATCAAGAGGCAACCCCAGAAAATCGATGACCAAGATTCTGAAGATGAACTTTAACACTAAGTCTTTTGTTGCTCAAACTTTTAATCTGGAGCCAGGGAGGTGGCTTGGTGGACAAAGGTATTTAATGCCAAACCTGACGGCCTGTGGCTAATACCCAGGGACCACTGCATAGGAGAGAATAAAGTCCTGAGAATTGTCCTGTGTCCTATACACACACATCTACAGATACAGACACTAAATGTGAGGAAAAGATTTATTCTTTGGCTAAATATTAAAAGGGACTTCTGGCTGACTTTGAAGTCAAGCCAGTCTTTAGCTTAAGCACCTTGAGTCCCCCACACCATACAGACAGAAATATCAGCTTTATGGAACAAAGCCTGACTGAATATGCCTCTTGTATTATATATCTGTCTCAGGTCTGTGGTACTCTGTGTCTGAGGGAGCTTGTCTCTGTATTTCCCTTTTCTGAATTTTTTTCTACTTTATTTTCTTTAACTTCCTGTACTGCGTAGAATCATGTAATCTCCCGACTTGAATGGGGTCTTCAGATGCCACCTTACATTGTGAACATGAATATAAAATATCATCGTATTTCAAATATTTTTGTGGACAAAAAAAATTTGTAAAGCAGCAAATAAAAGTCAACTTTTCTTTGTAAAAAGCATATAAGTCAATTTCCCTTTTGTGTGTCATTTGGTTTATTTCTGCTTCTATTGGAAACCATTAGTTAGGGCATGGGAGGATAGTTCAGCACGTAATGAATGCATTTGCCACCCAAACCTGGCACCTGAATTTGAGGGAGAGAACTCACTCCACAAAGATGTCTTCCGGGAGCCGCTCGTACGCCGTGGCACTGTGCACACACAGATAGTAAAGAATTCGCAACATCCGCACCTTTGAGTACCTGTCTAAAAATAGAGCTAGTTGTTGTGAACTCACCTTTTATAGTTAGAAGTTAATGCTGGAAAAACGAGTGTGTTCTTTTGGCTTCTTCCCAGCGCCTAAATCTTGTAAGGATTCCTTGCGGCTGCTCGTTTTTCTTGGGTTTAGTGCGTGGCCAGAGTTTAAGAGCAACAAATAATTGGACAGTCGTTCCTAGTGTGAATTTGCAAGTGTTTGCATGTCACTTTAAAAGCTTGTGAGTGCAAGGAGCAATACTGTGCCTGAAGTCACAGAGAAAGACAGTGTCTTCTACTTTTTGCAATTCTCTGTAGCATTCCAAACAATGTTTCCTTCACACCAGTGTTTAAATGTGCTTGTTAAGCGACACAGTATTATCTCCACCCTTTCCCCTAAATACGTGTTTCCAGCTTATTCCTTAACTAAATTCTTACTGTGCAAATACCAGGTTAGATGCTGGTATCTACTCTGCTGTCACACACTTGGTGGGCTGGGGTAGCTCTGGAGAAAGGGTCCTGCTGCACAGGTGCGAAGAGCCTGAGTCTGAATCCCCAGGACCCACCTACAGGCCAGGCTTGACAGCATACCTCTAATCCTGCAGCCTGCAGTGGTGGTCGAGACAGGCACATCCCCGCAGCTCTCAAAATACCTGGAGAGCAACTGAGGAAATACATCCAAAATCAGCACACACCTCCCCCAGCCCTGCTGGCCTCCATGTGTGTATTTGTACCTGAACTCCCCCACCCGCAAACACACATACACATTCAAATCTGTATGCACCGTGCACCACACAAACCCATAGCATCTTCATGTGGCCCGGTGACTTTTACATACATACAGCACTGTCCTGTAGGTTTATGCCATTGGAACATTATTTCAGGTTTCTGGACGTAGGGAGAATGATCTTTCTGAATTCATAGATGGATGAGCCTACCGTAAACTGCTGCACAGCTTTTCTGTTTGTTTTTAATCGCCTGTCAGGTTATTTTGAAGAGATTTTTTTTTATGTATATGAGTACACTGTCTTCCTGGACACCAAAAGAGGACATCAGATTCCATTACAGAATCTGTGGTTGTGAGCCACCATGTGGTTGCTAGGAATTGAACCCAGGACCTCTGGAAGAATAACCAGTGCTCTTAAATCTCTGAGCCATCTCTCCAGCTCTTTCACTTTGTTTTTGTTTTTGTTATTTGTTTCATTTCATTTTATTTTATTTTGACATATGCATCTATATTACTGCAAGTAAATAAAAAAAATTACACGAAACAATCGGGTTATATGAGTGTTACATTCATGGTGTTTTGGCTAATTGTATTTGACAGCCTTGTAGAAAACATCTTTCCTATCTTGGTGAGTCTAAAATTCTGAATGAACTTCATTTTGTTTTTTGTTGCTTCAGATGTTCTTCAGTCTTGCAGTGGTTCTCAACCTTCCTAACCACCTAAATACAGCTCTTCCTGTGGTGGTGACCCCCAATCATAAAATTATTTTTGTTACTACTTCATAACTGTAATTTTGCTGTTATGAGTCGTTATGTAAATATCTGATATGCAGGATATCTGATATGTGAGTTGGGTTCTCTGCCCCTCCACCCCTGTTTTTCCAAGACAAGGTTTCTCTGTGTAGCTCTGACTGTGCTGGAACTCACTCCATAGACCCGGCTAGCCTCAGTCTCAGAGATGCACCTGCCTCTGCCTCTCAAGTCCTGGGATTAAAGGGGTGCATCTCCCCCATCTCCTCAATCCCATGTAAGCTGGTTCTCTTTTAACATGCGGGAAATGTCAGTAGTTAGACTTCTGTAAGCTGCGATTTTGTCTTTAAAAGATTGCACCTGGTGTTCCAGTCTACATAAAGTGACTTTGCAATAAGTGTGTGTTCAGGGCATATTTGTTGGATGAATTTGTCACGTGGTACCCATAGGGAGCCTCATGGCGTCATACTTTCCTTATAAATTTTCACAGGCAAAACATTTCAGGGAAGACAGGAGATAGAGAACAGAGCACTAAGTGTGATGGCACCTGCCTGTAACCCTAGCACTGGAAGGGCAGAGGCTAAAGGGTCAAGAGTTGAAAACCAGCCTGAGCTACATGAGACCAACTCAGAAAGAAATCGGACATGGGAAGGGAGGAAGGGAGAAGGGAAGATGTAGAACAGCTCCAGGTAAGTAATACTAAAATTCAACACATATCCCTTGTTGATGGCACTAAAACTATTGAATAATCTTTACAGAATTGAAACTGGGGTGTTTACGTCTTTGCCTTAAATAGATCTTTTTTGGTTTGGGTTTTGTTGGTTTGTTGAGACAGGGTTTCTCTGTGTGGCTCTGTCTATCCTTGAACTTGCTTTGTAGACCAGGCTGGCCTTGAACTCTCAGAGATCCCACCTGCCTCTGCCTCCCGAGTGCGGGGAGGCACTGAGTTGGGAGCCACTGCCACCCAACAAGATTAATTTTTTTTTTTAATTTTATGTGCATTGGTGTTTTGCCTGCATGTACGTCTGTGTGAGGTTGTCAGCTCTTGGCGTCACAGACAGTTGTGAGCTGCCATGTGGGTACTGAGAATTGAACCCGGGTCCTTTGGAAGGGCAGTCGGTGCTCTTAACCACTGAGCCATCTCTCCAGCCCCCAAGGAGATCATTTTTTAAATGTAATTAAATTCCACAAGGGACTTGAAGGGACATGTAATAAGAGCCAGGTCACAGTAAGGATCTAAAATAGAAAATGCAGACAAGAGGAAACGTGGAGACAACTTAAAATCAAGATCGCTTTCTTGTTTTCCGGTGCTGCCTGCTAAATAGTCCCCGACACTTAGTAGAGCATCTTATTCCTCTTGGGGCTCGGCTTGGCGGAGCTCATCTGGACTTCTCTCTGTGCAGAGTCACAGTGGGAGCCAAGATGCAAGGTACGAGAACTCAGGCCTCACTGCTCCATGGAAGTGTCGATGTCACACTGTAAGGCTAGTGTGTGGAGTGGCTGGAGAGAGGCAGCTAGCCACTTGGGAGCACGGTCTGCTGCCTGGCAGGAAGGAAAAGAAGACAAATGTGCCTCTTCTGAGCTTCTGTGGCGTCTCATCTAAACTACCGCCCACAAGCCCACATCCTCCAGGAACCTTTCTCAACCTCATGTTATCTTGAGCCTGCATGAGCCATTTTTATCTTCAAACCGGTTGGCATTAAATAATTGAGCACCCTTGAACTGCTTCAGCCAAAAGAGCTATTTACTCATGCTGTACAGGAAAGAAATGTCACTGTGTTTACATTTCAGATGAAAGGAACAGGGCGTATGAATGCAGTTTTAAGCACGATCACGAATTGCGCATTCTCTCCCAGAAGGGATATATGCACTCTGTTTGCTGGCATAGGAAAAAAAAAATAGGGTTTTCATTCAGTCTTAACTGTGAACGGGGACATGGACTTGTCTGTAGCTGAGCTTTGGCCACAGCCGAGGACAATTCCTGGGGGATGAAAGGCACAGGAACAGGTGATGGAGCTTGGACCCCAGCATGACACAACAGTCATTCCAGCCCCCTGGACTACACACCCCAGACTTGTGTGAGAGGGAAATCCACCGCCATTTGCCTCTGCCTTCATGAGCTCCTTAGTTATGGCAGTCCCGCCTTTATTCTAGCAAAAGACCCCTCTGTAGCTGTATGGATAACTATAAAGTCTCCAAAGAGCAAAACTAGCCAGTCAGCTTCAGATTTTTATCAACTCTTTTCAATACTTAATTTTTCTAAGACGCTTTTGCTTTGGGGGGCCCTGGAGGCCGGGTTGCGAAATATGCTTAATGGAAACGCGTCAAGTGCAGATGACTTGCGTGTTTTGATCAGAGGCTGCTGTGGCATTGGTCCTTTATTTCTTGCGCCATGTGCTTTGAATGCCACTTGCTGCCAGTTTCTAGAAATGCTCTTAAGGCACCAAAAATTTCTCTGTTGAAAGTTGAGGCAGCTTCAGGCTGGATATTTTTTAAAATTTATTTATTATGCATACAGTGTTCTACCTGCTTGTACCCCTATAGGGCAGAAGAGGGCATTAGATCACATTACAGATGGTTGTGAGCCACCATGTGGTTGCTGGGAATTGAACTCAGGACCTCTGGAAGAGCAGTCACTGCTCTTAACTGCACCTCTCCAGCCCCTCCCCCCCCTTTTTTTAAATTAAAGTCTCTATCTCTGTCTGTCTGTCTGTCTGTGTCTGTGTCTCTCTCTGTCTCTGTGTGTGCATGTGTCTGTCTCTCTGTCTGTGTGTGCATGTGTGTGTGTGTGTGTGTGTGTGTGTGTGTGTGTGTGTGTGTCTGACTGTCTGTGAGTGTAGGTTCCTGTGGAAACTAAAGGCATCAGATTCCCCTGGAGATAGAGATGGGAGTGTCAGCAGTTTATAATTGTCGGTCACACAATGACAGCGACTGGCATGGGTGCTGGAAACTGAATTTGAACTCTTGTCCTCTACAAGAAGAGTTTACCCTTTTAACCGATGAGCCATTTCTTTAGCCCCCGGCTTCTTAGCAAATGTTTAACCACTTCGAGGTTTGCATTCCCAGAAGGGATGGACATTCTTATGGTACTGAAAATTCCATGTTTTTTCTACTCCAAGCATCTTCACTGTATTTTTTTCCCAATATGGGCACCTTTTGGTCTTTTTATCCCTATCAGAGTGTGGCTGAGGAAGGTTTCCTGTCAGAAAGGAAGCAGCCCTCACTGGGAACAGCCTTCGCTTTCCCAATTGCCTGTACCTCCTGTCCCCTCCAGACTGAAACACTTTCTCTGGAATCCTTGAATTGATAACTGTCCCGGTGGGAGGCTCCACACTCTTGTCACGGTGTGGGGCCCCTGGACCACTAAGACCTCACGTGAGGCGTAATTGTTCTCTTTAGAGGCAGCAGCTACTGCGCATGCTGCCTGAACTTACCCAAGACATTCTTAAGAAGAGGCACACATCACTTCAGTCATCTTCGGGGGTGTGTGACATCAGTTACTTCAAACTTTGGGCAATGTTTTGAGTTGAACTTCTTGACTTGGTAGGGAATTGTCTGAGGACAGCGGTGCTATTTTTGTTGGCAATAGATGGAGAGAAAAGGACCATCTACAGACTGGGAGGTTAACGAAATCCTGAAATCTGACCAAGAGGAATGGAACATAGTGTATGGCATGGAATTCAAGTAATTTGGTGTTTTGTTTGTTTGGTATGGTTTGGTTTTTCAAGATAGGGTTTCTCTGTGTAGCCTTGGCTGTGCTGGACTCGCCTTATAGACCAGGCTGGCCTCGAACTCACAGAGATCCTCCTGGCTCTGCCTCCCAGAGTGCTGAGATTACATGCATGCGCCACCATGCCCAGCTGAATTCAAGTAATTTTTATTTCAAATTTAAATACATACGACATGAGACTAGCATTCCAGGCCCTGAGCTACAGAGACACTTCCTCAAAGTAACAAAACAACAAAGGGCTTGTGTCAGTAGGATAAAAAACAAAACAAAACAAAAACACAGTGCGCACACCTGAATGAAGAGAAGAGAGAATAAGTCAGTGCTGTCCTGAACCAAACGCCAATTTCAGTAAAGCAGAAGACCATGTCGGACATGCCATGGCGACCCTGGGCCTTCTTCCCTTTGATGTACAGTTTTCTAGTTCCTTCTCCTATAGAACCACAGATGGAGACTCTCTCCTCTGCATACTCGTGAAGCACCCAATTTGTTTTTGCTTGCCCCCCCTCCCTTTTTGAACAAGGAAACCCACCCTGGGCCATATTTTTATTTCCTGAGTCCTTCCCTAAGAACCGGTGTGCACAGAGCTTCTTGATGCTGAAAATCACAGTGGAGCATCTAGAGAAAAGGACAGTTTGTCCAAGGGGCAGGTGCGGCCAGGTAACAGAAGCGTTGCATTTATGGATCCTGTTATGATTTGGGGCTCTCCTGTGTAGGCTCCAAGACTGTATCCAGATATTTCACATTGCCTGCCTGTGCACTCTGTAAGCCTCAGTCTCTCCTCCTCCCCGAGACTGCAGATCCTGCGGCAGCTCTTCATCTTGACGCGCGTCTTAAGGCCTGGCCGGCCTGGCCGCTAATCTTATGAAGAAAGCTATAAGCCGGCATGGTTATCGTGCTGTGAAAATGCTTATGGGTTAGGAGCGTTTTTAACTCCACAGTGTGCACCAGTGACCTATAGTGATTAACCTAGAACGGGAAGAGATTTATCCTGCTACGGTTTGAGACTAGAGTCTATAGTCACGTGATGGGTATTTGCTTGGTTGGTTTCTCTTTGCCTGCGCCAAGGCTCAATATTATATGGCAGGATCAAACCTGCCCATCTCACAGCAGCCATAGAAGGGCCAGAGTCCCGGGGCACCCTTTAAATGTGACCCTCAAAGGTCTTGCAGCCAGGCCCCACCTCCTAAAGTTTCCACTACTTTCTAGAGTCATCAACTGTGGACCTAGTATTCCACACATGAGATTTGGGGTGGAGGGGTGGGCTGGGGCTTTGATTCAAACCACAGTGACATTCAATTTGTAATTAGATCTTTTGAAGACAGTTTCTCAAATTCAGTTACTCAGATCTCACACAGATTGAAGACAGTCTTTGGGTCCTAGGTTGGAGACGGAGCAAGCTTTATAAATTGAATTCTTGGTAAAGTCTCGAGGATGTTTTTGTTCTGTGTTATCAGATTCTATAGAAGTCATTGTCTTTCCAAATCCCTGTGTAGCTTAAAGATTTGTAGAAATCGAAGGTAACCTGGAGAGGGGTGACGGTGGTCCTCACTTTTTCTAAAACAGATGATTGTTGTCCAGGGAAGCTATGTACATCCCCACTCTGTGAAAGAGGCTGGTTTTGCACTGTCAGTGTGCTTACTTTCTGCAACTGTAATAAAATGCCAGGTAAAAGCAGCTTAAAAGCAGGAAAGGTTTCCTTCGCCTCATGGTTTTAGAGGTTTCATGGTAACTGTGCCGAGTCACGTCTGGGCCTGTGGCACGCGCTCGCTTTATGAGTGTCATGGAGCAAAGCTGCTCACGTCATGGAGGCAGAAGTGGGTTAGGGAGGGAGGGAGGAAGGAATAATAAAAATACTGGAGACAAAATGTGTCCTTTTAGGGACTGCCCCAACCATGCCACGCTCTGAAGTTCCCACTACCTCCCTCTAGTTCAAAGGCCTCAAGCCCCAACAGCCCATCTGTAAGCACCGCACCACTGAAGGCCAAGCCTACACGTGGGTTGGGGGAGGGGCATTCCTCAGCCGAACCCTTGAACCCTTAGAATCTTAATTCTCTTTCTGAAGGACTCCTATCTGTGACTTTCCTTGGAGACTCCTTTGAGGCAACACTTCAGGCTGGTTTCCTCACCGCACAGCAACGAAGCTAAAACCTTCCAAACACTTCAGAGTGGTGTAGTTTTTCTTTCTCTCTCTCTTTCTTTCTTTCTTTTTTAATTCAGTTTTTTAAGACAGGGTTTCTCTGTGTAGCCTTGACTGTCCTGGCCTCGCTTTGTAAACCAGGCTGGCCTCGAACTCACAGAGATCCACCTGTCTCTGTCTCACGAGTGCTGGGATTAAAGGCGTGCGCCACCACATTAGAGTGGTGTAGTTTCTTAAGAGTGCTCTTTAATGCCCTCTTCTCCAGCTGTTCCGTCCAGTCCCAGAAGAAAGAGGGGCTGAGTGAACAAAGAGCCCAGGGCTTCGAGCTGGCTGTTTATTCAGGAGAAAGTGGATTAAGAGCTGTCTGAAAGGGTGAAATGATGTTTGCCACCTCTGCTGGACACATTAGGCACATTAGGCGTTCTTTGTGCATTTGCACAGCCAGATGTGGGCACTCTTGCTGTTTGGGGCTGGTTTGCTTTGTTGAGGTTTTTCTCTTGCCTACATTTTTAACTAGTTCACATAAACACAGGGGGTGGGGCAGGGGTGGGGCCAGGGGATCAGAGAAACAGATGTGCTGGCCTTAGAGAAACAGCATCTGCTGTAGCTCTGACATCCTTGTCTCCTAGGCTGCCTTCTGCACAGGCTATGCACCTGCTCCTAGGAACTCAGCATCTTTTTATTCATATTTCTGAAAGAAGGAAAAAAGAGCACAGCATTGGCCCCGCTTTAAAAAGCTGGCTTCAGCCCTGGAACGGAAGAGCATGTGCCTGAGGTTGGGAGATGGAGGTGGCATGTCATAGGCCTTTAGGAGGTGGGGGCTCAGAAGCTCAGCCAGTTTCAAAATGCTTGCTTGGTCTGAGACGATTCACAGTTAAGGAGGGAATTTCCTGTTGTCCTGGACCACTGGGGGATTTTACCAAGAGCCGTGGGAGGCATAATGAGGGTCCCCGCCACGAGCAAGGACATGGAGCCGCGCAACCGCAGTGAGGCGGACGAGAAGGGCAGCTGGCAACGCTCAGAGAGACAGAGACAAACTCAGGGGAGTGTTTGAGTTAGCAGCTGCGGGTGGTTGGCTAAGTTCACAGCGCCATGCATGCCTTTCCTCCCGCTGGGCAGGCCTTAAGTACAGCTGGGTGAGGCAGAGGCAGGTGGATCGCTGTGAGTTCGAGGCCAGCCTGGTCTACAAAGTGAGTCCAGGATGGCCAAGGCTACACAGAGAAACCTTGTCTCGAAAAACCAAAAAAAAAGTACAAGGGTGGTTGTCCGTTACCCAAAGGATCTAAGTGCCACTGTTGCACCTTTAGGAGTTGTCGGGGACGGGTTACATGGCCAATGTTCAGCCATCTTGTCGGAGCCTAGGTTCCTATTTCTCCAGAAGTCTGCCATTCACCAAAAACTAGCTGACCTTGTATTAGGTCGGCAGTTAGACACCTGTTGTGGTTTATTGTGGGGGCTGGTCATTCCAGACCCCCGAGCTACTCCTTTTCCGGTGGGACTACTGACAAGATCAGATTAAGGGCCAGCTGCCTGTAAGCAGCAGTTCCAGGAGCTTCTTCCTGACTAACCAGATCTTCACGACTTTCCTGGAATTTCTCTCCTGCAATTATAGCAGCTGTAAAGGTAGATACCTACCTGCTGGAGCATTCCAGAATTAGGTATCCATAGCAACCCTTGCTTACACAAATACCCATGCCTCTGTGCCTATATAAACTCTGTGAAAATTTTCGATAAACAGGATTGATCAGAATGCAGACTTGCCCCTTTCTTCGTGTCATGTGTTCTGTCCCTATACAGAAAATTTTTGCTCCCGAGCGTTAGTCAAACCCCGGTGGGCGGGGCAAGGAGTGGCTGGGATGGTCATTGTTGTGGTTTGTAGGCATTACAAGCTGTCACTTCTTGAGACCCCCCAAATTCAAGAAACTCAGGCAAGATGGAGTCCGGTAGCACAGACGCCTCTGACCTGAAGAGTGGCTAAGTGAAAGCAGGAGACTCCATTTGTTTTTACAGAGTTGAGTCAGGCCTTTTGGATGTGCATAAGGAACCCATGTGAGTGTGTATTTTGCAGTGTGTGTGTTGTGTGTGCCTGCCTCTGAGTGTGTCCGTGGGATGTGGTGATTCAATGGCATTGGCATCGGAAAATCATCAGCCTTGCCTGTGATCACAGATAATGGTGAACTGGCATTGTTGCAAAGGGAAATATGATTTGGCTTAGCTGTGAGATACTAGCACTGATGACAAGCATCTGCACCTGCCCCTCACCGTTTATTCTTAATTGCTATGCCACACAGTTGCAATCATGTGTATCTCAGATAGGTGCCCACTTGCCTCTGGGAAGCAGGCTTGGCTGCCGCAGCCATCTCTGCTCTTGGCCCTCTACTCCAATAGCAGTTTGGTTTGAGGCCCAAGAAGCGTGATCACCTGTTCCCAGCCGTCAGCGTAGAGTCTCTGTTATTTAGGCACTATCAAGAGTAGGTTACCATGTGCCTTGCTGGGTAGCCATCGGGACACAGAGAAAACAAAAAAGAATATGTTTTGGTCTCGTTTGTTGTTGGTTTTGTTTTGTTTTGTTTTTTTCATTCTAACAAAATCTCTAAGTCCTTTTATGTATCATATGTATAATTTACATGTGTGGTAATTTGAATAGGGATGGTCCCCATAGACTCATGTGTTTGAATGCTTGGCCCATAGGGAGTGGCACTATTAAGAGGTATGGCCTTGTTGGAGGAAGTGTGTCGCTGTGGGGCAGGTTTTGAGGTCTCAGATGCTCATGGTAGGCCTAGAGTAGAGTCCCCTTCCTGCTGCCAGATGTAGAACTCTCAGCTCCCTCTCCAGCACCGTGTCTGCCTGCACGCTGCCATGCTTCCCGCCATGATGATAATGGACTAAACCTCTGAACTGTGAGCCAGTCCCCAATGAAGTGTTTTCTTTTATAAGAGTTGCCGTGTCATGGTGTCTCTTCGTAGCAATAGAACACTGACTAAGACACTGGGATTGACCAAGTGCTTGGATCCAGGCAAAGTGGTTAAGAGCACTTACTGGGGCTGGAGAGATGGCTCAGCAGTTAAGAGCACTGCCTGCTCTTCCAAAAATCCCGGGTTCAATTTCCAGCACCCACATGGCAGCTGGCAACTGTCTCTAACTCCAAGATCTGATACCCTCACACCAATGCACATAAATTAAAACTATAGATAGATAGATAGATAGATAGATAGATAGATAGATAGATATAGATAGATAGATAGATATAGATAGATATAGATATAGAGCACTTACTGTTCTTGCAGAGGAGCCAGCTGCAGTGGCTCAAAACAGCCTGTAACTCCGGCTCTTCGAGCTCCAACATTCTCTGCTGCCTTTGAGGGGTCCTGCACTCAGGTACCCTCTCCCTCCCTCTCTCCCTCCCTCTCCCTCCCTCTCTCCCTTCCTCCCTCTCTCTGTCTGTCTGTCTCTCTCTCCCTGTCTCTCCCTCCCTCCCTCTCTTTTTCTACCTCCCTCCCTCCCTCCCTCCCTCCTCTCTCTCCCTCTTTCTCTCTCTCTCACTCACTCATGCACATACACACTCTTGCGCACATGTGTGCACACACACATACACACACACATTCACACACACACATTTTAAAAATAAAAATAAAATCTTAAAAACAAAAGAATTACCCCACCTTGACTCTCATAGTACCCACCTTTTGAAGAGGAGACTGGGAGGCTGGTAATCTTCCCAAAGCCAAGCAATTTGCAGTCTGGCACTTGACCTGCACCCAAGCCTTTCATTACTACAGCCAGGGATGTGAGAGAGAGAGAGAGCACTTTAGGGTCCCATAGTTTAGAAATGTTCTCAGTTAATCACGATTTGATGCAAATTAATGTAATCTGCAATTTAATCACTATTGCAACAAGTAATTGTCATCTCAATCAAGACCTCAACATTTTGTCAGCTTAACAAGGGAGTAGCTATATCAGGGCTGGTGGAATAGCTCCGTGGGCAAAGGTGCTTGCCACAGGGCTTGGTAGCATGAGTCCAATTCCCAGAACCTATGTGGTGGAAGGCAAGCCCTCCCACCTCCACACGCACACTGTGGCACATGAGTGCTCCCACACACACACTGTGGCACATGAGTGCTCCCACACACACACTGTGGCACATGAGTGCTCCCACACACACACTGTGGCACATGAGTGCTCCCACACACACACTGTGGCACATGAGTGCTCCCACACACACACTGTGGCACATGAGTGCTCCCACACATACACTATGGCACATGAGTGCCCCCACACACAGATGTAGCACATGAGTGCCCCCCCACACTGTGGCACATGAGTACCCCCACACACACATGTGTGCACCCCACACTGTGGCACATGAGTACCCCCACACACACATGTGGGCACCCCACACTGTGGCACATGAGTACCCCCACACACACATGTGGGCACCCCACACTGTGGCACATGAGTGCCCCCATACACACTGTGGCACATGAGTGCTCCCACACACACACTGTGGCACATGAGTGCTCCCACACACACACTGTGGCACATGAGTGCCCCCCCCACTGTGGCACATGAGTGCTCACACACACACACTGTGGCACATGAGTGCCCCCCCACATGTGGCACATGAGTGCCCCCCACACTGTGGCACATGAGTGTCCCCATACACACTGTGGCACATGGGTACCCCCCCCACACACATGTGGCACATGAGTGCCCCCATACACACTGTGGCACATGAGTGCTCCCACACACACACTATGGCACATGAGTGCCCCCCACACACAGATGTAGCACATGAGTGCCCCCCCACACTGTGGCACATGAGTACCCCCCCACACACATGTGGGCACCCCACACTGTGGCACATGAGTGCCCCCATACACACTGTGGCACATGAGTGCTCCCCCCCACACTATGGCACATGAGTGCCCCACACACACACACATGTGGCACATAAGTGCCCCCACACTGTGGCACATGAGTGCCACCACACACACACACAATAAATAAATAGCAAAGCAAGGCAGCAGAGGCAGAACTCTAATGCCGTGGTTCACAGAAGAATCTCAGAAGGCTGTTGTCCCTCACACACAGAGACGTGCGAACTCCAGTGTCTCGCCTCTGTGGCCTCCTCCTGCGGCAGCAAGCTTGAGTTCTATTACTTTTCAGTAAAGAGACCTTGAGGATAACTGGAGTTTGGTTCCTGTTCCAACGAACTCCAATTTCCCTGCAGAGACCCAGACCAGATCTCTCTGTAAGCTTTCTAATGTTAATTAATAATGATAGTTTTCAAAAGGAGTCACTCAGATCGTCATCCTTAGAGATTAATTAGATAATTAACTTAGGAAAGTGGTTATGAAATATAAAGTGCTTCATAAATCCTGAGGATGTATGCCCCAGTGTTCTTACTAGGCCTGGAGGGCGGACACTCTCCAGTCCTCCTCCTCCTGCTGCTTTCTCTTCCTTAAATGTAGAGACAGAGCTGGAGACGGAGCTCAGCAGGTAGAGCATGCGTCACTGTTGCAGAGGTCCTGAGTTCAATCCCCAGCGTTGACACTGGGGGGGCTCACCAACCACCTGTAACTCCAGTTCTGGCCTTCCCAGGCACCTGGACTCCTGTGCACACAACTCACACAGAGACTTTCCAAGGTCCTTGAACTTGATCCTGGACATGACTATGATATGCAAATACTACAAAATTTCTCAGAGAAACCATGGGTAAAAAAATATCTGTGTAGGTAAGATCCATGCTGGTACATTAGATGGAAAGTTGACTTAGCACTGAGGAATCAAAGGCAAGTCACAGGCTTAGACAGAATACCTACAAAGCAAATGTCTCATAAGCGACTTCTAACAAAAATATACAAAGACTACTAAACTCAAGAAAAAGGAAACAGTGGACTCAATCAGGGACTCAGGGTTTGAGCTTTGAGATGGTTGCTGGGCTTTCTCAGCCAACCCAGCACCTTCCTGTTTCTCTTCCAGTTCTTCAACATCTTGAAGCCTTTTCCTAGTCTCTATTGAGTTCCCAGGCTTCTGGGTTTTTTTTTTTTTAGTCACTTCTGTCATCTGAAGGGATCTTGGGAGGAAAAATATGTCACCATAAACCCTGTCAGCCATTTTGGACATCTTGACCTGGAAACCTGCTGTGTTTACAGTTCAAGCGTGTCCCAGCTTTGTGGGTTTAACAACCAAAGCAACTTGAAAGGACCCAAGAGGGGAATAGCTCAGTTGGTA
Source organism: Acomys minous (assembly GCF_964271855.1). Taxonomy (NCBI): domain Eukaryota; kingdom Metazoa; phylum Chordata; class Mammalia; order Rodentia; family Muridae; genus Acomys; species Acomys minous. The sequence continues at coordinate 111,877,792 of NC_140490.1, forward strand.
AAGAGTTTGCCACGCAAGCTTAAGGACACAAGTTCAATCCCCAGAGCACCTGTAAAAGCTGGGGAGAGTGGGGAGTGCTTGCAATCCCAGGGCTGGGGAGGCAGGGACAGCCAGATCCATGGGGCTTGCTGCCAGCCAGCCACACCTAACCAGCCAGCCCCAGGGCCCACTGAGGGATCCTGTCTGAAAACCAAGGCACGCGCGCACACACACACACACACACACACACACACACACACACACACACACACACACACACACAGGCGCATACACACAAGAGCCCAGCTAAGAATCTAGAAAGAAGACTAATGATATTAGAAGATGTCTTTTGTTGTTTGTTCGTTTTTTGTTTTTGTTTTTTGAGATGAAGTTTCTCTGTTGCCTGGCTGTCCTGGAACTCGCTCTGTAAACCAGGCTGTCTCTGAACTCATGGAAATCTGCCTGTCTCTGCCTCCCAAGTCCTAGGATTAAATGTGCGCACCACCACCCATAGCCTAGAATATGTCTTCCATTGTACACTTCTCAGCTGCAGTTCCAAGATCTTTCCAGCCACTCTTGGTCCTTGACACCCCGACAGTAAATTAAAAGGCTGCACCTTAGTCAATGAGAGGACGCGGCAAAGGGACAGGATACATGTTTGAGTTTCTTCTGTGGGCCAGCTAAAACACACTGGTGCTGACAAAGGAGAAAAACCACTCAGATGTGAGAGGGGGTGATCTGGTGACAATCCATCTCTCAGCTCAACAAATAGTGCAGTCTGCATTTGGGATCAAAACACAGTCCACACCAAGAAATCCCTGTCACACCCTCCGTCAGTTGGCAGCTTGCAGCCCCCTGCAGCGGGCGCACTTGTAACATTAGTCGTCTTCCAGTTTTTACACAGGGCTCCTCTGCGTCTGGGTCGTTCTGTTCTTCGTGAGAGTCGTTCGTTGTGTTGCGTGCAGCTGCTGTTCATTGTAATGCACGGGTGCACTGCGGAGTTGTCTGCACAACGGAGTGCTATCAAATTGGTCTTCTCTGTAAGTCTTTGCTACATTTCATTTATCTATTTTGGGTATGTGCCCACCTGAGTGTACAGACATGCCACAATGTGCCATGGAGGTCAGAGGACAGTATGCGAGGCTCAGTTCTCGTCTTCCACCATGGGACCCCGGGGATTGAACTCAGCTCCTCTAGCTTGGATGCAGGCATGTTTACTCACAAAGCCAACGTGCTAGCCTCCCTCAATATTTCGTTTTCATGAACAGCATCTGGTCTTGAAATTCTGAAGAGCACGGCTGTGGAAAATTAAGTCCAGCGCTGCCAGGCAGTGGTAGTGCACGCCTTTAATGCCAGCAGTAGGAGGCAGAGGCAAGCGAATCTCTGAGTTCGAGGCCAGCCTAGTCTACAGAGGGAATGCCAGGACAGCCAGGGCTATGCAGAGAAAATCTTTTATTTTATTTTTTTTTGAAGTCCGCTAACAACATTATTCTTGAAAGAGCAAAAGTTTGATGGCATAAGGCCTTGACTGAAGATGGTGACTTCACCATGGTGTCAGCGGCTGAGTCAGGAAGTCTGCTTTGCTTCTTGGGAGTAATCATTTTGAAAGCAGTCTCTTTAATCCGATTACTTAGGATCTTTGATCCCAGACCTCTTTTCCCAGAATAACAGCTTCTCAGAATGAAACAAAGCAAAAACACAGCTTTGTCATTCAACTCTTTGATTTACTAGCTCAAACAAAATAAAATATTGTTTATTTGTAACATTTACGTGGTCATAAGAGCATGTTACTTTTGATGCCAAAACCATTGTACTTTGTTTACTTTGATAGATGCTGATTTTTCCCACCAACACACTCACATGTGCGTGTTTACACACACACACACACATACACACACGCCTCGCTATCATTGACTTAGGGCCTAACTATAGTTAAATCACTATCTTTTGTTTGAGTTAAACTTCATTGCTGTAGTCTTTTTGACAAGGCCCTACTGACCCCAGACTGAAGCCTCCAACACCGTGAGCCAAAACGAACCTTCCCTGCTTTTAAAGTTGGTTGTCTCGGGCATTTTGTTACACTGACGGAGAGCTGATGCAGTAGTTTTGAGTGTTAACTTGCCACAGCTCATAATCATGTGGGAAGAGAGCCTCGACAGAGTAGTTTCTATTAGTAGGGTTGGTCTGTGGCATTGTCTGTAGGGGGTTGACTTTACTGTTCATTCATGTGGGAAGGCCAGCCCATCGTGGGCAGCACCATCCCCTATGCGGGAGACCCTGAGTCGTGTGGGGCAGTGGAAAACTAGATGAGCAGGAAGTAGGTGGTGTGAGCGCACTCATTTCTCTCTGGTCTAGAGTGTGAGTGTGATGGGACCAGCTGTTTGAGCTCCTGCCTTGACTTCCCCAAAATGATGGACTGTACCCTAGAACTGTAAGCTGAAAAAACCCTCCATTATACTGCTTTTCGTCAGGGTATTTTATCATAGAAGCAGAAAGGAAACCAAGACAAACTGGCCAACACCGAATATTTTTCAATGTCCAATTTATGGAGACATAATTTCCATACAGCGGCAACAAAGCCCAGCTCCTTCGTTACATAGTGCTGTAAGCCTGAGCAAGTGCGCTCAGTTTTATGGCTCAAACTGATCAAAAGTTGATCAAAATCAATACACACAAAAGTCCGTCATTCCCCAAGGTTCCCTCATGGCCTTTCTCTCTGCCTCACCAGCTGCTGAGTTCGTGTCAGTGAACACAGTGTGCTTTGCTGGACACAGATGAGCGGCACGGGCCTGTCTGCTCTCACTTGTCCCTGGCTGTGCACTACTCCCGCCACGTGACCCTCTCTGGTACTTTTTCCCTGGACTCCCCCAAGCCTAACACCTGGTTTCCTTAAATCCCTCTCTTCCTTAATTCTGTGTGGAGGGAAACCTTTGGAGAATTTTTTTTAACAAAGGAATTACATAATTTGATTTGCATTTCCCTAGAACCACCTAGTGATGTAGAGGAAGATCCTTGCTTATGAGACATACACATTGCAGTTTGGGGGAAAATACGTCCGCAGCATGCTTGGAGATGGTTCACCAATGTGTGTGTTCACGTTTGCATGTATCTATGTGAATAAAGTTAGTTAATGCCAATTGGCAATATGGAATGCTCACGGCATGTCAACTTTTTTGGGGAGGGGGGGTCTCAGTTACTTTTCTGTTGCTATGATAAAATACCTGGGCTACAGTGAGTTAGAGGAGAAAGGACTCATTTCCCAGAGGGCTGCAGTCTGCTCAGTCTGTTCTTCCATGTGTAGCTTGGTCGTCATCTTCTTCTTCTTCTTCTTTTTCTTCTCCTTCTCCTTCTTCTCCTTCTTCTTCTTCTTCTTCTTCTTCTTCTTCTTCTTCTTCTTCTTCTTCAGATTTATTTCATTTATTGTCTATGAGTGCTTTATCTGCAGAAGAGGGCATCAGATCACATTAGAGATGGTTGTGAGCTACCATGTGGTTGCTGGGAATTGAACTCAGGACCTCTGGAAGAGCAGGTGGTGCTCTTAACCACTGGACCATCTTGCCAGCACCCCAGCTTGGCTCTTCTTAGATCAGGGCTCTTAGTACGATTTCAGGAGTGCCCTCTGTGCATTTGACAGATCTAGATGCGTGTGTTGTAAATTCAGAAAAGAAGCCTGGGCTACAATTATAAAATCTGTGCCTACGAGCATCCTGTGAGATGTCTAAACTATTGAGCTAAGCAGGATGCCCTAGGACCCAGGTATGATTAGATAGGAGGCGCAGTCTGCTCTTGGGGAAGAGGGATGTGAGCAGCCTGGCAAGCAGGATATTGATCCTCTCTGGTCTGATCTCATCCTGCCTGACAATGCATACATATAGCTCTACCCATAAAGGAAAGCCTGGCCGCCTAGGTTTGGAACAGCCTACTTCCTGAGACTACTCTTGGCCACACCCACAAGCTTAGATCCAATGACCTCCTGAGGCAGGCTGTTGCTGAGGAGCCAGGTGAGTTGGCTGAGGAGTCAGGCACAGACTGTGGAAATTCCCCAAAGCAAAGGCATGCTGCACAGCTGCCTGCCCCCTCTCCTCGCTCTCTTCTCTCTGTAGCCTGCCAGGTAAGGATGTCCCCATGTTTCCACAAACGGTGAAAAAAAAAAAAAATCAAGCCAGGCAGAGCTAATAGAGTATTCTCTTTCTTGGCTGCATCCCTTTGTGCTGTCACTGTCCCACTGGTTTGCCACTGTGCCCCTCAGAGCTTTTCTTTCACGCACAGTTTGCATCTCTCCCATCAAGGTCCTTATTACTATTTCAGGAGCTTTCTCTCTGTGTGTGATGGATCTGTGCTTTAAAGTTTTATTTTCTTTCTGGGTCAGTCGTATTCAAATAACTCAAAACCAAAAATGGCATAGTAGACTCAGAGAAATGTCCTTCCAAACTCCTCCAAACTCACGCTCCCTAAATCACTGTCTGTACGTGCTATGATTGCCTGGACACACTTGGCCAGAAGTGTGACCAGGAAATACAGCCTCTAGCTAGGTACTGATAGGCCCACTTACATGATGTGCCTACGTAAGAACGGCTTTGGCGTTGCTCCAATGCCTGTCTCCTTCTGTAGGACTCCTGGCCTTCTCCCCGGGGAAGGCTGCCATTTTGTCTCCTGGGAAGAGAGAAAGCATTTTCTGAGCAATAAAGCTTGAGCAGGGACTTGAAGGGAATTTTGAGGAGGAATATCTGAGGCGCAGCAACAGCAATGGTCAGAGAACTGGGAAGTAGAAGGTGGTGGTTCCAGAAAGAACCAGAAATGTGTCCATGTCATCCATGGTCAGGTAGTTGACTTTGAATCTCGTGGGGGTGGCATTTCACTGTCGGGTTTGAGGCAGAAAAACAATGTGATAGTTTATCTTTACACACACCGGTCCCATTGGGTTTACTCCCCAACTGTTCACCCAAATTTCTCTCAATTCCAACATTATCTCCCTAACCTCTCCCAACTTTGTGTCCACGTTCTTCTGTGGACAACTCACTGAGCTAAATTTATGTTGACCGTATATTCATCCACTAGAACATGGGTTGGCCTACGAGACACCCTTCTTACCTTTCGTTTGTTTGTTTGTTTTCCGGAGCTGAGCACCGAACCCAGGGCCTTGTGTTTGCTAGGCAAGCGCTCTACCACTGAGCTAAATCCCCAACCTGGGACACCCTTTTTAAAAAGTGGACTCTCCCCTAGAAACGTTCACCTGACAATATCTTCCCAGTTAGGGATGGGAGCTCGTGGGCTCCTTCTCCTTCCGCAGTAGGCTATTGGCTGGCTTGATCTTGTTCAGGACTTATGCAGCCACTCCCGGCTGCTGTGGTCACGAGAACAGCAGTGCTGTGATGTCCGGGAGACTCGGTTTCCCCTCTAGCTTCTCACAATCTCCCCCTCCCCCTTTACTGAAATGCCCCTCAAGCCTTGGAGTCGGGGAAGTGCAATACAGATGGTCCATTTGTTGCGGAGCCCTCTACTGGCACTTACTCTCTTTGCATTGATCAGCCATTGAGTTTTTGCATTAAGTACCATCCATGCACAAAGAAATTCCTCAGACAAGGTCTGAGAACTTCATCAATCTATACGTATAGAGATACAAGTTTAGAGAAGTTAATACTATGTCTATTTAGCAGAAAAATAATATTCATTTCACCCTTAGGGACTATTAGGTCCCCAACCATGGATTCTTGGTTGGGTTTATAGTATCAGGCATGAGTGTCTTCTTGTGTAGTGGGCCTTAAATCCAACTGGAAAGAGTTTGGTTAGCCCAGTGATGTGCATGGTGCAACACTGGCACATCTTGCTACACTAGCCAATACCGCAGTTCACAGGGCTCACATGTAGGTAAGATTGCTGATGACTTTTTCACCCGGAAGCCCACAAAGCACCTTCCAGCACCATGAAAGCTTGCCAGGGGGAAGAAAGCTCCCTGCTTGGTGACAACTTGATCTCTCCAAGTCCTGTGACCAAAGCATGTGGTGTTTTCAGCAATAGGGTCTTATCATAAAGCTCTTCCGGGCAACCAGGAGCAATGACAGCAACCTGTGTTGTTTCATCACACGGGGACTCTGTGATATCCCTGATCAACCAATCATAAGGAGGAATCCCACACCTGGGGTCTCTGTGATATCCCTGATCAATCAATCATAAGGAGGAATCCCACACCTGGCACTGGGCTTTTAAGTTGGCAACCAAATGGCTTCTTCGGGGAGCATTATCCCATGTGTAGGGAAACTCCAATTAAGTTCACACACACACACACACACACACACACACACACACACACACAGAGAGAGAGAGAGAGAGAGAGAGAGAGAGAGAGAGAGAGAGAGAACTCTTATATGACTATATATTATAAACATTTTATGTAAATATTGTATGTATACACACACATATGCATTAGTAGATTTCTGTGTGGATTTTTCAAACATCCTCACCATTTGCTGTCCCTGCTCTAGCCTGCTGTGCCTCCCTTTACCTATTAATCCCTTTTTCCTCTTCACGTTGCCTGTGTTCCGCTAGCCCCTCCTCCCCTAAGGTCTTCCAACGGTGCCAGGATCGCACAGGCACACCTAGTAAAACCTACTCTTGTACGGGAATGAAAGACTAGGTCGTCGGAAGTGAAGGCACTGATGAAATTTAAAAGCCAGGCTACAAGGAAGATCGTCTTCTTGTATAATTAAGAATCATGACAGCGTCATGGAGACGGAGTTGGAAAACATGGACTTAAACTTTTCCTGAACTATAAGAGGGTAACTCCTATAATTAATTCACACTTCGATGGTTCCCCTGCGAGGATGTGGCATTCTGACCCTGTGGCTAACTCCTGCTGTTGACACCTGGCACGACAGCACGTCTGCTTAATGGGCCAAAAATTTCCATGTCCTCTTTTCTTCCAGAGGAGCCTGGGTCTGCATCTGGCTCATGCGCAGCATTCAGCCTTGCTGTTGCTTTCTGTCCAGCTGAAACGCTGCCCTGCTCCATATGAAAAGCAAGACCGCTCCCCCACTCCCTCCCCCCACTCCCTCCCCCACTCCCTCCCCCCACTCCCTCCCCCCACTCCCTCCCCCACTCCCTCCCCCCACTCCCTCCCCCCACTCCCTCCCCCCACTCCCTCCCCCACTCCCTCCCCCACTCCCTCCCCCACTCCCTCCCCCACTCCCTCCCCCCACTCCCTCCCCCCACTCCCTCCCCCACTCCCTCCCCCACTCCCTCCCCCACTCCCTCCCCCCACTCCCTCCCCCCACTCCCTCCCCCACTCCCTCCCCCACTCCCTCCCCCCACTCCCTCCCCCACTCCCTCCCCCCACTCCCTCCCCCCACTCCCTCCCCCCACTCCCTCCCCCACTCCCTCCCCCCACTCCCTCCCCCCACTCCCTCCCCCACTCCCTCCCCCACTCCCTCCCCCCACTCCCTCCCCCACTCCCTCCCCCACTCCCTCCAGCTGTCAGGATTTGATTTTAAAAGATGATCAAGAAGGACGTAAGCGTGAAGCCACCTGGTGTGCATCCTCTCTGAGTTTTCACTTATGGATCACATAATCACAGGTTATACTAAACAGACTCTTGACGTCTCTGCGCCTCTTCGTGGTGAGTCCTGGAAAGTGGAGATTCCATGGTTCACGATGCATCTTACCTCAGTTTTCTTCTTCATTCCCACCCTAACCTCACTTCTTTTCCCTTGAAATTGCAGAGTCTGTGTCTGTTTTCCCTCTTCACTTGTACTGGTTACAGCTGTCGCTGATTTGACTGTTACCACCTACATCCTCTGCTGAGCCCTCTGCTAAACTCTGAGAACTTATGGTCACTGCTCAGGCATCCCCTCAGCTCTGTGAAGGTACACTGGTCTGAACTAGGTTTTCGTCATGCGTCATAAATCTTTCAGACACAGTAATAAGGTAAAATAGGCTGATGTAGCTAGTGGTCCTGTTCTGACCTTGTTGACCTGGGAACAGGACTGAGTTTGGACCTGTCGCTGCTCCCCAGAGACGTGGCCCTCCGCTGGCATACTCTGAAAGAGCCTTTGCTCTGAGAGGCCACTCAGGTCAGCTTTCTCTCCTCTGACACCTGAGTCTGGGGCTACAGCTTAGATCATAAGTATTCTCTAAGGTCAGTGTCTCAGAGGTACTTTTGAGAGGTGGACATCTTTAATAGGTAAGCGCACATGGGAGATCTTTGGTTATTGAGGGTGCTCCCTGACTGTGACCTCTCTCCCAGGACTGTAAGTGGTGTCACTCCTATGCATGCTTCTGCCACAATTTACTGCTTCATAAACTACAATCCCCAAGGCTGAGTGCCAAGCCAGTTTTTCTCCTTATAATCTTATTTTTTCAGATGTTTGTTATAGGATGGAAAGCTAGCTTGTAGCAGGGTTAAGGGCATCAGGCTTGATGAATTCCTTGGCTCCAGAGTGTGTCTGTTCCACACCCCTACCTATATGCTGCTGCCAGAACCTTTCCCTCTCAAACACCTCAGCTACAAGAGCATCCTTCAAGAACCTGACACTTAGTATGGCAGGGGCTCGACAGATCAATACTGACAAGTTGTCCCCAGGTACCACACAGTCTCCTAAGCTGGGACCTAATCTTTAGTTGTCGGCTTGATGGAGGTCAAGAGGCCTCAGGAGTCTTAGGGCCCCTAGCCTTGTTGTACTCAAAATTTAACCACCACCAGGCAAATGTCAATTTGGATGTCCTCCTGAAATATGCTCAAAGGCTACGGCAGCTGCCTAGCATAATGGCTGATCTCAGTCATCAACTTGACTGCACCTGGAATCTACTGAAACCTAAGCATCTAGGCAAAAGGCCTTAAGAGGGTTCTCTGGATTAGGTCATTTGAGGTGGGAAGACCCATCCCAAATCTAGCCGCACCCTCTTGCCCCACATACAGGGTCAAGAAGGAAGCCTTTGCTCTTTGCCTGCTTGCCCTCACTCTGGCTGGCAAGTTCATCTACGCTGTTGCTGAGGCATCCCTTGCTGGTGTTAGGATCTGCTTCTTTGGGACTCCGGTGTAGACTGAAGCCCTCTGGGAATCCTCAGAACTCCAGCACCGAATTGGAACTTCTCAGACAGCAGTCTTGTGGGTGAACAACTGGATCCTTAGCCTTCTGTTGGGGAGACAGGCAATGTTGGATTACCCAGACCACAGCCCATAAGTCAGTCAAATAAATGCCACATATGTATTCTATCAGTTCTGAGGTTTGTTTGTTTGTTTGCTTGTTTGTTCAGTTCTGGTTTTAAGAACCCTTTCTAATACACCTAAAGCATATGTGAGGCTGTGGGTTTGCTTCCCAGCATCTCACGGAGACACATTACGTTAGTTCTAATCCCTCTCTGAGCAGTGGATCAATGAGTGTATGAGTTCACGGTATCAGATATCAAGATGTATTGTTAGGACAGTATGCTCTGAGATGCCTCAGGCACTTTTGAAAACAAACCTCTCCCTGGGTGGTAACATACAGTTTGCTTCTAAGTCTGTAGCACAGAGTGTGTGTTGTCTCAGGGCACAGGGCTCAAGCAATATGTAGGAGAGTTCTTGGAATTCCAAGATCAGAAGAGAATTCCAGACGGGTTTCATAACCAGCTCTGGCAAACACGGGACATTGAAAAAGGAAGATGATGTAACAGAATGCGGGAGAAGAAACTAAGCCATATTCCTTGGCTAGGAAGTGGGAGAAGCAGATTGCTAGTGACTCCAACCAGCGATGCACATAGGGAAGGACCCTCCAGAAGCAGCGGGCATCTAGTGCCTCGCAATGTGTCCATGTGTCCATGCTAGTGGCTGGGAGAGGCGGAAGTTCAAGGCCGCTCATCCAGCTGTGTGTGTGTGTGTGTGTGTGTGTGTGTGTGTGTGTGTGTGTGTGTGTGTTTTCCAGAGATAACATGGTGACGCGTGAGTAGTATGGGCTCCCCCTGTGGAAACGCTGACTTGATTTTTGGGTACACGCTTTCTTCACATCCTGAGTCCAGCATTGGAGTCTCGTCTACAGGCCACACATTTTCATAAGTTCTGAGAAGGGAGATGACGTCACTGGCAGCCTGGGCTAGGGATGTGAAGGTGGGAGCCGATGAGAGCAGTGCCCAGAAACAAGAGCCACATGGGAGTGTCTCTCCTCTCAGAGTCCATCTGGAGAGGTGGCTCCGAGTCGCACTCCACAGTCTCCTGCAGACCTCCGCAGCACTGCTTCGGGTGTTCCTGGAGCCATTTTGTTCAGTTACTTAGGCACGCCAGTGGCCAGCTCCTCTTTGAACTCTCAGCTGTATCCCAACCCGTCCATCAGTGTCCTGCTCCTGTATCTCCTGTATCAATCTATGCTCCTGTATTAATCTATATCTATTATGTATGATGTATGTAGGCATGTGGCATCTATAATTTAGGCAGGGGAGTGACAACAATCTGATGTGAACTTATAAAAGAGAATGTAGAAATTCTAGACTTGAAGTGTCTGGGGCTCTTTGGAAGACAAGGCAGGAAAGCAATAGGGTGGACCCAACAGAACTTGTAGGGTTTGGTCTCCAGGAACATGGTGGATGGGGCAACAGCTGAGAGACTTTCTTCCCTTGGTAGTTGTGGTAGTAGAGTGTGGAGTTTGGCAGTGGAGGTGCCCGGAAATGAAGCTGGAGAAGAAAAATGTCTTAAGTCACAGGACGTCTTGGATTTTATCCGCTAAGTCTGCAATTAATGGCACAGATGTAGATACCTGGTTTTTAAAAAAGAAAGAAAAAAAAGCAACTGGGGCGCTGAGTGTTTGCTCTCCCATTTGTCACCTTCCCCCTTATTCTGGGGTGAAGTTCTCTCAACCCTTGAAGGGCCACACTCTCCCCCTGGATGGCTAAAGCCTCAGGAACCTCCATCTCCTGTGAACTTCAGGAGAATCCAGCCAAGCACACAAACCTCTTTTGAGTTCACACAGCAGGGAGTATTCAGCCACGTGCTTAGAAGGCCCCTAGAGCCTTCCTGACTTAGTTTCATCTTCCTCGCTACATTAAACTTCAGGACCAGGGAGAACATCCTTAAAAGCTACTTATGGGCCCACTGTGTCAGCAGGGACCTTGCGGACCAGCTTCTCAGTGTGCCCTACCTAGAATTTAATAGCCCAGGGTGCTTGTTTTGTTTTGTTCTTAAGATTTATTTATTTATTATATCTACAGTGCTCTGCCTGTATTTACACTTGCCCTACAGAAGAGGGCATTAGATCACATTATAGATGGTTGTGAGCCACCTTGTGGTTGCTAGGAATCAACTCAAGACCTCTGGGAGAGCAGTCAGTGCTCTTAACCTCTGAGCCATCTCTCCAGCCCCAGAGTGCTTGTTTTAATAATAGTATCCACACAATGTTTTCCTTAGTCAAAGACCCTAATGTCTATAGCATGTTGTCTTATATTAAATGTATTTAAACATTATCAATCCAAATTAGTGATTATGGGAGATGAATTTTCTTTTTTTTTAAAGATCTATTTATTAATTATTTATACAGTACTCTGCCTACAGGCTAGACAGGGGCACTGGATCTCATTATAGATGGTTGTGAGCCACCATGTGGTTGCTGGGAGTTGAACTCAGGACCTTTGGAAGAACAGCCAGTGCTCTTATCCTCGGAGCCATCTCTCCAGCCTCCAGAATTCTATTTCTTAACCGATGGTTGGTTAAAATTTAAAATTTCAGAAGATCAAAGGCATGACGAAAGATAGAACTTTCCTTAGTGATAACATCAGTCATGATTCAGAAAATGCTAATCAGAAAACTGCTATCGCCTGGCAGGATGCCAGCAAGCATGCCAATAAGATACAGTTTCTGACTAGTTTTTATGTCAACTTTACACAAGCTAAACATCAGAGAGGAGGAACCCTCAATTACAAAAAAAAAAAAAAAAAAAAAAACCAAAAAAGCAAACAAAAACAAAAACCGTCTTCCTAACATCCGGCTGTAGGCAAGCCTGTAGGGCATTTTCTTAATTAGTGTTTGATGTGGCAGGGCCCAGCCTATTTTGGGCGGTGCCATCCCTGGGCTGGTGCGCCTGGATTCTATAAGAAAGCAGGCTGAGCAAGGCAGTAAGCAGCACCCCTCCATGGCCTCTGCATCAGCTCCTGCCTCCAAGCTGCCGCGCTGCTTGACCTCCTGTCCTGACGTCCTTCAGTGACAGACAGTGCCGTGGAAGTGTAAGCCAGCCAATCCCTTCCTTGTCACCTTGCTTCTGGTCACAGTGTTACATCAGAGCAATAGAAACCCTCACTAAGTCCAGTACGTGTTGATGAAGACAAGGAGGAAGGGGAGCCCGTGGCCAGGTGTGGTGGCCCCCGGAACGCTTCGGAGACTGAAGGCGAGTGGGTTTCAAATCGAAGTCAACCTGGCCTTTATGGCAAGATGGAACTGTCGAAGTGAAAAAGAAAGGAAACTTCGTGCATCCATACGCTTAGAAATTAGGAAATTGGTACATCTGTTATAGGGGAGAAATAGTGTGGATGGTTCCCACAACACTAAAGGTAAAGCAGGCACGGGCCCAGCATTCTTGCTCTGGGTATGCCACTGGAAGAGATGAAACCATACCTCCTGAGTTTACCGCAGCATCTGTGTGTAATTGACAGGTGAGTAGGCCGAGCAACCGTTCCGAGTATACGCAACTGAATCCTATTCAGTCCTTAGTAAGAAGACAATGTTGCTGTTTTTGACAATTAAGTTCAAAGTGGAAGGCATTGTGCCAAGAGAGATGCTGCCCCATTTTGGGACCTGTTAAGTAATCGGTTACGTAACACGGGTAACCACGGAAACTGCAGCCCTGTGTCTTGGGGCGCTCTGTCTCCTGATGCTAAGAATGCCCCTTGTGGTTAAACATTATTGAAGCTGCACTTAGAATCTTCCTGCTATGAACGAAACCCAGGCCCCAGAGGCTTCCTCAGTTACCACAAAGGGTCTGTACCCCCAAGAAGACTGGAGTCGTTATAGTGTCTGTCTGTTATTTATTTATTTATTTATTTATTTATTTATTTATTTATGGTTTTTTGAGATGGTTTCTCTGTGTAGCCTTGGCTATCCTAGACTCACTTTGTAGACCAGGCTGGCCTCGAACTCGCAGAGATCCTCCTACCTCTGCCTCCCAAGTGCTGGGATTAAAGGCGTGCACCACCACGCCTCGCTATATAATGTCATTTTCACTGAGGTTTTGACTCCCCTCCACATATATTTTGGTGTTTTGAAGAGGATCCTGGGAAGAGATACCCTAAAAGGGAGATATGACCCATCACAGGGAGGGGGGAGCAGGGGGTGGAGGAATGTCCTCTTTACTGTCATGAATATGCTATGTGCTTCATAAATATTCATAAACTTAAAAAAAAAAATCCCATACTGAGCCCTGAGAGCTTCTACTCCCCCTGCCCTTTTCGGTTCAGCCCACTCCTGGCTTTCTCTAGAGTGGACTATCACTTTGCTTGGTTCAGTTCATTTTGGCTGCGCTGTGTCTCTTGGCTGATTTATTTCTTTTGAGAAGAAAAGGGTTGAGGAGAAACCTTCACCTGGTAGCATCTTCCAGGTACCTGTGGAATCTAAATAATAATAATAGTAGTAGTAGTAAATGTAAAAACTACACAGAAATGAAATCAAATAGGCTTGCAGGAATGGTGGGACAGGAGGCAGAGAGAGCAGTGTGGCGTCTGTAGGGTGGAGAGATCTAGAGGGCTAGTGGGCAGCAGAAGGGTCCTTTCTCTGAGCCCCAGTTCCTGTCTAAGTAGCTCGTGACAGCAGTGGCCTTCCTCGTGTCCTCATCCTTTGCAGTGTGCGCACAGTGCCGAGGTGACTGGCTTTTAAATGATGGCATTAAGGAGAATCATTTTGTTTCCTTCCTCCGCTGTTTCACATCCCTGTTGCTCCTCTTTCCTCTTGTCCCTTGATTTTTATCTCGGGCAGATCGCCCGCTTCCCCCATCACCTCCAGATAGTAAGGCAGTTTTCTTTAGAGTCATTGGGATATCCAGACAGATTTAAGACCAAACTTAATTAAGAGCGTCTTCTCTCCTCCACTCAGAACCCGCTTTCAGGACGGGGCGCCAGCCCGCCTTCCACCTCCTCCTCTTCTGCTCTCCATCCCCCAGGACTCCACTGACTTCTGACTTTTGGAGCAAAGGCTGGAGGGGAAGAGGACAATAGGACTTTACAGAAATGTTATTTGTCCACTGCTGTTTCAACATCTTTCTTGGCTGCAGAACATCTTCTCTTGTGGGGGAAAAAAAAATCAAGAGCTGGCCCAATTGCTGTCCTGAGGAACTTCTGTGGGCTCAGGGGGACACGCTCCTGTCCTCTTACAGACCTCCTCACTCCATTCTGTGACATATACAACGCGCAGACTGGGTGACTCTACTTTCTATCCGTTGAGACAACCTCTCTGCTCAGCTAACCAAGAAAAACTTAAATTTCCATTCTCAGGAAGATTTTTCAATTTTCTCTCAAGTCTATCACCAAATCAGTTGCACTCTGGCCAGAATTAATTCTCTTGTTCACAAGCAGGGTGTACTGAGAATCCCAACTGTGGGGACCTCTGAGCCCTGCTTATAGTGTACACACACACACACACACACACACACACACAGACACAGGTTAATCTTGATTGGGCTGAAAACACCTCAAAGGTGATCAAAGTACACTCTGGGTGTTCCTGTGCAGATGCTTCTAGAAGGATTGGGTCATAAAAGCTCTGACCTGATGAGTGGTTCTGCCCATTGATGGATTTAAAATTTGAACAACCTATTGGGAGGTGGTAAAACTCTGAAAAGTGGGGCCAGATTGAAGGAAGGTGGCCACTAGGACCATACCCTTGGGGACTGTTTTATCATGGTGTTGGTGGTATAGTAAAACATGGCCCAGAATTGCCACCAACAATCTGAGGCGTTCCTTTGCCCTCTTGGAACCTCCACTCAGGGAAACCAGATCCTTGACTTTGCTGCAGAAAAGAATTTCAGAACAAGGCAGTAGGAAGCACAGTTGGGTTTGTTAAAAGGACATTTTATCATAGATTTAAGTGCAGGGTCAAGCTCTCAAAGAAAGGGCGGGCATCTCAAAGGACAGCTGTCCTTAAGTGGCCAACTGACAGGCATAGGTATGGTTTGGACGGCTGTCCAGTTATATCTCACTGGGTTGCCAGGACTGTTTCTCTCTTGTTTCCTCTTGAGATTATAAAGTGGCTAGTGAGAACTCTCAGGATTATAATCTGAGAAGATAAAACTTTGGGTCAGAAGTTATACCAGGGGGTTCAGACATGACTCTTTCTGTAAACGGGTTTTCTGGTGAGATTTCTAGAAGACTATAGGTTTATGGGTGAGAAAGGAGAAAGACCATCATACTTGGGCATTAAGCACCATTCACTGCTGTGTTAACATTCTTGTTTGGCCGCATGTGTACAACAGTAGTATTACCTGTATGTCTGCACCATCACAGCAAACACCACCATACATGTTAGAATTCTAGATGCTCCCCTCACATTCTCTCTCTGTTTATCCTGGCTCGCTGGCAGCTTCCTGTTCCTGTACCTCTGTGCTTCCTGTCTGTCTACTGGTGAGCAGCTCTCTGGTGCCTTCTTCACCATGAAGGGCTGACATTTTTGAAATAAGTCTTTCCTGTCTTGTGTCAGGCATTCTGTCACAGACACAGTGAAGCTAACACAACACACACACGCACACACACACGAATTTCGTGTCTCTTTCATCGTAGCTGTTTTCACATACAATGACTCTCACTTTTGTAGAAAACTAGCACAGATTTCTTTTTCCTTTTCCACAGTTTCAAAGACAGATTTATTTTTACTGTAAAATTTAGCAATATCAGCATGAGGTTTTTTGTTGTTGTTGTTGTTAATATCATTATTTTGCTTAAAGGAAGCACTCTCCAGCCCCTTGTGTCTATAAATTGCTAGTGTTACTATGATTGTACTTTGAGGTTATTGCTATATAAAATCAGGGTCTATGAGACTTTGCCAGATGCCAATAAAATGGTTACCAAGTGACCAGCATGTGCCACTTGGATTTGTAGGACAAAGAGATGATTCTTGCCTGGATGGACAGTACAGGGCAGTGTAAGATTTCACTTTCGCTACTCAGAATATATGAAATTTTAAACTTACATCTTTATTTCTAGAACTTTCCATCTAATATTTTTGGATCATGGTTGACCATGGGAAACTGAATGTAGAAAGAGAAACTCCAGATAAATGGGGCTTTGGTACTTTCTAACTCAAGTATTTTCAGTACAAAACTCAAGAGATCCTTGTGACCCCCATTTGAGAAACTCTGCAATATTCTCTATTACGTGTGGCTCCTTTACGTCAGTAACTCCTTTCCTGTTGTGCTTTTCCAGATGTCACTCCCAGATGGCCAATTACCAGAGGGACACAAACAAGCAGGTTCAAGGAAGACACACAGACCTTGGAGCCTCCCGAGGTTGGGATCCAGGAGACCAGGTGTGTGTTTTCATCATGAATCCAAAACAGACAGGGAACGCACCTCAAGGGTCATGAGCTTACGTGCATGTGCCTGCGTGTGTCTTTATGAGGCTGTTGTTTTATTTATTTCAAAAGCTTCTGCTTTTTCTGATACTTTGGAAACACCTGTTCTAATGCCAGCTACCCCAGGAGTTCCGTCCCTTGCCCGCCCTCTTCCGTTCTGTCAGAATCTGCCAGTTTCTCTGTCGCTCCGTGGTAGCTGACCTGTGTCGCTACAGTTTTCTCCCTCTCTCTCTCCCTCTCACACACCCTCAGTGTGTTCTCAGCTTTCTTGCTCTAGAGTCTTCCTTCCACAAATAGCATTTTATAAGACCGGGAGGCACTTTCCACGCTGTTCCCTTACCTAACCTGTAAGGAAAGTGTGCCCATGGCAGAAGGAGGGGGCAGGGGGAGGGGGAGGCCTATAATCTGGGCCAGCATTGCTTTCTTCTCTGACAGCAGGAACTAGTAGAAGATGCCTCCAGAGGAAGGCTTCTGTTTTCAGTGCATCCGAGGGGAGATTAACTTTGATGTAAAAATCTGATAGTGCTGGGGCCCAGACAGCAGGGGGAAACTTCGCTTGTTCAGAGTGACTTGGGATTGCCAGGAGGGAGAAGTGATGGTGTGGGATGGGCTGGTGAAAATCCTCACCTCTGCCTTCTTCGTACATAAAAGAGTGGTGATGTCGCAAGTTTTATCCCAGTGTAGGTATCTGAGGGAGGCCTGGAGAGATGGCCATTGTTTAAGAGCTTTTACTGCTTCTCCAGAGGACCTGGGTTCGGTTCCCAGCACCCATATGGGGGCTTAAAATCCTCTGTAACTCCAGTTCCGGGAGATCCAACATCCTCTGCTAGCCTCTATGGACACCAGGCATGCGTGTGGCACGCATACACACATGCAGGCAAGCACTCATATACATAAAATGAAATAATCTTTTGGGGGGGGCTTGAAACAGGGTTTCTCTGTGTAGCCTTGGCTGTCCTGGACTCTGTAGACCAGGCTGGCCTCAAACTCACAGTGATCCGCCTGCCTCTGCCTCCCGAGTGCTGGGATTAAAGGCGTGCACCACCACGCCCAGCGAAATAATCTTTTGAAAGCAATGGTTCTCAACCTGTGGGTTGCTATTCTTTTGGGGGTTGTGTGACCTTTCACAGGGGTCACATAGCAGACATCCTGCATATCAGATATTTACATTACAATTCATAACAGGAACAAAATTACAGTTATGAGGTAGCAATGAAAATAATTTTATGGTTGCCACAGTGTGAGGAGCCGTATTAAAGGGTCTCAGGAGTAGGAAGGTTGAGACTGCTGTTTTAAAGAAGCGAATAGACTGCCTTGCCTCAAAACAAGGGCACAGAAGTGACACGTGAACCCCGAGTCTGAATGCACAGAGCTCTGGGACAGCTCTGCACCCACCTTCCCACACGGGCACGCATCCCACACCAGCCTTCTCCTTGTTCCCCACACTCCTCCATCCCCTGGACCAGCTGGGGAGCAAGTGAGGGAAGCACAGAGATGCTCACCCTGTTCCACACTGAAGCCTGCCTGAGACTTCCGGGAAGGGTGTGTGTCACTCCCTGGCCACGGCCCAGGCTGTCCTTTGGCTCCTGTTAGGATGCTCTGTGAGGTAGTCGGGGCTGTGGCACACCTGGGGACAGAGTGACCTACCTTATTCCCTTGGGGGAAGGTACGATGGATCTGTTCGGAACAACAGAATCCTGAATGTGACAGCAGAGATTTGAGGCATCAGCTAAGGTGGGTGCAGCCTTGGCTTTGCTTATGGAAGAAGTTAAAACCTATGTGACAGCAAGAACTGGTCTAGAAGGCTGAAAACGGAGCAAGCACATGGTGAGGAAGCATGGTTTTCTACGTCATGTATGGGAGCGCCTCCATGACGCCATGACTTGTTCCTTTAGCTCCTGTGGTCTCTGAGTTCACTGGTAGGTGTAGGAAAGGCTCCTGCTTCTTCTGGGTGTTAACTTCTATGTGGATATGGATTTAAGTAAAACCTCCTTTTCTAGCCAGGCATGGTGGTACACACCTTTAATCCCAGCACTAGGCAGGCAGAGGCAGGCAGATCGCTGTGAGTTCAAACTGTGAGTTCGAGCCCAGCCTGGTCTACAAAGCAAGTCCAGAGCAGCCAAGGCTAACACAGAGAGACCCTAACTCAAAAAAAAACCAAAAAATTAAAAAATAATAATAATAAAATAAACAAAACCTCCTTCTCTAGATCTGAATAACCAGTTATTGAAGTGATCTGACCCTCCCAGCTTCCTCCCCCCACTTTCCTGACACACACACACACACACATACACACACACACACACACACACACACACACACACACACACACACACCAAGATGATGGTAGAGCAGATCTGATTTTGATTCATGGTGTTCTATAGAAAGCACAAGCAAAATGAATAATTCATGAACCATGTGGAGCATTTATGATTTATTTACAGCCCCTGATTCAAAGTAATTCAGAGAGCATCACATAGCCTGTAGCCTGGGCTGCCATTTACAGCAACACTTAGTGGGAGGAGGACGAAGACAGATCACGGGAGGTTTATTATAGCTTTATGTACATCAGGGAAGAAGAAACCCACGTGTCTGCTGAGAAAGAAACTAAATGATGAGGAACAAAAAAGATGGCTTTGAGAAAATTGGAGGTAGAAAAAGATCAACTACTAATGCCTTATAAGAAACCCCATGATGGCATAGAGATTGATTACTAATGCCTTGCAAGAAAGACCTTGATGGCAGAGGTTATTTCTTTCTAAGACTCTTTTCTAATGATTTCTTTACGGCATCTTGTGATTTTTTTTTTTTAAAGTTTCTTACTGGGTATTTATATTTCTTAGTAAGATCTGTTCTTTTTTGGGTTGATTTGTTTTTTTGTGAAAATTTTCATACAAAATATTTTGGTCATATTCTTCCCTATTCCCCAGCTCCGCTCAGATCCTCCTCATCTTCATCATATCTTTCCGACACAGAAGCTAAAATCCCTACAGTGATCAGGAGAGAGATAACTTTGTGAGTGGTTCTCAACCTTCCTGGTGCTGTGACCCTTAACACTTCCTCATGTTGTGGTGACAGCCCCACCCCAGCCACAAGATTATTTTCCCTGCTACTTTATAACTGTAATTTTCCTACCGTTACAAATCATAATGTAAATATCTGAGTTTTCTGGTGGTCTTTTGTGGGTCACGATCCGCAGGTTAGGAAACGCTGCTGTGGGCCATCATTTGCAGGCCTTGTTTTAAATACCACGCCTGTGCCTCTGTCTCTCTTACCCAACCGTTGTCCTCACCCTTGGCCTACAGATTCTCAGCGGGGCGGTTAGCTCAGGCATGACTCCACATCATGGTGTTTTGCATTAATAGAGTTACGCCATAGCTGGTGAAACAAAGACTTGCAGCAGTGTCATGTGGGGGCTGATATGGGCTAGTCTTCGCCGAAAAGGATCGTATCAATTAAACTGAAAAAAAAAATGGTCATTAAAAACTAAAAATTAGCCAGGCGTGGTGGCGCACGCCTTTAATCTCAGCACTTGGGAGGCAGAGGCAGGAGGATCACTGTGAGTTCGAGGCCAGCCTGGTCTACAAAGTGAGTCCAGGACAGCCACGGCTAACCCAGAGAGACCCTGTCTCAAAAAAACCAAAAACCAAAAACAAAAAACTAAAAACTAAAAATTAGTTTTAAAATTCTTCTTGAGTTTTCATAAGTGACAGCCCCATGTGCTTGGTAATCCTTGAGGTGGAGAAGCATTCAATACCTGAACATCTGTGTAGAGTCGGGGTGGGGAGGTTGAGGCAAGGCAGGCACCAGCGGGAGGGCAACCCTACAGCCATGGCCGAGGAACCTCAGTGATGAACATACGCAGCTGAAGCGAGGTGGTCCTGGGTTGGTTGGTTGTTTTTAATCAGCTTCTGCCTTTTGCACGAAGTCATCCCCGTCGCCACCACTCACGTTAGGGTCTTTGTCTTTAGTAAAGATAGAAGCAGATGCACAAACACATTCTTTATTTTGCTGAGAGGTACGTTTATGAGGGAGTTGTTCCCTTGGCCTCTTGTGTAGGTGGGAGTAACTGCTCTCCCTAGAAAAGAGCCTTTGGAAATGGTCATTAGCATGGCTCCTAACTAGCCAGTTCCTTGTCTTAACCTGCAGCTAAGTCTTTGCCTGATTATAGCAAATCACAATAGACTAGGTGTCTCAGAAATGATATTTCTCTCCCACGGCCCTGTGCTTCAAGGTGATGCTGCTGCCAGAGTCAGCGTCTGGTGGGTCTTGTGATTGACAGGTGGCTACCCTCTTGCTGTGTTTTCCATGCTGGAGAGAGGCTTCTTTTCTTTCAAGTCACTTCTTAAAGGGGTATGATTCTTTCCCTCATCAGGTCCTCTATCCTCACGACAGCTGTGCTCCAGAGGTCCCTCCTCCAAATGTCATCAGACCACGTTGATTTCAACACATGGATACGAAAGGGACACAAATATTTAGTCCTGAGTTCACTCTCAAACAAAAGCAAATACTTATAACAAAACATGTAAGACGGATTCTTTTAATTCATTTATTATCATTATTATTGAAGGTGAAGTGGGCACCCATGAGGTCAGAGGACAACTTTCAAGAGCCGGTTTCCCCTATCATGTGGTTTTAGGGATCAAACTCAGATTATCAGACTGACACTTCAAGTGCCTTTACTCCTCTACACTGGCCAAAAATACTAGGAATTATTACCAGACAAATGACTCTCAGTGGTGGAAGATTATGGGCATCTGTGAGGTCTGGGCTCCCAGCTCTAGCACATCAATGCAAAAATACCATGCCATGACTCTCATAGCTGTTGCATCTGTAGCTGTGGTTGCCTAGTAACGCCATCATTCCACAGCTTTGCAAGAAGCAGGCTAACCTGGATGTAAAAGCAGAGCAGCATCTAGAATGACGTATGAAGTGGCCCTCCTTTGTCACAGCCAACATTGCTATAGTCAAGCCTCTATTGGGAATGCCTGTACACATGAACCAGGTGTGATGTCCCCTGTGAAGGCGCCAGGATGAAGACCTCTTGAAGGGATCAAAAATGAGGACAAATCGACTCCATTAAATACCTCATAAAATAAGTGGCTTTTCCCCCATCCTTTCCCTTGAGGTTCTGAGTGAGAGCACAAGACATTGTTAGCACCTGCCTTACTTTCTCCTGTAGGATAAAAAGTAAAGCCAGTTGGTTTTTAATAAGAATAAAAGTCTTGGCAAACAATGAAGAAAGCTGTGTCTTTGGGTCTGAGTCAGTGATTAAAAAGTGAAGCTGATCCCAAGTCTCGGAAGCAATGTCTACAGAGTGGAGTGAGTCTTCACGAAGAATCTTCCCCCCCACTGTGTCCATTAGGGCCACAATCCCTTATAACAGAGCTACATCCCCCACACACTTCTCACACTGCTTAGCCAACTGGATCCTTCTGGGGAGCGGAGCCAATTAACAGATATTGGCAAAGGACCCACCAGATCTAGGATGCTGAAGACTAGCAAGTGACTTGACTTAAAGCATCAGTATGGGGGGGGCGAGGTGGAGTGCATGTTGCAGGGGTCAGAAGCCAGCCTTTGACCCTGTACTCCCCACAATGGGATGTGGGGATAAGGGCCTGGATTTGATACTTTCTGTTACACCATGTGTAAGATACCATGACCCAAAGTGACTTATGGAAGAAAGAGTTTATTTTAGCTTATGGTTCCAGAGGGATAAGAGTCCCGTCACCACGGGAGGCGTGGCAGCTGTGGCTGGGGTCAGGAAGCTGAGAGATCATACAGATAAAAGCATGGAGCAGAGGAGTGAACTGAAGGTAGAGCAAGGCAACAGCATCTCAAAGCCCACCCATAAGGACGAGCCTACCCGAAGAGCACCGCCAACCAGTGAACAAGTGTTAAAATACCTGACCTATGGGAGACAGTTCTCATCCTAACTACTGTCGGGATTGTCCACAAAATATGCTTTAGCTGAAAGGGGACTTTCCCCAGGTCATCTCTAGAGCAACCTGCCAGATCAGAAACAGTCTCTCATCATGACCCTAGAGACAGATGGAGCTACTCACCTGACATGACTGAGTCTATGGCTTGTGTGGTGACTGATTGAACTGTCAGAGGTAAGCTGTGGCCTGGCTGTTTATTCAAGATGCCAGAAGACTTTGGTCCACATGGCAAGGCAGAACAGTGCCAGGCTTCCCTCAGACTGTAAGCCAGCACACGGTGGCAAAGTGATGCTGGTGAGTGTGTTAAACTTACACCGTCTGTGGTTGCTCTCTGAAGGGCTGTGATGAGGATGATCCTGAGGATGTACTAAGCCCAACGGGAAAGAATACCATGAATCATGACATTTTCTTTGGCCAGGGGTGGAAGATTGGCCACACATCACGCATACTACACAATGGCGTTGAAAGCTCTGGGTTGGGACTCTGTCATGGAAGCTTATAGCTTTCAGGCTGGAGACTGGTTCTGGTCTTGTGGGATTTCGTGATGTGGTTGGGACAGTAGTTAATGCCTTTAGCAGGTTTCACACTTTCTGCTTGTCAGGGGAGCCACAAAACTCTGTTTCCTCACATTTAGCCACGTCTCATGCTTAAGTGGCCTAAACAGTCTTCAGACTGCGGGCCTCTTGCAGGTATTAGAGGCATGTGAGCATATTGTGAGCTGGGAAATAACAGTGTCCAGACATTTTCCCAAAAATTATTCTTGAGGAGAGATGAAGCTTGTATTGTCAGAAAGAAACATCTGGAAGCTGCACTGGCCACGAAGAAGCATTGGAATTCTCTCTGTGTGAGAGTTATACATTCCCAAGCGAGAGCTTTGGAAACGGAATTAGGGGACATGCCAGGAAGGGGACATTCCAGGAGTCAGGTCAGTGGGAGGCTATGAGCAAGGTGCAGTGATACGTATGTTTGAAGTCCTCGTGATAAAAACAAATATTTTGTACGGTGACTAAAAAAAATTACTAGCAATTTAAAGGGGGAGATCAAGCTACACGTGGTGGTACACAGCTGCACTCCTAACACTCAGGGGGCGGACACAAGAGGATTGTGAGTCTGGTACCAGCCTGAGACATTCCCTCCCTCCCCCCACCTTCTCTTCTCTCTCTCATGCACACACGCGCCCCCCCCCAAATAAAATCAAGGCTTAAAGAAGGCTTAGCTCAGGTAGAGAGATATATAAGAGAAACACAATTTTTAAAAAAAGATGAAATGATGTAAAAACTTTAAACCTGAAGGGTGGGAGCGAAGCAACTGATCGCATTAACAAAGCTAGAATTGAGGTAGAGGACCAAATTTAGGATGCGTAAAAGAGAGGGGGGGAGACGAAGAGAAGGCTTCAGGCCCTGCTATTGTCCGCCCACTGCTGCTGATACAGATCGGCTCACTCAGCAGAGCATTCTCCTGAAAAAAAAAAAAAAAAAAAGTAGAAGCTGTCAGTTGGACATCGTGTCTTGTTCTAGCTTTTCCGAGGCTGGTGGAGGGCATCCAATTTGGACAGCTGGCTGGGGTTAAAGGTTCGGACTGTGGCTGTGGAGTGAGGCCAAATGAGCTGGGATGAGATCTGTGCCCTTGACCAGGGGTTGAAAGGGCTAGCTGGCCATCAGCTCCAGCCGGCTCTGCTACAGCGGCTAAGCAGATATTGGCGTCCTGTCCTCCCTCCCCCGCCCCACCTTTGCCAGCTGGATGGCCGCCTTTCCTTCCTGCCTGTCCCAGCTTTGGATAGAGGTCACAGTGGAGCTGTTCGGTTTTTTAATTTTTTTTTATTTTTTTACCACTCTTGATTGGAGGATGGGGACCGAGCTTGGTCTAGGTCGACGAGTGTGCATGTAACACCTTGCTGGACGTGTAACTCTCGCCCTCGGCCCTCCTGTCTACACTGAGTGCTGCTTTATTACACCAAACACAAGTCTCATTACTTGTTGATGCGCACCCTCCGCCTGACATACTCTTACAGAAGCCCAGGGCTAAGAAGCACTCTCACCTCTGGGGGCGTGGCTTCCTCACTAGTTAGTTCTCTTAGGAGCCAGGCACAAGCATCAGTTCTCATGACTGCACAGGTCCGCTGCACTCGGGTAAATCCTTTTGCTCCTCTTATTGTCTTAGTATGTGTCTGCGTCTGGGCATGCGCACAAAAGTGCAGGTGCCCTCGGAGGCCCCAGGTGTCAGATCTTCCTGGAGCTGGAATTACAGATGATTGTGATCCGTCTCATGTGGGTGCTGGGAACCATACCTGGGCCTTCGTAGAGCAATATAAGCTTTTTACCACTGAGTCACCTCTCCAGTCCCTTGGGTAGAATTCTTCTAGAACTCTCACACAGCTATGGATGGGGTGGGAGCAGCTAAGACAGGCCTCTATGCCCCGCGCCATAGTTAGGAGCTTCTGTTGCCGTGATCTCTTCCTGTTACCATGTGGTCCTGCGGATTCTGTCTCTCCATCTGGCCCCTCCCACGGCCTCCTCCCCAGGGCAGCTGAACATCCTGTAAGTTACTCAGGAATGTCCAAAGCACAAAAGCAGAAGCTGCCACATACCTCCTGAGGCATGGATGCAGAACACGGTCAGAGACAAACTGCTCAGGTCAGGACTGGGGAGAGACTATATGAGGGTGTAGGTTTGTGAAGCACAGTTCACGGAGGTTTCATCCAATGGGTTCCTGGTGCTTTCAGAATAAAACATCCTGAGGCCTTCTGGGTACCCCATATCCTCTGACCTCAACTATTACCCTCCGTGCTTCCAAGCTCTGCTGGCTCTTCTTCCCTTTCTTCCCCCTGGGAGGGTGGGGCGGATGTGGGTACACTGGTGGGGAGCTGAGGAAGCCTTGCTAGACACGTAGGAACACTGAAGGCCAAGCTGTGCTAAGGGGGTCACAGTGACACCGCCCCCCCCCAAAGAATGGCACGGTGAAGACTCTTGTGACTACCGGGAGGTAGGCCTAGTGGTAGGCTTTCAGATTATTGAGGATGCAGCCTTGAAGGAGAGAATGGGGACCCCACTCTGTGTGTGTCTGGACCCTGGAACCCTCTGTTCCTCCACCTAAGCCATGGGAGTAGTGGTTTTATTGTATCACACACTCCAGCTAGGACGTTCCCTAAAATGATAAAGCCAACTTGTCATGGTCTGACACCTCCACCAATTTCGAGCTCTGACGAATACATTGTGATTTATAGTAGCTTTAAAGTGAAGGAGACAGGTATCTCCTGTTTTCCCCATCCATGGGGTCAGAGACGGTACACAGATACGTTAGATCACATATACCACGTGTGACCGAGAGATGCCTGGAGCAATGCAGAGGACTGGCAAGGGGGAGGGGAGGGCACGGGGTGAGCATGGGGAAGGCCATGAGCCCTTTTCTATGTAAGTCATATTTTAAAGTCATAGAAAGCTGACTGACACACAAGAGTGGGAGGAACACACTTGGGGCACTGAGGATTGCGACACTGCTAATAGTATGGTTTGAACACATAGTGGGGTGTTATAAAGGGAGGGGCTAAAATAGGCCAGAGGTGGCCAGATCATAAAGGACATTATATACCAAGCCAGGGGGTTGTATTTGCTCTCTTAGATACACAAAGGTCTGTAAGAAGGAAAAGCTTGATCAGATTTGCACCTTCACAACTTGGGCGATGCTCTAAACCATGGAGAGAGCCCAAAGCAGATACCAGTCAGGGTATTATTACAAATGGTCAAAGAATACATGGTGCAGGTCTTATAGTAGGGCTGTTCCTGGGGTGTCTCAGCCCATGGCTGCCAACTGGGGGAAGTTATGTACACAGACAACTTGAGTTAAAGTGTGTTACAGAGTGTATGGGCTAGCACAGGCCTTCAGTCCTAGCACTTGGCAGGTAGGATCATGAATGTGAGGCCATTTTGGCTCTAGCTAACTGAATCTAGCTAACTGAATGAACAAATAAGATGAATTAAAAATATTTATGGGCCCATGAAAGACGATTGCTGATAAAGACTCAGGAAGCAGGGACAGGAGCAGGTCAGTGCATGAAGATGCCCAGACCCTTCGCTTCCGTTGAGGCTTGAGGTCAGCCTTCATGTTCTCGGCTGTTAAACACTGCATCTGGCTGATCCCTGTTTCCTGCTACAAGGTGAGACATGGCATAGAGTTATTCCTACACTGTCATGGTGCTTGACAATTATGTGGGTGGGAGTAAGAGACTGATGTCATCCTCTACTGATGCTGAACAGAAACGTGAGCCTAACCCAGTGCACTTAGGGAAATGGGAACAGTGACTCATTTTGTCCTCGTAGGAAATTTATGATCCATATTCTTATGCCACAAATGTAAAAATAACACATACTCCAACGATACCACTTCTTGATGTAAAATAGCATGTACTCTAAGCATGCCACTTTTCTTTCTTTCTTTCTTTCTTTTTTTTTCCCCCCAAGACAGTTTCTCTGTGTAGCTCTGGCTGTCCTGGACTCACTTTGTAGACCAGGCTGGCTTTGAACTCACAGCGATCCACCTGCCTCTGCCTTCCGAGTGCTGGGATTAAAGGCGTGCGCCACCATCGCCCGGACCAGCATGCCACTTCTTCAACTCTTTAGGCCAGTGCTTCTCAACCTGTGGGTCATGACCCACTTGCTGCTGCTGCTGGCTCAAGTGACCCTTTCACAGGAGTCACCTAAGACCATCTGCATAGCAGATATTTACATCCCGATTCATAACAGTAGCAAAAGTACAGTTATGAGGAAGCAGCAAAAATAGCTTTGTGGTTGGGGGTTTGGGATCATTGTGATTCTAGGCGTTGGTATCTGGTCTTGTCTTTGTTGGATGCTATCCTGTTCCTTGGTATCTGTTGTCTCTCTGGATCTTGGGAGAGTGTGGCGGCTGTGGGATCCTGGAATCTCTGGCATGTGTGGCCAGTGGGGATCCAGTTTCTAGGTATTAGGGAGACTGTGGCCAGTGTTCTGTCTATGAAGAGACACAGTGAGCATGACATAGTTGGGACTTGCTAACAACCCCCAAGGCTGGATACACTTTCTCTTGAAAAACATTGCAGCAATAAAATGGGATAAGCCAGGTGAAACATGTTGCTCAGAGCCTGGATACTAGCTTGTCCTGTCTGTAGTTTGTTCTTGTTCTGAATTTTCTTTTTTACATTATTGATTCTGTGTGTGTGTGTGTACGCGCGCACGCGCGCGCATGTGCATGCAGATGGTGTCATTATCGGACTTGCTGCTTATGAATCATCTTTCCAGCCCCAACATGCTGTTGTTCTGATGAGCTGCGTCTAACTGTGTAGACCAGGCTGGCCTCAAAGTTGTGGCAAACTTTTTGCCTCCTGTGTGCTGGAAATACGGTTGTGATCCACTCTCAAGCTGGCCCTGTTAAGAGTTTAATAAATACTAGGTGCGGCAAGTGCCGTAATAGTTACATAAGGAATTAGCTGGCACTTAGAATGCTAGAGCAAGGATTCTTAGCTAATTCTGGAAATAACTCTGCAAATCTTGGGAGTTCCAGGGGAGAGCATTGTGAAAATCACACAGTATGGCCGTTCACTGACCAGACAGCCGCATCAAAATCCTATTTGATTAGCCAACCTCCCTCTGCTCTCCCTGACTTTCTGCAGCTGTTTCTTGAGTGCTCACTGTGTGCTGGGCCTATTCTGGGAGTTGATAAAAGTGTCGAACATGACAGTCCAGTCTGTCTATACAAAACACAAGTATATCAGTGACAATGGGATATTTAGTAAGCACCCTAAAGGGACAGAATCCAAACGAAGAGACTGAAGGGGGTGGGGGGAGGGGTCACTGATGGGTGGAAAAATCAGGAGTCTGCTTTATTGCAGTGATATCTGATTAGATCCCAAAGGAAGTGTTGGGGGGCAAACTTTGAGGCTATTGTGGGAACAAGGGGTTCAGATGCCCTAAAGTGAGGGTGTGCTAAGGAGAAGCAAGGAGGCTTGTTTGGCTGGAGGAGAATAATCCTGACCAAGAGTGACCCCTCTGAGGTGTGTGCGGCTCAGTCGCAGAACGCCTCACGGCCGTGGTTGGGTGGGGCGGGCGGTGGCGAGGCACAGCTGTGAACTGTAATATCTATCAGCAACGTCTCTGAAGCTCAAATGCTAGCTCTACTAGTTATGTAATCTCGGGCCTTTCATCGCATGTCTTCGTGCCTCAGTTTCCTCAAATTATTAATGACATCAAATCAGGCTTGGGCAAGGTCTAGCAGTATCCTTGGCATCTCGATGGAGATAGAATTAAAGTGTTCCTTGTTTGAACTTGTAATTTATAGAAAGTATTAAGCCTTTACTCACATTAGTCCCCAAAGTTGCTTTTGTATTAACTACACTTAGGGCGGTGTTTCAGAATCCTTAGCATATGATAATAAGAGAGTGCCACTATCTCATCCGAGATAGGATCCCAATTAATTAACAAATGAAGTTTTATGTTTCCGGTGAGACTTGAGTGTAAGCCTGTATCTCGCCAGACATCAAAGCGAACTTTCCCCCAGACAGATCCAGGCGCAAGGGAAACGAGGGAAGGTGAATCCAGGCCAAAGGATGCAGCTTGTCAGGGATGACGGGGTTTGATGGAATGCCATTACTGCGGGTGTTCTAGCATGCAATGTAATTAGATCTAAGGTCTAGACACTTCTGGAGGAAACCGACAGACGAGTGCATCGGGCCAAGATTCTAGTTGAGAAAACAGGATGAGAGAAAGTGCTCTGTTATTGAGGGCGACCTCTCTCACAGAGGGCCCACTGAGGTCTGCTGATGCCTGTATTGTCACTGTCTTTAATTTGCTTCCCAAGCTGAAGAGATTTACCTCCTCTGAGGCAGTAGGTAAACAAGAGGTTTGGGCAACTGTTTTTGCTATTGATCCTACTGGTTATGGTCTTTAACATGCTAGGGATCAAATCCAGGACTTTGCACATGGTAAGCGAGAGTTCTGCCAGGAGGCTGTGCCCCTGTCCCCTGAGCAGTGTTCTTTGTATTATAGTCTGTAAAAAGGGGCACTCCTGATTGGATGTGCTGTTTTCAAATACTCAGTCTCACATCATGAGGCATCCACTGGGTCAGCCATGAGCGGCTCCGGAGAGCTCCACCCTCCCTCATCCTTGGCTTCTCTGTCAAAAAGCAGGATGACTCACTCAGGCAGGTTTCTGGGGAACCCACTCTTGGTGGAAGGCTCTATACGGGGAATAGTGTGTTTGTGGGGAGTTGTTCTGGGTCTTTGGGTACTTCTCATTCCCCCCAAAGTCAGATTATATGAGGATGGATGTGAAATCCATTGCATAATAGGGCTGGATAATAAATAGGACAGAAGTCAAGAGATGCTGTTGGCAAGGAGACAGCCCCCAGCTGCTGCTGCTGCTGCTTCTGCTTCTTCTTCTTCTTCTTCTTCTTCTTCTTCTTCTTCTTCTTCTTCTTCTTCTTCTTCTTCTTCTTCCTCCTCCTCCTCCTCCTCCTCCTCCTCCTCCTCTTCTTCTTCTTCTTCTTCTTCTTCTTCTTCTTCCTCTCACATCTCCTACAGATGGGCTCTGGGCTTCCGGGTGCCTTTCCTTTTGAAGAGCCAGAGCTAGGGATAAAGACTTACAAGTTGATCCTAGTCTGCACAAAATGCACTCGAGTCTATGTGACCCGTTGCTGGTTGTATCAGAACCCATCTGCAGAGAGCATGCACATGGTTTCCTGTGCGTGCTTTGTTTCAGAACAGAACTTGGGAATTTCTTGGCCGTCAGTCTGTCCATCTCCCTGTACTCCTGACAGAAGGAACAGATTCGGTAGTCTAAGAAAGCATATTCGCCAGGGTTTATGCTCCTAAACTGAATGCTATTCCAGGAGGTGGGTCCTTCCTGAACGGAAGAAATAAGTCACTAAAGATGTATCCTGGGGTTTGTATCTTACCCCAGATCCTCTCTGCTTCCTGCCAGCCATGATATGAACAGCCTCCTCCGCTGTGTGTTCCTGCTGCCATTTTATTCCACCTCGCAACAGGCTGAGAATCAATGGGCCATGGAGGCCTAAAGCTCTGAGACCATGGGCCACAATAAGCCTTTTCAACTTTAGGTATTTATGTTGGGTCTTTGGTCACAGTAATGAGATAGATAATTAACAGAAGATAATTAATGGAGAGCCAGAATCCGGAGAGCAGAGGCCCTCAGAGGGACAGGAAAGCTTCCGTAGAGTGTGGCATCAGTAGATACAGACTCCTTCCAAGTATGTAGGTTGTCCAGGACGTAAAATGCTGGGAGACCCAAGAGCTCTGAGGGCTGGGGTTAAGCTCATCTGCCAGCTCTGCCTAGTGCGTCTGGAGCCTCTCACTGCCACTTCTCCGGTGCCACAGCCAAGGAAGTCAAGCCAGGAGGATGAGATCACTGTCGCCTTATTAATAATGTCCCACATGCAACAAAAGCGGGTGGCAGGGAGAGCACTCTCTGCAGAGGACGCTCTGTCTTAGTACCTGTTCAAACAAGGACAAGCGCGTTTCAGAACATGCCACATTTCATCAGGAGGCAGGTACAGGTCCACAATCCATTTCCAGTAATTACGAAATCCCCCACAGCACTGACTGCAGAGGGCCTTGTGTTCCGGTGGGGACAAAGCTCCAGTGGCAAAGGAAACCACGACTGCTCTCCATGGCTCAGTGTGGCGTCCCATGGCTGTCACACCCGTCGGTGTGCATGTGTTTGTTGTTTGGAGATCTGGAGTTAAATCCATTCTAAAAGGTGTTGATGCTGACCCTGTAGGTAACAGTGGAGAGGAGAGGAGGTATCTGTTGCAATCAGCAACGCTTTGAGTGACGTGATTATAGATCATGGGTCACGGATCGTGACATCTGTCCTAATGGGAAGTAGAACGTTAGGGGTCAAAACAGGACGTGTAACTTCAAAACTGAGCATCGAGCCACGGGAGATGTTCAGTGAGGTGAGGGCCAAGAACTAATGGAAAATGTGGAAACATTGCAGAGGGCAAGTGCAGATCCTAGCCACCTGTTAACCAAATGAGTTCACAATGAGGAAGTGAGCAGGTGCTACCAACCATTGGTCAGAAGCAACTTACAAATAAAGGTGCTGGATGGTGAAAGCAACATGAACATTCAGGAAGTTAACGTCTGGCAGGAACCTGGAGGCAGGAGCTGATGCAGAGGCCATGAAGGAGTGCTGCTTCCTGGCTTGCTCCTCCTGACTTGCTCAGCCTGCTTTCTTACAGAGCTCCTGGTCTCCATCACAATGGGCTGGCCTTCCTCCATTGATCACTAATTAAGAAAATGCCTTACAGCTGGATCTTAGGGAGGCGTCTTCTCAGTTGAGGCCCCCTCCTTTCAGATGACGCTAGTTTTTGTGTCAGGTTGACATAAGACCAGCCAGCACAATATGTTGAGTTGGATTCTCCTCATAAAAAACAAAACCAGTATGATATTTCCATGTGTATACACATAATCATTGCATTTCATTTTGACAAGCTGATCTCCTCTGCTTAAAGTCAACTGCTTGCAGAATGCCAACCACATTTACAGGATAGCGCTGACAACACCCCAGGGGGCGGGTAGCATTTGGTCAAGCAAGTAGCCAAGACCTAACAAATCATTTAAGATTTAACCCATCATATCTACCCACTGAATTTAAGATCACTGTGAAGTACATCCTAAAAACCCGTAATCAAAGCTTTCCTGCCAACCATGATACGTTTGTTAGGTGTTGTCTTAGGTAGACATTAAACTATATACAATGTCAGTGGCAGGGCTCCCTGTTGATATCCCCGGTGTAGCTCTCTGTACCCCTCCCCCACTGAGGCATGAACCATGAATATAATGAGCCAAAGCATTCCTGGGATTAGACTACAGTCTGTGAAGCAGATCTCTCTAAGAAGGAGAGGTCATTTCTGGTCTCCCGATCTTGTCCTATGAGCACGGGCAAAGGAGAACATCTGTCTGTGAAGAGATATTTGATGTGCTAGGTGGAGTCTCCATTACTGGCTTTGAGGATGAAGGGACTGTTTGCCAGGGACCCAAGCATCTCTTCCAAATCTTGTTCCCAGTGCATAACGGGCTGGCCGGCCATCTGTGACTGACAGCTGACATAACAGACCCCTCCTGCTCTACAAGGACGTTTGTGCAATGTATCTGCACCCAGGACAGTTGAGCACAAAGATCCTATAACGTCCTTTCCATCTTTGCACATAGCAAAAACGTACTAGGATGTTTTAAAAATCTGTATTTAACTAGTTTGCTTAGTGATCTGTTATAAATAAGAAGAGTACTTGTTGCCTTTAGCACACTTAGCTTGACCACTGTTTCACTGCAAAAGTATTAACATATTTGGCTTTTGAGTTTGCTGGCTCAGGGATGCCATGACAACACGCCACAGACCAATAACCATCCTGACCGCAAGGTGGACTCCCCGTGCAGTTCTCCTGTTGTGTGTGTTCCTGGGGGTGACTCCAGTGCCTCAGGTGTGTCATTCTACTTCCTAGCCATGTTGCCAGCTGGCCTTGAACTTGAGACTTTCCTCCCTCAGCCTCTGAGGCTTGGACCACCACGTCCAGTTTCAGTGCAATTTTTGTTTGTATTTCATCGACAGTTAAGGATAATTACCTTGAGAGCAGCTTTGCTTAGGGTGAGGATAAAGATTCTTCATCTATTATTCTCCTAGGACTATGGGCATATCTCTTACACACACACACACACACACACACACACACACACACACACACACACGTGCGCGCGCGGCTACTTCTGCTTTCCACAGTGTTACAGATGCTCTGAGGTGGCTGTCAGGGGGACAACTGAGAACTGCCCGGGGCCCTGAGTGGTCACTGCCTGTACCACACTGTGCTACCCCAGCGTCAGTGACTGGCTCTGCTGCTACAACTTTCCTGCTTTCGTCTTTCATACTTGTGAAGAGAGCATGGGGTTTCAAACTAGAGCAAAAGAAACAGCACAGTGCAATACAAAAACAAAAAACAAAAAACAAACAAACAAACAAAAAAACTACAACCACTACAACAACCAAAAAACCCCAGCTTTTTACTGTATTTTTCTTGTTATTAATTTTTGAGTTTTTGAGGCAGGAGTTTTGCTATGTCCAGGGTGGCCATCTTCACAATCCTCCTGCCTCAGCCTCCTGGGATTATTGGAATGCATCTCATGCCCAATAACTTTTTACTGGTTTTAATGTGAGTACTAAAAAAATTGCTAAGGGCAGGGCACGGAGGCCATGGCTTTAATCTCAGCACTTGGAAGGTAGAAGCAGGCAGACCTCTATAAGAATTATAATTATTATTTAAATTATAAGTGGATTAAAAAATTATAAGTGGATTATACTATATTTGTTCTGGACAGAGTAGCCTTAGATAACCTGAGCTACCTTTTAGATGAAGCACATAAAAATGATTTTAAAATATTTAAACCTTGGGGGTGTTACCATCAACCTACACCCTTCTCCTAGGCTTTAATTTCTCTCATTCCTAACAGATGAAGGAACGAGCATCTGTTAATCACCTGATGGGTGTGTGGAGAATCGAACCCAGGTTGTCTGGAAGAGCAGCAAGCCCTCTTGATGGCCTAGCCAATCTCTCCTGCCCCGAGACAGATGCTCGGAAATAGAGAGAAGGCATGTGGTCATCGTTGGCTGACTAGTCGGCTGTCCATGTCATCAGGAGCTGGAATCTCAGCCCGGTGAGATCTAGGAAAGGGCAGCGCAAAGAGGTTTGTGGGAACCTGCATCCACAGAAAACAAAGAACAGAGTTAGCTCAGGACACCTAGCTCTGAAAGGCTGGACCTAACGAGGGTGGTAGGCCACGGGCAGCTACAGCAGAGTTCTGAGGAGATGAGTGTGTCCACAGGAGCAAGGCTGCACTATCAAGCTGTTCACATATGTTATGTTGCTGCCAAAGAACCAATCATGTCTCTTTGTCCTCCTATGGACAAGGAGCAAGTAAACATCTATGGGGTGTGGTGGTCAGTGTTTGCTCTGGACTCAGGAGGCTCAGGTTTGAACCCATGAGTTCAAGGCCAGTATGGGCTACAGAGTAAGACCTTTTCAGGCAAAAAGAAGCAAATAAAAAGGAAAAGAAAAAAATAAAATAAAAAATTAAAATGAGCCAGGTAAACTGACACATCTCTTTAATCCCAGCACTTGGGAGGCGGATGGATCTCTGAGTTCGAGGCCAGCCTGGTCTACTAGAGAGCAAGTTTCAGGACAGCCAGGGCTACACAGAGAAACCCTGTCTCAAAAAAGGGGGGAAAAAAGAAAAAAATTGAAATGTGTCATCATTCCTGCAGAGTTAATTTCCCGAGGGCGGTGGCGATGGCCTGCCGTGGATAGAAGGACTCTTCCTCAGCCAGCCTCTGGAGTCTGAGTTCCTACACATGAAACATTTCCTGCACATGGAAAAGTTTTAAGTATTTTTCTTCGAAATGCAGGTGGAATCTTTTCACACCCTGAGCACACCTAGAATCCCCCAAATTAGATCTCAGATCATGATGGTAACGAGCTACGCAGAAATCTCTAGGAGGTTGTTGGAAATGTGGATAATCTGCCACAGGACAGTGACTGTTGTTAGTGGCAGAGCTGGGGACCAGGAGCCCAGGAGCTTCATGGGAACTGATGCCACAGCCACCAGCAAAGGCTTACTGCAGTCATGAGCAAATGGGCTTATTAGCTATCTCTGCAGAGTAGATACTGGTAGCCAGTTCACATAGAGAAAGATTTCTAAGTAACCATAGATTTTTGTTTTGTTTTGTTTTGTTTTGTTTTGTTTTGTTTTGTTTTTGTTTTTGTTTTTTGAGACAGGGTTTCTCTGTGTAGCCTTGGCTGTCCTGGACTCACTTTGTAGACCAGGCTGGCCTCGAACTCACAGCAATCTGCCTGCCTCTGCCTCCCAAGTGCTGGGATTAAAGGCATGCACCGCTACATCCAGCCCATAGATTTTTTTTTTTAAAGGCAGATCCAGGTAGCAGATAGGGAGAAAACAGAAAAAAAAAATATTTTTAGTTAAGTTTTAATTTAATTATTTTTTAAGTTTGTGATGTGTATTGTGGTGAAGTGAGGATGTGCCTCAGGAGACCGGAAGTGGGCATCGGATTCCTTGGAGCCAGAGTTGCTGGCAGATGTGAGCTGACTGATGTCTCAACTCCAGCACCCCCTCTTTCCACATCCCCTGCCCCCATATCGAGTTCTTAATGGAGAGTGAAAGTACAATGCGCTTGTAAGGGG
The DNA here is from genome assembly GCF_964271855.1 of Acomys minous. Lineage (NCBI taxonomy): Eukaryota > Metazoa > Chordata > Mammalia > Rodentia > Muridae > Acomys > Acomys minous. The sequence goes on from NC_140490.1 coordinate 111,913,454, forward strand.
CTGGGCGGGGCTTGGGGCGCGTGGGTGGGTGGATGGGGGGGGGCTGTTGCCCTGTGCTGCCCTGTACATATGTACTTGTATGGGCCACTAAGACAAAGTGTCTGGGGGTGACGGCCACCAGGGAACCTTCTTCCCACGAAGCTCCTCCTGGGTCTTCCGGCAGTGTTTAATTAGAAAGGTAGCAGAAGCAGTTACAGCTAGTTCACAGCCCTTCAAAGTGCTCTGACACGTCTGGGGAGAGTAGAGCCTGAGATGACAGCAGTTATTCACAGGGCAGTGCGAATTGGCGTGTCACGTGGGCCTGAGAGTGAGGAATCCACTGGGAATTGAGGCTCAGGGGCATCTTGAGGGAGGAGAGAGAGGAGGGTGTTTGGAAGGTGCTGTTTTAACACGGAGCTTCGAGAAAAGACAAGTCTGAAGTGAAAGCAAAAAGGGTGTTGTTTTTCTTCTTCAGGTTAATGTTTTGTAATTATTGCTATTTTATGTTATAACGGCAGCTCTTACTCAGTGAAATACCATAGAGGCATTACACTAAAAGTCTGTAGTTTTCCATTCCTATCCAGTGCCGCTGCCTTGTCAATCAACATTTAGTTTATTGGCTTTCTCTTGAGTCTACTGGCTGTGTTTGTCATGTGTACGGCCTTTCCCATGTATATAGGTAGTAGGTACATGCATATATTCATATCTTAAATTTTAGATATTCTAAGAAAACACAAGGTTATTTTACATGCTTAATCATTTATCACATACATTTCCCCAAGTGGATGCCCTCCCCTCACTTTCTGTAACAGTTACATACGTTCTGAAGTGCCCAGCTCGCTACCCACACAGCCTCTTCCCTGCTTGCAGGCAGGCTTTTGTAAGTCTCCAGTTATTTTCAAGGAAGGATCCTGCTTCCTAACGTGGGGAACAATCAATAATTCGTGGTGCAGTCATAAACGGGAGGCCAACATCAAGTCAATAGACGAGGCCCACAGGTAGCATTTTGCTCAGGTCTTAAAAAACAACCTTGAGAGAAAAAACTATGTAGACTCGAGTTATCTGTCGCATTAAACATAAGCAATATAAAACGAAGACTCTGTTCACTGTGAAAACACACAGACATAATCAAAAGAAAGAGCTTATCAAAATTAACGCCTTGAAAATATCTTAGGAGGTACATTTACAAATGCTGTCGCTTCCATTTCGGTAAGGAAGGGTCACCCGTCAGCCAGCCAGGGCAAAGACCTGCCAAGTTCTGGGCCCCCCTCATACTGTATAGTGTGGGGGTGTATATAAGTCTCTTCAGTTAAATTATATTTGAAAAGGGACAGATAAAAGAAAACAGTAATTAAAAATCCCCCATCAGGTATAGCGCTACACCTGACATAAGATTCTGGGGGCAATGTACGGCTGACCCCGACAACGCCTCACTGCACACGTCCCCTGTTGTACGCCTATACTGTTTGTTTCAGGATGGTTAATGATTGATTTCGCTCTGTCACTAAGTCTTATCCATAATTCAATCTCAACACCGTAAATATTACAAAAAGGCTCTGGGCTGGGAAAACTTTTTGCTTCATATAAAAAGCTTGAGTAGTTCTCCTACACAGTATAGACAGTGTGAGCTAGCCAGGACGGGGCTTATCTGTCACCTTGGCTTGTAAATTCTGTGAGGTTTACATTTCACAAGCTATCCGGGGTGGGAATGTAGAAAAAGGAATAGCGACACAGATCATCACCCATCCTGCCTCCATGTCTGGCTTGGCTCTCATGAGCTGTTGGTCCATCCATGCGCCAAGTACAGGAGCCCAGGGGTCCCAGGCACCAGAGCGGAGTAGACAGACACCGTATGAAATAGCCTGAGGCGTGGTGTGTGGCTGTGGTACCTGGCCTGCTTTGGTGTCTCCAAGAAGTGCATGTGCTTGGCAAAGCTCTGCAGAGTAACTGAGCTCAGAGTTTTCTGGCGGGGGGTGGGGGGTGGGGGTGGGGCAGGAAGGTTGCCATGGACTGGCAGGCAAGGTGAAAAAGGGACCTGCCTCCTCTCTCTCCTTAAAATGGAACTGCACTCAGTTGTGTAAATACTGAAAATCCTCTTATCCTCAGCACTGTTGGAACGCCATCCAGAAGGAAGTTATCCTACCCGAAGCGTCACCTAGCTGCTGAGCTCCCAAACTGAAGTTGGTGCTCCTTGCACTGCTCAGGGGAAGTGGGGTCAAGTGGGCAGAGAGACAGTCTTTGAGCTGAGTTCTCAGGTTCTGGTGCCAGGGATAAATAATCTCCCCAGTCTCTATTCTCTGGGCCTCTCCAGCCCTGGCGTTCTCTGCCTGACTACGGGTGGCTCATACCTGCAGTTCCAGCACTCGGATGCCAAGGCAGGAGGGTCACAAATGTGAAGCCAGTCTGGGCCACGCAGCCAGACTCTGTCTCAAATAGCAAGGGAACAAAGAGAAATAAAAAATTTCAAACTGAGCGAAGGTGGCTCGGCAGATAAAAAGTGCTTGCTGTGGAAGTCTCATGGCCTGAGTTCCACCCCCCTCAATCCACATAAAAAACAGGATGAGAAAACAAAACAAAACAAAACAAAAAACAGGATGAGGTGTGCAAACTCTTATGGTGAGATGGGAGGTGACAACAGCAGAGGCACCAAATATGGTGGAAGACAAGGACCACCCCCAAAAGTTGTCCTTTGACCTCCACATGCCACAACAAGTGTGTCCTCATTAAATCAATATCTCCCCCCCCACCTCCCTTCCTCCCTTTCCCTCCCACTCTCCCTCCCTCCCTCTTCCTCCCCCATCTTTCTCTCCCCTTCTCCCTCTCCCTCCTTCCTTCCCTCCCTCCCTGTCCAACTTAAAAATTTAAGATGAACTTACCTTTTTTTTTTATTAATTTATTCTTGTTACAGCTCAATGGTTATCCCATCCCTTGTCTCCTCCCATTCTTCCCTCCCTCCCATTTTCCCCTTATTGTCCTCTCCTATGACTGTTCCTGAGGGGGATTACCTCCCCCTGTATATGATCATAGGGTATCAAGTCTCTTCTTGGTAACCTGCTGTCCTTCCTCTGAGTGCCACCAGGTCTCCCCGTCCAGGGGACATGGTCAAAGGTGAGGCACCAGAGTATGTGAGAAAGTAATATCCCACTCTCCACTCTACTGTAGAAAATGTCCTATCCATTGGCTAGATCTGGGTAGGGGTTTGAAGTTTACCGCCTGTATTGTCCTTGGCTGGTGCCTTAGTTTGAGCAGGACCCCTGGGCTCAAATCTGCCTATCATAATGTTCTACTTGTAGGTTTCTAGGACCCTCTGGATCCTCCTACTTTGCTATCCTCCCATGCTTCTCTCATCTAGAATCCCAATAGGATGTCCTTCCCTCTGTCCCACTTTCCTGGTAAGTGAAGACTTTCATGGGACATGCCCCTTGGGCTAGTATGCAGATATAAGTGAGTATATACCATTTAAGTCTTTCTGCTTCTGGGCTAACTCACTCATTATGATCATTTCTAGCTCAATCCATTTGTCCACAAATTTGGGGAATTCCTTGTTTTTAATAGCTGAATAGTATTCCATAGTGTATATGTACCACAGTTTCTTTATCCATTCTTCTACTGAGGGACACTTAGGCTGTTTCCATGTTCTGGTTATTATGAATAAGGCTGCTATGAACATGGTTGAGCAAATTTTCTTGTTGTGTGCTGGAGCATCTTCTGGGTATATTCCAAGGAGTGGAATAGCTGGGTCTTGAGGAAGCCCTATTCCCAGTTTTCTGACATAGCACCAGATAGATTTGCAAAGTGGCTGTACTAGTTTGCATTCCCACCAGCAATGAAAGAGTGTTCCTCTCTCTCCACATCCTCGCCAGCATGTGGTGTCACTTGAATTTTTGATCTTAGCCATTCTGATGGGTGTAAGATGGAATCTCAAATTTGTTTTGATTTGCATTTCCCTGATGATTAAGGAGGTTGAGCATTTCTTTAAGTGTTTCTCGGCCATTTGATATTCCTCTGTTGAGAATTCTCTGTTTAGTTCCAAGCCCCATTTCTCAATTGGGTTATTTGGTTTGGTGGTGTTTAATTTCTTGAGATGAACTTACCTTTTACCTTTGGAAAAAAAATAATTCAAAACTGGAAGAATTCTCAAAGCCATTTTTTTTTGATGCTGTTGTTTTTTCCTGGGTCTCAAGTAGCTGAGACTGGCCTTGAACTCATCATCCTGTAGTGAGAATAACCTCGAACTCTTGATCTTACAGCATCACACTTCCAGTGCTATAGTCACAGGCATGTGCCACCACACCCCATTCATGTGATGCGGAGAATCAAAGCAGGGCTCGGTGCATTCTAGGCAAGCAGCTTACCAACTGTGCCACGTTCCTAGGCTCTCAAAGCCATAGTTCAACCACTCTAAAGACTATTTAGGTCTTTACCACTAATACAAAGGCAAATTCCCCACAGATGCTCCCTGAGCCACAGCTCCTTTGGCTATGCCACCTTTAGATCCAAGACAAATTTCTAAATCATGTCCTTGCTGTCCTGATTCCCCACAATTAGTGACTAAGGTTTTGGGAGTCCGGTATACATTTCAGGCCCAGTGCTGTGACAGAAGCCACCCTCGTCAGCTTAAGCTATAAGTGTCTCAGTGTTAAGCCTTCAGAGTCTGTGTTTATTCATATTTTTATTTCTAGTTTGCAATGTGGTGTCTTGCACATAGAAATCACTCCAATATTTGCTCAAACAAAATAAAACAAAAACCTTACCCAGGAAAAGAAGCAAAAACTGAAGGCATGGAGAGACTGATGGTTACCCGGTGCCTAGTCTATGCCTGGCGCTGGGCTAAGGCATTGACAAAATTTGCTGTGATATTTGCTATTATTCTTTAGTGAGCTATTGAAAAGTACACTTCAGTTCAAGATTGAGAAATTACTAATGTTCAGAGCAGCTGGCCTTAGTAGGCCACACAGCTAATTCCACAAGGGAAGAACCATTCAGGACATAAAACTCAGCACATGGACAGCACCACCAGCCAAGAGGAAAACAAAGGCCTAATCCATCCAAGTCCACAGTTCTGGAAACATCTCTACAGGTTCTAACCTTGCTGTTCAGCTTCTGGCTAACTGTTCTTGTTAATGCAAGTATGTCAACCAAAAAACATGGTTTCTTTGCTAAAAAGCTCACCCTGAGACAGGCTCCAGGCTATAGTGGGATCCCAAACACCCAGCGTAGTCTCCAGATGGCTAATAAAGACTCATGTCCAAGCAGTCTTCTCTGTGAATACTCTGACACAAAAGGTAGGACTAACTGCCTCACTGACTTTTCCATGACTAAGCAAAGATAGGAAATACGTTCTAAGAACTCAGGCTAGGCGTCAAGGAATCAAGACAGGAGGGGTTGGCTCAGTGGGGAAGTGCCAGCTTGGATCCTGGGCACTCATGTCAAAGCTTGGTGTGTTACCATGTGACCCCAGTGCTGCTGGGGTTTAGACAAGCACATCATGAGAAGTCACTGGCCAGGCTAGTTGATGTGGTCATCTCTAGGTTCTGTGAGGGACCCTACCTCAAAAGCTAACATGGAAAGTAAAAAAGGCTGGCACTAGATGTTGACTTCTGACCTCTACATGTGCGCACACACACACACACACACACACACACACACACACACACGATAGGAGGGCTGCCAGCCAGATCTGATATTACAGGCAGATAGCCACATAGCACAGGTAAACTAAACTCAGCTAAAATCCATGAGAGAGGAGAGACAGTGTATAAGGGATCCCTCATACCTCACTAAACTCTAAATAAAGCTGAGTCATGATAAAGCGGTTGGTGGTCAGCCTTCTCTTTAGACACAAAACAAGAGCCCTAGCTGTATAAACTGATAAGATGACCACACACCATGGTATGGTCAAGGGGAAGGCCTTTATTGTAGCTATGAGAGGGAACAGCCAGAGGCATCTGGAAGAATCCAGAGCAGAGAGAAAAACAAAGAGACTGAACATGGCCTCAGACTGGAGCTGGCCATGAGAGAAGCAGGAGCAGAGCAGAGAGAGAGGGAGGAGGAAGAGGAAGGGAGGGAGGGGGGGGAAAGAGAGATAGAGAGGCAGACAGACAGACAGACAGACAGACAGACAGACAGAAACTGAAATAGCAGGGTTATAAGGAGAATGGGTAGCCGCTGGGAGGGACGACCGTGACCTGGGGAAGTTTAGAGTAAGGGAGGAGGGGAGAAGAGCCAGGATGCCAGCGTGGACTCTGAGATGTGTAACAGGTACTTGTGGATTGAGGGAGCCTGGCGGCCAGCACGGACTTTGCTGTGATAATAGACACCAGAGCCATTTGTCCCTTCTGCCCTTTGAAATTTGGGGAAGTGGAGTTTCCTTTGGACGGGACACTCAGACCTGTGCAGGTTTCTTCTGGGGAGCACATTGTTATTTAGAACCAGTAGGAGGATTCTAGGAAGGAACGTGGGGCCCCGTGTTGGCAGCCCGCCTGCCTCTGCCTCCTGAGTGCTGGGATTAAAGGTGTGCGCCATCACCGCCCGGCTACTGTCTGAATCTTAACTGTGCTACCAAATCACATTTCCCGCCTCCAGACAAAGTCTATCTTAGTTACTTTCCTCTTGCTGTGATGAAACACCATGACCAAGGCAACTTATAGAAGGGTTTATCTGGGCTTCTGGTTCGAGAGGGCTAAGTCCGTATCCTGGGAGGGAGGTGGGCAGCAAGAAGCGGACGTGGTGGCTGGAACCAGAAGCTGAGAGTTCACATCTTGAGCTGAAACCACAAAAGCCAAGAGAGCTCTAGAAATGGCACCAGTCTTTAAGTCTCAAAGTGACACCTTTTCTCCAGCAAGGCCACACCTACGAAACCTCCCCAAAAGAGCAACACCAACTGGGGATCAGGTATTCAAACACATGAACTTTTTGGGAACACTCTGATTCAAACCATCACAGGGGCTCCCTATGTAGCCTCAGCTGGCCTGGAACTCACAGACACACACCTGCTTCTGCCTCCCCTGAATACTGGGATTAATTTTGTGTGCTGCCACACCCGACCAATTCACAATTAAAACTACAGAAAGAAAAAGAAATCCCTCCAGGCCACACATCTGTATAGGACATTTGGCCCATAGTCAGACAGTCTGTGATCCCTGTAAATAGCAGCATTTATGGTAACGTCAAATCCCGAAGATTCTGCACCACTGGCCTTGTAGGATGGCTATAATCCAACATGTAGATTATGAATCCTGGTCATGACCCACAATACCCTGGGCTTACCGCCTCGATCCTTTAGTCCCTGAACCGGGAGTTTATCTGTGCTGACTTGTTTTCTTTTCTCCTTTCCGTCGTCATCACTGCATCTGAGGCTGCTAAGCTGGTTATTTCCTGTAGGAACCAGAATTGACCGATAACACCTGCACTCGGGAAGTCGGATAACCATACCATGACCGGGCACAGCAGTCAGCTCCCATTTCTCCACCAAAGGCCTTGACTGACAGGCAAACGAACTGCGGGCCTAGAATAGCGAGCTCTGAACTCCCTGCGGATAACGGATAACGCCTCAGCTCTTCCTCTTCTGCTAAACTGTTTTCTGTTATCTGGCAGAGGGGTAAAAGGAACTCCCCTTTATCTTGTGAAGCTCTGGTGACTGAACCTGATGAAAGAATCTGACAGATCAGCATGGGGAAGCCAAATCTATACTGGCAGGGAAAACATCACACTAATGGGAAGCGAGGGCCCAATAGCCCGTGAGACTTGGAAGTTTCTGTTCTCTCATTAACCAGAGGAAGATGGGGAAGTGGCCCCCAGCCTAGAAAGTATCTACGGCTCTGGGGTGCTCTCAGTTTGGGATCCAGTGCCATCTTTTTAAACTCAGTTTTTAAGCCATGTATAAAAACAAACATTACCAACGTGGGATGCTTCAAGGAGTGTGTTTCGTGGTGCCTAAATCAAATGAAGCATGTCCATCCTCCTCAGGCATTGCCCTTTACAGTGAAAATATTTAAGCCCTTTTCTTCTGGCATACCTAAGTGACAGTATTGTTATCTGTTATATAGCAAGCACTACAGGTTTCTTGCTTTAAGCTGTAACTCAATAGCTCTTGATCAGTGTTTTCCCATGACTCCCTTCTGTCTTCAACAGCCCTGGCCAGTACCATTCTACATGTGAGTGACAATATCCAACACTTGTCTCTCTGTGTCTTCCTTAGGTCATTAATGTAATGACCTCCAGTTCCACCCATCTTGTCCCAAATGACAGAATTTCATGGGTTTTAATAGCTGAATAGTATTCCATGATATACAATGATTATACACACACACACACACACACACACACACACACACACACACACACATACATACAAACACATACCTTTTCTTTATCCACTTAATTTTAATTCCATATCTTGGCTATTATGAATAGCACCACACTAAACATTTTATAAAATATATATATACCCAGCTGGGCAGTAGTGACACATGCTTTTTGATCCCAGCAGCACTCAAGAGTCAGAGGCAAGCAGATCTCTGAGTTCAAGGCCAGCCTGGTCTGCAGAGCTAGTTCCAGGATGCTGCACAGGGAAACCTTGTTTTAGAAAACACGTGTGTGTGTGTGTGTGTGTGTGTGTGTGTGTGTGTGTGTGTGTGTCCAATAGTGGAATTGCTAAGTCATATGATAGTTCTACTTTTAAGTTTTGAGGACCCTCCATACTGTTTTCCATAATGGGTCTACTAAATTACATTCCTATGAGGAATATCCCTTTGCTCCATATTCTCCCAGCACATGCCTACATACCTTTCTTATTAGTTGTTTATTTGTGTTTGTGTGTGTGTGTGTGTGTGTGTGTGTGTGTGTGTGTGTGTGTTATATGTATGCATGGGATATACATATGGTAAGACATGTATGAGCATCAGAGAACTACTCACAGGAACTGGTTTTGTCCTTTGGCTGTATGACCCGCGGGCATCAAGCTGAGGTCATCAAGCCCAGTGGCCATGCACCTTCATCCACCGAGCCCTGTCTTGCTGGTCCCCATCTCTCATTCTTAGCCCTTCATTTTTATTTCAAAATTTGCATGTATCTCAGATTATAAAATTGCCACTGCTTTCATATTCTGGAGTCTCTCTGAGGTGGTCCTGAGACCACCCAGATCCTGGTGGTCTGAGTGACATTTGAGTGCACAAACCAGGTGCTATCACATATTTGCAGTGGGTATAGGGATGGAAAGGGAGGGGAAGCCGAGGGGTGGCCAGATGACAGGAGGCTACTGTCCCTGCGCTGCCATGTTTAGTGCAAAACTTGCAGAAATTTATACATTATAGATTTGAATCCAGCCTGTAGATTGTTACAAAGATAAGCTCATCTTGTAATTTAAAATATCAGATTACAGGTTTTGATCCCCTGCTGCATATTTGTCTCATGACCCCCCAAATGTGTTACAAAGTAACCATTTTTAGTTATACCAACTGTCAGCATTTTTCACAGTGACTTTCTGTCAATGTGCATCTTTTTAAGGCTGAGCCACGTAAAGGTATGCAGACCCATGCACAGGTATTTCCTAACAACAAGGACCTCCTATTTTAAAACCATGCTACCATTTTCATCCCAAGGAAGCTTCATGTGACACAATAAAGTGACCTAACACATATAACTTATGTTAAAAATTTCCCAGTGGCCTTAAAAATTCCCAAGGTCAGGTTTTTTTCCTGTTATGAAGTACTGAAATTAAGAAAGCCTTTCTTTTCTGAGGTCAAGAGAGCAAGAGAGCTGGCCACACCCACCCCTCGCCAGCTGCAGTATTCAGGAGAGTGAGCCCACACATTGTGGGGAGTTGTAGGTGAGTCTGCCTAAGATAAGATAAGAGCATGGGGTCTGGAGAGATGGCTTAGAGGTTAAGAGCACTATCTGTTCTTCCAAAGGCCCTGAGTTCAATTCCCAGCATCCACATGGTGGTTCACAACCATCTATAATGAGATCTAGTGCCCTCTTCTGGCATTCAGGCGTATGTGCAGGAAGAATACTGTATACATAATAAATAAATACATCTTTAAAGAGCATGGGAAAGCCAGTCCTACTCCTAGTCTCCTGTGTGGTGGTGTGGATGAGGGAGAGATACCCTCCTCCCCCCTAGATCCTGTGGCAGGCAGGAGACCTGGCACCAGGGTCATGAGAGCAGCAGAGCTGTCCTTGCCCCTCCCCGGCTGCAGCACTCAGGAGAACAGGCCCTGATGGTGGGGCACAGGGAGCTGGCCCTAACAGTGTGAGCATCTGTCTGTTTGTGGTTACATAGCAAGGGACAGATGCCCCCCTCTTGCTCCTTGCCACCCCCAGCAGGTAGGAGAGTTGTCCCCGAGGTCATCAGAGTGGGAGAGTAGATCCTGTATCCCACCTGGGCAGCACAGGAGATCTGATCCTGGATGTGGGGATTGCAGGTGAGCTGGCCCTGAGGCCATGAGTGTGGGAGAGACCCCCCCCTCCCCCCGCCACTCATCCTTTGGTATCAGGAGAGCTGGCCCTGCACCTCACCTGCGCAGCAGGGCAGAGCGTGCCCTGGTTGTGTAGGTTGCTGGTAAGCTCGCCCACAGGGCGTGAGAGCAAGAGAGCCTGCTGGTTGACCAACTCCGATACCTCTCAGGCCCAGGTCCAAGGTTCTGAGTTGGCCCCACTCTAACATCTCCCTCATCTATGAACTGCTGGAGTGCGTTACGGGGCGGGTCCTACAGATCCAAAACTACAGGGTCTCCACGACACAGGCCAACGACAGGGTATCTGAGAAGAGTCCCAGTGAGGCTCCAGTATTGCTGGGGTGGCAGAAGCCAGGGGCCTCAGACCATAGAAACAAACAAACAAACAAACAAAAAACCCGAGTCATTTGCAATGGACATTTGCTAGCAAAGAAGTGTGGACAGAAAAGAATACTGCTGGGTGGCGGTGGCGGGCGCCTTTAATCCCAGCACATGGGAGGCAGAGGCAGGTGGATCTCTGTGAGTTCGAGGCCAGCCTGGTCTACAAAGCGATTTCAGGACAGTCAAGGCTACACAAAGAGACCCTGTCTTGAAAAACCAAAAAAAAAAAAAAAAAAAAGAAAGAAAGAAAGAAAAGAAAAGAATGCAGTGGGACACACTGTGACACAGCTTCCACGAGATTTTTTTCCCTCTGTTTGGGGGAGGTCGCAAGGGTGGAGGGTGGGTACAAGAGGAGGGGAGACCAGTGGGGCTAGGGGGCATGATGCGAACCAACAAAACTTTTTTTTTTTATAAAAAGAAAAAAGAAAGCCTTTTTCTCAAATATTTTGAAGGTCAAATCTGATTTCTTGGTGTAAGACGAAAATGTTAAAACACTGAGGGATCCCACCAAACAGAGCGCAGTTTTCTCTAAGGGAGATGAGGCGCGAGTAAATGCCAGCCGCGGCCCAGCTTTGGCTCACAGCATTCTCCTAAGCCATTCTAAATGGCACGCGTCCCCCTCTTCTCCAGTAAGTCTCTGCTGTGATTTTGCTTTCTCCTAAAATTTGCAGCAAGAAGGGGAATTTCAAATAAGCAAAAAAAATTTAAGTAAATAACGCTTTAAGGAGGTTTCATTTATGAGCTTCTCATGAAAAAGACAACTGAACTTTTACACATTTACAGACCCTCTCAGTGTTAAAGACTGCTCTCCTTGACTTTCTCAGCCAGCTTTGCTTTGCAGTGTCTTCACGTATCCGTGAACACAAGTGTTTATGAAAGCCTTGTCGCCCATTGCTAGCTCAGTACTTGGTGTGACAGCAAGCTGTAGTGTAAGCATTGGTTGTATCCATCTCACAAGGTGTCACTCAAGAACAAACAGAATGTTCTTGATAGGAAACACCGTCAAGAGTCCTTTCCTCTTCCATGGCGCCCTGCTCCTCCTGCCTCAGGCAATCTTCCTGAAACAGTTTTCTTCTCTTCAAGCCTTCCTCTCAATGGTCTATTATTACTCAGATCAGTTGCTGGAGACTGCAACAAGTAGATGCATTTGGTGTGCTTTAAGCCATGCTCCACACTTGTGATTGCCCTCCTGATGGTTCCTCTCTCGGGCTGGGACCCCTTACGTGCATATTAGGAATGAGATATTAATACTGTTAGGTCTTGGGGGGGGGGGTGGGTCTCCTCTACACATGATACTTACAAGAAAATAAATCAAATCCCTTTCCAAACAAAAGTTCATTTCCTTAAAGATAATTAATGCAAAATGCCTAGGTTTATTTTAAAGCAACAAGTGAGTAGACAGAAGATGAAACTAACACATATATGTCTACTGGTAGACCCTCCATCCGTCTAAGCAACGCTACTCAGCATCCAACAGATAGTGCTGTATGGTGCTCAGTGGTGGAACACTTGCCCAGCGTGCTCGCTGAGGCCTAAGGTCCAAACCTCAGGAGAGTGACAAGAGAGGAGAGGAGAGGACAGGAAAGGGCAGGGGAGGGCAGGGGAGGGGAGGGGAGGGGAGGAAACAGAGAGAGACACAGCCAGCCAGCCAAACACCTACTTATTACCAGAATACATGGAAATAAAATTTGGAGTTTAAGATGCAGAAGGCTGTCAAGCAGCCTGCCAACATTGCTTTGTGTTGAGTCTAAGAATAGAGAACTCGGCCTGAATCTTTCCTTTCTTTTCATTTTTCCAGAATTGCAGTTTTGTTGAATTTTACAAAACCTGTTCATGACAGATTAGAAGACGAAAGTAGTTCTTTACCTCAGGTAGTTTCAAAGGCAGTGTCCTAAAAATGGTATTGGCAGAAGTGGGATGTGTCTGTGGGGTGTGTGTGTGTGTGTGTGTGTGTGTGTGTGTAGATAAAGAGGGAGGAAGCAGAAAATGACAACAGTAAATAAAGTCTCAGCAGCGACAGAAATGAGCTACTTTTAATACTAAATGGCAGTGTGTATTTTAACTCTTGCTCTTACTGTTTCCCCATATGATGCAAACAGGCCCACAGACCAACAAACCAGTGGCTCGTCTCCTGATATGTGGAAACGTGTTTAAGGAAACACGTTTAAGTTACAAAAGACCCTCTCTCAGTCAGGTCACAGCACTTGACATTCTCTGCAGAATTCATCCCACTTTGGGTTGCTGTTGTTGTTTCCTGTCTGTTCATTTTCCCTCCCAGTGTCCACATTATCCATGAATGATGCTCTCTCATGCTACCAACCAAGGCTAAGAACCCACATCTGCCTCCCTTACTTCCCAGCCTTTCACCAGGATGAGTTAAGCCAGCTGCCTCTTTCACCAACTGCTCCTCTGAGCCCCTCAGTCCTGCCCTCCTTTCTGTCTCTTCTCCTGCCTCCAGCAACAATCCTGAACCTCGATTTTCAATGGTGCTCTGAATGTAAATGCTTCCCCCCCCACCCCCCACCCCCTACCCCCATAGCCTCATAGAGAGTGTCACTATTAGGAGGTGTGGCCTTGTTGGAGGAAGTGCGTCACTGGGGGTGGAGCTTTGAGGTCTCAGATGCTCAAGCCAGGCCCAGTATCATTCTCTTCCTGCTGCCTGCCAACCCGGACGTAGACCTCTCAGCTACCTCCCCAGCACCGTGTCTGCCTGCTTGCCGCCATGCTTCCCACAAGGAGGATAATGGACTGAACCTCTGAACTGCAAGCCAGCCACAATTAATATACTTTCCTTTCAATAATCTCTTATCATTCAGATGACAGCAACATATAGATGCATTTGGTGTGACTTAAGGTGTATGCCACAGTTTGTGATCACTCTCCCGATGTGCCCTTTGTGGGTTGGGGTGCCTTTTGTATGACCCAGTCTCTTTGGAGTTTATATTCATATAGAAGAAAAGGAGCTGCTCTTATAGACCTGTCTGTAATAGTAGATCCAGTAGCTGTCAGCTATTTAAATATAAATGTTGACATGTTAATTAACACTAAATAGAAATAAATTAGCATTAAGGAAAACTTTAAAAGCTAGTTTCTTGGTTGCATTAGCCAAATCACAATGTGCCAGGTGCTACCTTATCGGCATAGACATAGAATATTTGTATTACTGCAGAAAATCCTTGTTCTATTATATCCTTATGTAGCTCTCTATTTGGAGAAGACAGTCAACAAATTATTATTTAGCAACCAATATCAAATGCACTAATGTGATCACTATTATTAATGAAGCAAGAAAATATGGCAGAGAGTAAGGTCCATAAGGCCTCCTGTAAAAATCCGGAAAGCCTTCTAAGAAAAGAACGAGTTGGCACAGATGAAGACTGGCTCCCACCCTTCCCCCCTCCTGGGCCGACTGAATCTGGCCACTGGTCCAGGTTCAGATGTACCCTGGGGTGAGGGCAATACTAAAAATCACATCGTGGGGTGGAGATTCAGAGAACAGTGAGATGCTATTGCTTGCTGATGCATGAAACCAAGTGTAGGATTACTTGCGACAGACAGAGCGTGCATGGGAAAGCCTGCACTATGCAAATGACCCAGAAATCCTGTAGTGTGTGACATAAACCCCCTGCACATCGAACACTAAGATTTCTCTATGCTTTGGTGACTCACTCCCACTGGGCACTACATCTTGTCTTAATAAATGGTCTCTGCTCACTTCTTCCTTCTGCAGGTGCCCTCCAAACCATGACATCCTCTGATGTCACTTAGAGCAACACAGAGTACATCTACATACTGATGGAGAAGGCTGGTGAGGTGTTAGGGGTGAGCAAGGGCCCTTCCTTCATTTTTTCCCACTGTGTTACACACTCAGTGCAGTTGTAAAAGCTTAACTGCAGCTGCAAGATCAAACACACCCACAAACCAAAGCTGCACACATATTGGCCAGCTGAGCTTGTTGACGGATATCTTTTCTCCACCTGCTGAGCAGCTCCCTCAGGGTGTGACCTAGGCTCTAATTAGAAGACTGCCCTTTGCAGGCAGAGGGGCCTCGTGCTCTCTGCAGAGCCAGGGTTTCTGTACCCAAGGATTAAGAGTGGCTGCCCTCCCGCCCTGCCACTGGGACTGTCTGTTGCTTTCTCTTCCTTCCTACTTGTTTTAAATTTACAGCCGTCACAAGAGTGGATTCTGAGAGGAGAAGCAAAAGGAGTTTTGCTCAGCAGAGTGCCAAGGAGTCTTGAGATGCAGCACCCTGACCTGCACCTGGGCACGCAACAGTGGCGTCTTCAAACACTTCGCCATTCCCAGTGAGATTGAATCAAGACACGACAAAGGTCTAGTGTGAGCATAAACAGCACAGAGAACTCTCCGTTTCATAGAGATGTTAAATCTCTTTGATACCAAAGACAAGTGAATTCCCTGAGACATTGTTATCTTTCTTTTGGTTTTTTTGTTTTGGTTTTCTTTTTGGAGAGGGTTGTTTGTTTGTTGAGACAAAGGGTAACCCTGGCTCCCCTGGAACTCACTCTGTAGACGAGGCTGGCCTCGAACTCAGGGATCTGCCTGCTTCTCTCTCCGGAGTGCTAGGATTAAAGGCATGCGCCACCATACCTAGCTATGAGAAGTTGTCATTCTATTTCTGCCTCTGAGCTTGTGTACGGTGAGTGTTGTTGAAGAAGGAAATGAAACATTCTGTCTGGGTAACTGGAAAGGCACCTATTTGCAAAATTGCACATAAGTTTTGTGGAAACTAGTAAAAAAAAAAAAAGTACAATTCATCTGAGAGAGGCACTATCAGGGGATCAGGGGACCAGGGGACCTCTATCCTGCCCTGTGTGTCTGAGGGGTCTGTGGAAGGAAGCAATGCTTATGGCTGAGAGACCTGAAATCTGGAGTTACCTGACAGGAGCTGGGACCTTCAACAGAGGGACAAACATATTAATGGACATACGACAGGGAGTCGGGAAAACATGTTGTTCAGCCTCGTTCTCCATCAACCCAGGCATTGGCCAAACCCAGTAAGAACCAGGACAGTTTGGCCCATTGATGTGGTTCATAGCATCCTTTGACACAAACCAGAGTGAATAAGAACATTAATAGACAAGTAAAAAATATTCAGCCAATCTCTCTAACTACTTATCTCTCTGGACATCAATGAGAAAGTGTGGACGGCTCCTGGCATAGTACCTACTGTGTTAGAGAAAGTTGGTAAATGCTAGTAGCCTGGGTATAGTTTTTATAGACAGAGAGCCTGTTTTGTTGTTTAGGTTTTTTGGAGGGTTTTTTTGTTTGTTTGTTTGTTGGCTGGTTTGATTTGGGTTTTTTTTTTTTCCAAGGCAGGGTTTCTCTGTGTAGTTTTGGCTGTCCTGGACTCACTTTGTAGACCAAGCTGGCCTTGAACTCACAGAGATCCACGTGCCTCTGCCTCCTGAGTTCTGGGATTAAAGGTGTGTGCTGCCACACCCGGCCAGAACTTGTGTTAGCTGTCCATCTTCCCCCAAATGTTTAAGAGCTGTGTGTAGGCTTTGAATTTTTTCAAACCTTCTTTATTTGGGGTTCTTTAATGCCTATACCTCCCTTCCAACCTACCTACCCTAGATAGGAGAGAAAAGAGGTTAATGGGAACAGGAGAAGTAGACCTTCTTAGACTCAGTTCCTGGGAGCGATTCTACTGGTGTAGTTGGCAGGATTCCAGCAGACCTGTTAAACAGCAAATCAGCAATTCAGCCAAGAGGACTGCAACTGCCATAGCCAGGACCCGGAGCAGCAGCTGGAAGTGGGAACCTCAAAGCAGTCTCTGGGGTGGTTCTCTGTAGGAGTGTGTCTCAAAGTGGAGCGATGAACAGCCAAACAATAGGAAAAGATGCCAGGACCAAAAGACGCAGCCTCTTGTTTTGGACGTGTGTGTGTGTGTGTGTGTGTGTGTGTGTGTGTGTGTGTGTGTGTGTGTGTTTTCTCAGAGTCTGTACTAGGATGTTTTTCAGCTGGCAAAAAAACCCCCAAGCCCTCAAAAGGGGCAGTTTCTCTTCTAGTGGATAAACATCACCCGTTCTCTCACAAGTCTGTTTCCCATTTCACACTTGGGGTCAAAACAAAAACAAAAACAAAAACAAAAACATCCACTACAGCTGTGTGTGGAGATGCACACCTATGATCCCAGGATGAGGGAGGCTGAGGCAGGGGCATTGTGAACTTAAAGCCAGCCTGCACTACACAATAAGATCATGTTTTGACAGCAGCAGGAGAGGAAAAGATGAGGAGTTAAGAAATGAGTTTAAAGGCTGGGCATGGTGGCGCACGCCTTTAATCCCAGCACATGGGAGGCAGAGGCAGGTGGATCACTATGAGTTTGAGGCCACCCTAGTCTACAAAGTGAGTCTAGGACAGCCAAGGTACACAGAGAAACCCTGTCTTGAAACACCCGTCCCCCCCCCCCAAAACGAGTTTAAACCACAAACTCCAATTTTTCTTTAATACCAAAAAGTAATCATATTGTCACTGTAATTTGGTCATTCTAAACATTCTTTTCTTTAATTTCCAAATTCTGAGTTTTCCTTTTCCCATCCCTCTTCCTTCCTCCTCCACTCTCAGGGCCACATCTAAATTTCTGGAAGAGTCTTCTGGGTGACCTTGAGTTACATGACATCTGAGTCATCTTTGCTCCTCTGTGGTAGTGTTTATATTCTTTCTACCTTACAATTCTTTGTTGTTGTTGTTGTTATTGTTGTTGTTGTTTTGTTTGTTTTCCGATACAGGGTTTCTCTGTGTATCCTTGGCTGTCCTAGACTCACTTTGTAGACCAGGCTGGACTTGAACTCACAGCAATCCCCCTGCCTCTGCCTCCCAAATGCTGGGATTAAAGGTGTGCACTACCACTGCCTGGCTTAGTTTACAATTCTTTATCTTTAATATCTACAGTTAACATTGGAGATTAAAAATAACTTAAAGAGCAGCTGGGTGTGGTGGAACACGCCTTTAATCTCAGCACATGGGAGGCAGAGGGAGTCTGATCGCTGTGAAGCTGAGGCCAGCCTGGTGTATGTGATAAATTCCAGGCAAGCCAGAGCTACATAGTGAGACTCTGTCAAAAAAAAAAAACAAAACAATAGATAAACAAATAAAGCAGGTGAGGTTGGTCTTACCTCTCTCTATTTCCAGTCCCTGATTTCAAGGCTATCTTGGGCTATCTAAAGACTCTTCCAGCCTCATTTATTTTTTCCCAGATGGCAAGATACCTATGTCCTTGTGAATTATCTCTATAACTAGGCACAGGTAACCTTCAGAAATGGGCAAGGAAATGCGTACTTCAGAGTCAGGTGTGATGGAATTATTTCTGAAGTAATTGGATGCTTAATCAGTACCCAGCAGTCACCTTTGTCACTCTTAACCATAAAGCTGGCTTCCTGGATGCTTTCCATGCCTTGGCAAGGCTGACCACACAGCCACAGGGAGGTTACTTTTCACCTATCTTGGGAGAAGACGCTGCCATCTTCTACTGTGTAAGAGGGAAGTTTGCTCCCACTGAGGCCAAGTTTCCAGATAAGAATTCTTATTCTCTTCCATCTTTGATAGTGAAAATGGAACTACATTTCCTGGGATTTCTGAGGTTTGGTTTGCTATAGGCTTTAAAGGAGTGACAGCGTAAGACCAGAGTTTCACTCTGCTCAGGCATGATGTCTGCCTAGCTCTAAATGCTGCAGACGTCGGAGCTTGACATTTTGAAATAGGATCAGCGTGGTCTGCTTCATGCCAGTATTTGAACCGGTAAAGAATAGTGCATGTCTGGACTCAGCAGTCACCACCCCACTAAATGACAAAGCTATGTGGAAACGCAGCAGCCACGAGGATTTAGTTAATCTCTTCTGCCCTTTGTGTTAGTTCTGAGCAGACAAGAGTCGGCTGGGCTGCAGTGTCCAGGATAAGAGCTGTGCATCCGGGGGCTAAGAACATTATTCAGGGGTAGTGTGCTTGCATGAGACCCAGGGTTCAATCCTCAGCACCATAGAAAGAAAACAAATCAGTACATACAAAAGGAAAACAAGCATGGTGAAGGAAAGTCCATTCTACTGTCCTGGACGTCAGTATATACCCGGAGCCGGTAGTGACCAGTGATTGGTCTTAATATAAGTATAAAATGCGAGCATTTGTATGCTTTCGTTGCTAGACCAGTAGATCCTCGATGCATTATATTTTAGCTTTTTACTTTGAAATCTCACGTTTTATGTTTTATTATGGGTTTCCTAACATATTATTCCTACCTCGGGGAGGTAATATCCGGTGAGAGGTGACAAAAGAAATGTTGGCCATGGTCACTCCATTTTGTAAAGTCTCTCCATTTTGGTTTGACGATGAAAGTTCCCAGAAGTAAAGGAAACTGTGTTCTGTAGATTCCTACTCTTCCCGTCTTTCAGTCTTCAGGAACGGCTGGCCATGAGGCCATCTGACTTTCTTTAATGCACCACTCATGTCATTTCTCTAGCCGTTTCTAAAATCAGCCAACCATGGGCCAAAATGGGGGTGGGGGCTGGGGATGGAGTCAGCCCCCTCCCCCTCTCCCCTTTTCCCTAATCCTGCCACAGCCCGCAAGAGAACTCTGAGCTCTGGTCTTACACAAGAGGGGCTCCTCCAAAGGTCTCTCCCAAATGGCTTAGTTAGGGTTACTATTGCTGTATGAAACACCACGACCAAATGCAAGTTGGGGAGGAAATTTACTCAGCTTACACTTCCACAGCACTGTTCATCATCAAAGGAAACCAGGACAGGAACTCAACAGGGCAGGAACTTGGAGGCAGAAGCTGATGCAGAGGTCGTGGAGGGTGCTGCTTACTGGCTTGCTCCCCATGGCTTGCTCAGCCTGCTTTCTTATAGAATCTAGGGCCACCAGCCCAGGGATGGCACTGCCCATAATGATCTCGGTCCTTCCCCATCAATCACCAATTAAGAAAATGCCCTACAGGCTTGCCTACAGCCAATCTTATGGAGGCATTTTGTCTGTTGAGGCTCCGCCCTCTTTGATGGATCTGGCTTGTACCAAGTTGACATAAAACTATCCAGCACGCCAAATAAAGCCTGTGCTGTTGTGTTGCTCAGTCTCTTGTCTGCCTTTCCTCTCACTTACCTTACAGGAAGAACAAACAGTGTGGTCAGAGAGATGAATAGTAAACACACATTCAGTGCTTTGTCTCTGCAGGTGGTAAAGATCCTTTCTTCAAATGCATGAACTCAACACATGAATTTTCAGGGGTCACAACTTAGCTCATAACATCTGATCCCACATTTTTTTTTATCAATGACATGAGCAATGCAGGAGCTAAGTCAGGTGTGGTGGCGCATGCCTGTAATCCCAGCACTCAGGGAGGCAGAGGCAGGCGGATCGCTGTGAGTCCTGGCCAGCCTGGTCTACAAAGTAAGTCCAGGACAGCCAAGGCTCCACAGAGAAATGCTGTCTTGAAAAACCAAAAAATAAAAAATCAATAAAAAGGGAAGTGCTAGTTACAGAGGCTACACAGACTGGTTATAAGGAGGCCGCCCCTGTAGTGACGTTAGTGGCCTTATAAAAAGAAGAGAAACTAGCGCTAGCATGCTTGCTGTTTTATCCTGTGATGCTGTTGTGTGACTTTTCCCAGGGGCGTCATTGACAACACACCAAAGAAACAATTCCACAACTCTAGCTTAGAGTGTCAGTGGGAGTATTGAGGACACAGGTATGTGGGCGAGGAGTTACTGAGACAATCATGAGAAACTCAGGCAGCTAAGTCACTGTAAACCATTCCCTACCACATTAGTATGTGTGAGGACACAACACAAGCCGTGTCGCTGGAGTTCCCTGCATCTTGCAGGCAGCTCTACCCAGGAGTTTTTCTCTTTCCAGTTGTTATTTGCTGCCTATGTAATCCCGGGGAGATTGCTTCAAAGATCCTGTAACCCTCATGAATTTCCACAGTCTTCGAAGTTTCGCAAACTTTCTGAGGGCCGTGACCCTCCTCCCTTCAGGATGGCCTGCTTTCCAGCTGGAAGATGTTCCAGCCACTCATCAGATACCCTCTGCCATGTTACGATGTTGGGTACCCTGATGAGATGCTAAGTGTGCCCACAAAGACTTCCCAGCCTCCAAAACTGTGAGCAACAGCCACCTTTTCTCTTCATAAATAGCCTGGCTGTGGTTTCTGTTGACAGGATCTCCCCACTGAAAGGGATCTCTTGTGACTGACAGGCATTTTCCCCCCTTCCTGCTACAGAGACAGCTTCATAAATAGAGGTTTCCTTCCTAGATGTAAATCTCTCTTTTACAAAATGAAAAATTCTACTCTGTTCTCAGAGTCCTGTGTCTGCAGTTTCTCAAAATAATCCATATGCCGAAGTGGAATATTTTGGGGTAGCATATTCTGTTTTCCCAGAGACAAAATAAAATGAAAAAACAATCAAAATCTGTAAATTACACAATTTTGGAAAGGGAAGGGAAGTGAGAGGGGGAAGTGGGTGGTTCCAGTTGGGGGGTGGGAGGAGTTGCTTTTACATGAATCTAAGGCTGAAGGATGAATGGCAACCAAGCCCAAGCAAACGCCTGAGCGCTCCAACAAAAGAAAGTGCGCAGCCAAGAGCCGCAGCTCAGGGGGCCCCTGGTGTGCTGCAGAGAAAGCGGGAAGGCCACATGGGTGGAGTAAGGCTAGTGTGCAAGGAGAAGCCAGAGGTATGTGAGGACTGTTCTGCATGGTGGACCTTGCAAAAGCTAAACCCTCTGGAGCTGAGCAGTCTCAGGCGGGGGCTGTTGTTGTATCATTGACTCACATCTGTGACCCCTGCACCATGAGGACTGAGCCAAGAAGACCGCCATGGATTTGAACCAGCCTGGACTACACAGGGATTCTAGGGCATATTGGCCTGTAGAGTGCGAGCCTGTCTCAAAACAAGACAATAGCAACACAATGACCTTTCTTTAGAGTAGATTTGGAAGAAAGCTACAGATGTTTCCCATAAATGACCTGTCCACACACATGCGTGGCTCCTCTTGCCTGCTGATCAACGCTCTGCCTCTGTCTGACACATTTGTTATGATCAGTGAGTCTACACTGTCCTATCCTTGTCACCTGAGGCCCAAACTTTATATCAGGGCTCACTTTGGGCGTCCTACTTTCATCCTGTGGATTTAGACAAACATACAATAAAGAGACAGCAGAGATTTCCCTCTGCCCTATAGAAGGTTATTGAAATGACAACAGAGACTAAGGGGAAAGAGAGGCATGCGAATTCTTTGATGTGCGCGGGAGCATCACAGGAGGCTGATGACCGGATAACCCAGTGAGATCCAGAAACTCAGGGACCTTTCTTCACAGAGGAGACAGAAAGAAAGCATTATAGAGAGTTTTGAGACACAGTAAATTATTTACTGCAGGGAAATTTGAGTGGTAGGCAATTAGATTTAGGACTGCTATGTGAGATCAGAGGCAGACAGTGGCCCCCTGAGTGTCACTGTGCACAAAGCTTGTCTTAGGCAGATCAAGTTGCCTGGGAAATCTCTCTGAGCTGCCCTTGGATAAACAGATGAAAAGTCTGTCCAGAGATGATGGTGATGATTCTCTTTTAGTTACATGTGATGGATTCCTAGAGAGGAGCTTTAAGAGATTGCCATGTTTTGCAAGAAATGTCTTTCGTCAGAAAAGGGGACTTGAGAGAGATCACCTCCCTTCACAAGGGGAAGACAAGGCAAGATTCGAGAGACTCTGAGTCTGTAACCATTTGTCCGCTTAACGTGCTAAAGTAATGCTGGGGTGTGGGGGGAGGGTGTGTCACGTGTTCAAGGCCAGCCTAGTCTACAGAGTGAGTTCCCAGGACAGTCAGGGCTACATGGAGAAACTCTGTCTCAAAGAAACAAAACAAAAACAAACAAACAAACAAACAATCAAACACCACCCATGCAGCCATGAGCCTAAATAATGAAGACATGCAACCAATACCACGGTATCATACAACGCAGTCCACTTCCCTGCAAGTCCTCTAAGCTCTGCCTACTCATTCCTGTCAGGGGTTAGGAAACTGTTACAACCTGGGAGGCTGTTAGCAACCTGGGAGGGCAGGGCAGGGGGAAGCTAGAACCATGACAGCAGCGCTGGAAGAGATGAGATTCCCCAGAGCCTGACTTCACCCTGAAGACAGGTCCGCAGGACTTTCTGGTCAGTTAGATGTGAGATAGGAAGGCGGATGGACTAAGCAGGCAGAGGGTGAGGTCAGCATTACTGTGGTTAGGGAAGACTCAGTGGGGAGGAATCAGTGGGCTCGGTTAGTTTGGGAGTCCAGTTCTTATACCGTTCGTGTGACATGTACATGGCGTCCGATACAATAGTGGTTCCTGAAAGGGGCTTTCCCAAGGCCCAGTCCTCAGAACCTATATGTCCACATGACAAAGGGGAAACAAGGTGGCTACTTAGCTTAACTTTAAAACTCAGATATTTCCCTGTGTGGTCACAAGCTTTTAAGTGGAGGAGAAAGAGACAAAGGAGCTGGTGTCACAGCCATTGCGGGCTCTGAAGATGGAAGAGACTACATTCGAATGGATGCAATTGGATGAGAAGACAAACAACAACAACAAAAAAAAACAAGAAAACAAAACAGATTTTCTCCTAGGACTTCAGGAAGGGAGTGTGGTGCAGCATACCTTAGTTGAATCATCTCAATGATGTCATTGGGACTTTTGATCTCCAGAGCTACAAGATAATAGGCCTGTCTTGTGTTAAGCCATGATCTCTGAAACAATTTGCTGTGTCAGCGTTACACAGACACAATAGCCAAGTGAGCCATCCAGGAGGCTGCAAAGGAAGTGGGCCTGGGTTTGGGATAGAGGTCCAGGCTAGGTATAAACTCGTGAATTATTAGTATATTGATGATATTTAGAATCAATTACCTGGTGACATTGCCAAGAAAGTCAATAGCAAGGGAGGAGAGCCAAGGAGGGAGAAGAGAGAACAAGTCAATTCTGAGACTTGGACTCTAAGAGAGAAGGTGGCACTAAAGACTTAGAGGGAGATTCTGTAGGGTAGGGGAGGACCAGGAAGCAGGGTGAGAGAGTATTCTAAGGATAGTGACCTGTGTCACATGTCCAGAACTTAGGGAAGATGAGGAGTGGGAACTGGTTTGTGGATTTAGCAATACAAAAGGAACTGGTAATCTTGACCATGATGACAGTTTGGGAGTTATGGAGGCTGTAAGTTTGGATAGTAGGTCTTAGAAAGAATAGAACAAAAATAGAAAACAACCGAGATACCTTTATAAAAAGAAATGCACTGTAATCCTAGCACCAGGGAGGCAGAGGCAGGCAGATCGCTGTGAGTTCAAGGCCAACCTGGTCTACAAAGCGAGTCCAGGACAACAAAGACTACACAGAGAAACCCTGTCTTGAAAAACCAAAAAAGTAAAAGAAATCCACTGTAAAACTCATTGGAGGGAGGCAGAGGCAGGCGGATCGCTGTGAGTTCGAGGCCAGCCTGGTCTACAAAGTGAGTCCAGGATAGTCAAGGCTACACAGAGAAACCCTGTCTCAAAAAACAAAACAAAACAAAACAAACAAACAAACAAACAAACCTCATTGGAGGGGCAGAACTGTGGCTGGAGGTGAATATTTCAGAGCCCAGTAAATCTTAATTTACTTTTTTCAAATAGCACGTATTTCCTGAAGGTCTTTTCTGTACTAGGTCTGGTTAAGTGTCTGGACTACAGGGGTGAACATCCATGCCCTGCTTGGCAGCAAGCTGAGTGAGAAGCAGTGGCATGGAAAGATGAGGCTTCCTCTGGGAGAAGTAGGGATATCATGGCATCAACAGAGAGCCCAGGCCCAGTTCAGTGTGGGGGTCAGAGGTCAGGGTTGGAAAAAGGCTCTAAAGAGCAAGTAAGACCTGAGAGATGAGAGCCTCTGAGCAGATGGGTTGTGGGCAATATCAAGGATGGGAATAACTATATTTTTCCATGTTTGTATTTATTCTTTGAAAATTTCATGCATTTTGATCATGGTGTTTTTTCTTCCCCACCTCCTTAACCATCCAACTTCATGTTCTTTCCTCTCTTTAAAAACACAGAGTAGGGCTGGAGAGATGGCTCAGAGGTTAAGAGCACTGCCTGCTCTTCTAAAGGTCCTGAGTTCAATTCCTAGCAACCACATAGTGGCTCACAACCATCTGTAATAAGATCTGGTGCCCTCTTCTGGTGTACATACAGGCAAATCACTGTGTATATATGATACACACACACACACACACACACACACACACACACACACAGTACATTTTGTTTTGGTCAACTGCTTCTGAGCATGAGGGTCTGCCCTAGAGTCTGGTTGATAAACTCAATGTCACTCCATTGAAGAAAACTGATGTTCCCTGACCTGGTAGCTAACAGCTAACAGTTGGGAATTACCTCTTGGCCAAGCATGGGACTTTGGAGTTACTTTCCCTGCTGATTTCTTTCTTAGAGCTAAAAGCTGGAAATGTCTGTGGGTCTGTCAGGAGACAGACCTCTGTCCTCCCTGGAGGCCAGAGATCCCAGAAGTGTTTAAATGTCTCTGGTCCCTCCATAGCCAGAGGCTGGGGGAATTCCAGAAAAGGGGGTCTGGTTTTTCCTAAACTCTTTCCTTGAAGGAGTAACTCTTTCCTGGAAACGGTACTGAGGATGTGACTCAAAGTGTGAGACATCTTGACAACTGGGAACAGGACAGGACAGCCCATTCCTCCACTCCCTCCCTCCACCCACTAAAGCCCGGTGGGTGCTCAATGGTGTCCGTCTTCTGGGATCCCCCCCCCCTCCCGCTGCACAGGAGCCAGCCTTCTTTCTTCCCTTAAGTTCCTTATTAGAAAAGACTTATTTCTGAAACTCACCCTCTGTGGTGCGGTGCGTGGATTTCACTCTTCCAGTTTGGAAGAAAAAGAACCCAAAAGGCCACTAACTCGACAAAAGACTCCTGTAACTGCAGGCGTCTGGCAGTGACTTCTGAGCCATGCTTACCCAAGTATCTCTCTGATATGGGGTCAGACTCATCACACATGTTTTGGGTACAAGTAATGGTGTACATTCAAGACCGTAACCAACCGACATAAGACGCGGGAGTGCTCATTGGTTTCATAAAGAGGTTCTGAGACATTTCGTGCTCCCAAACAATCCGTATGCTTTATGCCAAACTTCTAGCTGCCTTTCCCCCCTGAACAACAGCACAAATGAAACCACCTTCAGTGAGTCCTTTGTCAATAACATCTTTCTAGGTGCAAAATGAGCAGAAATATCATTTCCTGCCAGATGCTTGTCTGGACAGTGTTTTCTGTTGTCCCCGGAATTCCGGGAACGTGCTGGAACTGAACTTGTCATTTTATGGTTTCTCTTGTGAAAACTTGATGGAGGCGTTCGCAGCTCAGATATGTTCTCACTCGAAGCCACCATTTTCTGAAGCCCTCATTGCTTGGTACAGACTCACTGTTTTGAGTCTTACAGCTCCGGTTCAAGAAAAAAAAATTGTTGGGGCCACAAATTTGTCAGCTTTTTGCTACGTATGTACAGAATCTAGAAGGATTTGGGCATATATTTCCTATGGATGGATACATTTTTTTTTATTTCAAGGTGTCTAGATTCAAGAGATCAAAATATTAGGGCCATCAGAAACCAAAGCTCTCTCTGGAAGCTCCCACTCAGCAGGGATCTGGGTACCAGCATCTTACTCTGTGTTCTTGTTTCTCCTTTGCCTCCAATGTGGCTTGTCTCAAGGTCATGGGCCTTGTAGAATCCTCTCTTTCTTCCCAGACGGCTCTCAAAACTCTCATGGCAAATCGTAAATCACTGAGTTCTCACAGATGTTAAACGTCTCTTTGCTTAAATCTAGTAATTTCCAGTTGTATCAGAATTTGTACTGCTGATCAACCTACAAGGCCAGTCTTCCTGGACCTTTGACATAAAGACGATCTAGCACACTATCTGAG
Organism: Acomys minous; assembly: GCF_964271855.1. Taxonomy (NCBI): domain Eukaryota; kingdom Metazoa; phylum Chordata; class Mammalia; order Rodentia; family Muridae; genus Acomys; species Acomys minous. Next base: position 111,940,218 of record NC_140490.1, read on the forward strand.
GTCAGCACCTTCGCAGGCTTCTGCTCATGGTTTCTTGCAGGCCAGGCCAGTAGGTTGTAAGTTTAAATCTAATGTGTCTGCCCAAAGGCGCAGTGAGACAGCAATAGCTGCTTCTGTCCTTTGTGTGATTTTGAGTCACTTCTTACTGTATCATTATGCAATGACTTTTCTCTGATGCATCAGGAAGCTGGTTTTTAGAGACAGGGTCTTATCAAGTTGCTTTGACCGGCCCTAAATTCCACAACTCTTCTGCCTCGAGCTCCCGAGTAGCTGGGATTGCAGGCTTGCACCACAAGGCCAAGCTTTCAGGAAAGCTTTTTAAAGAGATTAAGTTTATAATTTTGTTTTTCTGAGACAGGGTTTCTCTGTGCAGCATTGGCTTTCCTAGACTCACTTAGTAGACCAGGCTGGCCTCGAACTCACAGAGACCTACCTGCCTCTGTGTCTCTGAGACGAGGTCTAATGTAGCTCAGGCTGGACTCTGTTTCTAATTCTGCTCTATTTGGAGAGAAATGCTGTGAGAGAGGCCTTGGCAATTAACATAGCTATTGTGAACTTGACATTTGCCATGAGTCTAGCTGTATTGTGATTTTCTCCAGTTGTTCTCTGAGTGATATGAGATATTTATTTATCTGCCTAATAAGTAGTCAGTCTATGTGTTTGTATAAATAATGATTTACTGGGTGCTTGCATATTAGGAAGCTTCCCAAGAGCCTTGTCTGCATTACTTCCTAAAGCCCATGAGTTCTTTTTTTAAGTTTTCGAGTTAAAACAAAGATGTAATAACGTACCACAAAGTTAAGAGCAGTTGTGTGACCTGCTGAAAGAGGAGTCAACACTATTTTTCATGTCTGTCTATCCACTGAATGAGAAGATATCGTACTTTTCAAACTATAAGACGCACCTAACCATAAGATGCACCCGTTGTTTAAAGCAATAAAATAAGAAAAACAGGAAAAACAGCAATCGGACTATAAGGCGCACCCTAATTTCCCCCCACTCTTGGGGGGTGGGGGAGTACGTCTTATGGTCCGAAAAATATGATAACTAGGTTGGACAGCAGGACAGTCAGCAAATGGACAGCCATGAAAGGGGTTGGCGGAGGCTGTTAACAAAGGCAAGGCACAGAGCTGAAGCAGAGAGATGGGACTTAAAAAAAATCACTACAGCATGCATCTTGGTCTTGTTTTTGTTTTGGTTTTGGTTTGGTTTTGGGGAGGGGGGAGCTGTTTCTTTTTTTAAAAGACAAGTTCTCCAGCCTAGAGTGGCCTCAAAACTCTCTATGCATCTAAAGGCAGCCTTGAACTCTTGACCGCCCTTCCTCCACTGGTCTGACAGGTGCGCACTACCACACTCGCTTCCTGACAGAGCCACGTCAGCAGCTTGCATCAGTTAAGGTTTTTAAAATTTTTATTCAATTTTATTTTATGTCCATTGGTGTGACAGTGTCAGATCCCCTGCACATTGAGCTACAGACAGTTGTGGGTGCTGGGAACTGAACCCAGGTTCTTAGGAATAGCAGCCGGCACTCTTAACGGCTGAGCCGTCTGTCCAGCCCCTAAAAAGCATTTATTTTTTATTGTGTAAAACTCAATTTAAAAACCAAGTGTGAGGCCTGGAGAGATGGCTCAGAGGTTAAGAGCACCATCCATTCTTCCAAAGGTCCCAAGTTCAATTCCCAGCAACCACATCCATCTGTAATGAGATCTGGTGCCTTCTTAAGGTGGACAAGCACACAATCCGGCAGACTTCTGTATAAGTAACAAATAAATCTTTTAAAAAAAAGTTTGGGCCAGGCGGTGGTGGCGCACACCTTTAATCCCAGCATTTGGGAGGCAGACACAGGCGGATCGCTGTGAGTTCAAGGCCAGCCTGGTCTACAAAGTGAGTCCAGGACAGTCAAGGCTACACAGAGAAACACTGTCTCGAAAAAACAAAACAAACAAACAAAAACAAAACAAATAAGACCAAAAACAAACAACCTCCCCCACAAGTTTGTAAGCAGTAGTGTCTGTCCCTTTTTAAAAATCAGATATGTTATCAAACAAATTGCATAATTTCCAGGAATGTTGAAATTGACACTGGCCATGTGCTCAGGAGGAGGCAGAATGTTGAGTGAAAAAGTAAATAGCTATCTAATGCTATATAATGAATTACTTCAAATTTATGAAATTTAGAAGTGTTCTAAATAGGGTTGTTTTGCTTTGTCTTGTTTTGTTAATTTTGAAGCCCAGGCTGGCTTTCAACTTACTGTATAGCCAAAGATGAGCTTGCATTTATGAACCTCCACATCCTGAGTACCAGGATCACGGCTATGTGCCACCACAGCTGATCTGTGGTGCTGTGAGGGGACCCAGGGCTTTGTGCATGCTAAAGCAAGCCACGCATCAGTTGAGCTACTTTCTCAGTCCCCCCACAATTATTTATCTCCCATAGTTACTGAGGGGCACAAGGGGAGCTTAATGAGGTGACCCCGTCATGCGGAAGCAGTCAAGCTGATGATAGCCAGAGTCACAGGCTTCCTGTAGTTTTTGGTTAGGTTATTCTAAGTTACTCTAGTTTTATCAGTCAAATGTTTGGTTTGCAAATGTCATCCTATTGGTGAAACTGTCATGTTTCCCTGCCTCTCTGACAGTCCTGAAATACTAGGTCCTAGCTCTCCGGGACTTGGATCCGTGTTGCGCTCAGAATGTGTGCCCCATTTGTTTCTCTGCACCAGCGCTGGCTCTCTTGGTTGGGGCCGGAGGATAGAATTGGAGATAAGCGTTTCTGTACAGTGCAGAGCAGAGCATCACACACAGGAGGGCACAGTGTTAGCTACAGCAAAAACCTGGCGGTCAGCATAGATTGGGTTTGCCCTCCCTTCCGTAGTTAACCCTGAGTTAACGGGTTTCTCAGATATGAGGGAGAGATAAAGCCATTGTTATCTGAGTATTTGTGGTGACTAGGGACCAGGCCTTTTTTTTTTTTAAACAGAGACTGTATACTCCCTAGTGAACCAACGTAGGAAAGAGCCCTACCAGACCCAAATGTGCATTCTCCGTGTAGCTTGGAGTACAGCAATTGCTTAGTATGAAGGCAGCCTTGGGTTCGGCCTCCAGTTCTGCAAAGTAACAACAAGAAAAAGAGCATCCATTCCACTAAGTAAAGTAGGTGGCCCGTCAGCTAGTGGTATGTATTGTTGGGATGAATGAGGCAGGTGCGGGGCAAGGCCAGAAGGTGAGCGGGGTCTACTCTCATCGGAGAAGGTGATGTTTAAGCCAACGTGTAGGCTGTTGCTGAAGGCGTCGTGTGGATATGAGAGGGTTGTGTCCAGGTAAGGGAAGTTAGAAGACCAAAGGTCTCAGAGTTGGAAAGCAAGCAGGCCTGTGTGGCTGACGACCAGGTGGCCTGTTACAGAAGCTGCCTAACCTCCCCTCAGCGCCAGACATCTCCTCTCAGTGGTAGAGACGAGAACACACAGAGAGCTTGGGGGAATACTGTGACAGTAAAGTGAAATACGAGGTAAGTAACCTGGCATAGGTTAGAGAGTCCCCACAGCGTAAAGGAGGAGCCCCAGCACTGCCCCTGGCGCTGCGCCTGCAGTGCAGAGTTCTTTGGGAAGAATAAATGTAATCTTCTACAGAGGGCGCTTAGCTCAGAGGCTCACACGAGGCAGAGCATGGCCAACGTCATTCTCGTTATTGTCAGACTCTTGGATAATAAGTTCATTAGTGTAGAAATAAGACTGGGAGAGGAGCTCTGAGTCATCTGTAAGAAGGGCTAAAGGGAAGCCAACAGCTAGCTTCAAAGGCCCAAGGAACCAGGGTATAGGGACGCTGACCAGACAGAGAAGGGAAGGTCAGTCCCCTCAGGGTTTCCTCAAGACCAGAGAATCATGGCGAATCATCTGACTTACCTGAAGGTATCAGAATAGAAGGCACAGCAGGGGAGAGGTGAAAATGGGGAGCGCTTGAGGGTTCGGTGTAAAGGAGAAGTAGGCCTGCTAGGTATCACAAAGCTGAGCAAATACAACTGATGGTTGGCTGGGCCACAGATGGGCATGGCTCCTCAAAAGAAAGAGGCTACAGTGGGGGGTGGGGCGTGGGAGTTAATTTCATATGTGAAGAAAACCTCCATATATGTGAACACCAGTAACTGTTAGGTGGGAGCACAGTGGAGACCGTTTGCACAGGGTGAAAGTAGAAAGAAATTAAAAATGACACCAATACATTGTAATAAATAAAAAATAAAAGTAAAAAAAAGAAAATGGCATCAAGGAGGAGGGTACTAACGGCTGTTACATCAGAAGCAATTAAAAAAAAAAAAGAAGAAGGATAAATAGCAGATGTTTCTGAACCAGACAGCAAATGCTGGCCAAGTTACCCAGAGCATTTCTAGATTCTATGTTTAAGTAAGAGCCATGTGTCAAATCGCTCCTTGGAAGTTATAGCATCCTCTAGGCCCCAGTGGTTCTCAACCTACCTGACGCTGTGACCCTTCAACACAGATAGAGAGCTATTTCTGTTGCTACTTCATAACTGTGATTTTGCTGCTGTCATGAATTCTGATGTAAACATCTGTGTCTTCCGATGGTCTTAGGCCATCTCGCTGTGTAAGGGACATTCGACACCCCCCACCCCCACAAAGAGGTCATGACCCACAGATTGAGAACCACAGGGAGACCATCTGTTCAGGGTCAGCCTGGGCTAGTGAGAGTCTGTCAGGTAAAGGGAGTGGGGAGTAAAATTCAGAGTACCATGGGGTAAACTTAACTGATCAGCAAAGTAAACAGTTCTGGCTCAGAGGCGGTGAGCCAGATAACGATTTTTCTTGGAAGTAAAATAAGGATAAATAAAATTCCTAAGAAGACGAAATAGATCTCTTTCTGTCTCTGTCTCTCTGTCTCTGTGTGTCTCTGTCTCTCTCTCTGTGTGTGTGTGTGTGTGTGTGTGTGTGTGTGTGTGAGAGAGAGAGAGAGAGAGAGAGAGAGAGAGCCACATCACTGGCTCATGTGGTCCTGGATAAGGAGTCCAGGGCCTTTACACACCCTAAGTAAGTGCTGTCTCAGCTGAGCCGCATCCCCAAGCCAGGAAGAAGGCTGTTGAAAATGACGAAGCATTTTTGCTAGAATTTAACCTTCCACTGCACTAGCAGCAGCGGGAAGCGAGGCTATTGTTTTGGATTTAACTTTAACTAAAAAGGGAGCTGAGCAGAGGAGAACAGAGGGCTAGGGACTTCCCTGTGTGCAAGGTGTGAAGGCTGGGTCGGCATATTCTGCTCCGTGAGGAATTCCCCCCAAGCACAACCTGACAAGAGCCTTGCTGTCCCTGTTTGAATCAGAGCCCGCAGAATGTGGAGCTTTTCACACCTCTCAAACATTCCTTTCCTTTTAGCTCTCTGAGGTCTCTGTGCAAACATTAACTCTGCCTTTTCTCTGAGCACCTCTGGAAGGGCTTGGAGTCAGACTCTGGTCCAAGCAGGCCACAGCTGCGCCTCTCTGTCCCCCCAACCCTCCACTTCCTCTTCCTGAGTTTCTCTCTCCTTCTTTTCCTCAGGTGCACTCATCCCAAACACAAATTAAAAGTGGAAGACCATAAGACCAGGCAGTCTCTCTGCCCCTCCCCACTCTCCCGCCCCCCACCACCCACCCCACACACCCCACCCTACCCCCACCCACTTCTCTATACACATTTAGAGCAAAGCTGGCATCTGTTTTTGACTCTGTTGAAAGCACAGAGTCCTCCTTGGGTCCCAGGCTGCCATGTGCCCAGCCCTAGATAACAAAGCGTGGTCAGACACATCCAATAATATAAACCCGCTTTTTCTTCCCAGCCTCTTTGCTAGAGCGGAGGTTGTGTACATGCCATGTCACCATCACGCCCCATCTGAAGCTAGGTATGACCATCCATTTGCTTTGGCTAATGAAATATGAGCTGATTTCTACGTGTGTGTGTGTGTGTGTGTGTGTGTGTGTGTGTGTGTGTGTGTGTGTGTGTACAGTGAGAGAGGCATGCAGAAATTGATCCTGTCTTTCCCTTCTAGGCTCTCCTCCTTCCTCGACCCCAAGCAAATTAACCTTGCCGTTATGCATTCTACAGTGAGTTCTAAGTTCCAAGTGGAAGGAAGAATCACACATTTCTCATTTTAAATCAAAAGCTAGAACTGATCACACTTAGCAAAAAAGAGACTGACGGAAAAAGACGGAAAGCCAGGTGTCATTGGTCACAGCCAAGTCATTAAAGGAAAAGTTGTTGAAGGAAATCAAAAGTGCTCCTTCAGTGAACAAATAATAAAACAGAAACATGGAGATGGAAAGGTCTAGAAGGAAGTCCTGCAAACGCTGCAGCACACTCTCCAGAGGATTCACTCACCGTGAATGGTCTTTCCTACCTGGGAAATAGACTTATAGGACACAGCGGCGGTTGGAGAGGAGAGAGCGTGTGGCTTCAAAACGCCAGGGCTGACACTCGCTCAGGGCCAGCGCTGCCGGTAACCGGAAGTTGAAACCGGAGACCCTCACTAGTTGCGGTGCTGAAAGTTCTGGAACCCTTAAGAGTAACGTTACACAAACCCTGCCCGTGCTTCCTGAACAGAATAGCCAGGCATGGAGACAGCCTAGATATGGCGTGCCTCGCTGGATATTTCAAGCACATCTTTTGAGATTTTAAAAGTCGGGGTTGGGAGTCGGGGACTAGGGAGGAATCTTTTCAAAATATATACTTCTCATCGATACTTTCTCAGGTCACTTAGCAGGGTGGAGCCTGTGGTGCGATGAATGTTTCTGTATCCGGAGATACAATGTCCACTCTGCAGCCCACAGATCAAGGCTTGAGCTCAGTGTTTCCGGTCCTATCATTAAAGAAGTGTATTCTGTAGCGTGTAGATGCAATGGAAGGGTTTCCCTGGTGGATGTGGGGAAATTCAATAGGCATTCTTCAGGGAGAAAATCACCACTCTACACGTGCATAGAAACATGCATAGCCCATGGGATTATGGTAGAATGTCAGCATTAACAGGGGTTTGGAAGAAGTTGATTTCAGTCATCACTCATGACTTTCCGGGGTTTAAGACTCCTGCGGAAGTATCTGGAGAGGAAAAAGGACTGACCGTGGCGGGGAGGTACGGCCTGAAGAGGAGGTCAAACTGCCCAGTCTCAAGGTAAAGTATCAATGAACAAGAAGTTGTCTCTTACAAGGGGATACGAAAAAGTCGTTTCTTAAGATAGCTTTTCTCGGTGAAATGGCTGTGAGCACTGTTGATCCAGAACGTTTTGTAAATGTGGTGGGTGAAACAGGAGCAAGGTTTGGGAGGGCTGAGTCTAACTGTGGGAGTCCTGGCGTGAGTGAAATGCTGTCAGCAGTGCATTGTTCCACAGAGAACCCACCATCCAAGAGGCAATCAGTCAGGCTTTGCTATCTTACTGTAGGAAATTGTTACGGGAGTTCCAGCCTCTGACACCTATCACCTGGAGCAGCTGTTGGCCCTCAACATCAAGGCAAAACCCTCAATCACAAACAACCCACTAGACGCCAGAGGCCCAAGTAATCCCTAGCAATGATTCTTTTTTTTTTTTAATCTTTTCAAATTATATTAATTTATTTATTTTATGTGTAGGCAGAGGCATACGGGTGTACAGGACTTGTAGGAGTTGCTCTCTTTTTTTCACTATGTAGGCCCAGGGGATTGAATGCAAGTTTCAGGCTTGGTGGTAAGGGCCGTTACCAGTGGAGCCATCCCACAGCCTGATGCTTAGCGGGTTTTTTGTTTTGTTTTTTTGGTTTTTGGTTTTTCCGAGACAGGGTTTCTCTATGTTATCTTAGCTGTACTAGACTTGCTTTGTAAACCAGGCTGGTCTCAAACTCACAATGATCCGCCTGCCTCTGCCTCCTGAGGCATGCACCACCATGCCTGGTTTCCTTAGAGTTTTTCTAAGTGATAAGATATTTTTGATTAAGGGCTACATATTCTTTTACAGATAGTACTCTTTACATCTTATACACATAGCTTTGCTATGCGGTGGGAAGCCAGCATCCTCAGAGGATTCACTGTATTGACGTGGTCTAAAGCAGAATAGCAGTGTGCCTGCACTCTGGGCCTGGGTTTGGTCCTCAGCTCTGAAAAAAAGAGAAAGAAAGAAAGAAAGAAAGAAAGAAAGAAAGAAAGAAAGAAAAGAAAAGAAATTTCTCCCGTGTTAAAGATTACCCAGAATAATCAACTCAAAATAACCCAGAGAATAAAAAGCATAAAGTACTTCTTACCCTCCGGGGACTGTTTACCCTATGTTGAGTCTAATGGCCCCAAAATGTCCCTAGGGAATGCAAAAGTGGAAGAGTTCAGACGGACACTTTGCTATGTGATGTCACCGTAAGGTGGGAGGCAAAGAAATCCCATCAAGATGGAGAGCAAATAGAATTAGTGACTAAATTTCTCATTGACTGTGTCACAGCCAGCAAAGGCTGTAAGCCTAAGCCAGGTCATGAGATCAGGGAGGTCATGCTTGCCAAGCCAAGAGGACACAGTTACCAGCTTTACAGCTACTGCCATTGGGATGCTCAGATGAGCAGACCCAGCATCCTCTCACATCCCAGTGGGTACCAACCTGCCACGCCCAGTGGGCAGGGTGGACAGCTGTCGTGAGGAATGCAGGACGCACACCACACCTCAATGCCACCTTTCCAGTGCCACTAAGACACAAGCTGCCCCTCACATAGATCCCCTGCCGTGGGAAGACACAGGAGGAAGAGAACCCCAGTCCTAGTCGGGAGTCAACTTTTTTATTTCTTTTTCTTTATTTATTATAATTTATTCAGATTACATCCCAATAGTTATCCCCTCATTTGTATCTTCCCAGTCTCATCCTCCCTCCCTCTGTCACCCTTTTGTCTTCCCCTAGACCTGGGACAGAAAGGGACCTCCTCCCCCATCACATGACCACAGCCTCTCAGGTCTCACCTGCTTCCCCTTCCTCTGTGTGCTGCTGGGCCTCCCCACCAAGGAGAAGTGATCAAATCAGGGGCACCAGGGTTCATGTCAGCGGTAGTCCCCTCTCTCCCTACAACCATAGAGAATGAGTTGTCCACTGGCCAGATCTGAATAGGGGGTCTAGGTTTACTGCATGCATTGTCCTTGGTTGGTACAGCAGTTTGTGGAGCCCCCCCCCCAGGTCCAGACTTACTAGCCTTGATGGTCTCCTTTTGGGGCTCCTGAACCCTCTGGGTCCTTCCATCTCCCCATTCTTCCACACTCTGAAGTCCAGCAGCAAGTCCCAGCATCTGTCCCGATCCCCCGCCGAGTGGAGATTCTCAGAGGACCTCTATGTTGGGCTAATAGCCACTTGTAAGTGAGTATACCATGCGTGTCTTTTTGGGTCTGGGTTACCTCACTCAGGATGATCATTTCTAGTTCCATCTATTTGCCTACAAATTTCAAGATTTCCTTGTTTTTAATATCTGAGTAGTGTTCCATTGTGTAAATGTACCACAGTTTCTTTATGAATTCTTCAGTTCAATATACAGAAATCCATCAATGTAATCCACCATATAAACAAACTGAAAGGGAGTCAAGTTTTAAATCAGAACGGCTAGCCGACACAAATTACTTTAACCCAAACATTTCAGGCATTGATTAGAAAAGAATATTTTCCTTCTTTCCCCTCAAATTGGCTGCTGTGGGACTTCCGGGAGGACAAGTGTACTATTGAGAGAGAGAGAGACTAATATCCATGTTCTGCAAAGTTTTCAAGCTTATATTCAATTGTTAAGCTACTGTCTAATCTCTTCACATATTTCTCAAAAAGAAAAAGGAATGGGTTTCCTAGGAATAAGGAGTTCAGAGCCCCTCCAGGGTACAGAAGCGACTGTAATTAACTTTTTAAAGCATCTGATTATTCCTTCTAAACTCTTCTTTTCTCTTCATTTAGAAAAACTCAGAAATGGGCTGGCAGGATGTGACTCCGCCAATAAAGGTGCTCGCTGTCAGGCCTGACAACCTGAATTCAGTACCCAGGACCCATGGTAGAAGGAGAAAACTGATTCTAAGTTGTCCTCTGATGCCACATGCACACTGTGACAAGTGGGCACACGCACACTCACATGCACACTAAATACTTGTTTTGTTTTAAAGAACCTAGATCTGAGAAAACAGAAAATTCAGACAAACCACTATGAAATTTCTGCAGACTCCCAGCAGCTGCTGGTCTGAAGGCGGCCATTGGAGCCCACGCTGAGCACTGGTGTGGACTGGTCAGGGCGCTAGTCCTTGGCCATCTCCCTATCTGTCTCTACCTCAGGTGATGGTCTCGCTGAGTTCCAAAAATATAACACTCCTCTTCTTTCTACTTCAGCAAAGTAGGAGCTTTTCAAGTATTTCAGGTAAAGAACTAAGAAGTGCCTGAAATAAAACAGCAGATCAGCAAAAGCAAGGCCTTCCCTGGGCAAAGATTCATGACAGTAAAGTGGCTTTCCATCCTCCATAGGCAAGGATTGCCTCTGACAAGAGGATTTTAGGGCATTTGGCTGAGGCTTGGCTTGCTTCTTTCTCATTCTGCCAGGGGACTCTTGTCCCCAATTTAAAATAGCTCTTCTTCCAGGCATGGTGGCACACGAGTGTAGTCCCAGGCACTCTGGGAGACTGAGACAAGAGGGAGGCCAGGCTGGGCCGCATACCAAGGTCCTGCCTCAAGAGAGAGAAGGGGGAGAGAGGAAGGGCGTGGCTGGGGTGTCTCCCATTAAGTGGGGGGTGTCTTTCAGCCAGAAAGTTCTTTTGCCAACCCCCATCCTCCCACCGGCTCACGGGGATAATAGCTGGAGAAATTAAATTGTCACAGTGGAGGGAGACTAGTATTATGAGCAGCACATAGGGAAAGGCCATGGATTCAGCTTACAATGTGTGATACAGACGCTCCCTGCCCCCACCTCCCCTATATCCAAGAATAGCCTGCTTCAAGTCATCAGGGTGAGAAGCCCCTTCAAGGAGAAGTGTCACTGCCAGTAGGAGACTTGCCACCAGCTGCCTGAGGAGTCCGGAGAGCTCTATTCAGGTACAGCCAGGATCTTGGCTTAAGCTGCAGAAAGAGTTCCAGAGGCATCAGTGTCAAACAAAGCTGTGGCTTATTAAGGAAAAGACTGTGGGTGGCTGCTGGCTCTGAGATTATCAAGAGAGAGCCACGCTCAAGTGCCTTGACAGTCTCTTGCCTCTTGGTCCTGCTGTCACTCTGGGTGGGGTGTGTGTGTGTGTGTGTGTGTGTGTGTGTGTGTGTGTGTGTGTGTGTGTACACTTATCTTTAAAGAATTTTTCTGAGCCAGAAGGTTGAAGATAAATGCCCCAACATTATAGAGATATCTTGGGTGACTACCCAGGAGACCAGCAGATTCTGTCATTTCTATATAGTTCTGGAAGCTACTTGCTCTGTACTTCCTGTTTATTCAGATAATATTTATCCTTCTCAGGTCTCTAATGAGGTTGAAGACTAGCTAGTTTTATAGTCTCACAGTTAAGCTTAGCTGTTTCGGATTTAAGACGATGGTTTAGGTCTACAATAACTTTTTTTTTATTGGTAATGCAAGTTTTGATACAAAGTGATTTAGGTACAGAACTTTGGACTTACCAAGATAAGATAGATAGTAGAAGACTTTCTTCAAGGTTGGTAGATACATATGGACTAGACTTTTGGGTTTTTTGGCCTTTTCCTCCTGGGCTGTCAGCTGAGCTAGTGACCTTTTGGGGCCTTTTCCTTCTGGGATGTGAGCTGAGTAGGAAGGTTAGCTGGTGCTTTCCCTGCTTCTCTGAGCCAGCAGGTTTTCACCCCAGCATCTGGCTCCCAAGTCTTTATTGGTAATATTGAATGGCTGGGACTTTATTATTATTAATATTATTATTATTATTATTATTATTATTATTATTATTATTATTATTATTATAAACAAGGGTGAGCAAAGAAGACAAAGGGAGTATAGGAGATGGTCTGAGGAAGGAAGGAAGGAAGGAAGGAAGAAGGGAAGGGAACAGAAAAGAGAAAAGAAGAAAAAAAGGGCAAAGGGCCTTGCTACAGTGGCTTGCTGAAGAACCCCCTGGGAAGGCTGGGTCTGTGAGTGCTCTCCTTCACTGCATATAAAGTTCAGGGCCTGGATGAAAATGGTCCCCTCCACATCCCAAACTCTAACACCCATGTGTGTTACCTTTAAGGTTGTCCTCGCTATCACAGAAAAGACTAAGCAATTTATACAGGAAAGTAACTTATGGAGCTGTGGGATGGTTGTGCACACCTTTAATCCCAGCACTCAGGAAGCCAGGGCAGGCAGATCTCTTTGAGTTTGAGGCCAGCTTGTTCTACATAGTATACATCCCAGGCTACTGTGGGCTACCTAGTGAGGCCCTGACTCAAAAATAATTAAAAGGAAAGATGATGTTTATGCATTCAGTTCTAGAAGCCGTAAAGTCCAAGAGCATGGGGGCAGCTCTGGGGAGAAGGACTCACACGTCACATGGCATGCTATGGGGAAGACTCAGAAGGGAAGGCAAGGGAGAGCCAGCCTGGGCCAGCCCGGAGGCTTTATGGGAGCCCTCGCCTGCATCAGCCCACAACTTGGGGAAGGGGCACATCCAAACCTCAGCAACATCATAGTGAAACCCTTCACTGCTGCGGTGACGTTAAGGATTTTGAGATTGGTACGTTACACTGGATTATGCAGATGAACCCTAAAGGCAGTTGTATATGTCTTATAGGGGATCCAGAGGGAGACTTAACACACACACACACACACGCGCGCGCGCGAAAGAGGACATAGATGAGAAAGGATGTGGCTAAGAAGGCAGAATTTGGAGCAATGTGGTCACAAGGCAAGGATGCCAGGTGTCATCAGAGCAGGGACAGGAAAGGACAGAGCCATCAGAGACACTTCTGCCTAGTGATGCTTTGGCTGGGCTCCTGGCTTTCATACCTGTGGAGGAATAAATTTATGGGTGTTTTATTTTGTTTTATTGCTTTGTTTAAGAGAGGGTCCCCCCTCCTCTGCCTCCTATGTGCTCAGATTATAAGTTTTCATTATTATAGCCACCAATTTCTGCTGTTTTAAGTCACCAGCTGTACACAGGCTACGTCAGTGCCTATTCCCTGTCATCCCAGCATCCAGGACTCTGATGCAGGAAGATCCTTTGAATTCAAGGGCAGCCTGAGCTGCGTAGTGGATTCTGAGCCAGCCTAGGCTATAGTGTGAAACCCTGTTACCAAAACTATCAAATAAAATAAATACCATAAAATGAAATGCCCAGTCAATGGATATTTGTTAGGATATTAGCATAGGGGCTGAAGCAAAGGGAAGAGGCAAGTGCTTGGACTGTGCAGACTGGAGGCTGCTTGTTTGTTAGGGAGGCTTAGCTTGTTTTCTGTTTAGCCCCCAACTAGTCTTTCCCGAATCTGCTCTTCCCTTGACTCTTGAGCCGCAAAGATCCTCCATCCCTCAGTGAGTGGCTGCCTGGGACTGACTAACACCGAGTTCTGCGTCCTTTGCTATTGTGTCTCCCGTGTGTCCCATCTTCTTCTGTTTCTGTCCCATGCTGTTTTGTTGTTTGTTGATCATTTGCTGTTTTGGAAGACGCCGTCTTCCTATGTATCTCTCCCTTGCCCCACTGCTCGCGCACTTCACCTTAGGAGTTACCGAGAGTGTGGAGCCGCTCCCCTCTCCTCTGGTTGCTTCCTGTCCTGAGCACAGTGGATGGATGGGGAAGGCTGCTGGACCAGGTGTTTGAAGCCACCCCCATACCCTTAAGCTTTCTCTGAGCCACCAGCTGACAGCTCAGCCCAATCTGGTGTCTCTCACAAACGCTCCCATGGTGACTTCCATAAATCCACTATGAAAATGACAGGATAGGGTGGAGAGGAAAAAAAGGAAAAGCCTGTTTCGTGACTGGAATTTTTTTTTTTAAACCAAGAAATAGGAAATAAAGTAGGTCAGGTGATGCATTTAAGATAATCAGTGCCGAGAACAGGAACTCCAAGCAACTCTCTCAGGAAATCCTCGTGAAGTCCTTTTGCATAAATTCCTTCTGCAGATTCAGGGAGAAATGGCTTAGAGAAAACCAGAACTGCCAAGAATGGGCAACACAGCCCCATTCAGAACCATAATACAGGGGTGTGATGTCTGTATATATAGATGCATAATACTACATAGCTATATATAGTATAAATATACACGTACATTATATATGTTTGGTCTCAGCCCCTAGTTCCTGACAGAGCACCCCTAAAACCCTCTCCTTCCTGAGTGATACAGATGCTAGGAGCATCTTGTTTCTATTTGGTTTCTACCTCTGCCTCTTGGTTTCAAAGCTTCCTAATTCCCTTGGGACTTCCTGGGTGGCAGCAACGTCCTTTGTCTTAATGAAGTAACTCTTGGCAGTTTTTTATTTTTTTTTAAATAGCTTCAGATGAGTGAGGTTGACCAGAAGGACCAAGCATGATTAGGAGCAAGTGGAATCTTCAGTCAGCTGTCTGCCGCACCCTTTAGGGAGATGAAAGGGACTGGAAAATAATAGTGCCTGCGCACTGGTGACACCATAAAAACTCTCAGAAGATGGGTCCAGAGTTTCTGGGTTGCTAGTCACACCCACCTGCCAAAGGGACAGAGGCCCCTACCTACTCTTGGAATCTTTTTAAACCTCCTTCAATGAACTTCTTGGTCTAGTTATTCAACTGCATCTGTTATGATGTCCTTTTGTTTCCTTTGTTTTGCTTGTGTGTTTGAGATGGGGGGGGGTCTCACTCTACAGCCCTGGATGGCCTTAAACTTGCTATGTAGACAAGGCAATCCTCCTGCTTCTGCCTCCTGAGTGACAGGATTAAAGTCATATGCTACTATGCTTGGCTATTATGTCCCTTATAATATACCAGTAGATATAATAACTGATTCCATGAACTATAATGGAAAGTTACTTAATAGGAAGAAAGGCTCCCTCCAGTTTTAGCAAACTGATCAGAGGTACACGTGACGATCTGGAGCCTTTGACACCGGAAGTGAAAAGCAGTTGCTTGGGACTAAACAGCCTGTGGGGTCTGAACTAATTCTGGGTCTCTGGTGTCATGAATACATTACAGGACACGCAGCTGGTGTCCAAAGAGTTGACAAATGGGTTGGTGTAGGAAAACATCTTTTCCATAGAGAAAAATCAGGCTATTCTGAGAGTTTGAATCGGTATTGTTACAAATGTTACCTACCCGCTCTTTAGTGTGGCCCTAAGGAGCCAGTGATCATAGAACCGTGATACACAATGTTTACACGTTCTTCTTGGTTTGAGATAGTATCTCACCTTGGAGCTTAGGGCGGGCCTCAGACTCCCAATCTCCTACCTTTAGCCCTTTGAGCTTTAGTTTTTCATATGCGGGCTACCAGGTCCCACCTTACTTTTGTTTCTATCTTGTTTTACATCTAAGGGATGTACAGTGTGCGCACATACACTTGTGGGGGTGGTGCCCAGGGCCTTGCTCATGCTAGGCAAGTGTTCTACCATTGGAGCTATACTCCATTACCTAAAAGAATTTGTTAAAGCCACAGATAACCCTGAAAAAACCTTATACTCATAATTTTTACCTTTCCCCTGCCTTTCAATTTTTTATCACTCACAGTGTCATAATTTTCACGTAAAAGACTATAGGAGATTCAAGATACTGGAAACTTGGAAGTACCAAAATTAACAACCACAACAAAAAAATGACATTAAAAAGAAGAGACACAGGCCTGGTGGTGGTGGCACATGCCTGTAATCCCAGCACTTGGGATCCCAGCAGGCGGATCGCTGTGAGTTCCAGGCCAGCCTGGTCTACAAAGTGAGTCCAGGATAGCCAAGGCTACACAGAGAAGCCCTGTCTCAAAAACAAAAGCAAAAACAAAACAAAAGAAATCAAAACCAAAACCCCCTGGAAGTCTGGTTTTTGCATCTTCCCAGGGATAAAGGATGAAAGGAGTGTCGTGGGATGGAAGTCCTTTCTGTCTATGCAGAATCTGATGGTTTTGTCTGAAACTCTGAGGCAGGCAGTGCTGCAGTGCCTCATGTTTTGTTTCAGGTTCCTTGCCAGATTTCAGACTTAACACTATGCAGGTGAAACCCCCACCCCCACCCGACCCTCTCCCCTGCCCCTCCCCCCACCCCCACCCCCACCCCAGGAGAAGGAAAACAGCCTCATCATCCTGCTAGAATTCCTGCTCCCCTCTCCTCCCGCTCCCACTCTCAAAATCCTCAGCTTTGTCAACGGGCTTCACAAGCAGTGAGGGGAAGGCCCTGCGGTCACAGTCACATTGGCACTCTTGTGGAGACAAGTCTGAGTGGAAGTGACAGTTCCCCCTTTGGGGTTCATCTTTGATTGACACAAAAACTAAGCCGGACAGAGGGAGTCAGGAACATGAGAGCCCCCCCCCCCCCACGAATGGGCATTGGTGTGACTGTGAGGATGTGTGAGTGAGGCCCTAGGCTACTAGAGGAGGCAGCGGGATCTGTGCCCTGTGCCCACGTCTTTCCGCTTGAAATGCCTCAGGTGGAGCCTACCTTCCCTTATGGACTTTGTTATCTCCTGAGTCTGGGACAAACCTCAGGGTTCTGGAGTCTCCAGGAAGCACCCCCTATTTCCTAAGGGTCCATATCCACAGTGCACCGCTTTGCTATTTTTTTGTTTCGTTTCGTTTTCTCACTTGTGACAAGGTATTTTGAACTCAGCAACGTGACCTCCATTTTCTAGGCTCCCCTAACCCTACAGTCAAAAGGGAGCCAATAGGGCTGGAAAGGTCCCTGAGTCAGGTGTCCTAACACAGCCACGAAAAACCAGCACAGCTGCCACATGGCTTGTTGCCTTTTGGGACTCTGATCAGCTTTGCCCTTCTCGGAGGCACAATGGGGACCTGTGATGGGGACCTGTGATGACCACAGGAGCTAGGGCCTCTCGGCTTTGCACATAGGTGGGTGCAGGACAGAGGTAAACATGCAAGTAAAAGATGAAAAATCAGGGCCGGGGGAGGGAGAGGGTAGGATTTAAAATTAGGGTCAGATCCTCTGGCCTCCCCAGCAGTAGAGTGGCACCTGGAAGAAGAGGATGGTGGGGTGCAGCATGAGGGGTTCTGGGAGGATGTAAGGTGGGACTGCCTGGGTTTCCGCTTTGGTTAATATGCCGAGTTGTTGATGACTGACTAAACTTTGCTCAAAGAAAGTCAAATCACGAAGCAAGCTACCCGGGCCACCGATAAAGAAATTGACAAGTTCTTTCTTTTCAAAGGTCTGAGATCACACGTCATTATCTGCAAGTGTGACAGTCAACTATGATAGAATTAATTGTCGGATCACAAAAATGGATTCAGGGATGAGTGAGTGGACCCAGTAGGAGGTTAGGCCTATTATAACTGAGAACACCGTCTGGTTAAGAGGAAGGAAAGGTTAGGGAGCAAAAAATGTCAAAGAGAAAAGACTGCTTTAAAAGGGAGGGGGCATAAAAAGTGGTATATGGCACTTTAAAAAAATATATTGAAAATAATGTGCATAATGATACAAGAAGGAATAAAGTCTGTTTTTCATCCTAATTCTATCAGTGTATCAGGTGGCGTAGACAAACAATGATAAACAGCCTTATTGTGGTGGCTGCTGGTTGTAGGGTAGCATGGTGTGTGTGTGCGCGTACATGCGTGCATGTGTGCGTGCATGTATGTGTATGTGTGCGTGCGCGTACATATGTGTGCATGTGTGTGTGTTCCCAGGCAGGAACCCAGGACAATAAACCCAAATCTCTCAGAAGGAGAACACAATGCTTTTGAGGCACTCAGGTGATTCCACATGCATCGCGGAGGCAGAGAGTCCCCTGTCAGAAACTCCCGTTAGCCATCACCTCTCCTAGACGCATTCCCTCCCCTGCACCAGACACAGCAAACTGTACTGTTAGTGTCTGAATTCCGTGCCCTCTTAGCCCCCAGGGCTCCATAGGTGCTTGGAGGGGAGTGTGTTTGGAGAAGGGCGCCCACCACTTTCAAGACCACGTATCCCCGCAGCACAGACAGCGATGGCATGACTCATTTAATTTGCATCCCGCTGCTCTGAGTCACCTGGCACCTTGCCAGTTGAGAAGTTCCAGAACCGGCTGTTTCAGATCCTCACCCAGTAGAACATTTTTATCCTGGGAGCTGGGACCAAGGATGCGGCTGGCAGAATTAGCCCAGGGCTTCTCTTAGGGAAGGTGCCGGCTGCTCTGCACTTACATAACCATCCAGCTGTGCAAGCATGGCCACAAAACGTGATCCCTACATTATTTTTGTTTCTTCCCATCACTTCAGAATCTATCCAGCGGTGACAGACTTCTCTTGTCAATTAAAAAAAAGGGGGGGGGGAGTCTTAGGCTGCTCTTGGGGTCAATGACTTTTAGCTGGGAGGCAGCCTTATTTTTAGAAATGTACCATATCTAGTCTCACATAATAACGAAAAATCCAAATTTGAAGACAGGACTCTTGTTCCTGCACGTCTCTTGGTCTGGGATGAACGACTATGTGAGGGAAGACAATAGTTTCTTCTGCCCTCCTTGGTTTTATGGTTGGTCTAAGAATTAAATTTGCACAAGGTAGACCAACAAGAGAAACACAGTTTTAATTAAGGACACGGTACTGGCATTGTCAGGGTCAGACTCTGGCACTAACATCCTTAGGAGCCAAGCTTGGACCATCCCCCCTTCACTGGGCCAATTAAACAAATAAATAATGGTAAGAAAAGAGAGAAAGGAGACTCGTTTAATGAGGCCATATTGAAATGAGGAACAAAGAGGTCAAATGACATCACCCCCAGTCCATCTTCACATGAGATTTAGGTTTAAATAGAGGGCAAAAGGGGAGAAGTTGTCTGACGTCTGAACTTTCTTCCTGGAAGTCAAATCACCTCCTCTGGCTGTTCCCAGACACCCAGACTTTTCTTTGTCCCAGCAGAAGACTTCTGAGAAAATTCCAGTTTTTTCTGGGTCGTTGTCTTAATAATCTGATAGCTGAGGGAAAGGACATAAGTACGTCCTCCCCACCCAGCATACACATCTACACGGGAGCCCCACAAGTGTATGGGATACAAGAGAAGTGAGATGTGTGCATCATCCTCGCCTAAAGAAAGGACTAGTGGGGGATGGAGAGATGGCTCAGTGGTTAAGAGCACTGACTGCTCTTCCAGAGGTCCTGAGTTCAATTCCCAGCAACCACATGGTGACTCACAACCCTCTATAATGAGATCTGATGCCCTTTATGGTGTGCAGGTGTAAATACAGGCAGAGCAATGTATACATAATAAATAAATAGATGCTTAAAAAAAAAGAAAGGACTAGTGGTTTGGGGTTCTGAGGCAATTGGCAGAGATGAATTGTGCAAAGGGGAGAAACAAAATGTATTATAAATAAAGTTGCCCTTTATTTACAAAGTTGATCACATAAAAGTCTTCCAGGTGTCAAAGGCTTCTAGGAGTGGCTGTATTCCTGGGCTGGAGACCTTTAGTAATGAAAGCTTCTTTATAGGTGTAAAAGTCCTTGGAACGTGAAACTTTCCCCACGTTGGCATTCTGGGTTCTTTTTAAAAACTGAAAACAAGGAGCTAAAAGACCCATAGTCTCCTATGACAGGAACTGACAATCTAGTTTTCTGTGTCCTCTACCCAGCTGGTTTAAAAAAATATGTTTTTAACTGAAACTGACTCAGAACTATATCACTTCCCCCACCTTGCCCCGTCCAGCCCTCCCCAGCTACCTGCCCATAGGCTCCTCCCCCACCCACCCACCCACCCTTGAATTGATACCATTTTCTTGATGTTGTTATAGACATATAGTTGTGTATATGCACAAATATGTATAAATACAGCCTGCTGAGTCCATTTTTGCGGTCTGTATGCATATGGCTTCAGGGATGATCACCGTTCGTTGGACAACCAATAAGGAGAGGCTAGTTCTCCTTTTCCCAGCAGTCAGTGGTTGCCTGCAGTCAGTTCTTTGTCTAAGGTTGGAAGCCCATGAAATATCCCCCTTCCAAATTACTGGTCCATTGATACCACCATGGCTCAGGTCTTGTCTATGCAGCCATGTCTAGGAGAGACTGTTTCACAGCAAACTGCCTGGTACTCTGGCTCTTACAATCTTTTGGCCTCTTCAGCTGAGATGTCCCTTGAGCCACAGATGTCGGGGCTGTGGTGTAGATGTAGAGCTTGGGCCCGAATGCCCCGTGATCTGCTGATCTCTCTGCATTGTGGGCAGAAGCAGATTTCTGAGATGGTCTCTGCTGCATAGTTTCATGTCAACCTGATACAAGCTAAAGTCATCTGAGAGGTGGGAACCTCAGCTAAAATGTCTCCATAAGGTTGGGCTGTAGGCAAGCCATAGGGCATTTGCTTA
Source organism: Acomys minous (assembly GCF_964271855.1). Classification (NCBI taxonomy): domain Eukaryota; kingdom Metazoa; phylum Chordata; class Mammalia; order Rodentia; family Muridae; genus Acomys; species Acomys minous. The sequence continues at coordinate 111,960,576 of NC_140490.1, forward strand.
ACTAATGATTGATTGATTGATAAGGCAAGGCCCAGCCCATTAGGGGTGGTGCCACCCCTGGGATGGTGGTCCTTAGGCCTGTAAGAAAGTGGGCTGACTGCTCTAAGGACCTTTTTTTCTCCTACTGGGTTGCCTCCTCCAGCAGTGCTATGAGGATTTGTGCCTAGTCTTATTGTAACTTGTTATGCTGTATTTAGTTGATATCTCTGCTCTTTTCTGAAGGGAAACAGGGGAGGGGAGGGGAGGGAAGGGGAGGGTTGCTGGGAGGAGTGGAGGGAGAGGAAACTGCAGATGTATTGTATGATAGAGGAATACATTTTAAAAGGAAGGAAGGAAGCAAGCAGGCTGAGCAAGCAAGTAAGCAGCACCCTCCATGCCTTCTGCATCAGCTCCTGCCTCCAGGTTCCTGCTCTGCTTTAGTTTCCTGTCCTGACTTCTTTTAGTGATAACTACAATGGGGAAGCATGATCCAGATAAAGTCTTTTCTCCCCAAGCTGCTTTGGCCGTGGTGTTTCATCACAGCACTAGGAACCCTAGCCAAGGCGTGTCCCCATTGGCTGTAAAGAGAGCCTTCTCTGATGAGCAGTGGTAGCCGTAACTCATCTGTGGGTTTAAGGATAAGATTTAGAATGTAGCACATAATTATGCTGTTGTAGCAAAGTGGTGCCCCTGATTATTTTCTAAGGTCCGTGACCTCAGTAGCCCCAGGAAGCTGGGTAAGTTTCCAGTGCCAGGAATGATTCCTCCCCTGTTGAGTGAGCCTTAAAGCCAATTAGACAGTATGTGTTGCAGCTGGGCAGGACTGTTTGATTGCTTCCTTCACTTGGCAGCTTGCATACTATTTTCTGAAACCATCCGCTAGGCTATAGGAAAAAGGCACTCAGACCAGATCCAGCTCGCATCGCCCAAGTCCTGTGTCTCAGTCTGCAGCGCCTTCAACAACAGGGGCTCACCCTCAAGCCCTTAGAGGCAATCAAGAGCTACGTTAACAATCTATATTGTTTTGGGAGTCACTTGGACTACCTTGGCCAACCATTCAAAAGGGGGGTTCTTGTGCTTGGTACTGGGGTTGTTATTAGTCTGTGGTTCTTGTGGGGAGCCTTGTCAACCCGAGTGGCTTAACTTCCATAAAATACTATACATACGATGTATATGTATATGTATGTTATGTCTATGTGTATAGTATGTGTATGTAATATGTATATTATATATAATTTCAGGGAAATATAAAATATAATTCCTTGAGGCTTTCTTTAACAACCTTGGTGAGATTTGTCCCTGGTCTCTTCTCTTTTTCTGCTCACTTCCTTTCCTCCTCTCCCAGTTGGAATTCCCTCCCACATCATATCATCTGTATCCTGCAATCCCTTGTCACCCCTGTGGTCTGTTTATCCATCCCTGATTTCTGCGGTTACTCCGTGTTCCTAGCCAGCCGCTTTAATGGCTCTGTCTTACCCGCCTTGTTCCTATGGATAACTTGGTCTGTGGCCTGTCAAGTGCTGGCATTTGTCCAGACTCATATAGTTAGTGATAGATTCGGGTCTATCTAAACAGACACTTGGTAGACACTGGCAAGAAAATGTTAAAGGAGCAGCAAGCTCTGTGGATTCCCCGACACAGAGCTGAGCCAGACTTAGGCATGGGCTTTCTGCCAGGCTGGCAAAACACAGCTTTGGTGAGTACGACGCATGAACTGGTGGTGAAGCCATCACAGCAGTCCCAAAGAGGCAGGGTTCAGGTGAGAGAGACACAAGGACCCAGAGGCTCGGGCCAAACCACGGTTGACATCAGAGGGTTTTGTCATAACGTAAGGTCTCGGCCACATGGCTAGCACTCAAGAGGAGGCTCCTGATCCTAACATGTAAGGCCGGGCACTACTCAGAGTGAGGCAAGACTCGGATTTGGGGAAGAGAGTTTGGCCGGTAGATCTAAAGTCCAGGAATTAGACTAGGACATGGCTATTCTTGGGACCTGAAGTCAGAGCTGGTGTAGGAGGTGATGGCTCATTTCGGAGTCACTTGGGTTCTGTAAAGTTCTCCTTGCTGGGGTTCTAGCACATGTGTGGGGTGCAGAGGGTGGCTGGGAGTGTTGGATACCTTTGATAGCATCTTTACGGACAGGGTGTGTCTCAGGCTTGGTCACTGTGCCCTTGACTGTCTTCCTCCACCCAACTTCAATAGTGGCCATCCCACCCACTTGAAGAGATTTTTTTTTGTCACCTTCAAGCTCGACTTTCACATATTTTAAAATCATGACTTTACCCCAAATCTCCCCTACATCTTTTCTCATATTTCTATGAGAAAATAGCTGGGACAGAACAAAGGGGGTGATTGTGATCATTTCTCAATTTGGCAGTAGGTGAAAAAAAATAAAAATAAAAATGAGTGCACAACGCTGTCAAGTATTTCGAGAGGCAACAATGGCGCTTGTCAGTTGCCGCTTTCAGCGGGCACTGAGTTTGACAAGAAAGCCCAGCTTCCACAAAAGGTGGGGGGGAGAAGTGACAGCTATGGAGACAGATGGTGAAGGACTTGCATCTGCACCTACAGACCCAGCGTACACAGGGATATTTTTAAAGGTTACCTTCCTGGATAATCGTGCGTCACTATGACTTGCAACTTGCCGGTTTCTAAAGCACAGTCCTTTGTGTTGAATCATAAGAGAGAGAAAAGTCAGTTGCTCTGTGGGAAATGTAAGTACATAACAGCTACCTAGTATTTTCCGGCCCTCTGCTAACGGCTGCGTGCCACACCACTGCTTATATTAGATCTAATTCTACAAGGGCCCTCAAAGCTAAACACTACTATCACCTCTCTTTGTGTGCAAGAAAGCCAAAGCTTGGAGAGGAGAATGAGTTCTTCAGATAGAGACCACTGGAGAGAGCGTCTGGAGCAGAGCAGTTGTGCCTGACCCAGATGCTGACGTCAAGCACACATGAGCTGTTCAGGTGATGTTTTTTCTACGTGCTGAGTACCACTCTAAGCCCTGTGTGAATATGGACAATTATTTGGTTATTTATTTGTTTCAGTCACTTTGTTTATTTAAAAATCAGTCCCACTAGCCTCCTTGGGGAGCTCCTGACCCCTCCATGTCCTTCTATCCCTCCCCCCAACTCTTCCATATGACTCCCTGTGCTGCACCCTGGGGTTTGGCTGAGTGTCTCAGCATCTGCTGGGATCCCCTGCTCGGTGGAGCCTTCTAGAGGACCTTTGTGGTGGGCTCCCTTCCTGTTCTTTTCTCTTCAGCTGCTCCTGGTGTCTACTCTATTTGTCCTTCTGAATGAGAATTAAGCATCCTCCCTAGGGTCTGACAAATTCGGGAGGGGGGTGCTGCAGAGACTGATGCCCCAACCATGGACCATGCAGGGTGTGGACCTAGACCCTCTGCTCAGATGTAGTAGATAGGCAGCACAGTCTCCTTGTGGGTCCCATGATATGGGGAGTAGGGGCTGCCTCTGACGTGGACTCTGGCCGCCACACGTTCATCACATCCCCCTGGTAGGGCTGCCTTGGCAGGCCACAGAGAAAGAGGATACAGGCAGTCCAGATGAGACCTGATAAGCTGTAGGCTTCAAACTTTTTCAAACCTACTTTATTTAGGGTTCTTTAATGTTTCTACCTCCCTTCTAACCCACCTACCCTAGACAGGAGAGAAAGGAGGTTAATGGGACCAGGAGAAATAGACCTTCTTAGACTCAGTTCCTGGGTACAATTGCACTGGTCTAGTCATCAGGATTTCAGCAGACCTGTTAAACAGCAAACCAGCAATTCGGTGAAGGTGACTGCAACCACAGTAGCTGGCACCCTGAGCAGCAGCCAGGACCTGGAACTCGAAACATTCTCTGCAACGGTTCTCTCTAGGAGTGTGTCTCAAAGTGGAGCGATAAACAGCCAAATAATAGGAAAAGATGCCAAGACCAAAAGGCCCACCCTCTTGTTTGAGAATGGAATGTCAGGGATGTCCCAGCTGCACGTGAACAGCACACCACCCAAGTATGATTAAACACAGGCTCAAAAGAGTCCTCCCAGCAGGGACATCTTTGAAAGCCACAGCAGCTGCGTCTCGTGTGTATGCCGCCACTGCTTTTGCGGTAGAAGATGGAGAAGCAGGTAGGAGCTCCTGTGGGTGAAATGGAACAGTGACTGTAGCCTGCAGAACAGCTGTGTCTGCCGCCACGCCTCACCCTGCCACACCTCCACCTGCCACACCTCCACCTGCCACGCCTTGCCCTGCCACACCTCCACCTGCCACACCTCCACCTGCCACGCCTCCACCTGCCACACCTCCACCTGCCACGCCTCGCCCTGCCACACCTCCACCTGCCACGCCTCACCCTGCCACGCCTCCACCTGCCACGCCTCACCCTGCCACACCTCCACCTGCCACACCTCCACCTGCCACGCCTTGCCCTGCCACACCTCCACCTGCCACACCTCCACCTGCCACGCCTCCACCTGCCACACCTCCACCTGCCACGCCTCGCCCTGCCACACCTCCACCTGCCACGCCTCACCCTGCCACGCCTCCACCTGCCACGCCTCACCCTGCCACACCTCCACCTGCCACACCTCCACCTGCCACGCCTTGCCCTGCCACACCTCCACCTGCCACACCTCCACCTGCCACGCCTCCACCTGCCACACCTCCACCTGCCACGCCTCGCCCTGCCACACCTCCACCTGCCACGCCTCCACCTGCCACGCCTCACCCTGCCACACCTCCACCTGCCACGCCTCGCCCTGCCACACCTCCACCTGCCACGCCTCGCCCTGCCACACCTCCACCTGCCACGCCTCACCCTGCCACACCTCCACCTGCCACACCTCACCCTGCCACACCTCCACCTGCCACGCCTCACCCTGCCACACCTCCACCTGCCACGCCTCCACCTGCCACGCCTTGCCCTGCCACACCTCCACCTGCCACGCCTCACCCTGCCACACCTCCACCTGCCACGCCTTGCCCTGCCACACCTCCACCTGCCACGCCTTGCCCTGCCACACCTCCACCCGCCACCCAGCCTTTCTCTCCACCACTTTCCACTACAATTGTAATAGCAGCAGTGACAAACTCCTCTTTACCTCTCTGCAAACCTAAAGAGCAAAATCACCACCAGGCTGCAGTGGCGCGCACCTTTAATCCCAGCATTTGGGAGGCAAAGTCAGGTGGGTCTCTGTGAGTTCAAATCCAGCCTGATCTACAGGCCAGAGAAATCTATACACTGAACTCAAAGCAACAACAAAACGCAAACGGACCCCGAGAGCAAAATGTTGAGCTTGTTGCCTTACCTTCTCTACTTTAGAAATAAAACTCCACACAGGGAGTTATATTCCAAATTTAAGGAAAGGAAGAGAATATACACTGTGAAACGGTTAATCATCCATGTCCATAAAGCCTCTGCTATCACTGAGGAAAGAGGGGACACTGTCCTAAACAATGTACTCAAGGGCCCCCCCCCCAACATAAAATATCTGACTAGCTCAGAAGATACAGGACAGCCTGTGGGTGTAACTATCAGTGTGAGCAGCCAGAACATGCTTTTAGGTAGTGTATTTAATTGATAATACATTTCTCTCTGAGTGAAGAGATGTCGTCAGCTAAGAAGATTACAGTAAACTAAAGCCTTCATCAAGCCTCCCCACCTTTTTCTCAGCGCTGTTGAAACGAATAGAGATACAATTGATTTTCTTTCTGTTGTACATAAGGAAATGTTCCAGTGCTAGTGTATGTTGCAAGTGTTTCCACGCAAGCTGCAGAGTTCTCTAGGGCAGTGGTTCTCAACCATGTGGGTCGATTGCAGTTATGAACTAGCCATGGAAATAATTTTATGGTTGGGGTCACCGCAACGTGAGGAACTGTATAAAAGGGTCACAGTGTGGGGAAGCTGAGAACCACTGCAGGAGACACACACACACAAGGAAAGTTTTAGCCTCGTTCACTAGCTCTTTGTGTTTATTGCATGTATGTATGGTGTATGAGAGTGTGAGTGTGTGTATGTGAGTGTGAGAGTGTGTGTGAATGTGTCTGTGAGTGTGTGTGAGAGTATGTGTGAGTGTGTATGTGAGTTTGTGAGTGTATGTGAGTATGTGAGTGTGAGAGTATGTGTGAGTGTGTGTGAGAGAGAGAGAATGTGTATGTGTGTGTGAGTGTGTGTGAGAGAGTGTGTGTGCGTGTGAGTGTGTGTGCGTGCAGGTGCATACTCGCACTTGGCACACCTGGGTATGAGGCCAGAAGGTATGAGGCGTCTTGCTCTGTTGCTTTCCGTCTGCTGTTTTGAGACAGGAGCTCTTCCTGAACCTGGGACTGCCTGAGTCAGCAAACTAGCTGCCTAACAAGGGTACCAGGGGTCTGAAGCCATGTCCTCCTGCTCCTCAGCAAGCCCTCTGTCTCCCGTGCCATCTTTCCAGCCTGTCCCTCATCTGCCAGCTGTCACAGTTACATAGCTGACGCAAATCTAGAGACCCCTTGACTAAAGAATCACCCAGAGAAGATTGGCCTGTGGTTGTGTCTATGGAGACATTTCATTAACTGCCAAGTGATGTAGGAGCGCCTAGCTCAGCATGGGTGGTGGCATCCTAGGCAAGCGGGCCTGGCTTGTATATCAAAAGGTAGCTGAGCGAGCCAATAGGCAGAGCTCCTCCATGGTTTCTGCTCCACGTCTCTGCCTTGGCTTCCCAACAGGAGAAACAGTGCCCGTCTGCCCCACCCCTGCCCTCAAGTAGCATTAGGTTCTGATGTTTAGCACAGCAACAAAAAGCACACTAGGATACTGGCTCCTTAAGACTTCAGATAGCAAAGGCTACTTGTGTAATTTCAGAAAACGCAAAGGATATCTGAACAGTTTACCATATGCTTTTAATGCTGGGATGAAGAAGCTGTTTGCTTTCTATTCCTTCCCATCTTGGCTTAAATCCTCATGGTATAACTATGTGTTCTTTTGTTCCTATAGCTTTTCATGAAGAAGAATCGCTTTTTCCCAGTTTTCAGGTTGCTGCCCAGCCTGGCAGCACACTGGCTTGGTCAAGGATTTTGCCTTGCAGTAAATGGGCCTTTGGATCCCTCAGTCATTAATGTTTCTGAGTATTTAGTGCGTGGTCACCAAATTGCTTTGGTTCCTTTGATGACCCAAAAGTGTCTTGTACCTGGGTGGTTAGACTAAAGGCTCTTAAAGCAAAGAGTGATCTGCCTTCCTCGTTTGCAGGTACAGCTGCAGTCAGTTTTGTTTGCATACTATTAATACACCTAATGTTTTCTGGTGCTGTAACTGTTTAAAATATCTGGTGTCAAAGGTTTGGGGGAATGTAGATGTTCTTCGTGTGCGTGTGCGTGTGCGTGTGCGTGTGCGTGTGCGTGTGTGTGTGTGTGTGTGTGTGTTTCCAATAGTAATTATTCTAGTCATCTCACAAGATTGATTGTTGTGCAGTAGCTGTTAGTTGTCAGTGAGTGAGTGCTGTAAGATTCTTTGGAAAATAAAATATACAGAAGTTCCGTTTCTCATGAGGTAGTAAAATTATTGACAAAGGTGCAACTGCTTTTCACCTGGATATGAAATCCATACATTTATGTCAACACACATAGCAAATTCCCTGACAAAGTAGCTTGATTGGAAGCTTCTGTAACTTTGATGGCAGGGATTTTGAGATTCTGTAATTTCTGTAATCTTGATCAGGAAGGGAGTTGCATCCAGTCTGAAGCAGAGCTCAGCCTCATTGGCTCCTCCTCTTCGATCACACTTTAGTTTCTTATTTTAGAACCTTAACATTCATTTTTATTATTTTTTAAAATTGTATGCAGATATGTGTCTATGTGTTGGTGTATGCACATGTGAGTGCAGGTACCCACAGTGTCCAGGAGGGGGAGCTGTAGCCCTGCTGCTGGAGTTACAGGTGATTTTTGAGCACCTCATTATGGGTGCTAGGAATTGAACTCAGGTCCTCTGGGAGACCATCAAGTGGTCTTAACCACTGAGCCATCTCTTTAGCTCAGGACTATAGTATCTTGTGCTATTAATAATCTAGAGATGGAAAAATAATCTAGGGATGTTTAATCCACAAGTTGTATAGAAATATTTTTAGTTCGCCACCTGATTTCTCCAAACACCTTGCTTTAATTCACAGATATTTGTTGCTTAGCAGACACTTAAGAAATTATGAATTTCTATTTCTATAAACTGCAAAACTAATCGGCATCAGGTTCCAAACTGAATTAAACTCAATCTACATGTTTATTGAAAAAAAAAAAAAAAGACGAGTCCAGACTGGTCTACAAAGTTAGTCCAGGACAGCCAAGGCTACACAGAGAAACCCTGTCTCGAAAAACAAAACAAAACAAATGTCCACTGTGCTGGAAATTACACTCAGGGCCTTATAAATGCTGGACAGGCTCTAACTTAGAACTGCACCCCAGCACAAACAGTCCCAGCTTTGCCTAGCTCTTCCCTGTTTTATGTAAGACTCAAATCCCCAATTGTAGACAAAACTTACGCTGATTGTTATAGAAATTTCAGGCGGCGGTTTGGAGGAGTTGAATCTCCAACTAGGGCTTCGTTAGGAGAAGCAGGAAGGTGGGTGCTCTTGGCAGTAGGAGGGAAGGTGTGACTGTCCTACAACATCCTATGGAGCAGGCCTATTCTGGATGTTGCTGAGCGAGGTGGCCCCAGGAGCTCTGTCCTCCCTGAACCCATCCTGCGGATGCTGAGCACAAAATGATTCCTATTTATGAGTCCAGAAAACTCCAAATTCAGCTAATTAAAGAAAAACAGTGCTGGATGTGGTAGGTCAGGCCATAATCTCAGCACTGGGAGGATGAGGGAAGAGGACTGTTAGGAGTTAGAGGCCAGCCTGGCCTACATGGAGAGTTCCAGGCCTGGCTAGTCTGAGACAAAGAGTGAGTGAGACCTTGTCTCATAAACGAAAGAGAAGGGGTCAGGTGTTTCTATGACTACAGTGGAAGCAGTAAAAATTTTTCGTATTTCCAGGTCAGCTAGTTTGATGCAAAGACTTAAGCTAATCCCTGATAAATAAGTGAAAAGTAAGAATAGTTATCAAGTGCTTAAAATAATAACAATAAAAAGAACATCTTTAGCACATACGTTTACTTAGTATATGCGTGTGTGCACTCACGTGACACATGCACATGCGTACACCGGTACACATGCGGAGGCCAGAGGACAGCTTGGGAGTCTGGTCACTCCTTCAGTCACGTGGGTTTGGGGGATTGAACTCGGGTCATCAGGCCTGGCGGCCAGTGCCTTCCCCGCTGAGCTGTTTCGCCAGTCCTAAGACCTTTTCAAAGATGAGGGTTAATCAGAGGTTTCTGGTTATTTCCCAAAGTAGCACGGGAAGGACGAAGTGAGGTGCAGCGCCGCCCCCTCCCCCGCCCCTCCACCCAGGTGCAGACAGTGAAGGAGTGCTGCACTGTTGTAGAAGATTCCATACGGAGATAATTTGAAAAGGGGACTCAAAACATCATCAGTCTGCCTGTTGTTGTCACATGCCAGCAATTCTAAGCATCAGGTTTAAATGCTACACGCATCCATGTTTAGTTAGCTGAAGCTTCAGAGCAGAGGGTCTGAACCTTCCGGATGCTGAAACCCTTTCCCACAGTTCCTTGTGTTGTGGCGACTCCTGCGACCCCCCAAAACCATAAAATTATCTTCGCTGCTACTTCATAGCTATAGTTTTGCTACGGTTATGAATTGTAATATAAATAACTGTGTTTTCTGATGGTCCTAGGTGACCCCTATGAAACGGTCATTTTACCCCCACCCCTACCCCTAGCCCTCCCGGGGGTCGCGGCCCACAGGTTGAGAACCGCTGTTTTAAACTGTTGCTAGAGCATTTAAGTAAATGTGCAAATTTTTCGGTTTAGCACATTTCGCCCTCATCCTTTAGCAAACACTGTAGCTCCTGCGGAGGTCAGAGGAACCCAGTCGCACAAGACACTGCCCACTCTCTACCCTCTCTGCCCTCCTCAGCTGCACTTCCCTCCCACAGCGTCACGGAGAATCGCACTAAGGAACCTGGTAGGGCTGGACTCTGAGACTGGAATCAGCTGAGCCTGCTTTAGCTGTGGTTTCTCTCCAAGCCCTGAGGCCCTTACATATACACGACTGGGTTCTGAGCCTAGAATGTAGTTCAGTGGGAAAGTGTTTGCCTAGCACGGATGGGGTTGTGGGTTCAAGTCCCACCACCTCCAAACGTTAAATAAGTACTCAGAGTAGCAGAACTCTTTGGGGGGAAAAAAGTAGACTAAAATTAAATGGTCACAGCATAGTGACTTGAAAAAGAATGAAGCCAAGTTTGACTGACTTCGTTTCTGACATCCTTTGAGTCTTTTTTTAAATTTGCATTTAAATTTGAAAGCAGTAATACAGAATGCAAGATGCACAGTGTGATATTTTTGTTGGGTACGTGCAAGTTGTGGGTGACACAGTTTAGAAAAATTTAGAAAAATATTTTTAAAACTGGAAGTCTTCACTTTACATTGTGAATTTTAAAGCTAAAGAAAAACACCCCCCAAGGAAGGGTGTTTATTCCTAATGATTATGTGGCTATTGCTAGAGATAGCCTTGTCTTACACAGCTGGTGGGGGGGTAAGCGGGGGGGGGGGGGGGATAGAGGAGTGGGGAATTGGGGGCTCGTGCGGACACGCACACAAGTACAAAGTCATCTGTCCCAGGTGTCAAAGACTACAGGGACCGCTGCTTGGCCAAGAAAACTCTTTGAGTGCCAGTAAGTTTTTTTTTTAAAGATTTATTTATTTTATATATATATAGTATTCTGTGTCCATGAGTGCTACATGCCAGAAGAGGGCACCAGATCTCATTACAGATGGTTGTGAGCCACCATGTGGTTGCTGGGAATCGAACTCGGGACCTTTAGAGGAGCAGCCAGTGCTCTTCACCTCTGAGCCATCTCTCCAATCCACCAGTAAGATGTTTCTGAGACTCTTGAAGATGGTTGGTGGGAAAGCAGTTGTCCTTGCACACATTTGTTCTTGGGGGGGGGGGGGGGGAGAAAGCCAGGGCCTGTGTATATACAGTCAACCAAAGAAACAAGCAAACCCCCAAAACAAAAACTTTCCATCTGCTGGCACTTTGTCATGGATAACTAGCCGTGACATCCAGCTGTTACTGTGGGAGATAGTTGGAACCCACTAACGATTCCCAAAATTGCACGGAGTGACCAATGCTTCGGGACAGAACACATTCTGTGGAGGCGGGGGATACACGAGAACATGTGGACTTCCGTCAGCATCGTGTCAAAACTACTTGATACTAATTCACCTGAGCAGTTATTGCTGGGGCTAGAGAGATGGCTCAGTAGTTTGCAGAGGACCCCTGACTTTGGTTTCCAGTATCCACATCAGATGGTTTACAAGCACCTATAACGCCTGTTCCAAGGGACGCACAACTCTCTTCTGGTCTCTGCAGCCAGCTGCACTTACGTGCACTGACACACACACGCATACACACAATTTAAAGATAAATCTTTAAAACATTTGTTATTCTCCACTGTGTGATTATTAGGAATAGATGGTGCTCAGGATTGTGGTCCAAGGAAGCGGTCACCTTGCCCACCCGGAAGTAAGCAGATGATGGGTCAAGCACTTTATAGTCGTCTTTAAAGCCATGAGATAAGCACACGGGGGGTTTTCCATTTCATTTGGTGTATTAGTCAGTTTTGTGTTGCTATTTAAAAAAAAATGCTGTTGGCTGGCCACCTTTTAAGTAAAGAGGTTTATTTGGCTTGTGATTGGAAGTCTAAACAGCATGGTGCTGGAACCTGGTGAGGGCCCCTTGGACCGGATACAACACAGTAGAGAAGCAGACAGGTAAATGACCCCATGCGGAGGACACCGAGCACGAGGTGCCGTGATCTATAACAGCCTCGTTCTTATAATTATTCTTCCAATCCACTCCCGTGAGGCCAAGTCTATTTTTCAATCACTCCTGAGAACAGAGACCCTATAACTTGATTACCTTCTGCTAGTCCCCAGCTCCTAAAATTCCCACCACCTCCGTGGTCCTTGGAGCCCAAGCGCCTTTGGGAGATGAGCCATCCCCAACCCTTCCCTTCAGCCACATCTTTCACTTCTCGCTGGAGTTCCTGCCACCGTCTCCTTTTAGTTCCTCATATCTGGCAAAGCCTTCCTGTTTTAGGACTTGACCAAACTGGCCATCTCTGCTTTGTCTCCTTTGATTCCTGTATCCTTCCGACCTCAGTACCTATGTGTTCACAAAGGCGTCCCTGATGCTCACCTTGCGGAGCAGCCACTGAGCAGTGTCCCTGGCAGACACACAACCCCAGAGCATGTCCGAGATGCAGTTAACACTCTGGGCTTTTTCTTCCTAAGTTACTACCACTTGAGGTCAGTGATTTGCTGTTGTCACCGCTTGTTTAAAATCTGTTTCCTTCCACCGCCGCCAGCCATAAATGCCTCTTCTTGACTTACCTCATTGAACGGTCAGGTCATAGTAAAGTACCTATTTGTGGACTGAGTGAATGGATGGATGTATACAGAATATAAACCAGCTAAGACTCCTACTCCAGTAATGAGCTTCAAAAGAACTTTTCCTTTTTTAAATGAGAAAACCCTAGCTACACAAAGGTCATGCTCATTCTTAGCTGTATTTGCCTGACCTGGCTAGCTAGATTCTTGTTTTGAAGTTTCAGTTTTACAAATCTCCACCTTCTAAAAACACATGCATGCACTCCCCCTCCCTTACACACACACATACACACACACACACACACACACACACACACACCACTGTTTTTTTTTTCTTTCGTCCACTTTTTTTTTTTTTTTTTGATTTTTCAAGACAGGGTTTCTCTGTGTAGCCTTGACTGTCCTGAACTCACTTTGTAGACCAGGCTGTCCTCAAACTCACAACGATCCACCTGCCTCTGCCTCCCGAGTGCTGGGATTAAAGGTGTGCACCACCACTTCTTAAACTACATTTATCTTACTTTTTTTTCCTCTGTATAATTTTAGCTTCCGCTCCATCTTAATATCTTAGTTGAACAGCTTTCCCTTCCAAAACTTTCATCTCTCATTTCACTAGCACATGGGTTTAAAAAAAATTTTTTTAATGCCTATTTTATTCTGCTTCTACCATCTTCTAGTGTTAGTTTGAAATATTTTACCCTATCCATAAATTGCTTTGGTTTTGCTGGTTTCAATTTTTCTATAGCCCCTTTCAAATCTAATTTTTTTTAAAAAAATTAACATTCCTATTTTAAGTTACTTATTTTTAATTTAATCAATACATTTGAACATTATTTAACTGCCAGGCCTATTTTGCTTCTTTTTTTTTTTTCTTTTTTCTTTTTTCTTTTTTGAGACAGGCTTTCACTACATAGTCCTGGCTGGCCCGGAACTTGCTATGTAGACCACTGTGGTCTCCAGCTCCTGGCCACCAGCCTTGCCTCTGCTTCCCAAGGCCTGGGATTACCGATCTGCTGGATCCAAATCTACCTGTCACTTGCAGTTTGATCCCACTTGTCTTCTCCGCACCTGCTTCTTCCCTCTCTCTTTTCCCCAGTGTTTCTCTCACACCCATTCCCCGCTCCTCCTTCCTCACCTGTATTTACAAGAGTCAAACTGATGAGCCAGGAAAGTGAACAGGGGAGAAAATGGGCTTTATGCCCAAGGGAAGCAGCAAACTCTTTTGTCCCTAGTTTTACCTGTACCAGCTTCTTGGGACCACTCCATCGTCTCACTCCTGGATGAGAAATTCTGGCTCTTTAGATACCTCCTTGCACAGGGCTAATTTGTGAACTCATTTTATTGTCTCTGGAGGAACTGTAAACCCACTTGACACTGAAGCAGGCTAGCTCTGGAGGAGCTGGCTAGTTTTATGTCATCTTGACACAGGCTAAAGTCATTTGAGAGAAAGGAACCTCAATTGAGAAAATGCTCCCATAAGCTTGGGCTGCAGGCAAACCTGTAAGGCACTTTCTTAATTAGTGATTGATGAGGGAGGGCCCAGCCCATTGTGGGTGGGGCCATCCCTGAGCCTGTGGTCTTGGGCTCTATAAAAAAGCAGGCTGCAGAAAGCAAGGAGAAGCAAGCCAATCAGCAGCACTCCTCCATGGCCTCTGCATCAGCTCCTGCCTCCAGGTCCCTGCCCTGCCTGAGTTCCTGTCCTGACTCCCTTCAATGACAGACTATGATGTGGAAGTGTAAGCCAAATAAAGTCCCCAACTTGCTTTTGGTTATGGTGCTTTATCATAGTAATAGTAACTCTAACTAGGGCACCAGGCATGACCCTTGGGAGATGCTGACAGAACTTTCAGTAAATACCATAGGATATTCCAGAGTAGAAGAGGACCATCAGCCAGGACCATGTGCCACTTGAGACCAGCTAGCGTCCGTCATTTTTCCAGTGATGCTTTCTTTCTTGGAAGACTAAGAGCAAAGATCTATTAGAACACGTCTTCCTTCAGACCAGTAATTTCTCAAGAGGGCAATCTCAGAGTTTTACGTACTCCTTCACCTAGTGCAGGTTAGACCCACAGAGAAATGTGCATTTCTAGAAGGTAAGAGAATTCCTTTGCAGTCTGCTTGGGATGTGTGTGTCTTCGTGCTAAAGGAAGCCCTTACACCAGAGGCTTTGACTCACTGAGAATTTTGCTTCTCACTCCAGAAGAGAATGACAAGAATACCTACGTGCCATCCTGGCCAGTGACACATACCCCCACCTTCTGTGCTTAGGGACATCTTTGGCTTTCTCTGTAGTTTTCTACCAACCTAGACAGTTTTCCTCAAGGAGACCTATCTACTCCACATTAGTTGGTTGCACTACCTCACTTCCCACCCAGTTTCCAGGAAAAAGATACCCATGTGCATCTTGCCAGCTGATAACCCAGGAAAAAGATACCCATGAGCATCTTGCCAGTTGATAACTTTCCTCTGAGGTTCTGATTTGACCAACTCAACAGCCAGCTCCTCTTTTAGCAAGAATAATCTCCTTATAAAGACTCATCTCAGCTTCCTCTCTATGAGAGGAATAAAGTCTATGTTTTGGGATCATCCTGAAGACCGCATGACACATTTATACAAAGTAGAATAGTAATTATCAATAATAAAATTATTATTAAATAATTAGTAATGAATGTAATAGTAAAAGCTAACTGTTTTGAGGCTAGACATATAGTTGAGTGATAGTGAGTTTGCCTGCCACCTGTGAGGTCCTAGGCTCAATCCCTAGTGTCACTCATGCACACAAAAAGTTAACTCGGTTTTGTTGTTGTTGTTTTGACTTTTCAAGACAGGGCCTCATGTAGCTCTGACTGGTCTTGAACTCTGGATGATCCTACTTTTCTGTCCCTTTTTGTATTGAGATTACAGGTGTGTGTCATTGCTCGGTAAATTTTATAGCCATTTTTAGTTGATTTGTCTTTACCTTTCCTTTTGGAAGTGGATCTGATTTATGACAGTTATGAGCTTTTGACATAAGAAAACATATTGAACACACCCAAGCTGGACTTTCTCCAAGAAGCTGAGTTAGATCCAGTTAGTCCTTGGGGGATGTGTGTAGTGTGTGTGTGTGTGTGTGTGTGTGTGTGTGTGTGTGTGTGTGTTTCCTATCCACCCACACACTAAAGCAAATGGGAATTATCTTTTCCTTCTTAGTTCTTGAAAAAGATTGGTACCTTGGTGGTCACCGGCCTGGAGACAGTCATGGATGCCCTGATCGGCCATCCAGCATAAGCACAGAGGCCCAGCAGATGTTCTGTGAAGAAGCAAACAGCTGGTAAACACTCTTGGCTCCTTCTTCCTCCCCCAGGGGTAGATTGGTGAGTAATACCTCCTCTGCAGGCTTCATTTGACACATTGTAATATTATTGGGACTATGGAATATTAACATTTAAAAAATATAAATGGCGCATGTTCTTAGATGACAAATCACAGGGAAACCAAATCTGCTCGTCTTGTCCTAAGTTTAAAGCTTGTCTAAGTGAACTGAGCATGGTAGGGTTGGGAAGAAAGGACATTTCTAGAAGAGTAGGGTGGCTTTGGAATCATAGAGAAATGGCGACACTTACTGAGATTTTATCAAGTGCCGTTTCAGTTACTTCTTAACTAGCTGAGTGTTCAGAGAACTGGAATTAAAGGGATATTTGGAAAATTATTCTGCATTATCTAATAGTATCTGGACAACACAGTGAAGGAAACAGATTTATGAACCTAATCCAAGTGTAAATTAGTACAATTACTATAGAATTTGGGGAGGGAGAGAGAGAAGAAATGAAGGAAGGGAGGAGAGAGAGAGAGAGAGAGAGAGAGAGAGAGAGAGAGAGAGAGAGAGAGAATATAAATTCGGGGGAAAAAATCTACCAAAAATATAACCCTATACACATTCTAGGACCCTGTATGTTAGATTCCTAGGTAAAAACACAACAAAATTCATACATGTGCACAACTAAACAAATAAAGATATTTTAAGATATTTTTTAGTCATGCCCTTTAAATAGTTAAATTAGAAAAACCCCAAATGTCAATCAACAGTAGAATTTAGTATGATGTTTATAACTGAAACAAAATATCTGGGGCTTGGTAGCTTCATAAACTGAAGAGGTTTATTTACCACACTTTTGGAGGTTCAAGGGGATCATCTCGGCTCCTGTGAGGACCTCATGGTACATGGCATTGGTGAGAGTGATTGTTCAGGAGAAAGCCCAAGGGCCTGTTTAAGGGTCAGGCTCTGATATATATTATATGGGGGCCCCATAAGGACTACCTCAATCCCTTCTGTTAGTGGTGTTTGGGAGGTTGGTTGGTTGGTTGTTGGTTGATTGGTTGGTTGGTGGTTGGTTGGTTGGTTGTTGGTTGGTTGGTTGCTTGTTGGTTGGTTGGTTTTAAACAAATGGTCTTGCCATGTAGCCCAGGCTGGCCTTAAACTTCCCATCCTCCTACCTTAGTTCTGGGATTAAAGATGTGCACTGCCGTGCCTGGCTTTAGTCTCCACTCTTCAGTGTTTCCCATGATGATCAGGTTTCCAGTAACAAAACTGTGTAGATAAAACTCAAACAATACCCAAATTGTAAGGGAAATATACTAGCAAATTGTGGCATCGTCATAAAACGTAATAGTGCCCAAGAATGTTCTATCTGCAGCTGTCTGTAGCCATAGAATAAACCACATAAATTTAAACAGGGCCCAGAAGAAGCCATGCACACAATAAAAAGGCACCTTGGATGACTACATTTGTGCAAAGTTCTAAACGGGTGTTAGAAGAATACACAGTGATTCCCGAGGGGGCAAGGGTCACCTTGGGAGTGACTTCTGGGGCTTTGGTAAAGCACTGTTTTACCATCCAGGGTCTGGATTCATACAACCATTCATTTTAAAGAAACTCATTAAGCTGTATACTCAACTTATGTATGAAGTGTTCTATTTTTGTGCTGTACTCTAATCAAAAACTTTACTAAAAATAGGCAAAATCCAGTGAGCTTGGGAAAGGCACTGTCTGTCCTATAGCCTCGGGGGTGGAAGAACCCACATGTGTACAGATGCACTCTCTGCCCACAGGACAGAAAGCAGGTCACCAAGTGTCAGCAAAGCTCCATGGCTAATAAGAGTGGAGTATTTAACCCTCTCTGGTCCAACACTACCCAAATCATCTTCAAGATATATGAGTCTTGCCATCTGGCTAGTGGGGAAAAACAACCCTGGAAAGCTGTTTTGTCTGGAGAACATCCCGTCAGATTGTCCGTAGCCATCTCTTCCTTATTGCAGCTCTGGACTTCATTGGGGACCTCTGTGTGTTTTCTGGGATTGTGGTAGAACGTTTGGAACTAAGTGTGTTTGGAACTGTATGCTTTGGGGGATTTATAAGATACAGAGTTGAGTGAGGTGGTTCACACCTCTGATCTTAGCACTTATAAGGCTGCGGCAGGAGAATGACTACAAATTCAAGGCCAGCTTGTACTACACAGTAAGCCTCTGGAAGAAGGGTGCAGATGGGGGAGTCCAAGCAAGTAATGTTGGGAAATCAAGAGATGCTTCCTGGGTTCAGAGAAATAGTGAAGTTCATAGGATGTTTTATTTAGCATGCACAGATCCCAAAGCACTGCGTAAACTCAGCATGGTGGTACACATCTGTAATCCTGGCTCTTAAGAGGTTCCACTGCTGTGAAGAGACCATTTGGTTTTTCAAGACCAGGTTTCTCTGTGTAGCCTTAGCTGTCCTGGACTCGCTTTGTAGACCATGCTGGCCTCGAACTCACAGCGATCCGCCTGCCTCTGCCTCCCGGGTGCTGGGATTAAAGGCGCACGCCACTCAACTCTTACAAAGGAGAACATTTAGTTGGGGCTGGCGTACACTTCAGAGGTTTAGTCCGTTATCATCATGGCGGGAAGCACGGCGGCATGCAGGCAGACACGGTGCTGGAGAGGGAGCTGAGAGCTCTACCTTCAGCTCGGCAGGCAGCAGGATGAGAACACTTAACTTGAGCCTCTGAGACCTCCAAGCTGGCCCCCAACAGTGATCCATTTCCTCCAACGAGGCCATGCCTCCTAATAGTGCCACTCCCTATGGGCCACCACAGAAGGTAAAGGCAGGAATATCAGAAGTTCAAGGTCATCCTTAGCCAGACAGTTAATTTGAGGCCAACCTGGAAAACAAATGTGAGAATCTGCCTCAGAGAGGGAGACTTCCTATAGAAGGCAACGTTTGATCCAAGTGTCAAACTTGTGAAATGTGGGGAGAGCCAGGAAAAAGAAAGTCATTGTAAACCAAGGAGATGGCGTGCGCAAGGCATGGAAAGGAATACATTCATGGACCAAAGGGGACACTGGCACCCGATGGGGAAGATGGCGGCATCAGGAGGCTAGGGAGGAGGTATGCTCTTGTGCCTGTGATTTTTGAACCCATACTGTGTATATTATGTTGGTAGACATAGTTTAACATGGTTTGAATGTGAAATATCCCCTGTTGACTCATACGTCTGAACACTGGGTTCCCAAAGGCTGGATATGATTGGTAAGGGGGTGGGACTTTTAGGATATGGACCATCATAAACACATGGAGGAAGTGCATCACTGCAAGTGGCTTTGAGCTTTTATAGGCTGCCCCTGCTTCCTGCTGTCTCTCAGCTTCCTGATCGTGGATACAATGTGACCAGGATTCTCTGGCTCCTGTGACCATACTTTCTCTGCTCTGATGAACTGTGTCCACCTAGAACTGTGAGCCACCCCTCCCCTTAAATTGCTTTGGTCCGGGCATTTTGTCACAGCAACTAAGTAACTAGTACAGACTTGTAACAAATACCAAGTCTGGGCATTTTGTCACAGCAACTAAGTAACTAGTACAGACTTGTAACAAATACCAAGTCTGGGCATTTTGTCACAGCAACTAAGTAACTAGTACAGACTTGTAACAAATACCAAGTCTGGGCATTTTGTCACAGCAACTAAGTAACTAGTACAGACTTGTAACAAATACCAAGTCTGGGCATTTTGTCACAGCAACTAAGTAACTAGTACAGACTTGTAACAAATACCAAGTATCACTCGTTACCACAGACTACGAAAACATTTAAGTTCTAAAGTCTGAAACGTTGCTCTTAAAGCCTGTTTTTACAGGAATGGGCTCAACTTTTAAAATAATAGTACTTAACTTGGCACTCCAGAAGCTCTGATGTAATCAGTTTGAGCTAAAAAAAAAAAAAAAAAAAAAGGGTGGGGTGGGGTGGGGTGGGGCGGGGGTTGTAGAATTTTCTCAAACTTTAAATTACTTAAATTGATCAAAGCCCAAGTATGAATATAGTATGTGCTGGGCTGACTACAAAGGAGTCTCCAAAATTGTTCCATTACAGTTACCAAATCACTTGGTACCACCATCAGCATCCTTGTGTGAGTGAGCCATGCCCAAGGAGGGTTAACAATAAGTGTGCCTTCCATTTGAAGAGCAGCTGCAGACACAGTGTCTATAGCCTGCCATGAGACAACTTTCAGGCTTGCCAGAGAGCCACTTAAAAATGCTCTCTTGGTGCTAATGGAATAGATCTCTTCAGCGGTTTCAAACAAGCAAGAAGGAGGCACAGAGAGGACGGTTTTTATGCTGCCTTTTACGACTTGCACCAGGAGAAACAGTGTGCACATCAGAGCCCACCCTCCAGGCAGCACCAAACCAGGAGCCAGGGAGGATTCACCCAAGTCCATTCTTCCTTCACTCTTCTAAAGTATCAGCGGATGTGAAGGCAGTGAGGTCCGTGTTCAAGGGCACATACCTGTGGTTGACTCTGAGGATAAACTCAGCAGTGAGGATAAACCCGCTGCCCAAGGCCACCATGTCCCCTTCCCTTTGGTGGCTACAAGGAGGTGTGAATAGCGCTACAGTGGAATCCACGGCCCTTGCTTTTAGTTCCTGCGAGGAAGCGGCAGAGTGAATCACGCTTGGGCAGAGTCCAGAGGGCACCACGGCTATCAAATGAAGAGTGCAGAAGTGGTGTGCTTTCGCCGGCTCCAACGTCAGTGGAGACAACACTGAGTAACTAGGCAAAAGGCAGCGGGAGATGACAGTGGCATGTTTTGTCACGCCATGGAGGCAGGACAGGGCTCCATGTGGCTCTGCATCTTCCCCACGGCCTGTGAACTTGGGCATGCTCTTGAACGAGTGTGCCTCAGTTTCCTCTCGCCTGCCCCTCAGACAGTGTGGGAGGCAGAAGAGAAACTGTGCTTACGCAGCCATTACTAAGTGCCTCTGACAGAGGGCTCTTGGCATTTCTGTCAAGACCACTCAGACCATTTAGTCCCCCAAACAGAGCCATTACATTGCCACTCTACAGAGGTGGCTGCAAGAGCTCAGGGTGCATGGGGGTTGCCAGGGGATGGAGCCTAGGGTCTGTGATTCCATTTCAACCTCTCGCTTTTACCACTTTCAGCCATATGGCCTTTGTCAGCCACTCACGGATATATGGAGCACAGAAAGGAAAGGTTCATCCTATTAAAGTATGGTATGACATATGCATAATCCGTACATAATATAATATACATGTGCTTGCAGATATATGCCTATATAAAGAATTTATGGAGCAAGACCAATATAAGGTTGAAGAGAGAGAGAGAGAGAGAGAGAGAGAGAGAGAGAGAGAGAGAGAGAGAGTGTGTGTAAGGTATATTTTAATTAATCTGCTCTCTGGTGGAGGCTATAAGTCCAGAATCCGCAGAGTAGGTGAGCAGGCCAGATACCTACGTAGGCAGTGATGCCGTTGTGAAAATGATGGAGGCCCGGAGTTGGAATTCTTTGATCTTCGGATGGACTGTATGTTTCTCAGAAGATTTTTCACCTGATTGGATAAGGCCCACTGGTGTGGCAGATGAGCCATCTGCTTAATTCTGCTTTCTCTGCTGACTTAAATGGTACTCTCTTCTTTTTAAAAAGGCCACAGTAGGGCTGGAATAGGTGGCCTTAGATCCGTGGTTCTCAGCCTTCCTAACGCTGCGACCCTTTAACACAGTTCCTCATGTTGCAGTGACAGCCCGCCCCCAATCATAAAATAATTTTCGTTGCTACCTTATAAAGGTAACTTTGCTACTGCTATGAATCGTAACATAAACACCCGGGGTTTCCAATGGTCTTGTGAAAGAGGCAAAGGGGCCTCGGGCCACGGATTGAGAACCGCACTGCCTTAGAGGCCGAGAGCCTTTGCAGAGGGTCCCAGTCTAGTTCTTACTGCAGCCCACATCAGGCAACTCACCACCTCCTGAAGCTCCAGCCCCATCCAGCACCCTCTTCCGGCTTCCCGGGACACCTGGAATCACGTGCCATAGCTCCACACAGACATCTAAATAAACAAATAAATAAGTTTTTTTAAGCAACAACCAAAGACTGGGATGCAACTCAGCAGCCGAAAATTTGCCTAGCATCCAAGAAGATGTCGTCCCCAGTACAACTAACACTTTTAAAAGGAAAAAGGCTATGTGTGTGAGCGTGAATGCACGCGTGTGCATGCAGAGGCCAGAGGGGATACTTGGCATCTTCCTTAATCACTTCGCTTTGTGACCTTATTCCCTCAAGGCAGGGTTTTCCCTGACCAGGAAGCTCACCTACCCAGCCAGAGAGCTCTTAGGATCTGTCTGCCTCTGCTCTCCAAGGCTAGGTTTACAGATATGCACAACCCTGCCTGGCTTTTACATGGGTACTGGAGATTTGAACTCGGGTCCTCAACTGTGCAGAACAAACACTCTTCCCCTGTACCATCTCCTTAGCCCAGTAGATTTCCATGTGATGAAATATCTGGGTACTGTGATCTAACCAAGTTCATAGTCTAAGTTAACCATTATGAGTGGGGAGCGTGTATCTGTGCCAACATGGCCCAGACCCAATCTTTGACTTCAGCTTTAAACTGCTTAGAGACAGTCTCCTGGCTGGTTTTGTGTCAACTTGACACAAGCTAGAATCATCAGAGAGGAAGAAGCCTCAGTTGAGGAAGTCCCTCCTTAAGATCCAGCTGTAAGGCAATTTTTTCTTTCTTTCTTTTTTTAAAATTACGTATGCAGTATTTTTGCCTGCATGTGCACTTGCACATCAGAAAAGGGCATCAGATCACATTATAGATGGTTGTGAGCCACTATGTGGTTGCTGGGAATTGAAATCAGGACCCCTGGAAGAGCAGCCTTAACTGCTGAGCCATTTCTCTAGCCTGGCAATTTCTTAATTAGTGATTGAGGGGGAGGCCAGAGCCCATGGTGGGTGGTGCCATCCTGGGCTGGTGGTCCTGGATTCTATAAGAAAGCAGGCTGAGCAAGCCATGGGGAGCAAGCCAATAAGCCAATAAGCAGCCACCCTCCATGGCCTCTGCACCAGCTCCTGCCTCTAGATTCCTGCCCTGCTTGAGTTCCTGTCCTGACTTTCCACAGCAATGTGGAAGTTGAATAATCTGTTTCCTCCCCAACTTACTCTTTCATTATGGTATTTTGTTGCAGCAACAGAAACCCTAACCAAGACAGCATTTTTTTTATGTACTAATCTTAATTTCTTAAAAATCCACGTGTGTTTTCGGCTGTTTAGATTGTGCAGACAAACTAAGAGGATTTAAAAACAAACCAAGACCATTAAGAAATACAGCATTTCTTAACAACATGAAAACACAAATGCCAGGAAGTGGGGCCCCTTTACTCAATGCAAGCCCTGGGTAGGGCTGTTAATTAAAAAAAAATAAAGATCTTTATATGTCTCTGCTCTGTAACTGGTTGCTAAGCACTGAGACTTATTTATAGCAAGAAATCCATTAAAAACAATTTGGGGATGTTTAAGGGAAGACAGTGATCAGTTTCTTTCCTAGACAAAAATCGAAAAACATTAGAATTTTTTTAAAAAGTACCACTTTTCCATAGCAGCATCTGCAGGGTCTGCGGGGTCCTCAGAAACACACAGTTCCCCTCCTGGTTCAGTGTGTGGGAAACAGACATTTGTCTTAATCTATGGCTGCTTATCTTATGCTGGAAGAAGGCTGCACAGAGCCAGGGAAGTGACCTTCAGCAAAGGAATCTAGCCAAGAGACCGACTGTGACAGAGCTGGTAAGCTGCCTGGCACCCACCTCGCCTTTCATCTTAGTAGCAGGAGTATGCCCAGAGAAAGAACATTTCTGCATCAAAAGAAGTGCTCTGTGTCTTCTTGTTCTTGGAATATAGATGTAATGGTTGGCAAAGCAGTCATATTAAATTAGGAGGCATGCTTAAGGTTTATTGGCAAACACAACAGACCTTCTTCATAAAGCTTTTTTTTTTTCTTTTTTAAATAATGTCACAGTGCCCGCTCTGGATTTCCTGCTACAGGTACTTTTTTATGTGAAGAAGGAATTGTACTAAGTTGTAGTAGTCAGATCACTGGCCTTGCAGGATAGTTTAGCCATCACCATCCCTGCTGGTAGTCAAGACACTGTACTCCTTATTGCAGGATAACAGACCACAGACACCACATTGTAAAAATGATGTCAGGGCTTTCTACGGCCTCTTAGCTCTGAAGTAATGCCACAGAGCCTTATTAATGTATTAATAATAGCTTTAGGCACTATATGTGGGCAGATACTCATCTATTCTAACCCATCTGGATGGCTTAGCCCACTCCCATCCACTTGCTGTTACCCGCCATTTTAGTCTCTCTCTGGTTGATCCTGGTCCATCCGCATCCTCATGGAGAATACTCTACCTTCATCTCTCGCCCACCTGGGACTGTCCTCCTGGGATTTCAAGTCCTGCTTCAACTCTCTTGTCCAGCTATAGGCCTTTTAGCTCTTTATTAATCAGTCAGACATGATGGAGAAAAATTCTTACACAGCATTGAGACAGGGGATTCTTTAATAATAATGACAGTGTCCATGTCCTGGACTGCAACCAGATCTCTGGGCATAGAAATCAGCACTTGAATACAAAGTGCACAAAACCATCCCCTAACACCTCGCCATTCTAAAAACTCCAATGGATTTTGGTGTGCGGGGAGCAACTTAAATAATCCAATTAGTGGGGAGTAGATTTTAGCAGTGAAGTAAGCCAGTGCTAGACCTGGGAAAGCACTTTCAACATCTTTTATCTTTCCTTTCTGCCATCTACTTTGCAGCTAGCATAACAGGAGGCCTCAGTTTTTTACCCAGCAAAGATAGCCAGCCGTGGAGGCAGGGTGTGCGAACAAAGAGGTCTCAGCCCCAACGCCCTCTGCCCCCACCCTGGGTCTTACTTTTTCTTCCTAAGCTGCTAATGGAAACATAGTCTGGGTGAGTCATAGAAGGAACTAGAGACTGTTGCATACACTTAAGCACTGACTACCATGTGGCTGCCTTCTAACTCAGAATAGCCCAACACCCATTGCCCAGGGTCATGGCAGGATGCTCTAAGCTCATACCTCATGCTCATATCACACTTGCGCATCACTGAAAAGGCCTGACCCGGCATCCAAAAGCCCTTCATGGTCCTTGTTGCTGTTTAGTGCCAATTTTTGTTCACTGGAGCCAGATTACCTACAGGCCCAACAAAGGAAGGAATTGCTCGGCCAATTATTCGCCCCTGCCAGATGTGAAGTGGCTCCGAGCAAGCATTTAGTTAAGCAGTGGGCGTGCTGCCCTAATTAGAAGGGGCTCCTGAGTGGGAGGCAGGGAATTGCAGGACCAACAGAAGTTCTTGGTACGGGTTGCTTTACCACTGAAGGGGGAGCCAGTGAATTCTCCAGCGGCCCTCTGCAGCACTGTGGTCTTTTTTTAGATTCAGAATGGATCCGTTGCTTTCCTAAAGCCCTTCTTTACTTCCTAGTGCCTCTGTGGCCACGTGATTTGCAGTCAACACGGGGTCCTTTGGTTATTGCATAATTAGCTCCAGCCACGCACCACATCAATACTGGCTGCTTTGAGAACGGCCTTCATTTTTTCCCACTTAAAAAAAAAAATGCTGAGACAACTTATCTTAGTGGTGGGATTTCCAGTTTGTGAATATTGAGCAGGGCTTTTTGTCTGTGCAAGCAGAGCTATTAGGCAATCGCCAATGCAACACTCTGCTTTTGCTGTCTGCTCCCCTACAAGGAGCAGGAGAACAGGACAGAACAGAACAGAGCAGACTCTCCTGTGATGTGTGCCTGCTTCTCTGTCACACTGAGGAAATGGCCACACTTCTTCACTGCCATGTGAAAGGCAGCAGCAGGTGTCAAGCCAGGACCCAGAGCCACGGAGAAATTTTGCAAGGGCAAAACAATAATTTCTGTCTTCCTGTTTTCTGTTTCGTGTCAAAAGATTTGAATGTTTGGGAAAATTTGGAAAGTGCGTATGGTAGCTTGTGAAGGACAAAGGTTGCCTAGCTTAAATACAAAGACTGCCTCCCCCCCCCCAAAAAAAAAAGAATACTGACCTAAGAAATTAAGGCTCTGAGTTCTGCTCTCAGCTCTCCAACTGACAGCTGCTGTGTGGTCACCTGCAAGCAACTGCCCATCAGAGGCCCCCAGTTCCTTACCTAAAAAGTGTTGTGTTGGCACTGGACACACTTCAGTAGAATAAGTGCTTTGCAACATCTGAAATTTGCAAAAGGCAAGTTAAGAACACAGAGGCCCAATGCAGAAAAAGGGTCATGGGGCGCTGCACCTAACGCTCTGGTCCCTTGTCCCTCCCTCGCCCCTCAACCCGGGAATCAACCGTGCCCAGTGCTCCCTATGTAAACTTAGTGCACTGAGCAATGTAACTACGCTTACTTCCAATACTTCTACGTGCACGGTGTTTGCCTGCATCCTGCATGTGTGTCTGTGTCTAAGTTCATGAAGTGCCCTGGAGGCCAGAACAGGACGTCGGATGCTCGGGAGCTGGAGTTTCATGTGACTGTGAACTGCGTGTGTATGCTGAACCTTCACCTACTAGAAGAGCTCTTCGCCCAGTGGCTCTCAACCTTTCCAGCACTGAGACCCTTTAATACAGCTCCTCATCTTGTGGTGACCCCAACCTTAAAAGTATTTGCATTGCTACTTCATAACTGTAATTTTGCTAATGTTAATGCATATACAGGGGGAGGAGGTCGCCCTCAGTCACAATCATAGGGGAGGGGAGTAGGGTGAAAGTGAGAGGGAAGGAGGAATGGGAGGATACAAGGGATGAGATAACCATTGAGATGTAATATGAATGAATTAATTTAAAAGAAAAGAACCTTAGAAGCTTGGAGGAAAGAAAATATATTAATATGTGAAAAGTAAAAAAAGAAAAAAAAAAGAATTATAATGCAGCTGGGTGTTGGTGGCGCACACCTTTAATCCCAGCACTCGGGAGGCCAAGGTAAATGAATCTCTATGAGTTCGAGGCCGGCCTGGTCTACAAAGTGAGTCCACGACAGCCAAGGTTACACGGAGAAACCCTGTCTCAAAAACAAACAAACAAACAAAGAATTGAAATGTAAATATCTGTGTTTTCCAATGGTCTTAGGCGACCCTGTGAAGAGGTCATTTGACCCCACCCCCGCAAAAGTGCTGAGACCCACTGATAACCAAGCTCTATTGCTCCAGCTGCCAATGCTGTTTTGATGCTTCCTCCTGGCTTCTTCTAAAATAAGAGAGAAACTGAAGTTTGCGGTGAATTCACACAGCAACTCGTTTACTCCCATCAAAGCGTGTCCCTCCGCATCAGATGCCAAGCCAGGGTGGGAGGCTTATTGAGTTTAAGAAAGGCAGATATTTCTTTAATGTCCACTCACACACCTTTATCAAAAGCGACGGCGGCTGATAGCTATTGTCTGTTTTCATTTGATCATCGTATAGGGAGAGAGAGCTTCCTGATCAGGCTGTCTGGGGAAGTGGGGTTTGTGGGTGAGGACCAGTGATCTGCAGCACAGCTTCTTTATAAACAGGGTGGAGGTGGGGGAGGGGGTGTGCTGTTAGCATCAGGGTTCTCAGCAGGCTTGTACTCGCCCTTCTAGGCTCGGGAGATAACTCTGTAAGAGCCTGCCTGCAAACATGAGTGAGGACTTGAGAGCCTTTGGGGGACACACACACACACACACACACACACATACACACACACATACACACACACACATACACACATACACACACACATACACACACACACACATACACACACACACACATACACACTAAAACAAAACAAACATAAAGCTAGGTGTGGTAGCTTGCACTTACAGAACTGGGGAGGCATGTAGGCATTAACGTTTGTTAAGTCTATTTTATTTTATTAGGGTTTCTTACATCTTTCTCCCTTCTCCACCCCAACCCCTCCCTACCCTGAACACCAGGTAGGAGGGAAAGGTTAGTGAGGAGAAGAGGCACAGCTCTTTAGCTACTTCCTGCTGGTTTGGGGCTTTAGGTTCCTTGGGGCAAGTCCAATCTTCCTTTCAGGATATCTCAGACTTTGTCTCATTAAACTACATCAGCAGCAAGCAGGAGCAGAAAAGGGGAGCCCCCCCCCACCCCACCACTTATTCCCTCTCAGAGTCCCTGGAATTAAACTATCTGCAGCTGGTAAATATCACACCCTTCTCAGAGCCTGCATGAGGCAAACAGTCAACTGCTATGGACAATCTAAAGCAGCCCCGTATCCTACATCTGGAACAAAAACATGTTTGCATAACATAACTGAGTTTTGCTTTGGTTGTGGTTTTTCGAGACAGAGTTTCTCTGCGTAGACTTTGGCTGTCCTAGACTCACTTTGTAGACCAGGCTAGCCTCGAACTCACAGTGATTCACTTGCCTCTGCTTCCTAGTGCTAAGATTACAGGCATATGGCACCAGCCCCAGCATAACTGAGTTTTTAAAGGGTCCAAAACTTCCACTACAGAGGAAGAGACAGGCAGATTCCTAGGTCCAGTAGCCGTCCAGCCTAGCCTACTTACTGATCTCAGCAGGAAGAGGCCCAAGGCTATCAGATGCACACATACCACACACGTGTATATGTGAACACGTGTGTTCACTGACAGGAAGAATTAGTGCCTCCCTCAAACTGAAGTGCTCTCGGGCATAAATGTATTAATGAAAAGTCAGTTAGGGGGCCTGGAGAGATGGCTCAGAGGTTAAGAGCACTGACTGCTCTTCCAGAGGTCCTGAGTTCAATTCCCAGCCATCACATGGTGGCTCACAACCATCTATAATGAGATCTGATGCCCTCTTCTGGCCTGCAGGTGTACATGAAGGCAGGGCACTGTATACATAATAATAAATAAATTTAAAAAAAAAAAAAGAAAAAGAAAAAGAAAAGTCAGTTAGAAAGTAGCAAAAACCAAAGCTCATCCAGCTTTTGACTCACCTGCGCCTCTTAGCTGCTCTGGAGTGAATCTGGAGTTCCTGCCGTGCCTTTGTCAGAGTAATAATACTAACTCTGTGCCCAGGGCATGTGTGGAGAGGACCAACAGCCTTTATAGAAAAGGAGCCCGGGGCTCCGTGGATGAGGAAGCACAGGAAATATGGCTGACACACCTTCACGATGGGAGGGTCTGCTTTGATAGAGGCAGCAGATGAACGAGTCTTTTTAAGAAAGGGAATGGGACTTTTCCTCGGCTGCTGCCAAGGTGCTCCGTTCTTCTGAGGAAGCTAAGGCTGCCTTGGTGTGAGGCCCTCACTTCATCACCGTGCGGGCAGTCCACAAACATGGCCTCCGGCTCCGAGCTCCCCTGTGTCTTCTCCGCCCTCATTCTTCACGGAGGATAAGATCAAGGCCCTCATTAAAGCAGCCGGGTGTCAACGCTGAACCTTTCTGGCCTGGCTTGTTCGCAGAGGCCCTGGCCAATGTTAACACTGGGAGCCTCATCTGCAATGTATGGCTGGTGGGCCAGCTCCGGCAGCGGGAGCCGCACCAGCGGGAGGTCCTGCGCCAGCCATGCTGCTGCCCCAGCTGAGGAGAAAGCGCAAGCAAAGAAGGAAGAATCTGAGGAGTCTGATGATGACGTGGGCTTTGGTCTTTTTGAGTAAACCTCTTATTAACAAGGCCAATAAAAAGCTGAATCTGAAAAAAAAAAAAGAAAGAAAGAAAGAAAGAAGAAAAAGAAAAGAAAGAAAAAAACAAAACAAAAGAAAAGGAATGTGCCGGCTTCTACAGCCAGCATGGAGACCGGGGTCAGCTGTGTGGGTTCAGGAAGTGCACTGAGGCAGGCATACAATATATGAATTTCAAACGCGCTCCTGTTTTTAACATTGGCTAAGCCACATCTGTGTTTTAGTCTGTGTTTAAGAGCATCCGTAGGGGCTGGCATTCCAAATCAGCCACGTCCCCAGAGCCGCCTTTCCCAGAAGCCTCCTGTTAATACTGTGTAAACTCTAGGAGCAAAGAGTATAATGGGTTTCCTGAGATTAAAATATTTTACTTGTTTGAGAAGACTTCCTAAGTAAGAAAAGCTTATAGACTAAGCCACTGTTTCTAATCTTGGTAACGCAAAATCTTGGTTTTGAGGAAAACATGGCCCCCCTTCCCATGTGATTTCAGTATTGAACACCTTCTATATAGTGTGCCAGTGTCCCCCAAACTTTGATCACCAGAGTGCCTATGGCATATCCAAATTCCTAGAGACCTTGGTCTTAGACATCCCGATCCGTAGAAAGTAGGAAGCCATGTTCTCAAAGAGGCGAGATGTTTTTATTATTTCTATTAGAGATGAGTAAAGTATGATCCAACAGCTTAACAGGGTGTGTGGCCTACACCTGTAATCCCAGTCCTAGGCGACGCCGAGGCAGGAGGATCATCACTTCAAGGCCAACCTAGACTATACATTGAGACACTGTCTCATAGAGTGTGTATGTGTGTGTGTGTGTGTGTGTGTGTGTGTGTGTGTGTCTGTGTCTGTGTGTCTGTGTCTGTGTCTGTCTTTCTCTGTATATCTCTCTTACTTGAGAATGGAACTATAACAAAAGCTATACGTTTCTGAATTTTTCTGAGTGATAAATATAAATAATAAAACTTGCAGTTTGAGTATATCTGTATTAGTATATATCCAGCTTTGATTTTTAAAAAATAGATAGGGGTTAAGAAGGTTCTAGAAGTAGATCCAAGTCTGAGTCTCTGCCAGTTTATTTAAACTCTCAGCTTCAGCTTCCTCACCTATGAAAAGAGACAAGCACCCAAGAGGTAGGATGGCTGAATGAATGAACATAGTATTGGAATGACTACAAAACCACGAGCATTGAAGATGATGAGCAGGCCTCAAACAGTGCTGCACACAGACTCAGTGCTGCCCAGTCGCAGAACTGACTTAGGAGGGAGAAGACCCAGGAGGCAGCATTTAACATGCTCCCCCAGGGGATTCTGAGGTTTTCATAATCACTAGGGAGAGCCAGGCTTGGTAGCACATGCCTTTAATCCCAGCACTCAGGAGGCAGAGACAGGGGGATCCCTGTGAGTTCAAGGCCAGCTCAGTCTACAAAGTGAGTCCAGGAGGGCCAGGGCTGTTGCACAGAGAAACCCTGTCTCGAAAAACCAAAAGAAAAAAGAAAAGAAAGAAAATCACTAGTGATGCCTATCTAGCCTCCCCTGCATCTCACCCCCAGCCTCCCCTGCATCTCACCCCCCCAGCCTCCCCTGCATCTCACCCCCTCAGCCTCCCCTGCATCTCACCCCCAGCCTCCCCTGCATCTCACCCCCCCAGCCTCCCCTGCATCTCACCCCCTCAGCCTCCCCTGCATCTCACCCCCAGCCTCCCCTGCATCTCACCCCCCCAGCCTCCCCTGCATCTCACCCCCTCAGCCTCCCCTGCATCTCACTCCCCCAGCCTCCCCTGCATCTCACTCCCCCAGCCTCCCCTGCATCTCACCCTCCCAGCCTCCCCTGCATCTCACCCCCCCAGCCTCCCCTGCATCTCACCCCCCCAGCCTCCCCTGCATCTCACCCCCAGCCTCCCCTGCATCTCACCCCCAGCCTCCCCTGCATCTCACCCCCAGCCTCCCCTGCATCTCACCCCCAGCCTCCCCTGCATCTCACCCCCAGCCTCCCCTGCATCTCACCCCCTCAGCCTCCCCTGCATCTCACTCCCCCAGCCTCCCCTGCATCTCACCCCCAGCCTCCCCTGCATCTCACCCCCCAGCCTCCCCTGCATCTCACCCCCAGCCTCCCCTGCATCTCACCCCCCAGCCTCCCCTGCATCTCACCCCCCAGCCTCCCCTGCATCTCACCCCCCAGCCTCCCCTGCATCTCACCCCCAGCCTCCCCTGCATCTCACCCCCCAGCCTCCCCTGCATCTCACCCCCCAGCCTCCCCTGCATCTCACCCCCAGCCTCCCCTGCATCTCACCCCCCAGCCTCCCCTGCATCTCACCCCCCAGCCTCCCCTGCATCTCACCCCCAGCCTCCCCTGCATCTCACCCCCCAGCCTCCCCTGTATCTCACCCCCCCCAGCCTCCCCTGTATCTCACCTCCCCAGCCTTCCCTCCGTCTCACCACCCCCCATCCCCCCATCCCCGCCTCCCCTGCATCTCCCCTGTAGGTGTATAGGTATTGGCCTTGCCTCCTAGCCTGAGAAGCAGGTACCCTGACTTTTTGGATTTCTAAGGTCACTCTCCCAAATGGAAATCGTAATTCCTTCATAGAGTTCTTATCTGATACTATTCCTTCTTCAAGAGAGATTTTGACCAGGCTTGAGCTCTGGAAAGGTCCGCCAGCTCAGTTTACTTCCCCATTCTCCTCTCTGTGTTCTCCTTGAACTCTGATTTCTAAAGAGTGCCGAAGGGAAGAATTCTGCCCATAGAGCTGAAAGCACATTCTTGTGTCTTACACAACTGGCAACATTATGAGCAGGGAAGATGTGGGTCCTGGCAAATGCTCAGAAAGCTGTGCCATCACCGAAGGAAATACTACATCTACCCACATCCCTGCCTTAAAATGTTGGTAGCAACATCCTGTGCATATGAATCTAATTTCGTGGAGCCTTCTGCCATGCTAAGTAGATACAGGTTATCTTTTCTCAGAAGTTTCTTTCTTACCCCGTGCCTTGAATCTCAAGAAAGTAGAGACCTACATGAAAGCAAGTGATTTAAAAAGAAGCCTTGATGCCAGAAGGTAGAAAATTCTTTTCACTTCCTTTAAATAGATTTATCCTTTGTGTGGAAAGATATTTTTTAGAATTGTGTAGGTAAAAATAAACACAGAGGTTTAAACAGTAAGGAGAGCCTGGAGAGATAGCTCAATGGTAAATGTGCTTATTGTACAAACAGGAGGCCCTGAGCTTTCATCCCCAGAACTCACATAAAGCTAGATACAGTAGCACTCATTGGAAATCCCAGCATTCCTACAAGGTGGGAGGCAAAGATGCCCTAGAAGCTCATGGGCCCTCCAGCCTGGCAGGAGACGCTGTCTCAAACAAAGTAGAAGGCCAGGATGGACACTCAAGGTTATCCTCTGAGGTCACTTGTGTACCGTGGCATGCACGCAGCTACACTCACGTGCAGGAGCACACCCACAGCAAACGAAGGAAGGGAAGGAGGGGAAGGGAGGGGAGAAGAGAGGGGTGAGGAGGGAGAGGGGAGAGGAGAAGAAGAGAGAGAAGAAAGGACACATTCCAGGCATGGTATCACGCACCCGTAGTACGAGCAGCACGTGGGAGATGGTGACGCGAGGACCAGGAGTTCAAGACCAGCCTTGGCAAGTTGAAGACCATCATGATGCTGTCTCAAAAACAAAGAAAAGTAAACATAAAGTGCCTAAGAAGCCAAGAAAAAAATGTGTATAATTTGATGGGTATAATCTGCCATATACTAACACCCTATTGGTTTGAGGGATTTGTTTTGTTTTGGTTTTTGGTTTTTCAAGACAGGGTTTCTCTGTGTTATCCTTGGCTGTCCCGGACTTTGTAGACCAGGCTGGCCTTGAATTCACAGAAATCTGCCTGCCTCTGCCTCCCCCTCGTGCTGGGATTAAAAGCGTGTGCCACCATGCCCAGCTCTGACACCCTATTGTTAACCTTCTGTTTAAGAGATGATTTTATGACAAAATAAATGGTTAGGAAATGCCATTACAAAGTCTCATTCAACATGGGTTTGGTCCATCATGTGCTGGACCCTGCATTTCTTAGGCTATGGTGATAAAAACCTTTTGCATTAATCTTGTCCTTATCCTCTGTCTCCATTTCATGTCCTATTGTTGTGTTTAAGGACCCTGACAAAAGCAACTCAGGGGACAGAGGGTTTATTTAGACTCCATCGTATCAGATAAGTCACAGAAGCAGGAGCTTGAGGACACCGGTGACATTACCTCCATAACCGGAAACACAGAGCTATGCAAGCCAGTGCTCCACTCACTTCCTCAGCTCCTGGCATCCCCTGCCTAGGGAGTGGTGCTGCCCGCAGTGAAGGTTGAAAATGCTGTGTGACTTGAAGATCGGCTAGCGTCAGTTTAACACTGTAGCATATTTAACCTGGTAGGATGGCCCAGGCCTACAATCTCAGCTTTCTGGAGACAGAGGCAGGAGGATCACTGCAAGTTTGAGGCCATCCTGCTCTGCACAGTCAAGTCCAGAGCCGCCAGGACTGCATAATGTGACCCTGTTTCAAAAAAAACCAAAATGGTCTGGTGTGGTCACCCATGACTTTAATCCCAACACTCAGGAGGCAGAGGCAGGTGGATCTCTGTGAGTTTGAGGCCAGAGTGGTCTACATAGTGAGTTCCAGGACAGCCAGGGCTATGAGAAACCCTGTCTCAAAAGCCAAAACCAAACCAAAAAGTAGTATTTTAAAGTGGTTACTTTGTATTCCTGTGATAAAACACCATGACCAAGGCAATTTATAGAAGACTTATTTGGTCTTGTGGTTCCAGGAAGGGTAAGAGTCCATAATGGCAGGGGGAGTGTGGTCGAAGGAACAGCTGACAGCTCATACCTCAGTGACAAGCAGGACCTAGAAAGAAAGGAAATGTTCCAAGTCCACCCCCAGAGACATATTTACTCCAACAAAGCCCCCCCTCCTATGCCTCCCAAACAACTATACCAAATGGAGACCAACTGCTCAAACATCTGAGCCTTTCGGAGACATTCTCCCTCAAACCACCACACGTAGCATGTTTAAAGTTTCAAGAGACGCAAGCTTAGTGTCACAAAGAATGCTTAAAACTGTAGATTCAAACAGACTAAAGACCAAAAGAGACAGCACCTTTGTCTCTCTATAGAGACAAGCACAGACCGTGGATCTACATTCTCACGATGCCTTGAAGCAGGCTTGGGCGATGCTCAGGCATCCGTGTTTTGCAACGTTTTCTTGGAACAGGTGTTGATCACCAGTGGGTTTTCAACCTTTCTGTGGTGATGAGGAGACAGCAATGCCTTTGATCCTGTATGTGAGGTGTAGGCGTGACTGCTCTTTAGCTACTGGGATGGAGTAGTCTGAGGAGAAAGCAGAATGTTATTGCGTGGTGCTTTGGAGCTCTTGGGTGAGAAATATTTTTAGATATTATGATTAATAATTCACGAGTGAGAAAGCTTTGCCAGACCAAAGAAATTCAATAATTTTTGTAACTTATCATCACATATTTTTTGCCAGTGCCTTTAAGAAGCAGGCCCACAATGACTTCACTCTTTGATGCTGGACCTGAGTTCTGACATCCTAGCTTTCTCTGGTACAAAGATAGATGCTCACTCCCTAGCCTCTGGTCCAGTTTCATCTAGAAGCTAGGATCAATGCTCTCTAGCCCTTCATTTTATTTTTCATTAAAAATATGTATGTGTGAGGGTGTTTTGTCTGCATGTATGCCTTGTCCACCACATGCATACAGTGCCCTCAGAGGTCAGGAGAGGATGACAGATCCTGTAGAGGAATTTTAACTCAGAACGTGGCTGCTCTGCCAAGAGATCACATCCAAAGACCTCCTAGGTCTGTGTGATCAGACTGGACTACAGACACACCTTTAATCCAGGAGACAGAGACAAACATGTCTGAGTTCAAGGAAAGACTGGTATAGAGCAAGTTTCAGATAAAGAAAAGCTTTGGTCCAGGTGTCGTGGTACATACCTTTAATCCCAAACAATGAAGAAAGATTTGACAGACTAGACTTATGCCTACCTCTCATGAGAAGAGAGAGAAAAGGGAAGTTACTTAAGAGGCAATGCAGAGGGGGAGGGGAGGCGGGGGAGTGCACAGGTGAAGACAAAACAAACCAGAGAATGAGAAGAAGCCAGAATATTAGAGCAGATTGCTGAGTTAGTTTGAGGCCAAGCAGAGGGATTCAGGAGCCAAGAAAGAAGCCAGATCGAATAAGTCAGCCAGGAGAGGAGTTTGAGCCAGAAGAGCTGAGTTGAACCAGCCAGCCCAGAGCTCAGTAAGACCAAGAAAGGGTGAGCTTATTAAGCAGTAAGTCTCAGAGGCTGAAAAAAATTCTAGACCATACAATTCTAGATTGTATGGAGGCTAGAAGCTTCCAGGACTAGGCCTAGGTTAGCAGAAGGAGGCAGTAAGCCTCCCAGACAACGACTGAAACAGACAAATAAAAGTTCCTTTTACACGATCCCCTGAGGTAGAGTTATAAATGGTTTTGAGCTGCCATTTAGATGCTGGGAACTGAACGTGGCCCTCTGGAAGAGCAGCTAGTGCTCCTGACCACTGAGGCACCTCCCCAGCCCTACAGCAGCCCTTTAAAAGAATGATATTGCATTGTTGACTTGGAGCACCTGTATTTTATATCTTTTTATTTTCAACTTATTTTATCTAGGGATAGAGAAGAGAAAGGACTAGTTTGGCTTACATCTCTGTGAAGACAATGGAAATCAGGAATGAACCAA
The DNA here is from genome assembly GCF_964271855.1 of Acomys minous. Classification (NCBI taxonomy): domain Eukaryota; kingdom Metazoa; phylum Chordata; class Mammalia; order Rodentia; family Muridae; genus Acomys; species Acomys minous. The sequence continues at coordinate 111,996,753 of NC_140490.1, forward strand.
GATCTCCTGCTTCCAAGTAGGGAACATGAGAAACAACACTCTTCTCCCTCTCATATAAGCTTTATAAATCCCATTTCTGGAGCAAGATGCTTCCAGTTCCTGAAAGATAGGGCTTCTTAGCCCCTTTGGGGGAGCCCAGAATCACAAGAAGAAAGCTTTTTGGACATGGCGTATAATCACACATACCTCATTTGACTGTGTGAAGAAGGTTAACCCTTACTATCAATGTAATGAGATCTAGAAACACCTGGAGATAAGCCCCTGCTTTATCTGTGAGGGATTGTTAGATTAGGTAAACTGAGTCACAAAGACCCACCCAAAGTGCCAGGCTGAATTAACAGGGGAAAGTGACTGAGTACCCTCATCCATCAGTCTCTGCTTTGGATTGTTAGAAGTTCAAGCTCCCGCTACCATGTGCCATGTCTTCTGCTCCATGAGCCACGAGCTTTCATTGGGGTGTTTTATCATACCAACCAGGCGAGTGACTAATACATGTCACCTGCATGTCGCTTTGGCTTACAGTTTCAGGGGATCTAGTCATGGCATCAGGTAGAGAAGGCATAGTGACAGGAGTAGGAGGCTGGGACAGCTGCACTGCATCTATACTAAGGAAGCAGAAAAGGAGCAGAATCAAGACCAGGCTGAAAAGCCTCAAGACCCTCTCACAGGGACCCGCCTTCCGCAGTGAGATTCCGCGTTCTTTTTGTTTTTTAGTTGTTGTTGTTTGTTTTTAGTGACAGGCTTTCTCTGTGTAGCCTTGGCTGTCCTGGACTCACTTTGTAGACCAAGTTGGCCTCGAACTCACAGCCATCTGCCCGCCTCTGCCTCCTGAGTGGAGGGATTAAAGGCGTGCACCACCAAGCCCGGCCTGAGGCTCTGCTTTCTACAGGTTTGGCCTTCCCAAGCACTGCGACCAGCTGGGCATCCGTCAAGTGTGCCAACACGTGGACCATGGGACATTTCCCATCCAAACCACAACAGTGGTGATGGTGGTTTCTACATTTTGATTTTGAGAGAGATAGTTCTATGTAGGCAAGACATCCAAGCCTTGCCTGGAATACGTCATATAGCCAAAGATGATTTTTTAACCTCTGACCCTCCTACTGCCTGACCTCACAAGGGCCATCAAGCCAGGCTGCCATTCTCTATTTGTCCGTTGTTAAACTGTTGCCTGCTTGTTTTCTGCAGGCTGACATTAATTGTTGTTCTGGCAGCCACGCATTATTCACTGGTGCTCAGTTTAGGATAAGTGAATGTTCTCGGACTTTGTGCCAGCCACTCTCCTGCCACTCTTTTGTGTTTAAAGAACAAAATCTGCTGAGCCATCTCGGAGGCCCAATATCAAGTGGTTTTGGAACATCCATGGAGACAATTACAAAATTGTCTTTATGACTACGCTAATGTAATAGATTGTAATGGTAAATTTTGCTAGCAATACACAAAGTCAGTCAAAATCCTTGTGATCACGTCTTGTGTTTTAACGCACTGTTTGATCAAATGTCTATGTATCTTAGTCAGAAGGCCTGCACAAATAGGGCCATACCTGGGCCATGCTAAGTGTTGGCTTGCTTCTCTGTCTTTCTGTCTCTCCCAGAGGCTCATTGTCTGGCTTCTGTAGTTAGTCTGCTGTTGATATGAAGGTCACGTTCATTCCATAGAAAGTGCTCTTTTCCTGCCCTGGGATGTTTAAATAGCACAGAATCACCAGTTTCTCGGAGCTCAGGTGAGTCTCTCTGGTGTTATGTAAATTCAGTGCCCTTTTCAAAGGCGCTCTGTATTATTGATCTCTTGGAGTGTAAGAAATCATCCCTAAACTCACTGGGTGGGGACATCAGTAACCAGCCATCATCTCCATCACTCTGGGGTCTTAGCTTTGCAGGGAATCCTGGCCTGAAGTTCCTGAGTTTGCAGGTCAGGGACCAATAGCTGGGGTTGCAGCCATCAGAAGGCTTTTGTGGACTTCAAACCAGCTCACTAAGGTGACCAGCAGGTAGCCCTGGGTCCTCTGTTCTTCTTCTACTGATCTCTCCACGGGATTGCTGAGTGGCCCCACAGCCTCGTGGCTGGCTCAGCAGGTGGAATGCCTTCTACGGATGCACTTTGAGAAGTCACACACTGCCTCACTTTTGTCTCAGTCCCCTTGGTAGCACCAGGCTAGCTAGCCCCAGTGCTGCCCTGGTTTGGGGAGTGGACTCTATGAGGGCATTGTTCCCAGGGGCATGGCTTATTTGACTTTGTCTTGTAGGACAGGCCCCATAACCTCTCAGAATCTGTTCAGTTATTTCATGGAGATTACTTTAGTCAGCTTCTAGACTACCAGATTACTCCAATCATCTTAGTGGATCACTGTCATATTTGTTATAGTTTAATCTGAAATGTCGCCCAAAGGCTCATGCTCTGGATATTTGGTCCCTATTTTGGAAGATTTTAGAAACTTTGGAAGGTATGCCTAGCTGTAGGAAATAGATCACTGGGAGTAGGTCCTTGGGGGTAACTTATTTCTAGCAACTTCCAGGCTTGGTCTCTCTGCTCTCAGGCCTACACGTGAACAGCTATTCTCTGTCCCATGCTTTTGCAGCCGTGATGTTCTGTTGAATACATGTGGCCAAGAAACGTTGGACTGAGCCCTCTGAAACTGTGAGCCAAAGTAAGCAATTCTTCCTCTGATTTTTTTTTGGGGGGGAGGGGGCAGGTATTTATTCATGACAATACAAAAGTATGTAATAGAGTATTTCATAGTTTTCAGGAGCTTTATCCAGCATTGTCAGTTAAATATTCTGTAAGTTTTTAGTCAGAAAGTACTTTCTTGCTCCAAAATTATACATATATGTGAATAATTTACAAGCATATATAATTTTATACATATACATATGTGTGTGTCTCCCTGTGATCACGTAGAACTTTTGAAGCTTTATTCTAATTATATAATTTCCCAGAACTTAATTATTTGATGTATCTCTCATGCAGCTTCCTGTTTTAAAGTGTTTGTTGCATACATTAGCTACTGTTCTTGTTGCTGTTTTAAAAATGACCCAAATAAAAACAACTTAAGGGGGAAAGAGTTTACTTTGTCTCACTGTTTAAGGGTACACACTCCACCAAGGTAGAAAAGTAATGGGAGCAGTGGTCTGAGGCAGCTGGTCACACTGTATCCATAGTCAGGAGTCAGACTGAATGTTTGCACTTAGCTTACTTTCTTCTTCTTATCCAGTCTTAGGACCTCAGTTCATGGATGAAACTGCCCACATTTAGGGTGGCTCTTCCCACATAAATGAGCTGAATCCAGATCACCCCTCCCAATCAAGAGGTGAGTCTAGACACTAACAAGTTGACAATAGTAACCATGCATCCTATGGGGGTTTTGTTTGCTTGTTTGCTTTGAGCTAGATTACCAGTTGTTCCAGTAGCATTAAGAGAACAGTGGCGCACGCCTATAATCCCAGCATTTAGGGAGGCAGAGGCAGGCAGATCTCTGTGAGTTCAAGGCCAGCCTGGTCTATAAAGTGAGTCCAGGACAGCCAAGGCTACACAGAGTAACCCTGTCTCAAAAAACTGAGGGGGGGGATATTTCCTCTTTCTTACATTGCTTTGAGATCTCTTCTACACCATAGTGAATTTCTGTAGGTAGCTGGGATTATTTCTAGACTTTCTATCGTCTGTCGAGCACAGTACTAAGTCACAACTGAAGGATCCGGAGTTCAGTGCAAATGCCTTTAGGTTTTCCCGAGGAAGATTATGGTGGTGTCAGGTCTGAGGCAGATTTAAGTAGGGAGCATTTATCTGTCTCCCTCGTATTGTGTTCCTTTGTTTTGTTACCTACAATACTGTAGTTGTCGCATGACTTCTCAGGATTGTATGTGTGGTGTTTGAATGAGAATGCCCCCTTGCAAATTTGAGTCTGTTTCTCAGTTGGTGGACCTTTTGGGAAGGCTTAGAAGCTGTGGCCTCATGGGAGGAGGTGTGTAGTTAATAGTAGGCGCGGAGGTTTCAAAGGCCCACACCAGGCTGCCTCACTGCCTTTCTGCCTGCTTCCTGCTGGTCAGGATGGAAGTGTTCAGCTGTCACTCCAGCAACATGCCTGCATGCCTACAGCCATGCTTCCCACCATGATGGTCATGGACTAAACCTCTGAAACCATAAGCCAGCTCCCAATTAAGTGCTTCTTTTTTACAAGTTGTCCTTCACAGCAATAGAATAGTACCTATGATGATATAATAAACAATAAATATTACTAGATTTTTCTGGGGTTGAACTGTCTGCACAAGACTCCTTTGTGGTTATGAACTGCCATTATTAACAGTTACTTTAGTACTGAGAATGTTTTGGTTAGTTTGAATTGCCAGCTTGACATACTCTAGAATCACGTGGGAAGAGATTCCCAATGGGGAGACTGAATAGGTTAGGGTGACCTGCGGTTATGTGTGTGGGGAGAGTACCTTGGCTATTTTAACTGAAATGGGAAGACCCGCCCACTGTGGGTAGCACCATTCTCTGAGCAGGGCATCCTGGCTTGTGTAAGAGAGCACACGAAGCGTTCGTATGCATGCATTCATTTGCTCTGCTCTTGACTGGATATGGCGTGACCGGCTTCAAGTTCTGGCCACCTTGACTCTCTGCAAGGGTGGAGTGTAACCTGGGATCATAAAGTAAAACGAGACTCCCCCCACTAAAATGAGATTTCCTAAGTCACTTTTGTCACAGTATTTTATTATAGTAAGAGGAAATGGAACTAATTCAGGAAGTAATTTAAAGACTAGCTTATGGCTTCCTTATCTTTTATAGACACTGAGCTATGCATTTTATGCTGCCTTCATAAAAATAATCTGAAGCACCAGCGAGAGATCTGAGTGTGTGAGGATGCCAGCAGCCGCCTGGGCTGGCTCCCTAAGTTCAATCCTTGGTACTCACGTGATGAAAGAGAGAACCGGTTCTCCAAAATTGCCATCTGAACCCCGACACATACAGAGAGCTTTTGGTATGCCAAGAGCATGGAGGTTCTGAGGGAAATGGTGTGTCTGTGTGGGTAGAGTTGTCAAGGGTCACAGCCTGGGGCTCTGGCAGTCCTAACAAGCTAGGCTCAGCTACCCTTCCTCAACACCCTAGCTAAAGAGACAAGTGGCAGTGAAAAGCAGAGAGAGAGAAGAACAACAAAGAGGCTACTACACGCCCCCAAGTCCACCTTAAAGGTCCTGATGCAAGGTTCAGGTTTGAACAGATGGCAAGATGTATCTATAATTTGTGGTTCTGCTTCTCCCTGGGATGCCCGGTTGCCACCGGATACTGAGCCTGGTGGCAGCACGCAGAGTCTGGACCGGATGGGCTCTGCAGGGTTCCAATCCAGTTCGGCAGTTCCGGGGTAGAAGAATTTGTGGATAAATCAGTGACTTAGACAATATTTAGTGACTTTATTGGTGAAACAGCTCAAGTTCCTGTGTATGTGTGTGTGTGTGTGTGTGTGTGTGTGTGTGTGTGAGAGAGAGAGAGAGAGAGAGAGAGAGAGAGAGAGAGAGAGAGAGAGAGAGTATGCATCCTTATTCCCTGGGTACATAAGTGTTGCATGAACCTTGGGCAGTGGGGAGGAGTTTTGGGGGTGAATGCATTTAACTGTCTGGGGCTAAGATCCTGGTAATGCACTTTTTGCATTTAAGTACCAGCTACGATGTGACTACCTGATCCCCTTGGGGTACTCAGTGCTCCATGCTCAGAGGCGGGCACTAAACAGGGAGGGAGCTTGTCCCAAACCTGCTGTCTCAGGCTGAGATTTTAAATCTCAAATTGAGATTTCCCAGGTTTGAACATGCTCCACGTTTTTAGTCCAGTGCCAGTTCCCCTGGTGGCATGGTCCACCGTAAGAATTAGAGTCTTGAGGCCTTGCTTACCCTGTCTTGGAAGAGTTCGACTGTCAACCCTGCCTGCATCCAAGCTTGCCCATTTTTAGGCAGAATTCTGCCTATGACAGAAACTAGGACATTTTGCCCAGTGACTAGTTTGCCACATTTGAAGCCATCTTTGATGCTCATCATCTTCTTTGAGATAGGTTGGGTGTTACCAGGAGTTAACTTGCCTTGTTGTCAAAGAATCTTTAGAATAATAAAAAACATCTTTAAATGTCATACTCTATAGGTCGCTGAGGTTTTTGAAGACCATATGTAACTATTTTACCATATATATATAGATATAGATATAGATACATATAGATATATAGATATATAGATATATTGGGCCAGAAGGCTGAAGATGACGCTCCAATGTTATGGAGAGTGTTGGGTGACTGTTCAGGCAGTAAACTGTATCAGTCATTTTTTCATTTTGGAAGCTGCTAACCTGAACTCCTGGTTCACTCAAGTGTTTAAGTTTTATCCCTTTTCAAGTCTCTGATGGGTTTGAAGACCAGATAGCTTAGTCTTTAATTAAGCTTAGTAGGTTAGGGGTTAAGATGTTTTTAGCTCAAGATAGATGTTTTAAGTTAATAGAGATGAGATATGATAGATAATAATCTCCATTCAGAAATTTAGACCCAACAAAATAGGAAAGATGTTTACTTCAAGTTTTCCAAATACACATAGCCAAATCACTATGAATGTAACATTTATATAATTCCTGATTATCCCATGGTTCTTCCTGCTATGTGTTGTTTATTTTACCCATGTGTAATAATATACATGTATAGGTTAAAAAAAGAAATATAATAACAAAATATTTTTTAAAAGGAATTAGAGTCTTGGAGTTGTCATAGCTCTAGTCTGTTCTATAACGTTTTCTTTTGTTTTCTTTTCTAAGTTTTGTTTATTATGTATACAGTATGCATCAGATCACATTATAGATGGTTGTGAGCCACTGTGTGGTTGCTGGGAATTGAACTCAGGACCTCTGGAAGAGCGGTCAGTGCTCTTAACTGTTCAGCCATCTTACCGGCCCAGGAAAATCTGTTCATAAGAGACAAGATCCCCCTCCAATGACTGGTGACAAGGCACCAGCCTTTACATTCTCGTAGCATGGGTCCACTGAGGAAATTCCAATTTCTTCAAGTTCACAATTTCAATAGTCTCATAGTCAAAGGGAGGGGTACAATGTCTCTTTTTAGAGCGTCTTTGCTTTGCTCTGACATTTACACCTGGAGAGGACCTTGAGTTCCAGGCTCTTGGCCCAAACATTGTATCTAGCTGTTTCTGAGTTGTATATTTCATTCATTCATTTATTCATTTTGGGTTTTTTGAGACAGGGTTTCTCTGTGTAGCTCTGGTTGCCCTTGAGCTCACTCTGTGGACCAGGTTGACCTCAAACTCAGAGATCCACCTGCCTCTGCCTCCCAAGTGCAGGGTTTAAAGGTGTGCGCCACCACCTCCCAGAGAGTTGGATAATAAGCTGGAAATAAGTGACCTTGATTTTGTGAGCCGTTCTAGTAGCTACAAAACTGAAGGGAAAGGCTGTGGAACCTCCAGGTCGTTGCTGCTGGGTCAGAAGCACAGGTGACAACATGGATGTGAGGTCTAAAGTGAGGGCAACTTCGTTGGACCAACCCTTTAATCTATGGCGTCTGGCCTGTCCTCTGGTAGGGAGTGTTATTATTGGGGCTCTCTAGCTTCCTGTCTTCTTGAAGGAACGAATTCAATCAAGAGACATAGGCAGCTAGAATAGTAGTCTATTTAGCACCTCGAAGCAGAGAAAATACTGCAAAGAGAGTTTGGGGTAGGTTGTCTTGAGGTTCAGCCTAGTGGTTCAGTGCTAAAGACTTTATTTTGTTTTTTGCCAAGAGTCATTCTATGAGGGACGTTCAGTAGGCATGTGAGATTTCTGGAAAGCCAAGCAGTATTTTACAAGGTCTGTACTGAAATGCAGTCCCAGAATTGTTTCCAGGCCCTGACTCCCCTTCCTTTCTGCACTGTTGCGCCTACCAAAACCCTGGCGTGGGGTGGGTCTTCACTTTCTGGGTATTTCCCCGTATTTACCCACTCTGATTGAACAAACCTCCTCCAGGCTCTTTGTGAGGATGCACTACTGTCCAGATGAACTAACGACTTCATCATTCCTAATAAACGCTTTATAGAATGTCTGGCTTGATTCAAACTATTTTAGAAGTAAAAGCTAAACAGTTGATAGAAAGTTTTTGGCTGCAATAAATGCTTTTGTGGACATCCAGATGCCTCACTAGGAGACAGGCTAGAGACAGATTCATAGCCCCAGATAAGCTTTCAATCTACAACACGGCACCATGAATCCGGGTGTGCACTTTAAGTATATACAAGTTGGTTTAAACTTTCCATGAACCCAAAATATAATGGGGCTACCAAGAAATGTCTAAATTAAATGTTTCATTGTAATCCCTTGTACTTTGTCAGCTTATGTCATAAAATACTGTCACTCTAAATTTACTTAGTATCTTAGATGAAAGATAGTTTAAAAAAGTATTGTCCTGAACTCACTATAAACCAAGAGATAGCTGGAAAACGTGTATCCAGGTCAGTCTTAATTGAAAAGACATATATCTTGTTGTAACCTCTTAGACCCTGGTAACCTTTAAGCCTTGTCAACCTTTGTCATTTTGGACTCATGAACTTATGTAATGTATACATAGATATAAAATGTTTAGTTTTTATGAAAAAAATGTAACTTGTTATCCTGTTGCATTCATCTGTTTTTGTGTGTGTGTGATTAATTGCCTTTTAACTATGAGGTAATTCCTTTTCTGACATACAGAGCTTTGTCTCAGAAGTATAAAAATTATGGCCAGACCATAAATGGGGTGAAGTTTTGAACTTCATGTCCCTTTTCCTCTTGAATGCTTGTGTATGGTCTATTTTTCTTCCTTTCTTTCTTTTTCTTTTCTTTCTTTTTTTTTTGGGGGGGGGAGGTGATTACAAGACAGGGTTTCTCTATGTCCTGGACTCACTTTATAAACCAGGTTGGTGTCGAACTCACAGAGATCCGCCTGCCTCTGCCTCCTGAGTGCTAGGATTGCAGGAGTGGGCTATTTTCTATTTTCTATCTCTCTCATTTATTTCCCCATAGATAGACAAGTAAGGCCACAGACTCAGGGCTCTGCCATGGCTAGGCATACACTAGCTTACTGGAGAGCTCCACAACCAGGGGCCTGTCTACAGGTCAAAGAGCCTTCTTTTACAACCCCCTGCAGTTTTTTATTGGAAGCCCCGGCTGCAGGGTGAAAAATGGTCAGTTTAAGTTCTTCCTCTTCAGTGGCAGAACAGCCCGGCCTGGGCCACGGAGAGGAAGCCCTGTCTCCCTCCCCTCTTCCCTGTCCTTACTGCCTGCCTCTTGCAGTCTCCAAACTTAAAAGGTTTTGAATTTAGGTATAGAACACAAGAAAGAAATGTCAGTCACTGACTGACCCCAAACGAGAGAAAGAAACATCAGTCAGCAGTCTGACTGACCCTCAAACAGCTGACCCTGCATACACCTGCCTCAGTTTACCCAAAGCTGGACTTTGGCAGGTAGTGTCTCTGTGTTTGTGTGTATGTGTGTGTGTGCGTGCGCACGCACATGCGTGCGCAAGCATGCGTACCCCCAAAAGACCAAAGGAAAGCATCAGATCCCCTAAAGTGGAGTTACAGGCTCTTGTGCGCGTCCTTCGTTCTGGGAGCTGAAAGAGCAGCAAGAACCGTTCACTGCTAAGCCATCTCCCTGGCGCCTGTGTCTCAAAAGTTTAAAGAAAAAATTGAGAATATTTATGAGATAGCTGGCAAATTCACGAGATAGAGTAACCGTTTTTCCCTTTCCCAAGTAATGGTGAGCCCTGTCGCCCCTTTAGTTATTTCTTTACACAGTATCCATCCAAATGGAAGCCTTCGTGACTGTCGGGGCCAGGGAGAACGACACGGTAACAGTTCTTCCCAGTTGCCGCGTCTCTAACCCCTTGCCTATCCAGGATTGGTGTCAGAACTGAATTTGATTATAGGCGTCCTAGAGTTGGATGATTGGCTGGTGTGGGAGCCCACCCTTTTTGCACATTTGGCATCAGGGCCAAGCCGAGGTGAGCCTTGAGAGTCCGGGACAGGAGATAGGAGCATCGCAGCAGGTGAGAAGGAGCCTGACATCGTGAGTGTGGCGAGCTGCCCTCATTTCTCCTGACATCCGCACCGCCCCTGGAGTGGCGACCTGGAGAGAACGCATCACCGCAAAGCCGCTTCTGAGAAGGTCTCAGCTGAGGAGGAATACAATAAAAGTGGTATCCATGGAAATTTCCTCTGTTTCCAAGGAGCACAGTGAACACTGCCACTTACTTCACTTTGTAACTGTTCTTGGGAACAGCTGGCAACCTGCCTCCTGGCTTAAATTTATTCTACATTATACAAATTAAAACCTGCCATGGAAATCAGCATGAGTCATAAGAGGGAGGCAGCTTAGACTACCTGAAGGCAAGAAGTTGACTAAAAGAAAAATATATAAATTATTGAATTATCTGCATTTTGAGTAGATATTGCTGCGGGAGTATCCTTGTATTGCCACCATTTGAGGACTGGCATAGCTATAATTAGAGTAATTCTTTTCAAACCGCCTCCAAAGGTACACTTGCTTCAGATTAAAAAGCTAGGAAGGCATTTACTTAAATTAGGTAGGACACCAGCACTAAGTGTAGAAAATTGTTTCAGTACTGACTAATGTCACCACCTTATTTTTAACCTATAATATGGATCATAATAGAAACTTATTTTTAAATCCTAAAATGACTAATTTCCTTTTGCTTAAGGAAAACTAGTTTAAATTAAGTCTAATATGATAACTTCCTTTAATGTAAAATTTTGGGGAAATTTTGATTGAGTATATCTTCTGTAGAAAAATATCGCATGCCGGGCGTGGTGGCGCATGCCTTTAATCCCAGCACTCGGGAGGCAGAGGCAGGCGGATCGCTGTGAGTTCGAGACCAGCCTGGTCTACAAAGGGAGTCCAGGACAGCCAAGGCTACACAGAGAAATCCTGTCTCAAAACAAAAACAAAAACAAAAAAAGAAAAATATCGCTGTCTCTGCATGGCTCTGTGGGTAGAATTTACGAACTGCAACTTATTGTTTCATGTTGAATTAACAGTGTGGATGGAGGGACCTAAGGAGTGGTGGCCTGGGAACCATGGTACTGACGTCTCAGTCCCCAGGTCACCAGGATTGAGGTGGGTGTGTCCAGAGCATGTGCCACAGTTGAAGGAGACGCTAGTTAAAGTTAAACAATAGTGTGTACCCATCCTGGAATTCCCCCGGGGCTGTTCGTTACTGGCACTGCTGCCCCTGTCAGCGAGGCTTGGGGTCATTACTGACACAGCTGTGAACCCCATCTACGCAGATCTGTTCCGGTGACCTGGACGTCTATGACTCCAAGAGTCTCAAGTTTTGGTCACAGATTTATGAAGTTAAAGGTATGTGTGCAAATTAAGTTTCCCCCACGTTCAAAGAACCAGATGTATCTGGCTTACAAGTGCGATGTGCCGTGTTCCACTTAAAGCCCTAACCACCGAGTCTTCCCTGACTTTCCACTGTCCTCATCTCCGATTCTCGCCTCTGTACTTTCTGTTCAGCTTCCGTTTACACTAACACAAGGTGTTCAACCACGCCTTAGCGGTCCATTTTGCCCAACACAATACATATCTTTTAATTCTCTGGAACTCAACTCAGTTCTTAGTATATGCAAACAGCCTTCCTGACCGTTGGATGACTTTCACTTTTTTCCTCTCACAGCTCAGCACCCGTGTGCTTCTTCCCCTACATCAAGAGTCACAGAAGACTAGGTGCTTCTGAAAACAATGGCTGAGTCTCTTCCCTTCAGAGCTGTGTGTGGGACCTTGCCTCGAGTCTGTCCAGCAAGCTCTCTGCCATCTAGTGAGACCCACTGCTAACCCCCCATAGTTCACTCATCTGCCTCTGTCACTATTCCCTCATCCTACTGCATAGCACAGTGTCTGGCAAAAGGCTTTTTTTTTTTTTCGAGACAGGGTCTCTCTGTGTAGCCTTGGCTGTCCTGGACTCCCTTTGTAGACCAGGCTGGCCTCGAACTCACAGCGATCCGCCTGCCTGTGCCTCCCGGGTGCTGGGATTAAAGGTGTGCGCCACCATGCCCGGCTGGAAAATATGTTTTTGACAGATGACCAAATGCCATGTTGTTATAGTCCCTCCTCACATCCACTCTACAAGTTGACGTTAGTATGTCTAGGCACGTGCATGCATGTGTGCACACACACATACACACACATACACACACATACAAATTTAAGCTAAAAATCTGTGCATAATCTAATCCAAAAATTTCACTCAGAGAATAAAAATTTTAAAGTTAAGTATTTATGGTAAGTACAGAAATTAAATGTCATCGAATATTTGTATAGAGGACAGTCTCCTTGGAGAAAGACCATCTCAGCCTTGTCCTGAGTCCCTAAAGAAAGTGAATTATTATTAAGAAATGACTCAGTTTGATGTGCGTCATGGCTTCTTCTTTTCCCAGCGTGAGAATGTTTATTAGATGGAAAAAGGAGGAGGAGGGCTAAGGTGTAAGGTTTTTCACTCTTAATGAGCACGGAGCCGTTTCAGGTGTTGCCACCTCTGGATGAGATCGTGGTATATGAAGTGCAGGTGTTATGTGGCCAGAGATCTGCAGCTGGCCGATCTCCCTGAGGTTTGTCGTCCAATGATTGTACTGCAGCAGGTGAGCGTCGTTGGCTGCAACCTTGACGTGGTCAGCTTCAACCACTACTTGGTTTTTTTGTCTTTTGTTTTTTTAGGACAGCGTTTCTCTGTGTAGCCTTAGCTCTCCTGGACTCACTTTGTAGACCAGGCTGGCCTCGAACTCTCAGCGATCCGCCTGCCTCTGCATCCCGAGTGCTGGGATGAGAGGCGATCGCCACCACTGCCCGGCTAATACCAGTACTTGTATTTTGAATCGTTTGCCACTTTCACATGGGAAAGCGGACTCTCTCTCTCTTCTTTTCCCCAGTTATTGTCCTGCTTGGTGTTAGACACGATGACTCTGTTGTGTTTTTCATTGAAGCGGAGGTTGAAGTGGAAGGCAACGTCATTTCCTCTCCTGAAATCTAGAGCCATCCTGTTGACACTGGGCACATGGGCACTGCCCATGACTGTGATCAGCACGCGAGGCCTGAGTCCTCCAGGCAAGGGCAGGCTATAGAGAGCACTGTCGATGGTCCAACAGGGGCCTCACGGGGGCCAGCAGCAGGATAGGTCCCAGGAGCCCTGGGTCCCCCGGGTGGCCCTGGGAAGGCTCCAAGTGCAGGAGGTCCGGGATAAGCCCCAGGGGCAGTTCGACTAGGGTAGGCACTAGGAGGAGCCTGTTCTTGGTAGACCCCAGGATAGGAAGCCCCTGGGTAGCCCCCTGCCCTAGCCTGGATCCCCCATGCAGCGAGCCATCCTTGAGAGTTTGGGTTTCCAGAGCCAGCTAAGGCATCATTAAGCGAAAAACTGCCTGCCATTTCCCTGCTCGGTGCTCCCACCGCTGCTCTGCTTAGGTGTTCCATGGTTTATTTTCTACAGACAGTGTCCAATGTATCTGGGTTGTTTCACTGCTCTGCTTCTGACAATGATTTGTCTGAACAAAGCAACTGCTCATCTTAATAGGAGATTGTAACAAATATAATTTTAAATGGCAATCAACATCATAAAACCCAGGCAATTAACATTATTTTTATTGGTGAGTTTCCTGACATACTGCCCTAATGTATTATTTTATTTTATTTCATTTTTAAATTTTATTTACTTATTTATTTTCATATACTTTTGATTGTATAGCATTTCAGGGCCTCTTTAGAACACAATTTTTTTAAAAAAAAGATTTATCTAGTTAATATGTATACATCACTCTGCCTGCATGTACATGTATAGGCCAGAAGAGGGCACCAGATCTCATTATAGATGGTTTTGAGTCACCATATGGTTGCTGGGAATTGAACTCAGGACCTCTGGAAGAGCAATCAGTGCCCTTAACCTCTGAGCCATCTCTCCAGTCCCAAGACAATAGTTTTTGCTTATTGCTTTCTATAGAAAATTAGCAACTTACTTTAGTCTTGCTTCTAGAATGTTCCAGCCCATGGTCCACAGATTGCAGTCCTTCCTTTATAGTCTGGAAGGCAAAGAGGTCAGAATGTTTTGCAGCTGTGGTGGCAGGAACACTATAGCTGCTTGTCACGTGGCATTGATCAGGAAACAGAATGCCTAGCTGGAATTGCAGCTAGCTTATCCATCTCTACCTTATGGCCCTAAGTGTGCCTGCTAGCCTTCCCTACCAAGTACAAAAGAGTTCATGGTCTCCTAAGTCAGTGCCACCAGTGGCGGACCAAATGTTTAAGCCTAGGAGGGCCTTTCACATTCAGTCCACACCAGCTTCTTGGAGGGCTTTGTTTGTTTGTTTGTTTTTATTCTGTGAGTCCTCTGGCTCTGTACCCTCGCCACCACACGTCTTACTACTGACGGAGGCTTTTCGGAGACACCTGGAAAAGAACAGCTAATGATGACATACCTTTGCATAAAACTGATGAGACCCACAGAGGCGCACCTCGGCGAGAGCATGCACTGACACCTCCACTCTGAGATGTCTGCTGCCTGGCAGGGAACTAACCAGGCAGGAGAAACGTGCCAAGGGGAAGTTGGAGTGGGAAGAGATAATGCAATGGACTTTCCTTTGCAACTAAAACCTCCATTTGTGAGCCGGGCGGTGGTAGCGCACGCCTTTAATCCCAGCACTCGGGAGGCAGAGGCAGGCAGATCGCTGTGAGTTCAAGGCCATCCTGGTCTACAAAGCGAATCCATGATAGTCAAGGTTACACAGAGGAACCCTGTTTTGAAAAAACAAAACAAAAATTAAAAAACCTTCCAACTGTGGCCAATTCTCCAGAACCTGGCTGGCCTTGTGAATACATTGGCAGGACCCTTGAAGGAGGCCTTGACTGAGGAAGGCCTCCAAGGCTGAAAACTGACCCCACTGATATAAGGGGAAAGATTAAAAATAAATAAATAAATAAATCCTTTCTCCCTCCTCAAGGAAAGATGAATGGCAAAGGGCAAAGAATGCAGTCAAACTTTGAAGGTCTGTACATTATTAAGCAAACAGCCTTTTCCTTCTTTCTTTCTTTCTTTTCTTTTTTTTTTTTTTTTTTGTTGTTGTTGTTGGTGGTGGTGGTGGTGGTGGTGGTGGTGGTTTTTTGTTTTTTGTTTCCGAGACAGGGTTTCTCTGTGTAGCCTTAGCTGTCCCAGACTAGCTTTGTAGACCAGGATGGCCTGGAACTCACAATGATCCGCCTGCCTCTGCCTCCCAAGTCCTTGGATTACAGGCGTGCCCTACCACGCTTGGCTACAAACAGCCTTTTCTTATTACCACTGGATATAAAGAAATGAACTTGGGGGAAAGTGTAGAAAGAACCGAGTAAGTAAAAGAATATTTCTTTGCACAAAAAATACTAGTTCTTTAAGTGTGTGTGTGTGTGTGTGTGTGTGTGTGTGTGTGTGTGTGTGTGTGAAGATGAATGATTGTGGCCATGCCGACCTCCAGGTGTCCCTCTGGAACATTCAGCAGTTCTTCACGTGTGTTTCCTTTTAGTACTGGGAGCCCCAGCTTGCCGCCGCCCTCCAGGAACACAGTTACACGAGCACATGTATTTCTGGATCTTGCTCAGCTCTGTAATCCTTACACGTCAGGTGTGTGTGTGTGTTTGATCCAGTCAGTCCCTTTGCACAGTTGTGAAGAGAGCAGGAGGGACGGCTTTATAGAGAGAGGCCAAGTGTGCCACAGGTGGACTCGCAGGATATGGACAGACTGTAGGGCAGGGGCACCGGATGTCCACACTAATTGTACTAGCTACTTCTGAGGATATTATCCCGAATGAGGAAGTCAGAGTTTCGGAAACAATGACTCCAGAAACAATGAAATGAGCCTCCTAAGAAAAGGCACCAAAGCAACAACGGTCCAGCGTGTGGGGCTTCCTTAGGGTGGGAGGGTCACAGAAGGAAGAGTGGGCAGAGGAGAGGCCCCGGGTGGGGGGGATGAAAATACTGATGCAGAAGAAAGTAGGAGCAGTGGGGAAACCCACGCAAGATTCCCATGGAATCTTTATTTTCATAACATTAACAACAACAGCAAAACTAGATTCTGAGTTTATATCATAGAAGACACAGGGGTCTCTCCTTCTGGCCTATTTTGCTTAGTGTGATGATTTCCAGTTCTATTCATATTTGTGCAAATGGCATAATTTCATTCTCCATGACTGAGTTAAATTTCTGTGTACACATATCTCATCGTCTCTGTCCATCCATCCACCGACGGGCACCTAGGTGAATTGTACACGTTGGCAAAGCCTCTACTGCAGGCCGGCTTTGATTCTCTCGGGGTTTTCACAGTGGCTGAACTAATTTTCTGGTCCGGATTATCAACCTGTTTTCAGATGGTGGTGGGCAAAGCTGTTCTCCCGTTCCGTAGGCTGTCTGTTGGGGCTGTTTTGTTTTTTTGTTGTTTTTTTTTTTTTCCTTCGCTACACCAAAACTTTTGAATCTGGCTCCATCCCAGTTGCCAGCTGTAGGTGTTGTGTCTGGAGCTTTAGGTAATAATCTTCTCAAAGACTCGGCCCGTGCTCATGCCTTGATGTGGTTCCCCGTGTTCTTCTATTAATTCCAAAGGCCTTCCAGTAAGATCGTCTGTCTCTTTTTTTAGTTGATTCTCAAGCAAGATGAAAGATGAAAGATCTAGCTTAATATTTCAACAGGTGAGTACATCCACTTTTTCTAGCACTGTTTGTTGAAGAGGCTGTCTTTTCTCCATGGTCTATTTGTAAAATAAAATAAAATAGTTGGCTGTAGCTATGTGGGTATCTTTCTGGGTCTTCTATTCTAGTCTATTTTCTACATGTTTGTTTTTGTGCCAGTGTCATGCTAGTTTCGTGACTGTGGCTCGGTGGTATAGTTTAAAACCAGGCATTGTGCTATTTCTAGCATTGTTCTTCTGGCCAAGGATAACGTTGGCTCCTCAGGATCTTTTGCCTTCCATATGAACCCTAGTGTTGGATTTTCTAGTTTGATGAAGAATATCATTGAAATTCTGACGGCGACTGTATTTAGCCTGTAGCTTACTTTTGATTGCATAGCCATTTTTATAATACTAATATTACTGATCCATGAACATTGTATGTATTCCCATGGTCCCATCTTGTAAAGTTTTCTTCAATTTCTTTTTCTAATCTTTTGATTATCATATTCTGACTTAACTGAAAGTGTTTACCAGATCTAAGAACTTTCTGATGAGGTCTTCTGTGTCCTTTTAGTATAGGACATATGATCTAGAAAAAAAATTAGTTTGAGCCTTGGCGCACTCCTTAGATCCCAGCACTGCGGGAGGCAGAGGGAGCCAAGGCTACACGGAGGGACAATTGGGGAGAAAGCAAAGCATGCTAAAGTAGGCTGACAGTTTGAAAGACAAGAGTAAAGTGAGCGTGGAATTTGAGGACTCCATCAATACAGTTCCTTGTGCTATAGTGACCACTAACCATAATGTTATTTTCATTGCTACTTCATAACTGTAATTTTGATACTGTTGTGAGTCTTAATGTAAATATCTGATATTTTTGATGGTCTTAGGCTATCTGTGTAAAAGAGTTGTTTGAGCCTGAAAGGGGTCATGACTCACAAAATTGAGAACCACTAGCATAGGCAACCGTTCAGCCTGCACTGTTGTTTGAATAGCTGGTACCCACAAATAAACAGTATGAGCCAATGTCATAGTCTTATTTTGTGTCGCTAATATAAAATATTTGGAGCTACAAAATGAAATATTTTGGACTCATAGTTTTGAAGAGTCAAAATAGCTCAGTTGTGGCATTCTGGTGAGGCTCTCTGGCTACATCATAACATGGCAAAAAAAAAAAAAAAAATGGGGCTAGCCAGATGGCTCATTTGGCTCACATACCCTGCTGTGCATCCATATGACCTGAATTCCATGCCCAAACCCACATACAAAAGCCAGGTGTGGCAGCCCACATCTGTATTCCCAGCACTCCTACGGTGAGATAGGTCACATAGAAAGGAGAATTTCCCGGAAGGCAGTAGACCAGCCAGCTTGTAATATGTGGCACAGAGTAAGGGCCCATGGGCAGGATGGAGTAGCCCTAAAACCGAGAGAGCCCCTCTCTAAGCCAGTTGCTTCTTTGAGCATTCACAGGCCAATTGCAGATGCCTTACTCTATCTACCAATAAGCATTTCACATTAATTCACTTTCTAAACTCAAAAAACAAAATCTGTTTGAAATGAAGGTTCATGTCAGCAACATGAATGAAAATTCAGTATCTACGGTCATAAATAGAAGGCAACTACAAATACCCCCATGGGCAAATAAATGCTTGTCCTCTAACTCACCCCAAAGCTAATTCCACCCTGCGGTGGTTTCTAAAAGCCTTTGCTGTCTGTGTCTGGTGGTCACCTCCCATTTCCTACTTGGCCTCAACCTTTCCAAGAACAGAAGCTGTTTATCAAATAATGTCAAAGGCCGTACGCCTCCGAGCTGACCCCTTGAGGAGCCCTCCCCCCACCCCCCCCCAACACCTTCAGGAATATGATACTCATCTTTTGTGTAGATAAGCAGGCATACTTTGGGACACTGCCAAACGGAATGCTTCCTATGCTTCCCTTTCTAGAAAAAAAAATTTATTTAAACCCAAATATTGCTGAGGTATCAAAATACAAGCAGTTCATTTGTGAGACATTGGAGTTGCTCTTGTCAGTCAGTCATGACGTTGAAAAAAAAACACAAAGGGCCAATGTATCCTCTTTTGTTTTTTTAGCTGATAGCTCTCCTTCTAAAGCTCTCCACAGTCCACATTTATTTATTTTTAGAGTCCTGTGGCTACCACACTGGCCTGAGGCATGATTGATCTATTCACTTCTGTTCTCTTTAATGTTGAGGGCAATTACAGCAGCTGAATCGACTGTGTTCTAAACCCAGCTAGTGGCCGCCACCCCAAGTGGCTTAGTGGCACCTTGGGCTTTGGTTTTGTGAAGAGTCATCATCTTCCTGGTTCCATTCAGAAGCTTGTCAGCTTTGGTGGGTTTTCTTGGGAATCATACATTGTTGAATAGTGACTGTAAATGGAAAGCTCCCCACTGTGATGTTTTTTATTTCTGGATATTGGCTGATCCATTTGAAAAATTCAGTTCTCCCCATCCCTGTTCCAAGTGCAGGCATCGTCTTGAAGTCCTCCCTCACACTGTGTCCCTTTGGAACTGAGGATTCCTACTTCCTACTGCCAATATTTCCAGGTTGTTTGCTCTTTACATAGCATCTTTTTTAAAAAGGATTTAAATTCTTTTTTTTTTTTTTTTTTTTTTTTTTTTTTGGTTTTTCGAGACAGAGTCTCTCTGTGTAGCCTTGGCTGTCCTGGACTCACTTTGTAGACCAGGCTGGCCTCGAACTCACAGCGATCCGCCTGCCTCTGCCTCCCGAGTGCTGGAATTAAAGGCGTGCGCCACCACGCCCGGCCTTAAATTCTATTTTTATTTCACATGTATGCCTCTTGCGTGCATGGGCACGCACCATTTTTGCACAGTACCCACAGATGCCGGAAGAGGGTGCTGAATCCGCTGGGACTGGAGCTGTGGTGGTTGTGAGCTACCATGTGGATTCTGAGAACTGAGAGCAAGTCCTCCGCAAAAGCAGCAAATGCTCTTAACGGCTCTCTCTCCAGCTCCACCTCTTTTCCTTTTTTCTTTGTTTTGTGAAATTTTGTTAAACAAAACAGTTCTTTGCACATGAAAAAAATAGGCAGTGGAAGTGAAGAGGAAAGCCTGATTTGGGGAAATTCAATCAGGAAACTAGATGGCAGAAGCATTAGACAGTTTTTCACTCATTACTTAAGCTGATGTCAACATATTAACTGTAAACAGTCTATTTTCCATATCTGAGATTATATGGATTTTTTTTCTTTAAAAATTGTATGTTTTCTTTTCTTTTTTTTTTCTTTTGGTTTGTTTGTTTGTTTTTGTTTTTGTATTTTTAGACAGAGTTTCCCTGTGTGGCCTTGGCTGTCCTGGAACTCACTATGTAGAGCAGGCTGACCTCGAACTCAGAGATCTCCCTGTCTCTGCCTCCAAAGGGCTGAAATTAAAGGATGTGCTACCACTGCCTGGCTTCATTAGATTTTTTAAAATCGGTTTATAAAGAAGGGTTAAGGAGAGCTGCTGATGAGGGTAACAAAGACATTTTTCTAGAGTTCAGTCATAAGGCAAAACCAAATGTACATAAGAGCAGGACAAATGTAATAGAAATAATGGCTGGATGGATGGAAATGAAGAAGAGTGCACTTAATCCCAGCACTCTGGAGGCAGAGGCAGACAGAGCTCTGTGAGTTCGAGGCCAACCTGGTATATAAAGGAAGTCCAGGACAGTCAGGTCTACCTAGAGAAACCCTGTTTCAAAAAACCAAAATAAATAAAGAAAGAAAGAATTCAGAAGAGCTGGGCATGTTTGTCAGAGACAGGCAGATCTCTGTGAGTCTGAGGCCATCCTGGTCCACATAGCTGTAGGCTAGCCAGGACTACATAGTGAGAGCCTATATCAAAAATAAATAAGCAAGCAAATAAATAAGTATATAAATGGAGGAGGAGGAGAAAGAGAAGGAGATATTAATCCCACCAAATGAGAGGAAAGACCATCACCCAAATTCTTTGGTCAAATTAAGCAAGCTTTACTTTCTGTCAGATAGGGCTATGCCCTAAAATGGGATTTGAAAATTTGCATTAAACACAGGAAAGGGTAGGGTTTATGTATTCCCCAAAACTACAAGACTAGGGGTTTTTCAAGGGTTGGAGGATTTCTAGAGGAATTTTGGTTGCATAGGAACTTGGCTGAAAATTTTAAAACTTTTTTTGCCAGAATGTCTTGTATCAGGGTGTACTTGAGGTGTGAATCGAACACCACAGGGTGGGGAGCACATCAAATTCCAGAAACAGGTTAAAGCGTGCTCTGCTTGAATTTTGCAGCCAACAGAAACAAACTGGTTTTGACCTTATAACAAAATGGCTTCCGCCCTTAAGACGGCATTAGGCTGGTTCATCAGAGGAACAGGAAGTGCAGGGGGAGGGGCTTATACGACCTGTACTGGTAGACAGGCTTCTGATAGCAAAGCAGGGCTTCTCTGTGGAGGCTTGCACCACAGGTGTGCCGAGCGATCCTGACCCACCTTAGGAGAAAAACAGCAACCATTTCAGGTCACTTTGAGAACAATGGCTGTAAAACTTTCTGCTTTTAGACATAATTTTAAATTGCTTATTCTCTACCCCAAGACAAGTGGGTAAGTATGACTCAAAAAGACTAATACTGCAGGTTTTCTTTCGTCTGTGAAGTCTGGGTTTAAATTTGTGTGCAGTGTGTGTATGTGTGTGTGTGTGTGTGTGTGTGTGTGTGTGTGTGTGTGTGTGTGTGTGTATTACAAGTCATGAAATGAGAAATGGAATCATGAAAGGGGAGAGAAGATCTGAAGGGAGAAGGAGAGGAGGAAAGGGAGGGCAACGAGGTTCCTGTCACATAAGAGCAGAGAGGACACTGTTTGCAGGGAGGTAGGGAACCAGCCAGAAGGCGGAAGTGGGCCTGAAGGAGGGGGCGGTGAATAAGACGAAACTACCGTGGGACATGTGGGGGAAACCACAACTTTGTATACTAACTTTCAAATAATTCTTAGGAAAGTGCTGAGTCTTTCGTTTGGGAACCAGTTGAACTGCTCTGAGCTGTCTACTGTCTTGTTTGGGTCCCAACTGTATGTTTCTGTAGCAAGGACACAAATCTACCAGCAACTTCCACTTCCACTTTCTTCCAGAGCTTGTGCCCCACAAGCCTCTAAGTGTCTATTCTGGATTCCAGCCCAGGAATCCAGAGTTACGTAGTTTAGACAGGGGTGTCTTTCCTCTATCCTGTTTGAGACAGGAACATTTAATCTGTTCTGTTTTCAATAGAACAGAATATGTCTGTTGTTTGCTCACTTGCTTGCTTCTTGAGACAAGGTCTCTTCGCCTTAAGCTTTGTGTTACTCAGGATTCTCCAGAGCAGTGGTTTTCAACCTTCCTAACGCTGAGACCCTTTAATATAGTTCCTCATGTTCTGATGACCCCCAACCATAAAATCGGTTTTGTTCCTACTTCATAACGGTACTTTTGCTCCTGTGATGAATTATAATGTAAATATCTCATATGTGACCCCTGTAAAAGGTTCACTTGACCTCCAAAGGGCTTGTGACCCACCGTCTGAGAACCACTGCTCTAGAGTAGTGGAACTTATAGACTGATCTCCCTTTATATATAGAAAGGAGATTTATTAGAATGACGTAAGGCTGTGGTCCTGCTAATCCAACAATGGCTGCCTAGGAAGAGAAGGCCCAGGCATCCAGTAGTTGTTCAGGCTATGAGACTGGATCTCAGCTGGTCTTCAGCATATGCCAGAATCCAAAAAGATGTAGACCGTAATGCCAGTGAAGGAATGAACTGGCCAGCAAGGTGAGAGCAAGAAGGCAAAGAACAAGAGCTTTCTCCTCCCATGTCCTCATATAGGCTTCCAGCAGAAGGTGTGGCCCAGATAAAAGGTGGGTTTTCCCAGATCAAAATATATGGATTAAAGATGTATCTTCTTATTTCAAAGACTTCAAATTAAGCAAAAATCCCTCACAGGTATGGCCCACCACATTTGGATTTTAGCTAATTATAGATGTAGTCAAATTGACAACCACGAATGGATGTCACAAGCTTACTATTATAGCCCAGGCTATCCTAACACTCACAATCCTTGTGATGCTGTCCTTCTTGTCCTAAGCTTGGGATTGCAGGTATATGTTACCATGTATGTTCAACCAGAAAAGATCTTCAATTTAGAGGGGAAAAAATTACCAGATTTGGGTTTGTACATAATTTCAACTAACTCTGGGCACTGAGGCAGGAGAACCAAGTGTTCAAGGCCTCCCTAGACTATGTATACAGGACGTTCATGGCCAGCCTGGAAAGCTTAGTGAAACTCTGTCTCAAAGTAAACTCTGCTATGGGCCGTTAGGATGGTGCAGCAGATAGAGGAGCTGACTGCCAAGCCTGCTGACCTGAGTTCAATCCCAGGACCTACAACATGATGGAAGGAGAAAACCATCTCCTACAAGTTGTCCTCTGATTGCTACACTACACCATGGAAGTCCTCCCCCAGTCACAAATACATAAAGCACTTTAATGAAAGAGGGCCCTGGGTATATGAATGCTCACCTAGTGTAGTCAGGGCCCTGGGTTCATTCCTTGGTACCATTTCAAAAACCAAAAACCAAAGACAGAAAGAGAGGAAGGGTTAGAGGGAGGGAGAAAAAGATGAAGAGAGAGAAAGAGAGAAACTCGCAGAACTTGAGAGGTTTAAGCAGAAAGATTAAACATCTAAGGCCTGCCTGGGCTACATAATGAGACTGCCTCAAAAATATTAAATGCAGCCGGGCGTGGAGGCATACGCCTTTAATCCCAGCACTCTGGAGGCGGAGGCAGGTGGATCGCTGTGAGTTCGAGACCAGCCTGGTCTACAAAGCGAGTCCAGGACAGCCAAGGTTACACAGAGAGACCCTGTCTCGAAAAACCCAAAAACAAAAACAAAACCAAAAATAATATTAAATGCTGGGTACAGTGAAGCACACCTTTAATCCAGCACTCAGGAGGCAGAGGTAGGTGGGTCTCTGTGAGTTCAAGGCCAGCCTGGTCTACAAAGAGAGTCCAGGACACCCAGGGCTACACAGGGAAACCCTGTCTCAAAAAACAAAATTTAAAAAAAATGTAATTAAAAATTTAAAAATTGAAGCTGGGCGTGGTGGCTCATGCCTTTAATCCCAGCACTCGGGAGGCAGAGGCAGGTGGATCGCTGAGAGTTCGAGGCCAGCCTGGTCTACAAAGTGAGTCCAGGACAGTCAGAGCTACACAGAGAAACCCTGTCTCGGAAAAAAATAATTAAAAATTGAATTAATATGTCTTCAACTCAGCCTTCACAGAATGGGAACCAGTTTCAAAGAACACATTGATTATTTGTAACTAAACACTCATTGCTTCAACAAGAAATTGCTGAGTGCCCTCCTATTGGGTGCGAAATACTTTTTCCATTAAAATAATAGGATGAATATTATTTAGAATCAAGGCCAGTTTGTGGAGAAAGTCCTAACTCTGAGCTGTGATATCAGCAGGCTCAGTGCTGAGAACAGAAAAGAGGAAGGAAGAAAGGCAGAACCTTGTGCTCCCATCTGGCCACCCATTGTCTCTGGACCAGTTAGCACATGGGGCTGGCTGCCACATTAAACACTTTGCAGAACTCCTTGGCTCAAGTAGCCTAAGCTAGTCTGGTGTGTTGTTAGCCTTCCTTCTCTGTTATTTTTAAAGAACTATATTTGCTTGAGAGCTTTTGTGCCGCACACAGTGTAAATCCGTGGTGGATCCCAAGGCTATTCGGCTTCGGTTTTCTACGCCCAAGGTCCCTCGGCTGCTGCTTTGGTTTTGCTGATGAGCAAGGTAGGTGCCTCCACATAAAACCTTGCTTTTCATTCCTTCTCCAGCAGTTCTGTCCTGGATTCTCTGCTTTACATAGTTCAGTGGGACCAGTGTCAGAGGACAGTGTGGTAAAGCCTCCTACTGCACGTGACCCCCTAACTCTCCTGTTCAAGTGCAGCCACGGCAGAGGCTGCGAGGCCGTGCAATACCACATCTCATGGACAGGGAGTGTTTTCAATGTCTGAGACTCACAGGAGCTTAGGGGGCAAGGAGAAAACAAAACCAAAACAATAAACCCTTCTTCCCCAGCTCATGGGACTGCGTCAAGGTGGTCATGGTGATCAGTCAATACTTCTGCATTGATTGATTGAGTGATTGATTGATTGATTGATTGATTGACTGGAGACTATGTAACTCTGGCTGGCCTGGAACTCACTTTGTAGACCAGGCTGGCCTCAAACTTGCTCAGGTCCTCCTGAGTTTGCCTCCCCAAGTGTGCTCCACCACGCCCAGCTCTTTCTTAACTCCTGGGGCAATTCTTTCCAAGTTCTTGGGTTCATGTACTGGATCCAATCTCCCTTGCATACTGAGGGGTGTGTGTGTGTGTGTGTGTGTGTGTGTGTGTGTGTGTGTGTGTGTTTTCTTCTCGAGTTGTCTTCTGTGTGGCATTACCGCTAACAAACACTTTCATGCTTTTGAGATTGATTTTTAAATTCTATAACCAGAGAGGCTTTCAGCCTAAGATCCAAATTCGCTGCTCTGTGGGAGCATCCTCCTGCGTAGACCTGTGCTCTCTGCCTTAGCATTGTCCTTGCCAAGTCACTGTCCCAAGTGACCTGTGCTCTAAAGTCTCCTCCTTCCAGCCTCTGCATTTCCAAGCCACCGTTGCCCCAGTGGAGTTGACCTCACGCCCTAGGAAAGAATTTCCCACACATCTTTTGTTTTCAAGGAGATGTCTCCATTTCTGCTGATACTTCAGGCTGACAGATCTAATGGTGAAGGGCAGGAATGGGGGGCGGGGCTCCTGGTCAGCTCTGTCTACAGTAGGTGGCGGGAGGCCATACTTCAAGGCCGTTTTGGTTCTTGCATCGTCTTTCCTCCTTCACTTCTGAACATGAGAGGAGCACTGGGGATAGAATCTTATGAAGAGACTTGACACACACACACAGCTTCCCTGAAATTCTACAGAACATTAGGAAGGGTCAGGAAAGGCTTAGTTTGTTTTCTGTTGCTAGAACAGAGTACCTAAGACCAAGTAAATTTATCAAGAAAAGGAATGTGTTTGGCTTATAAATTTGGAGCCTAGGATGTCCAAGAAGATGGATCCAGCATCTACCCAGACCTGGGATGAGCCTTCTTGCTTCATTGTAACGTGATGGAGGCAGTATTGGAGAGGGATGAGCTTGACGAGCCCCCCCCCCATGACAGCCTTTACCTAGCTGTACATCTTCAGGAAGGCATGCTTTATGAGCTACCCTCCCCGTCTCCGCCATAAAGAAATATTGCCAGTGGCCCAATTACAGCTTTTAGAGTCCTGGAGAGCAATCGCCACATCATATCTAGAAGAAAGCAAGAGAAGGGTGGAGAGATGGCTCAGCGGTTAAGAGCACTGACTGCTCTTCCAGAGGACCCAGGTTCAACTCCCAGCCCCCATACGGCAGCTCACAGCTGTCTGTGACTCCAAGATCTGACACAAGCATACATTGCAGGCAAAGCACCAATGAGCATAAAATAAAAATAATTAGAAGAAAGTGTTCCACGACCTCTGCCTTCCTCTTTTAAAGCCACTAATGCTACCTCATGACCGTACCTCATTGTCTCCCAGAGGTCCCATCCCCCAAAGCCACCAGGATGTGAATTTGAAGCTTACCTTGCCAGCCAGCATGAGATGTTCTGGGGCACAGGGGTCTCTTGTGTGGCCCAGTTTCTTTTCTTTTCTTTTTTTTAGACAGGGTTTCTCTGTGTAGCTTTGGCTGCCCTGGACTCACTTTGTAGACCAGGCTGGCCTCGAACTCACAAAGATCCGCCTGCCTCTGCCTCCCGAGTGCTAGGATTAAAGGTGTGCACCACCACGCCCGGCTGTGGCCCACTTTCTTACTGTGAGTGACCGATGCCTGTGTCTACTGATTTCTGGCTGACCCATAGGAAAGTTAACTTCCATTTATGTCCTGTTAGGGGAAGTCAGAGTTGAAAACAAAGTCTTCAGACTGATTCCTGCCAGTCCTGGTTTGTAGACTTGGAACACCCTAATGGATTTCATTCCTCTGTTCAGTACAACGGACCAGAGCCTCCAAGGACAGGAAGTGGTGGTTTCTCGTGGTCATCTCTTAGTGTAACTTCCTGGTATAAGAATTAATCATCTCACAAAGGCAGATTCTTACTTTTCAGTCTTCTAAATAGAAGGTGACAACCTGCAGGTCTTTGTCTTCTCTGAGCGAGTCATATAGATGCCAAAACAAATGATACCATTGCTGTCCGTTCGCACTGCACTGAAGCTGATTGGTTTCTCTGAGAACTCTGAAAACTTAGAATTCTGCTGAAAGAAAATCTAGTGTGATTAGTAGGTATTCTGTGATCAGTAAAGGAGATATTTACACCCCCCTTTGTTGTTGTTTTGTTTTGTTTTTCAAGACAAGTTTCTCTGTGTAGCCTTGGCTGTCCTGGACTTGCTTCGTAGACCAGGCTGGCCTTGAACTCACAGCGATCCGCCTTCCTCTGCCTCCCAAGTGCTGGGATTAAAGGCGTGCGCCACCACCGCCCGACTACGCCCCTTATTTATTTTCATGCTTTTTTTCTCATGGACTTGCGGCATCATATGCAGTGAACAGTCGGTGCTGGGTCAAGCTGCAGTCGGTCTCCTGAGTTTCTTCCTGTTACACAGCTCGTTAAGCCGGGACTCTCACCCAGGAAGATGGCTCCCCTGATTGACCTTTTCTGACGCTCATCACAGTGTCATTCTTTTCCACGTCTCCTCTGTATCACCTAAGAAAGTCTGCTGTGTTCAGCACTACATGCTGCCTAGCCCTCCTCTTGCAGGACCTGCGCACATTCAGCCTTATAATAAAATAATCACCCCAATGAACCAATACGTGCTATCCCCAGGCGCCCGGGATAAGGTTGTGGTGATAGCCAAGCAATACATTTGACAATTTCTTGGCAGCTACGGCTTAAGGGAAAAGCTACCAGTTGTAGAACAGTTAGGCTTCTGTTCTAACGACCAGTGACGCGCAGAAGAAGAGGCAGTTTTTCTGAGCTGACCCACAAGGGGCAAGAGTAGCAATGACCAGAACTATATGATTTTGAAGAAGCAAATACCGTCCAAATGAATTCATTTATGGACTCTGCCTAAAAGTGCATGTGACATTTTACCCACAAGGAACATTTAAAGTATCATATACTGTCTTAATATGCTAATAGCAATCAAGTAATATAATGTCTATTTTGGTGCTTAATTGCTTAAGCTGTTGTAAGAAAGATACAGGTTTCGGGCCGGACGTGGTGGTGCATGCGCCACCACTCCCGGCAGGCTTCAGCTTTTTGAAGTGAGCAGCAGTTGGTTTTGTCCAGCTCTTCAGCCTGCAGACAGCTACTGTAGGGCGGTGCGGACTCTGTGCAGCCAGTCTACCGAATCTCCTCAGGTACATACACCGCGCATGCGCGCGCGCGCATAGTCATTCTTTTCCTCTGGAGACACCTTACTGCTACATCTCTTCCTCATTTGTTGACGGAATTTGGCTAGTAAATGTAGGAAGTGAAGGAGTTGGCCAAAGGGAAAGCCATAGTTTAGATGACAGGGAGTAAGAAATGAACAAGTTAGTTCTCCTAGGAAAGAAGATCCTGCCGTATCACTGATGTTTGTAGTGGTTTGAGTGAAAATGGTCCCCACAGACTCAGGGAGTGGCACTCTCAGAAGGTGTGGCCTTGTTGGAGTACGTGTGGGCTTGTTGGAGGAAGTGTGCCACTCGGGGTGGGCTTTGAGGTTTCAGATGTTCAAGGCATGCCCAGTGTGGCACTCTCTTCCTGCTGCGTGAAGATCCCGATGTATAGCTCAGCTCCTTCTCCAGCACCATGTCTGCCCGCATGCCGCCATGCTTCCCGCCATGACGATAATGGACTACACCTCTGAACTGTAAGCCAGCTCTAATTAAATGTTTTCCTTTATAAAGGTTGCTGTGGTCATGGCGTCTCTTCACAGTAATAATGTCCTAGCTAGGACAATGTTGGTAAGGTATATAGGGCATGAAAAAAAGGAGACTAAGAACAGGGAAGAGAGCCGGGCTCGGTGGCGCATGCCTTTAATTCAAGCACTTGGGAGGCAGAGGCAGGTGGATAGCTGTGAGTTCGAGGTCAGCCTGGTCTACAAAGCAAATCCGGGACAGCCAAGGCTACATAGAGAAACCCTGTCTCGAAAAACAAAACAAACAAACAAACAAAAAAACTCAAAAAAAAAAAAAGAACAGGGAAGAGGTCTAAAGGGAGCAGATGAGAGAGAACAGAAGAGTAGAGGGTTAGTATAGAGATGTTAAAGTCAGGAGGGGAGAGAGGGCTGAGAGATGGCTTTGCGGTTAAGAGCACTTACCAACCTTCCAAGGAATCCTGGTTGAGTTCCCAGCTTCCACACGGTGGCTCACAACTACCTGTAACTACAGGTGCAGGGGTCCACGGTTTCTTCTGACCTCTGTGGGCTCCTCCACACACATGGTGCATACACACACACCAAATGGGTTTTATTTTGGTTTTTTTTGTTGGTGGTGGTTTTTGTTTTTTGTTTTTTTGGAGATAGGGTTTCTCTGTGTAGCCTCGGCTCTCCTAGACTCACTTTGTAGTCCAGGCTGGCCTCGAACTCACAGAGATACACCTATTCTGCTTCCCAAGTGCTGGGATTAAAGGCATGCGTCACCACTGCCTGGCTAAAATAAATATATATATTTTTTTTTTGGTTTTTCGAGACAGGGTTTCTCTGTGTAGCCTTGGCCATCCTGGACTCACTTTGTAGACCAGGCTGGCCTCGAACTCACAGCGATCCGCCTGCCTCTGCCTCCCGAGTGCTGGGATTAAAGGCGTGCGCCACCACGCCCGGCAATAAATATATTTTTTAAAGAAGGGACCAACCAGAAAGGAAGGAGGAGAGAATTAGAGGGGGGTGGGTATAAAGGTAGAAAAATTAATAAATTTTAAGATGCGATCCTTTACCCAGCAGCGGTCATTGTTGGATATCTTAGGCCAGGCAGGGCTCAGGACACTTTCTTGCCTAAGATACAAAGGGACGTGGCGATTGAGTCTCAGCGCTTAGCCCCCTTGAAGAAGCAACCCAGGTGGTCCTGCCAGGTCACGAGTGTGATGAGGCAGAACACCGGAACGGTGCCGGAAGCGCAGGACTCCTTCGTGTGTACCTCCTCTTGCTTCCTCCTTAGGCAAACCACTCGCCGTGGTTCCGATAGGCCTTCTGGATAACCAGGCTCCACCTGTAACGTAACGGCTCGAGTTCATCAACTTCTAATTTCTCTTTGTAATTTTTTTTACTCCGATACATGTTTCCTGTCTAGGATCAAGTTGGACAGATCTCTGCCCTGTTTCCTTGATCTCAAAGCATTTGTCAAATACGACGTAATCTTCTGTGGCAAAGTAAAGTACAGAATGCGAGCAGGACAATGTGTGTTAGGAGGTGGGTGTGTGGGTGCCCAGCACCCCAGGGTGATCTATGACTGAGTGCGTGTTAGCAGGTCCCATAGACCGGGGGATTGAATCCAGTTCTGCAAACACAGCAAGTGCTCTTCACCACCGAGTCATTTCTCCAGCATCTGCCTCTGTTACTTCTTAGGATAACTTTGCCATAAAGCCTCAAAGGAAGGCCACCAGCATAGAGGAATGTCCCCATTCCAGTGTCCTGAAGCAAGGTAGCTTTTATTCTGCTCATTAAATGAAGTGATTCTATAACATTGTCTTAATTCCCATCTGTAGTTTTAAAATGCTTGGGAAACTTGTAGACTGCAAGGACAGACAGGAACAGAGCACACGTAGACACCTTCCAAGCTGAGCCTGCACGACTCAGAATGAAGAGTGAAACAATTTTGTTTTGTGTCTGAAATCTGCAACAGGAACAGTAATCCTAATGCCTAGAGGTTTTGTTTTTTCTTCAGATGCAATTAATTAATTTGCTCACCTAGAACTATTTGTGTTGGCCTGGAGAGATGGCTCAGAGATTAAGAGCACTGACTCTTCTTCCAGAGGTCCTGAGTTCAATTCCCAGCAACCACATGGTGACTCACAACCATCTATAATGTGATATGATGCCCCCTTCTGGCCTGCAGGAGTACATTCAGGCAGAGCACTGTATACATAATAACAAATAAATCTTAAATAAAAAGAACTATTTTTCTTGCCTGTTGTATATCTACCAATCATAACTTCCAATTTTAAATTAAGTAAAATTAATAAAGTTATAATTACTTTCAAGCCTGTGACCATATTAGCTACATTTATTTTTTGTTTGGTTGGTTTTTTTGTTTGCTTGTTTGTTTTGTTTTTTGGTTTGTTGCTGTCCTTGTTTTTGTTTTTTTGTTTTGGTTTGGTTTTTTGAGACAGGGTTTCTCTGTGTAGTCTTGGCTGTCCTGGACTCACTCTGTAGACCAGGTTGGCCTTGAACTCACAGCGATCCACCTGCCTCTGCCTCCTGGGTGCTGGAATTAAAAGTGTACACCACCACGCCCAGCTAATACTAGCTACATTTCAAACACTAGAGAGTTACACAAAGCTAGTGGCTACCATAGTGGACAGTGTAATTAGGAAACTTTCATCAGCGTGGGTAATTTTATGGCACAGTACCTTTCTAGAATAGTTAAACCGTCTGGCTGCCAACCTGGAATGGCTCCAAGCTGACGAAATGCTAAGACCCTCGTGAGGTTATGGAGTGGAACCAAATGACTTGTCCATCTCCCCGTGGCAATTCAGACTCTGCTAATTCCTCCTGCAAATGTCATGTCAAAGGTAATTTCTTTCTGACAGCTGAGAATGGTCTCTCGTTCCCGAAATAATGTTGTGTCACCTGGGTCTCTTGTAAGTGCCCTCAGCTTCTCTCGTTAAATCTACACAGTAGTCCCAGGAAGGAGGTGTTCTTTTCAAAATGTGAATGAGAACAATGAAGTTTGGAGTACTGATGTCTTACCTGCCTCAAACAAGTTGGGTTATAAGCAACAGGCGTCTCAACTCTCTTCTGTGTCATTCCAAATCTCTCTGGACTTTTTAAAAATTAAGTCAAAGGTTCATTATTGTAGCCCTCATTAGCCCCAAACTTCTCTTGTAATTCTTCTGCCTCAGCCTTTTGAATACTAAGATTATAAGT
Source organism: Acomys minous (assembly GCF_964271855.1). Classification (NCBI taxonomy): domain Eukaryota; kingdom Metazoa; phylum Chordata; class Mammalia; order Rodentia; family Muridae; genus Acomys; species Acomys minous. The sequence goes on from NC_140490.1 coordinate 112,028,565, forward strand.
GTCTGCCACTATAGCTGGTGTGTGTGTGTCTGTGTGTGTGTGTGTGTGTGTGTGTGTGTGTGTGTGTGTGTGTGTGTAGAGAGAGAGAGAGAGAGAGAGTTGGTCTATCTTCTGTGACTGGGGATTGAACCTGCAGTCTTGTACATGATAAGATTGTGCCACAGAACTCTCCCTACACAGTCAACCTACAGCCTATCTGAGAAAGTATTAATAATGCCTCTTATAGATGAACCACTTCTGATATCTTGAGCCAGACTCCTGCTTAATAGCTATGTGACCTTCGGCAAACAATTCATTCTCAAGTTTGTCATCTATAAAATGGGAGTGGCGGCCACAGCAGCTACCTGTGGCTCATGAATGAGGCTTATGGAAGAGCCGTCTGTCATCTTGTGGGAGCTCAGTGGAGCCCTGATACTATTATCTAACCAATGTTCCACAAAGAGGTGGAGAAAACAGCTTTTAGTAGCTTTAACATAGTTTATAACTTAGTCTGGGAAATTATCTTAGATTTTTACAATATCAAACAGAGAGACTAGATAATCAAATTTTCCCCTAGCTGGCTTTCAGCTCAGACTAGGAAGCAAGAAGTCTAAGAGCCAATGCTGCTCCTGGCTTGACAAAAAGCTAGAGACACACAAAGAAAGGCCACCTTGGCTGGCAGCTGGGACACTGTTTGCACAGGGGCAAGGTAGGGATGACAGAGGAGGAGGGCATCAAAATAACTAGCCTTGCTCTCCTTTGCTAGCTGCCCTCTTACCAGGGTCTTCTATGTAGGGGATGAGAAAAAGGAAATGGAAGCCTCGTTGGAAAAATCTACCTTCACCTCTCTGTTGATAGTTTAAGAGGAGGATGAAGGCATGGGGAGGCTACCATTAGGCAAGGGAGCACATCAGGGCCGCTGTCAAATGCAGGCTTTATTTACTAGGCAATGATTTTGCCATGCTGAGACCAGTCTGATCTGTGTATTTTGATGCTAATTACTGATAGGCAACATCTGGTTACCGCCCTGAACCTCGCCTCCCTGACTGGCTGAATAAAATACTTGGGCAAGGCAGAAGAAGGGTTGGAGGCTTTGGAGCAGAGAGAATCAGGAAGAGAGGCAGGTTGGTTGGGGGAGGAGAATGCCATGGCCTAGGAAAAGAGCCTCTGCAGTTCCTCATGGAAAGAGATGGCCAAAATGAACAGCCTTAGCAAGAATCTTGAGACTATGGGTGGGAGGTGGCCCAAACAGGCATGATGAGAGCAGAATGGGATGGGATGGAGACTGGGAGAGGATGGAGGCTAGGAGAGAATGGAGGCCAGCTTAGGAGGAATGCCTGCCTTGCCCCAGGTGAAAACAGGCGATTCTAAAACACATCAGGTGTCTGTGTCTTTCTTGATTGTAAAAGCAGGTTAGATAATACCACTGTATTAATTATAAGCCTGATAATAAACATTTATCAGACCATACCTTAAACTAGCGGCACCTCCTCACTCCCCACTGAACTGCCTGAACAGGCTAGAGCTCAGATCTGCAAGCCTCTTTCCAGGACAATCAGCACTACATAGAGAGACCTGGTCTACAAGAAGGAGAAGGGGAGGAGGGGAAGGAGGAGGGGGAGGAGGGGGAGAGGAGGGGGAGGAGGGGGAGGAGGGGGAGGGGAAGGAAGAGGGGAAGAAAGGGGAGGAGAGGGAGGAGGGGGAAGAGACCGTCACAAATTCCCTATATACCACGAAGGGTGTCTTGCCTTTAGCAAAAAAGTAGTCACCTGCCCACTTTTCACTGAACAATCTTTCTTCCTTTGTAATTTTCCTTTAGAAGGGTTCTATTTCTTTTGAGATTTTTGTAGACTTGGATTGAAAAATAACAGATAAATTATTGTACTGTATTTATCTTTATTATGAAAATTAATTGGCAGGAAAATAAAAAATCAGAGCTTTCTACATCTATCCTTTGAGCTAGCAAGTTAAAACATTATTGTTAATTGCTGTGTGTCACCACATTGCCATGATGATGTCACATGTGAAGGTGAAATTCACACGGTGATGTCACATGTGAAGGTACACTTCAGCTGTCTCTACTTGAAAAGCAATGCATGGGAAGCCACCAACCTGCTGTAAAACTCAATCTGTACATCTGAATAAGTGACAAGAGGCCACATTTAGTTTGTGTGACGCTGTAACATGAAATTGTCATCTACCAATATCATACTCAAAAACTGCGTAAGCAAGTAGATTTTCTTTTCACAAAAACCTCCATGTCTTAAGTAGGTTTGCAAGCTTGTGCAGGGGTAAATTTATAGCCTGCCTGAGCCACAGGTGGTGGGTTGGATGCCTAGAGGACATCTCCAGAGAGGGAAGGCCCTCCGCTCCCTAAACCTTGTCTCTTCATCTAGCTTTAACCCATATCTTTTGTTTTATTTTTTATGTAATTTAATAATCCAATATAGGTATAAATATAAGCCAGTATTTCCCTGTATTCTGTAAGCCACCATAAAAAAAAAAAAGGCACATTGGGCAGAGGAGACTTCTATTCCAGTGACTATAGAAATGAAAATTGAAGTATAAAGCATAAACTCTCAAGCAAAATTTTTGATGTTTTCTGTTGGAGGTAAAATTGTTAATGAAAGGGGGAAAGAAAAAGGTGGAGTTAACATCGATTGCAGGAGATGCAGACTACTCATTGACAGAGAGAAAATAAGTCATTTGTATCACATTGTTGAAGTGGGCTTAGGTCCGGTAACTTTTTTTTTCTTTTTTTTTTCTTTTTTTAGCTATTTATTTATTTGTTTGTTTAGGAGACAGGATCTCACTATGTAGACTTGGCTAGCAGCAGGCTGGCGTCAAACTCATTGAGATCCATCTGCCTCAGCCCCCTGAGTGCTGGGACTTAAGGTGTGCATCACTGTGCCAGGCTAAGGATGTTATTTTTCTGTTTTTGTTTTGCTTGTTTTATTTTGTGTTGTTGAGACATGGTTTCTTCGTATCTCTGTCTGTCCTGGAACTTGCTACATAGGTGAGGCTGGCCTTAAATGCACATAGATCTATCTGCCTGTGACATAGTTTTTTTGTTTGCTTGTTTGTTTATTTGTTTGTTTTTAATTTAAAATACCTTCTTCAGGCTGGAGAGATGGCTTACAAGTTAAGAGCACTGATGCTCCTCCAGAGGTTCTGAGTTCAATTCCCAGGAACCACCTGGTGGCTCACAACCATCTATAATGAGATGTGATGCCCTCTTCTGGCCTACAGTTGTACATGCAGGCATAGCACTATATACATAATAATAAATAAATCTTTAAAATACTGACTTCATAGTTGAAAAGATCTTTCTCCATATAAAATACAGGTCAGTGGGCAGCTTGACCTGTAGACCTCAGGCACCTTCCTGTACCTGTTATTCTCCCCAGACCCTAAGGTCAGTGGACAGACACACTTCATACACTGGTTATCCTGGGAGAACAGGTCATGGATGAAGAAAATGAGACCTATTACCTCTTGTCCCCAAGAGACCCTCTATTTCTGTTTCATTAGGCCCCAAAGAGGGATTCATGGAAACTCTGACCCCTTGATGGTGTCACTTTATACCTTGTGATGGGCGTATGGCATTGAGGCCAATCTTGTGGGGCTAAGACTTTAATGTGTAGGATATGACTTTGCCCACAGGGTAGACATTACAATAAAACGGAATTATAGGATATCAGGTAAATGAACAACTTCTTGGTGTGTAGGGAAAGTTTCTGGTGTCAGAAGTGTAGAATACTGAATATGAGAGTAGGAAACCCTTGTACTTCATGCCTCGCACAATCTCCAACTGTCATTGACTGCCTCCATTTTACAAAGGTAGGGGTTTTTCTTTTCATTCTTTTTCTTTTATTTTTTCTTTTTTCTTTCTTTTCTTTTCTCTCTTTTTCCTTTCTTTCTTTCTTTTCTTTTGGTTTGTGTTTCAAAATAGGCTTACTCTGTGTAGCCTTGGCTGTCCTGAACTCACTTTGTAGACCAGGTTGGCCTTGGACCCACAACGATCCACCTGCCTCTGCCTCCTGAGTGCTGGGATTACAGGAATAAGCCACCATACTCTGCTTTAAAAGTTACTCTTCTTATTAGAGTAAACACTGAGGTTTGTAATGTTGGAGACACAACGGCACAAATCTAGTTGAGGACATAGCCCAAAAATGTAATAAAAGGAAGTATGTGTTATTAAACAAAAGAGCAGTCCATGAAAGTAAAATAACCAAATGTTCTCATCTGTAAAATGGAAACCACAAGTTCAAGCCTATAGGGTTGAAGAAAATCGCTAATAAGATAATAGAGTTGAAATCAAAAGAAATATGCATCTACTTATGACCACACCCCAGTCAGCCCGGAAGGAGAGCGAAGAACTCAACACAATCCATTGTCCTCTCCCTCCTCAAAACACAGCTACCTTCCTAAAGCATGGTTCTCGGCCCTCTATACAACAAGATGTGTGTTTCTCGCCTATACAGTGTGAGCAGAAATCACACGCACTGCTTCCAGGCTTCAGTTCTAAGGCATTCCCAGTGCTGTCTCCATGTTCTCTCTGCTTCTGGTGATGTGTGGTGTTTGGGTGAGTCTTCGACAGTGCAGGGAAGCCATGTTCCAGCAGCGGATAGTGTACCATAGTGGAAGGCTTACGAGCAGTCATGCGGAGCAAGGCTGGTCTCCTGATCTAGCCACTTCTATGATGGTCACATGACTGAGCTCCTGTAGTGCTGGGTTCCATCCTCATCCACACGTTGATTCAGTGAGCATCTTTACAAGCTTCCGGATGCCAAAAGGAACCTAGTGGATGGTTAGAAAAAGCATATGGCTCAGTGTAGGGGAATTTTAATTCAGACGATGGCTGCTTTGGCATGTTCCAAAGACTTTCTAGGTCTGTGTGATCCAGCTGGAATACAAACAGGCCTTTAATCCCAGGAGACGGGAGACAAGTAGGTTTCTGAGTTCAAGACCAGCGTGGTAAAGAGCAAATCTCAGGCAAAGAAAAGCTTAGGTTTGGGCATGGTGACACACGACTTTAATCCCAGCATCCAGGAGACAGAGGATGCAGACCTCTGAGTTCTGTGCAGGCGGTTCAGCTGAGTCAGTGAGTTGAGAGGCCGTGCAGTGGAGTTGAGTTTGTGGCAGTCTGTGGAATTCAGAGGCAGTTTTTCTGGGACAGTTTCACAGAGAGAGGTTGAAAAGAGAACAAGCTAGACACAGGTGAAGACAGAAGGAGCCAGAGAGTGAGAAGGAGCCACAAGATTAGAACAGATTGCCAAATTAATATGAGACGAAACAGAGCCATTCAGAGAAACCCAGTCTGGGAGGGGGGTGGGCAGGAAGTAAAAAGCCAAAGCAACATAATGCCTACAGAAGTCACTAATCCCACAGCAGTGCTCATCAGGGGGAGTGAATTAGGTAAGATGCCAGATAAAGAATAACCATATATTCAGCAGGGCGGTGGTGGCACACGCCTTTAATCCCAGCACTTGGGAGGCAGAGGCAGGTAGATCGCTGTGAGTTCGAGGCCAACTTGGCCACACCCAGCTGAGTTGGAACATTCTAACAAAGACAAATATAAGGAGGTACATTGCAATGAACATTGGCAAGGGAAGATGTGGGACACACTGTGACACACTACAGCTTCCATGATGACATCTTTTCTGTGCTTTGTTTCTGGTGTTTGCTTGTTTTTATTCGGGGGGGGGGGTGAGAGGGGGGCGCGGACTGGAGGTTGCAGGGGCAAAAGGGGGATATGGCGGGATAGGGAGACGATTGGGACTGGCATGGGTGCATGATATGAAAGTCACAAAGAATCAAAAAAAGGTTTGTTTGTTTTTTTTTTTTTTTAAATATAAGGAGGTACAAGAATGTCAAGAAGCCGGGATCTGTGGTGCAGGTCTGAAATCCCAGCACTTAGGGAGGCAGAAGCAGGCAGATCTCTGTGAGTTCAAGGCCAGCCTGGTCTACAAAGCGAGTCCAGGACAGCCAGAACTGCAGAGAGAAACCCTGTCTCGAGACTAAAACAAAAAACAGAGGCAGGGGGCGGGGTGGGGCGGGGTGGGGTGGGGTGGGGGAGGGGAAGAGACACGGTGTGTGTGTGTGTGTGTGTGTGTGTGTGTGTGTGTGTGTCACTATGTATTCAGGCTACACCACACTACAATTCAAAATCCTCCTATCTTTATCTTGCAAGCGCTGGCTTAACTGGTGTGTGACGTCACACTCCACTTTTCCCCAGAGAACTTTGGTATGCATTCTAGGTACTGATAGTTATCTTGCGGGAAATTGACAGTGGTTCTTTTTTGAGACGGGACCTTAAAGGTTTGACCTTAAGGCTAACCTCCTTAGCCTTGGGCTTCCAGCTCTGGAGGGCGGCTTTTGCAGACGTGTGACCACATACTTGGTATGTGGTGCTGGGGGGCTTGTGGCTTCATGCATGTTAGCCAGGTACTTACCAAAAGAGCCACGTCTACGGGCCCTCCCAACACTGACCAATCTTAAAGAGTGGTTACTCTTTGATTAAAAGAATAATAGCACATAGCCTTTTATACGCACATATTACTTTTTACCGAGTTCTTCCAGGCCTGATTTCACAACAGATAACCAGCTCCTGCCATCTGTCTGTTTTTCCAGTGTCTCCCTGTTATACGATGTGTAGTTGTCTGGAAGACTCCTGTGTAGGCTCATGGGAGAACGGACGTAAAATGTAGATGGTGCCTTAGTATTATAGCCACAGATCGACCCTTCCACCTTAACGGGTGTGTGGAAGGTCACTCCACACTTGGAGCACAACTGTTTAATTTGTAAATCTCTGAGTTGTGGGCCACACTCACACTCTGGAAGATTTAAAACTTGATACCAGCATGGGCTACACAGTGTGGCCCTGCCTTAAATACAAAACCAAGAAGCACCAAACACAAAGAATTAACAGGTGATTCCTAGTCAATTAAAAAACAGCAGCCAGGCCCGGGCATGGAGGCCCAGGCCTTTAGTCCTAGCACCCAGGAAGGAGGCAGAGGCAGGGGGATCTCTGTGATTTTGAGGCCAGCTTGGTCTACAAAGTGAGTCCAGGACAGCTAGGGCTCTGTTACATAAATAAACCCCGTCCTGAAAAACCAAAAAATAAAAAATAAAAATAAATGAAAAATAAAAATATCTTCAAGGTTTCACAAGCTTAGGTGTTTTATATAGACTCTACTTTTTCAGTGAGATGAAAAAAATAGATACACGGATTATTTTCATTATATAAAGCACTTTAAAGAATAACCGAAATACGCTCTTTTCCTGCATCAAATGAACTAAAGCAGAAATGAAGGACTACATATCAGGTAAACACGATGCAGAACAATCTACAAGGCTCAGGCAGAGGCACCCTGAGTTAGGAGCAACATCTGCAGGAGGAGCCGCCGTGGTGGTTCTTAGCTAGGGTGGGGAAATGGTTTCAGAGGAGAGGAGGAGGTTAAGAGTTGCAGAATTAGGCCTGGACGCGGATGGGAATCCGAGCCGAGATACTGCAGTCCTGAGTCTAGAGGACAAGGAGAACCAGGGTCTGGACGTATGGGGTCGGGATTGCCACCCCAAGCTCAGGGGAGAGTAGAGATGGCGCGGTGCGCAGCAAGCGGAGGACCGCCTCTGGCGGGAAGCCTAGGGCGCCGGGGAAGAAGGACGGCTCTGTTACCAGGCAACGCGGCCCGGGGCCCGCCTCCTGCTCCCGTTGCTAGGCAACGCCGAGGCCAGGAGGAGGGCGGGGGGAGCGGCCCTACGTGCTGACGCTAATTGTATATGAGCGCGAGCGGCGGGCTCTCTGGTCTTTTTTAGCGCCATCTGCTCGCGGCGCCGCCTCCCGCTCCTCCCGCCGCCGCCGCTGTCGCTGCTGCCGTCGCCGCCGCCCTGAGTCACTGCCTGCGCAGCTCCGGCCGCCTGGCTCCGCGTCCGAGTCTCCTGGAACGGTAACGGCTGGGGACCGAGAGGACCGGGGCGCGGGGGGCCTGCGAGGTGTGCGTGGAGGGAATGGAGGAGGCCGCGGGCCGCGCTTCCGGGGGGGGGGGGTCCGTGCGGCCTGAGGGACCCCGGGGAGCGGCACCCGCTGCGGGGCGCGCGGGGCAGCGAGGCCGCGGGAGCGCGGAGGAGGTAGAGGACGAGGCCACGCCGTGGGGGCGCACTGGCTCGCCCGGGGGACCCCTCTGCCTCGGTGTGTCCCCCCACCCCCCACCCCTCATCACTCCACAAGAGGGACGCGGCTATGCAGGCCGCGGGAGTGGGGGGTACGGAAGGGACGGGGAGGTGGGGGCAGCCCCGAGCTCCGCCCGCAGGGAGGGCTGCACAGGCCGCGGCCTCCGCGCTAAGGAGCGCAGGCACGTGGGGACCGGGACCGCGCGGCGTGCGGCGGGAGACCCCGGCCCCTGGCCCACCCCGACTTCCCCCTCGGAGTTGGAGGAGGAGGAAGGGTGGGGACGAGCATCAAGCCCCTAAGGGCTCACACGCTTGCCTAGTCTTCGTGGAGGAATGAAGGTGCTAGCGGCTGGGAGGATGGGGGCGGGGAGCGGCGGGCGGCGGCGAGAGCAGCCTCCCCTCGCCTGGGTGTTAAGGGGTTAACGCGTGCAAAGCGTTTTGGCTTAGGTGGGTTTTGTTTTTTGTGTTTTAACAAGAGCTCTGTTTTGTGTCTCGCAGGTTCAGTTAGAACTTCGTTGGGTACCATGGCCGGGGGTATATTTGTGTGGAGAGACTTGATCCCAGTCTCCTTAAACCTCCAGATGGTTCTAAGATGAAAAAAAAAGGGGTGGCTTGGCTTGGGGGTGGGGTGGGGGAAGGCTCCTAGGCTAATACACCGACAACGTACTTTTCCCTTACGAAGCCCTCAGAATTCTCGCTAGGGATAAGGTAGTAGGAACATGAGATATGGAGCAAGGCATTAATATATATTGACCAAGCTCAGTGCGCCACGCATCCGTAAGGATCTCCTGAGTGGCGTTGAAGGCAGGGAGGAGACAGGTCCTGCCGGCAGGGCTGGGCTTTTCAGAACCAAAGGGTGCACCAGCCACAGGGGGATTGTCTTCAGGGCCTCCTTACTTCAGACTATTGCCTGTCTCTAAATTCTGAAAAGAAAACGTTTGAAAGGCTCCCAACACTGACTAGCCTGATTTCAGGAGAACTGACACAAAGTTTGCTTTTCTTTTTCTTTTTCTTTTTCTTTTTCTTTTTTTTTTTTTTGAGAATGGGTATCATCAAATCATCTTTTTAAACTAATAGGCAAAGCATATTTTGATTGGATCAGGGGAAAACCTAAAACAGATTTATTCAGAAACTAACTGCAAGTAAGGGGTTTTTGGTGCTCTTGGGCATATTCTTGCCTAAAACTTGTTTATGGTTGAAGTATATGTCCCAGATTTAAACTGTACTTTAACTTAAGTCTGAGTCGGAGGGATTTACTTTAGCATTAGTAGGGATTTAGACATCTGTTATAAAACCTTGACTTAATATATTTGTTCTTTTTAAGCCAGCCTTTAGCTTACTAAATAGAAGTTAAAGGCTCCTCAACATATCAACAAGAAAAGTGTATCAGTTTTATCTGTTGCAAAAATACCTGTTCTTTTGTATATTTTGCTTTTAATCTTGGGCCCTATAGTTGACAATAATTTAATGCTGAGTGTGGCACCTCTGAGTTGTCCTTTCAAGAGCTCCAATGTGACTAAAATTCTATAGTTTATTTCATTATTTGCTTGCTTGTCTTGGCCTCAGGTGACCAAAGTCCTTACTGGGAAGGAAAGGGACTGAAAGAGGCAGAATATGACTAAAAAGAAGAACTGAAGGTGCCAAGATACATGGTGTATTTTGTTTGGTTATAAATTAAAAAAGGATTAAAGAATCTTAGAGAAAAAGGAGGGATCATTCTCACATTCTAAACTAAACCTATTCTGACCTATATATCACACTGAGCAAATGTGCTATTGGTTTGTAGGAAGTGTTAAGCTGGGAGCACCGAGTAGAAAGGATTGCCGAAGCTTAAGGTACTTAGGACCTGCTTTACAGAAGGGCCTGTTAGAGCTGATTAAACTTCATCTTCAAACTAGTTGTAGATGCTTTTGTTGTGAGTGCTTAATCACAGAGTGCACTGTGTTCATGGGGCATGAGAAGTAACTGCTGCACCTTGGGTTAACTGCCTTTCATTGCTAAAAATTTGGACACATTTTTTAACTTCAGATTTTTTCACATTTTGATTTTTTGTTTTCAACTGGAAAAGGAGCTATAATTTCCTTAAAATAAGTAGAATACTTCAGGGACTGGAAAGCTGGTGCCTTAGGGGTTCAGACCACTCCTTGCTTTTCCAGAGGCCCTGGGTTCAATTCCCCACACCCACATGGCAGGTCACAGCTGTCTGTAACTCTGGTCTCGGGATACAACGTGTGTGTGGTGTACAGACAGACATGTAGACAGAATACTGACTCATACAAATAAAGGTTACCAAACATTAAGGGGGGCATGCTATAGGGGAACAAATAGTCAAATCAGTGATCACTGAAGCCTGCTTTTTTAAGACTAGTTCTGTAGCTCTTTTGTCCTGAAACTGCTGTGTAGACAAGGCTGCTCTTGAATCCTGGATCTTCTTTCTCTGTGGCTCTGAGATGAGAGGTGGGGCGTTATTTACATTCCATATGGATCCTTTACTTACTTAGTAAATGTCAGGTAGCATTCGTTTTCTCTTGAATCTGTCTTACTGTGTATGGTTTTGATAGTAGTACTAAGCTTATTTACTATTACTTAGTTTTGCAGTGATGATTTACAATGAGTAACATTCTTAAGATTTTGTGTATGAGTGTGCTGCTCACATGTATGCACCATGCATGCCTGGTATCTGTAAAGGTTAGAAGAGGTGTCAAATCCTCTGGTATTGGAGCTATAGTTGTGAGCTGCCAAGTGGGTACTGAGAATTAAGTCCAGGTTTCTGCAGGGAAAACAAGTGCTCTTAAACACTGAGCCATTTCTCTAGCCCCTTTATCCTGGGTTTTAAAGGATGTTGTCAGACTGCAGTGCTAGCTGTGGGTGTGAACTTGAAAAGCACTGTCCTGGGATTTGCTCTGGGGAAAAACTGCAAGTGTAGTCATGTGGTTTTGTATCAATATGGAATTTGCTTGCATGTAATGAGATAGTGGCTGCTTAGAAGCCTTGTATTTGTGTATGTGAGCTATGTATGTCACATGCACAAAAGTGGACGCTGCCTCCGAATACGTTGTTGCTTGTAAATTGAAGAGTTTTGCCAAATGCCAGTCCTTTGTACGTGTGCATATGCTGTTGGGCTGTGTGATGCTCTGGATATGGAGTTTAATATATGGGCAGTTGTGACTTGATTTCACTAGGATGAATGTGTTCTAAAAGGTGCTTTTTAAGCTAAAGTTGATTTGAAGCCATATTGGCTACTGGGCTCTGAACTAATGAAATTCATGTGCTAGAAGGGGTTCTGAGAGAAGAAAAGGTTCGAGTTACTGAGTTTCCTGGTTTTGGGGAGACGGGGTAGGGGTTTTCAAGACAGGGCTTCTTTGTGTAGCCTTGGCTGTTCTGGACCACACTGGCCTCAAACTCAGAGATCCACCTGCCTCTGCCTCCTGGCTGCTGGGATTAAAGGCGTGCATCACTACCACCCTCCCCTACTGTTTTTTTTTTTGTTTTTGTTTTTTTTTAATCTTAACTAGGAGAGTGGGTTTTATAGAGTTCCTTTTGAGTATAGATTGGTGTCTTTCGTCACATCTAGAAACTTCTTAGTGTTTTATCCTGTATATTTCTAGAATTTGTATCCAGTCTCATCTAGATTTTGTTATATCCTTAATCTCTCTTCAGTATTTCCTTTCAATCCTGCCTTGCTTGCAGTATGACTTCTACCTTCCTTTTAACTTGATCCATTCCTAAGCTGAACCTAATTTAATATTGGGCCAACCTATTTAGCTTGATGTCAGTGTTTTATTTTTACTCCAGAAATTCTATTTAGTTATTTCTAAATTTGATATTTTTTTTTTAAGATTTATTTATTATTATGTATACAGTGTTCTGCCTGCATGTACACCTGCAGGCCAGAAGAGGGCATCAGCTCACATTACAGATGGTTGTGAGCCACCATGTGGTTGCTGGGAATTGAACTCAGGACCTTTGGAAGAGCAGGCAGCACTCTTAACCACTGAGCCATCTCTCCAGCCCCCTAAATTTGATATTGTTAACAGATGATTGTCTATCGTAAAGGATGTTTTCTTCTGCCTCTCCTCCCCTTTCCCTTTCCCTCTTTCCCTAAGATCAAACTCAGACCGTTTGCATGCTGGGAAATACTCTGTCTACCTTTAAGGTGTACCCACAGTTCCAGACTTAAATAAGACTGTCCATTTGGTGGTTATATTTAGGCTTTTATAATATAGGACTAGGTTTTTTGTTTTGTTTTTTGGCTTTTCTAGATAGAGTTTCTCTGTAGCCAGGCTGTCTTGGACTAGCTTTGTAGACCAGGCTGGTCTTGAACTCACAGCGATCCACTGGCCCTGTACTCCCTGAGTGCTAGGATTAAAGGTGTGCCCTCACTATGCCCTGTTTAGGACTAATTTCTTGCTTGTTTGGGAGGAAGGTATCCTTCACTTAATTTTGCATATGCACAGAGACAGCAAGCAGTAATTAGCTTGAATCAACTTGTTACAGAAGATGAGTGAAGGCTAGTACTCCAGTAACTTCCAAGTGTGGGACCCTATCCCATAGAATGCACATTTAGGGAGGGTTTCCCACCTTTGTTCATCTAGGTAATTGGTCACAAGCACTCTGAGAAGCCTGGCTTTAGGTAATTCTGTAGAAATCCTGCCAAGTTAACAATATACAATATTCCTTACCCATTTTCTTAACATAAGCATGAAGGAGTATGCTTTTACCCCTCACATCATCTGAGCCTGCTTATTATAAGTTTGAGAACTTTTTGGATGTTATACCTATGCATTTATTGTAACAGTTTGCAGGGGGTTGGTTAACTCAGCAAATCCTAAAAATGATACCCCCATTACATTGGTGCATATTGTAAAACAAAATAATACAGAATGATAGTCACTGTTAGGTCCGTGCCTATAGTCCTAGCATTCAAGAGTCTGAGGTGAAGATTGCCAAGAGTTAGAGACCCCTGGGCTGCGTAGTTGTAGGCCAGCCTGGGCTGCAGGGTGAGACCCTGTTTGCTTTCACATCCTATTTGTCCCCGTTGTCTTCCTTGTTACGTGGAACTATTCTTGTTTCTTATGTGCCATTGTATAAAGGTCTGTCTTAGGGAGCTGGAAGAGTAGCTTAGAAACATCGAAGGCTTTTTTTATTATTTTGCCTAAATTACTTTCTAGAAAAGTAGAGCCTAAGAAACATCCAGATTTAAGAATGTTCACCCCAGTTTTTTCTGCCTTCAAAGAAAATCTTTGATTTAATAGGCTGAGCATAATCTCAGTTGTAGTTCAGTAGAGATTAAAAATCAAAATTTCATAATTTTTAATTGGTATTCATAATTGTTTACTAAACATTTTATAAATATTGGCTGTTGCTAGAGAGAATTCAGTGTGGCTATAAAGTAAGTGGAATAGACTGGTGAGGTGATAGGTAAACATTAGGGTGCTTGTTACTCAGTGATGAGGGCCATGGATACCTACCTGTAACTCCAGATGCACACCCCGACATGCCTGCAATCACATTACAGTCCGTACAATGAGATGTGTTTCTAAGTTCTCGCCTATACAGTGTGAGCAGAAATCACACTTGCTGTTTCCAGGCTTCAGTTCTAAGGCATTCCCAGTGCTGTCTCCATGTTCTCTCTGTTTTTCCGATGAAGTGTAGTGTTTGGGTGAGTCTTTAACGGTGCAGGGAAGCCATGTTTCAGCAGCGGATGGTGTACCATAGTGGACGGCTTACGAGCAGTCACCCAGAGCAAGGTTGGGACCACCTCTCTGATTGGTCACATGACTGAGAACTAAACTATGCATAAGCTGCTGTACTGCTTGGTTTCAGTTACCGCTCTCTTCCCTAAGCCCCGACTCTGGGCCTCTTCAGAAGCTTCAGATGCTAAGAGGAACCCAAGAGGGCAGCTCTGAGAAGTAGGTGTTTAAAAAGACATGTTTCTCTGTGTAGCCTTGGTTGTCTGTCCTGGGCTGGTAGACCAGGCTGGTCTTGGAACTCAGACCCGCTTGCTTCTGCCTCCCCAGTCCTGGGATTCCAGGCGTACACCACGCACCAGTCTAAAAAGGATGTTTTAGGCAGAGTCTTCTACTTAGCTCAGGTCGGCTCCCTCAGTGCCTGGGCTGTTCAAAGTACTGGGGCCAGTTTTCATAAAATTGGTAAAAATACTAATATTTAATGCTGGCGCTAGCTATTAAGCTTTTTAGTAGGACAGTAGTTAAGCAAAGATTTTCTTTTTGAAGTGAATTTAAGTTAAATAGTTAACAGCTTTGGGCTGGCAAGATGGCTTACCAAGTAAGCCTGATGACCTCAGTTTTAAGCCCAGGCTCCACACGATGGAAAGTAAGAACCAGCTCCTCTAAGTTGTCCTCTGATCTCCCCACATGCCTTGATACACTAAAAAGAAATAAATGTCATTTTAAAATACTGTTAAACAAAATGGAGGGGCTGTAGAGATGGCTCAGAGGTTAAGAGCACTGGCTGTTCTTCCAAAGGTCTTGAGTTTTAATTCCCAGCAACCACATGCTGGCTCACAACTGTCTATAATGTGATCTAATGCCGTCTTCTGGTCTGCAGGCCTATGTGCAGGCAAAGCACTGTAAAATAATAAATAATTTTTAAAAATGGATTGTTTAGGGGTGGTAATATATACCTCTAGTCCTAGCCCTGGGGAAGCAGAGGCAGACATGAGGCCAGCTTGGTCCAGGTAGTGAGTTCCAGACCAGACAGGGTTATGTGATGAAAGCCTCTCTTTAAAAGCTAATCTAAGGGCTGTCATTAAAAGTATTTGACTAAAGATCACTGTGCTTTCATTTGTGAAATTACAAAACCTAGCCTGAGTTTGTTACACTGGACTCTTCCAGGATTTTTTTTCTTTTCTTGTCTTTTTTGGTTTTTCAAGACAGGGTTTCTCTGTGTAGCCCTGGCTCTCTTGGACTCACTTCGAAGACCAGGCTGTCCTCGAACTCACAGATTCGCCTGCCTCTGCCTGGGATTAAAGATGTGCACCACCATGCGCGCCTCAGGAATTTTTTTGTCTTAACACATGCCATTTTAAAGGGAATATAGCTACTAGATTTTGTGTTTTATTGATTTCGTAGTGTTTCACTTCAATGTTTTTCTTAGCTTTTTAAAGCAAGTCATACTTGGTTTTAACACTGATTCTTTTTTCTCTTAGATTTGTGGAGGTCTTACAAGATGGCGGACATTGACAAGTAAGTGGCAGTTAGTTTGTTCCTTTTCAGAGACTTTGTATTGTGATGTAGTTAATAGTACAAACTATTATGAAAATGTGTGTTGCTGACATACATTCTTTGGTGCCTACTTTTGGAAGTTGGGTGGAATATCTACTCTAAAGTACATTATATTTTATCACTCATAAATACAGTAAACCACCCCCTGGCAATGGGCAAAGAGACACCTTGTTGGTGGTGTTGTTCTTATATCAGTCTGGGGCAGAGCAGATGGCAGTCCTTTGTTCATCCTAGCTTGATGCCTGGCTTGGTGGCCAAAGCTGTTTCATGCCTAGGGCACATAAAAGCCAGGCAAGATGGTGCATGCCTTTAATCCCAGTACTTGGAAGGCAGAGGCAGGTAGGTCTCTGAGTAGGAAGCTAGCCTGGTCTACATAATAAGTTACAGGCAGCCAGAACTACATAGAGCCTGTCTCCAAGAAATCCAAAAGAAAGGGGAAACACAGCAAACCATTTGTCAGTGTTTAGTCTTAGAAAAGTGCTAAGCCTGGTAATAGATCATAAATACTTGGAGAAAATTTTAGCATGTGTATATTTCTTAAAACATTGTCTTATAACGCTAATGCCTATCTAAACACATGTAGAATATACATACAGCAACAGTATGCATTCAAGTTAAAAGCGGGAAGAGTCTAATAGCCTTTCTCAATTGCATTCTCCACCTTCTACCCAGAGTTCTAAGCACTATTCTCCATTTTACTTTAATTCATTTCCTTGTCTGTCTTTTCTTTCTTTTCTTTGAGACAGGGTTTCTCTGTAGCCTTGACTATCCTGGACTTGCCAGGCTGGCCTTGAACTCACAGTGATCCGCCTCCCTCTGCCTCCCAAGTGCTGGGATTAAAGGTGTGCACCACCACCGCCGGCTTTCCTTCCCTCCTTCCTTCTTTCCTTCCATCTATCTATCTATCTATCCTGGACTTGCAGGCCAGAAGAGAGCATCACATCCCAGTATAGACAGTTGTGAGCCACCATGTGGTTGTCAGGAATTGAACTCAGGACCTCTGGAAGAGCAGTCGGTGCTCTTACCCGCTCAGCCATTTCTCCAGTCCTCCTTGCTTTTCTTAGAATGCTGATGTTGGCTTGGGGAGGAGGTGGGACAGTGCCAGGGCTCTGCCACTGAGCTGTCTCCTCAGCTTAGTGTTGAATTGTGACGTAGGAAGCACTGACTTAAAGCAGTGGCTTAAACTTTCTCGGCTCTACAGAGGTTTGTTCTGACAATTTGGAACATAGATGTGAGCTTTTTTTTTTTTAATGTAGTGTGTTTTTGGTGTGTCCTATAGAAATGCTGTCAGGGAGAATGGGATAGGCTGTACAAGATTTGTCTCATTTGACAGTTGTCTTACTGGCTCACCATGGGTAAATCCAACCCATTAATTAACATGTGTTAGAACAGTCAGTGGCTTTTTAGGGCATGGAGTTGGGAGGGACTTTACCATAATGTCAGCACATACATGGAAGTATGTGTAACAATCTTGGCCTGTGTTTAAACATGCTTGCTCTCTGTAGAAGAGAGCAAGGACATATAGCATGACTGAAAGTTACTGTTCTTTATGCTTATAATTAAGGAATACAATATATATATATATATATATATATATATATGTTTTTAGAGACAGCTTCTCTGTGTAGCCTTGACTGTCTGGGACTCTTGTAGACCAGGCTGGCCCTGAACTCACAGCAATCACCTGCCTCTGCCTCTGAGTGCTGGGATTACAGGCTTTTGCCACTACACTCAGCTGTGGGGCTCATTCAGTATTGGGTCCTTTCATTTGGCTAAATTCAGTGGTTTTCGGTTCTACCACATGTTTATTTTTGGCCTACTTGTTCATTGACTTGTTTCTTCTCTTTCTGCAGCTTGTGTTAGACATTGTATCTTGGAATGCTTTTAGTATCCTTTAGCCAATTTTCATCTTCGTCTCTTTGTTCTCTGAACAGAGATGCAGAGGCTTTATGTTTCTGTTTGTGTTCTCAAATATATTGCTTTAGTTCTCTCTTCCCCTTTGCTTCCCCTTCGTTTCACTGATTGTAGTGTCTTTCTCTGAATGTTTCTTTCATATTTAGTCTGTCTACTCTTATTTTCTTTTCTTCTTTTGTTTTAGACTTCATTTGTAATAGGCTTTCCTATGAGGTAGGACCATCTGATTGTTAGGATTGGTGTAGAGGGATCGGGATGAGTACAGTAAAGACAGTAACAATAGTTGGTTAGAAAATGAAGGCTTGCCAGGGGTGGTAAAGTACGCCCGTAATCCTAGGCAGAGGCAGGTGGATCTCTGTGAGTTCCAGGACAGCCAGAGCTACACAGAGAAAGAAACCCTGTCTTGAAAGAAAATGAAGGCTTTGTAGAAGTGTCTTGCTACTGTGGGACTCTAATGCCATCGGTGGTTGCCACGAGAACGCTGGGATCAGAGTGGTTCTTCTGCTGTGGTCCAGCTCCTTGCTGAGCAGAGTGGGTGTGGATCTGGCTTTCATGTGTTGTGGGAATCAACTCAGAAGGCAGCTACGGGGAGGTCTGAGTGTTCTGTAGTCTGTGTAACTAGTCACTCAGAATAGCTGAATTACTCAGGCCAAGTTGTGAGTTTCATTTCCAGAGAAGGAACTGCCATATTTCTGAGAGGATTTAAGAATCAAACTACTTAGTATTATTGCCCAGTCTTCCCTGTTTATGTCTTCATTCTTTGGCCCTATTACAGAAGTGTTGTCACTACTGTCATCTTTTACTCCTGTGAAGACTGTCGGGCTTGGCCTTCACATTGCCTCCTTAGGGTTCAGTTCTTCCAATAAAGTGGCTTGTTGCTGCAGTTTTCTAGCTTCAAAGTTTTGCTGTTCTCCTTACCTTGGCATTTAGTCTTAACACTTTAAATATATCCTTTTTGTTTGTTAATTGATGGTTTTTGGAAGGTTTAAAAGTATATACAACAATTAGAAAAGCGACAAATTGATTTCTCAATCGTATTTGATTTTATATATGACTGTTAGGCCTGGGCAAGTTGATAGAAAGGACTCTTCAAAGAGCCAGGAAACTGAGAATGGCTTGGGAGTGAATGTTCTGGGCATTTTGAGCCTTAAAACTACTCAAGCAGTTTTCTTGGCTGTTTTATTACTGTGTCTGTGTTCTAACACAAAATTATATGTATAGAAACAGAAGCAGGCTAGATTTGGCCATATGATATAGCTTGTGAAATCTCTTCTAAAAACCTAATTAAATATCTGATGATACTAAAGGTGCAGCCAATACATGTTACCTAACAGCAGCTTCTGGCTCATAAGGAGCCAAAGATCCTAGGAATCACTTGAGTTTCTCTGTGGTTTATACGGCCGTAGATTTCTATTAGCCTAATATCTTTCTTACATTTGTCCCTGAATAAGAGTTATTTTTTCAGATGCTATTTAGACACAGCAGCTACGAAGCCCTTAATCCAGATGTTAAAATGTAAAGACATTACATTGAGGCTGAGCGTGAGCCTCAGGCACATTTCTGTGTAGTGTCCCAGTGCTCAAGATGAGACTGAGGATGGTGGAGCTTGTAGGCTGCCCTGTTACACCAGGTAAAACCTTGTCAAACAAAATAAACCCTTAGAACCACCCCTGTCAGTGCTAGAAGGGATTTCATGTTCACAGAGTAGGTTTTTGCTAGTCTCCGAGATGGTGAAAAAGATGTCACCTTCTCCTAAGTCCAAAGATGATACAGTCCTCTATAAGTGTTCATAACCATCTGATACAACAAAATCTCTCGTTTGGTGTTTGGCTGCTTTTTCTAGGCAAGGTTTCTCTGTATAGCCCTGCCTGTCTTAGGACTTGCTCTGTACACCAAGCTGGCCTCAAACTCATAGAGATCTGCCTACCTCTGCCTCCTGAGTGCCGGCCAGGATCCCTCTGCTTTCAACTAACATCTTCATCCTCAGATGTAGTTACTTAATGGTTTCCAGGCTGTCTTATGCATGGTCCACTATGGCTGCTGAAGCTGTAGTCATTCGTCTTATGCAGAAAGGATGGATTTATCAAGCTCAGAAAGTTTTCTTAGCTAACATTTTTCAAGGCTTCTTAAAGTTTTATTTAAATTCTATTTTATAAGCTCTCACTGCCACAGCCAAAGCTGCATGGTGAGAGACATACTATCTAAAAAAACAAAACCAGAACAAAACTCAATTCACTGCCATAAATTGCCCAAGTTGTTATAGGCCTGTAATCCTAGCACTCTGCAAGGTAAGAGAATCAGAAGTTCAAGGCCATCTTGAGCAGTATAGGCTGAATGAAACAAATGTACAAAAAAGCAACAAATATAATATCATTGCCAAAACCTAGTTGTAGTTACTTAGTTATATATAATAGGCAAGAATGGCTTGCCACCTAGGTGTTTTGCTGCCCTATATAATGAGAAGGCTCTTCATTACAATGATGCGAGAATGTGGTCTTTGGGTGTGAATGTGAAAACTTTCCTGAGGTCACAAACCTATCAAACTGCAGTTTTACAGGTTGAAGTATAAACTGGTTTGGGCTAGATGGTGTTAAGTGCTTCAATTAGTACTTGTCTACATAAAGAATTAGAAGACTGAAGCACTTTTTGAATTTCTGTCCTTTGAAAGAAGTGTATTTATTTAGAAAGTCAATACACATTTCTCTATACCTTTGTTCTGTAATTCATACATTTAAACTATGGTGTGATGCTATGACATTGTAGCAAAGAACAGTCTGAACTTGATCAAGATTTGGATGAAGTTGAAGAAGTAGAAGAAGAAGAAACGGGTGAAGAGACAAAAATCAAAGGTATTCTTTTAACTTCCTTCAGGAGCCGGTGTTTGCTGGTGTGTCTTCTAGAGGAGATTGTGAGACTGTCCCGTGCTGGGGCCCCACCCATGCCCTCTATCTCCTGATCGTCCCTGAGTCTAGTGATTGTGTTTGTTTAGAAGAGAGGAGCGGTAAGCAAGGAAGCTGGGAGTGCAATAGCTCCGTGTTTCACCACTGCTGCTGAGCTACGGTGCGCCCAGCTAGGTCAATAGCGGAGTTTAATCTGACCTGAGAAAAGTACTAGAAGGCTGGAAGTAGGGCTTCCTCAGCAATGCTTCCAATCTGGTTACTGTCTAGTTATGTGGGAAGCATTGTGTGTGTGTGAGTTAAAAAATGCACCTGTGGGACTGGAGAGGTGGCTCAGGAGTTCAGAGCACTGGCTGCTCTTCCAGAGGTCAAGAGTTCAGTCCCCACCAACCACATGGTGGCTCACAACTATCCACAGTGAGATCCTGGCTTGCAGGTGTACATACATGTAGAACACTATACATAATAAAAATATATTTTTAAAAAATACACCTTGTTAAACACCTAAAGACATTTGAAAGTTTACCTAGCAGATAATTTGTACAAGGAGTAGTACTGGTGAGGTAGATGTGGTTGGTTAAGAATACTGAGGTAGGGCTGGAGAGATGGCTCAGTGGTTAAGAGCTCTGACTGCTCTTCCAGAGGTCCTGAGTTCAATTCCCAGCAACCACATGATGGCTCACTACCATCTATAATGAGATCTGATGCCTTCTTCGGGCTTGCAGGTGTACAAGCAGGCAGAGCAGTGTATACATAATAAATAAATAAATCTTTAAAAAAAAAAAAAGAATACTGAGGTAACCAGGTGACTTCACTTTTTCATTTTTAGCCAATTGGATTTTAATTATGAGAGTAGAGTTCCTGCCTTTGAAAAGTTTTCAGTTGCCCTAATTGATGTTGCTACGTGATTTTTGTTACAGCTATGTATAATCTAGTTACCGAGTTAGTATTAAAACCTAATTGATCTCCAAGAATATAACTGGAAATATTTTTTGTAAATTTAATTTCTATTCAAATTAAGTATAATTATAAAGTCACTAATTAAAATTTTTGGGCCTTAGTTGCAACTTCTGACTATCTTTGCTACTAAGTTAATTTTCAGCAAAGTGAGAAATGATTTCATTTTGTTAAAAATCTCAAATCTATAAATGTACATAAAATAAAAGCACCAAACAAAACACCCAGACACCCCCTTCATTTTCTCTTGTCTAAAATTGTCAGTATACCAGTTTCCTGTTAATGTTGACTAACTTGAGATTACTGGCAAGAGTCACAGGTAGGCGTCTGGACAAAGCTTTGGCCCACAGTGAGGGGTGGGTGAAATCAAGATAACAGAAACAGCGCATCGTGCCCATCGCTGATGAGAATAACCTAGAGAAATCCTGTACATTAAGATCTTAGAACCCAGACTTTTCAGAGCGCGGGGTTTTCCTGAAGAGCATTTCAGTTCATCATCCCAGCATTTTAGGAGCCTGATAAGACGACCTCGTGATTGGATTGTCCAATGGAAACGAAGCAGAAACATCTTCATAAATCCCTCTCTCAATTGCCCCCTCCCCCTTTCTTTTTAAAAGCACGACAGCTAACTGTTCAGATGATGCAGAATCCTCAGATTCTTGCAGCCCTTCAGGAAAGACTTGACGGTCTGGTAGACACACCAACAGGATACATTGAAAGGTACAAGCTCTTTTTTTTCTTTCTTCTCCCCTCCTTATTTATCTTCTATAAAAAGCCATCTGAGTTTATCTATGTGATCCTGGAGAGCTAATGTCTGTTAGTATCTAGTATAAGATTTGGGATGGGTTTAAGAAGTAGAGGTCTGATTAGATTGTGTCTTGACTTGGTTGTTCATGTCTGCAGGAAGTATACTGAGCCTAGCCATTTCTAGGATTCGTTTAGAAGTTTGTTAGAAATGTACAGCATTAGGATACACATTACATCATGTGCTTTCTGATTGGAAAGGTCCGTGTATATCTTTCTCTGCTTAGTGGAAGTGTTTCCTGGTTTTGTGTCTTACTGTTCCATTACCTGCTCTGCCTTTGGACTCCTATCTTGACACATTGCACTGGATGGCTGCCCATCTTTTTTTTTTTTTTTTTTTTTTGTATATCCTCTTAAAGCAACTAACAATTTCTTTGGGCTATTTTCTAATCGATTCTTAAAGGCAAACAGTCTTAACCTGTACCAGTCTTGTAGCAAGATATCTAGAAATGCTTGACATTTCCAGAGATAGTTAGTGTGAATTTGTCACTGCCAAAAGTTGACGTCTAGCTTTTGTTGATCTTCTTTTCAACCAGTCTAGAAGCTGCTATGATCTTGTTTTGCTTGTGTTTTCTGATACACTGGCTGCTTTTCAGAAAATGTGAGCGCCTTGCAGCCCGTTTGTGCCCTCTGCCCATTTCCTACTGAGGTCCCTGCCATTTCACATTCTCTCTTTCATCTTAGCATTCCAAAATACTTTTATCTATAGAGTCCTTCATTAAGCAGAAACCCTTAGGTTTTATATTAGCAAAGTGGGTGGTGTGGTTTTCATTTTGTTCTTGTGGTTTCAATTACTTAGGAAATCTTTCTTAGCTCCTACATTATTGTTGGCTAGTTTTAACTTTCACGTTAGGGTCTTCAGTTCCTTCAAAGCCCAGCTTTGTACTTGGTACAGGTAAACATCCACTCCTTCCTGATTTTTAGTAAATTTTTATTACACTATGTTAACTGTGAACCAATTTCCATTATACATTTAGTTACTATGGCTTCATAGTATGTGTTAATATCAGAGTGGGTAAGTTGCTTTCAACTAAACATGTTGGTCAAGATGTGATTCTTTTGTCCTTGTCACATCAGACCTTACAGTGTGTCTGGCAGGCATGATGCTTCTTTCCATACTGTCCTGCGTGTAAATATAACCAAGACAGGGTTCTCAAATTTTAACTGAGAAGGTTTGGTGTTGGTTACATTGAGGTTTGCGGAGTGATGCTAGTATATTGTAACTTTATCTTGTCGGTATACTTGTATCGTCCATGCTGTCTTCAGTTTTGTGGTTTCTTCATAGAATATTGGTTACATTCATTTCTGTATAGTTTTGCATGTGATATTCCTGTTGTGAATAGTATTTTATATTGTATTCCTGCTATACAGAGAAATGTTGTATTTTTATTTTTAAATTAATAGTGTAACATTGCTAAACTCATTGGAGTAAGTTATAGTCTTATCTGGCCTGGAACTTGGTATGTAGACCGAGCTGACCTAGACAGAATTCAGATATTGCCTGCCTTTTGCCTACCAAGTACTGGTAATAAAGGAGTGTACGATCAAACCTAGCTTCTTATCTTATGTTAAAATCTAGTTTGGTTTGTCCAAGTTTCTTTGGTATTAGTTCTGGTTTGCTGTATTCTAAACTTGTATATAGATTAGGTTTAAAATAGCCACTTAATAATTAATGTTTCTTAGAACCTTAATTTTTTTTTTTTTTTTTTTTAAATCCAAGACAATTTCTCATGTAGCCGTGGCCATCTTGGAAGGCACTCTGTAGACTAGGCTGGCCTTAAACTCAGATTTGTGTGCTTCTCCTCCTGAGTGCTGGGATTAAGAGCACGGTCCACGACCCAACCCCCTAATATTACTTTGGATTTCCTTTGTATATTTCTGTGGCTGCTCTCTCACTTATCTCTGGCCATGTCCACTTCACTTTGCCTCTCGTTTTAATGTGTAACTATTTTATAATACTGGTGGGAAGGGAGGAGCTAGCTTAGCAGGTAAGGCTTTGGTACTCCAGTGATGGAAGCTACCTAAATCCCTGGAACCCAGGAAAAGTAGCAGAGCTCTCACGGTGTTGTCATTTGACCACTGTGCACAGCTCCCCCAACTGCAGTAATAATAAAAGTTACAGGCAGAGTGAAGAACACATCCTGATGATAATAAATAACTTAAATGTGATTGTATTGTTAAGCTCTCTACTTCTTTGTAGTAACTCTGTTGTATTTCTTCTGTTTACTTGGTCTGAAAGTTCGGTTCTAGGAAGGATGGGTTTCAGGCCTCACTATAGACAGGTTAAATTTTAAGTCTGTTTATGGCTTGTGGTGTGTACTCCCATGTATGTCTTTGTAGTTTCTTTGGCTGTGCATTTTTTATTCTAAATTAAGACACATTCTAGCTTATGTATGTCTTCCTATTCGGTAAGTTCAGCTTTTTATTGTAAACGCGAGCCTCAGGCGCACTCTGTAGCTTCTTGATACTCTTGCCTTCACCTTTCACTGCAAAGTCTGGGGAATCCAACTTAAGTTTTTAGGGTTGTACAGAAATAATCGTAAGAAATAGAGAAAAACTGGCCTACTTAAAAGTGTTAATTCCTTAATTTTAACTACTTTAATGGTGAGATAATATTTTACAAAAATTTGGAAAGAATTCAATCTAGATTCTGAGTAGTTCTTGATGTTCCCCCTATTAATTTACTCTACCTGCTTTTATAATTAAAGCATCTATATACCTATTTTGAATTTTAGTTACTTTAAATCTTTGCTTCAACTCAGAAACTTAGCCACTTTATGTTTTAATGTATATATAGGTGACTTGTGTTTTTCTATGATTTTATGGGATTGTTTTTCTAAACTTTCAGCTTGCCTAAGGTAGTCAAAAGACGAGTAAATGCTCTAAAAAATCTTCAAGTTAAATGTGCACAGATAGAAGCCAAATTCTATGAGGAAGTTCATGATCTCGAGAGGAAGTATGCGGTTCTGTATCAGCCTTTATTTGATAAGGTAATGATTTTCTACCATTTTTTATTTAAACTAACTCAGGAAAACAAATGGCTTAATAGATATCTCAATGGTAGTAGGTATTTGTGAAACCATCAGTAGGAATTTTTTAAAGGTGTGTTTTTTACTCATTAAATTTATGGGTGCTAATGTTTTTACACAAGCTCTCTCTCTCTCTGTTTTTAGCGATTTGAGATTATTAATGCAATTTATGAACCTACAGAAGAAGAATGTGAGTGGAAACCAGATGAAGAGGATGAAGTTTCGGTTAGTAGCTGTGGCAGTTTCCATGAGTAGTGTTTATTGCGCACACCTGTAATCTCAGGGCTCGGAAGGCAGAGGCAGGTGGATTACTGTGAGTTCGACTCTGGTCAACAAAGCAAGTCCAAGACAGCAAAGGGCTACACAGAGAAACCCTGTCTCAAAAATAAAAGCAAACCATTTATTGATGGCATGGTATTACAATCAACTTTGTAAGTGCTGAGGATCAATGGTGGTTTGTTTTTTTTTTTTAAGATTGTATTTATTTTATGTATATGAGTGCTCTGTCTACATGCACACCACAAGGGGGCATTAGAGGGCGTGGATGGTTGTGAGCCGCCATGTGGTTGCCAGTAGTGGAACTCAGGACCTCTGGAAGAGTAGTCAGCGTTCTGAATTGCTGAGTCATCTCTCCAGCCCCCTCAACAGTGTTCTTATACTTAGGAAATGTCCCTTTTATATTTGGATAATACAGATGAGCCCTGTTTGATGGTTGGTTGCCTCCCGAGTGCTGGGATTAAAAGCGAGCGCTACCATGCCCAGTCAGATGGCCCCTGCCTCCTACTCCTTTTTTGGTCTCTCCAGACAGGACTTCTCTCCTGGACTTTTTTTTTTTTTTTTTTTTTTTTTTTTTTTTTTTTTGGTAGACTGCACTGGCCACAAATTTACATCCTCCATGAGTGCCAGGGTAGTAGGTGTGTGACACCATACCCTGCAACCAGGCCTGCCTGCAGTGAATAACGACAGCTGTGACAAAAGTCTAATGCCATGTCCCGTGGTCATGCTTCTTTCTTTAGCATTGCTACTTTGGGAGGATATAATCAGTATGTTATTTAGATTAAGGATCTTATAGGCTGATTATTAGATGGGTTTCTATTTTTGGTTTTTCAAGACAAGGTTTCTCTGTGTAGTCTTGACTGTCCTGGACTCACTTTGTAGACCAGGCTGGCCTCAAACTCCCAGTGAGTTTGCCTTGGCCTCCTAAGTGCTGGGATTAAAGGTGTGCCACCACTTCCCGACTGGGTTTCTGTTTTAAGATGTTGCTAAAACTCTTGATCTGGATGGTGGTTCTTTCTAAGGGTAATGAGAACATTGGTTTCCGTGGAATTGTAGTTTTGAAATGAATGTGACAAGTATTTGCACACTAGTTTTAAGTATTTGCACACTTAAAGCTAGAATGTGTTGATTGAAGGTTGAAAGTTATGCTTGGTGAGTATTGATTGTTTTATACCTAGGCCACTGTCTATAAATTAAGAGGATATATAAGTTTATCAAAAGACCTGATAGTCGCTGGGCATGGTGGCACACGCCTTTAATCCTAGCACTCGGGAGGCAGAGGCAGGCAGATCACTGTGAGTTCGAGGCCAGCCTGGTCTACAAAGCGAGTCCAGGACAGCCAGGGATACACAAAGAAACCCTGTCTCAAAAAACCAAAAAAAAAAAAAAAAAAAGACCTGATAGTCATTCAGTTGTTTGCTGTCATTTTTCAAGGAGGAGCTGAAAGAAAAGGCCAAGATTGAAGATGAGAAAAAGGATGAAGAAAAAGAAGACCCTAAAGGAATTCCTGAATTTTGGTTGACAGTTTTTAAGAACGTTGATTTGCTCAGTGATATGGTTCAGGTACTTTAATTCACAAAACCACCTGTCTACCTAAAAACCGTCCTTGATATTTAAGTACCTGTGGCTACTGATTTCTTCAGCTGTCTTACTTACAGTTTTGTACAGAAAGTTCAGCTTCCAGTAATCAAAGTATTAAAGTTTGGTAATGAAGTGTGTTGTCTTTGGTGACTGAGCATTTGTTGGTGCTTTTGCATAGTTTACAATATCTGTTCTCCTGTTCTTAGTATCAAGGGACTATTGGTGATAAAATATGCAATTTGTTAGTCTAGGGGAAATTTGTTCATAAAATATAAAACTGTTTAATCATTCAGTGTCTTGTTCCCTGGAAAACCAACACAGATGTTACCTTCTTAGAGAAATTGCCTCTACTGTTTCTTGAGCCATGACTGTCTGTGTAGTACTAATCGCTCTAGAGATCTTGTTATTGCTGGCGGTTGTTAACAGTGACAGAGGCATGCTCTCAGGAATGAATGCTTACTGCATTTCTGCTTTGCCAAAGTAGAAGAGGAGCAAACAGTTTGAAAATGCATCAGATGTAATCAGGGAACACTTTAAAAGTAAACAGCCCCTTTTGGACTTCAGTGTTTTTCAGACTGGTCAGTCACTATTCTGAAGAACCACAGTATGAGATAGTGAAAACCGTAATGATCTGGTAAAGAAGCTTTCAAGTTCATGGTTACTATATAAAACCTTATAACTGACACACCCTTCAACTGTTAGCTTTTTTGTGGTAACAGAATATTGACCCTAAAATGCCAAATTAGATACTAATTTTTATTTTAATTTGAAGGAACATGATGAGCCTATTCTAAAGCACTTGAAAGACATTAAAGTGAAGTTCTCGGATGCTGGCCAGCCTATGGTAAAAGAACTTTTACATAGTTCATTTTGTAGTATGTTTTCACAGATAAGTTTTGAACATGACATTTCAACATGGAGTGAGGGGTTGAGGCTGACACTAGGCACTCTCCTACCTGTGGGTGGTTGGGTTTTGATGCTTGTACTTAACCTCTTTCCTGGAGAATGTGAAAGTACAGATAGTCAGTGATCCTAGATTAAAGTGGGTAGAACACAACAAGTGAGCTGTCTATCTGGGAAGTAATCAGGTAGATGAGGCTTGAGGGCCTGCATGAGGAGAGAGCTCAGCTAACAACCCCTCCTATGCCAGATGGGCAGTGCGATCAGGAAAGGTTCATAGAATCTTTTCATGGTTGAGTTGAGGGTCTAGCTTCGTATTTGAAAACTGTCTTTATGGGGAGATGAAAAAGACATACAGTCATTTTAGATTTACCTAACCTAAACGATAGTTTTTTATTCATTATTTTTTTACTGTATATCCCAGTCATAGACCCCCTCCGTCCTCCCAGTCCCCCCTCCCTTCCCTATTCCTTGGAGAAGAGGCGCCTCCCTACCCACCTACCTCAGCTCATCGAGTTGTGTCAGGCAAGGCAGTCCCATCAGGGACCTGTTCTAAAGTCAAGCAACAGAGTCCATGTCAGAGAGAGCCCCTGCTCCCCTCACTAGTGGACCCACATGAAACCTCAGCTGCCCCATCTATGTGGACGACCTAGGTTCTAAACGATAATTTTAAGTTGAAACCATATTGTTTATCTTGTCTTCATTTATTTTTGCCTTTAACAGAAATAGGGGTTTCCCTTACATCTCTTTTATTATTATATTTCAGAATGAGAAAAAAACCATTAGACTTTGATCAAGCTGTTTTCTAATGCATCAAAATTTATGGTTTAAGAACTTAACTCACTTTTGTTTTCTTTTAAAGAGCTTTATCTTAGAATTTCACTTTGAACCCAATGAATATTTCACAAATGAAGTGCTAACAAAGACTTACAGGATGAGGTCAGAGCCGGATGATTCTGATCCCTTTTCTTTTGATGGACCAGAGATTATGGGTTGTACAGGGTGAGTTGATTATACTGACTGTTTTATGTTTAATTGTAGGTAGAGTTCTCATTCTCAGTGTATTGTATTCCCTTGTGTGGCCTGGTGGATTTGTATATTGCCTCTGGGTCTGACTACACTTATGAGAAGGAATACACTATTCATGTTCTTTTTATCATGTGTTAACAGTATTGTAAATCTATAGATTTTAAACTTTCATTTAGAAAACGTTTTACTGTCTAAAATTTTAATTTGACATTTAAACTTGTTAAAACTTAGCAATCAAGTGTGCTTAAATATTAACTATATTTTTTCCTAAGGTGCCAGATAGATTGGAAAAAAGGAAAGAATGTTACTTTGAAAACCATAAAAAAGAAGCAGAAACACAAGGGACGTGGGACAGTTCGTACTGTGACTAAAACAGTTTCCAATGATTCTTTCTTTAATTTTTTTGCTCCTCCTGAAGGTAAGTAGTGTTAGTTTGGGTGGGTATCGATGGGTGCTTTACTGTAAATTATTTAATTTACATTCTCTCTCTCTCTCTCTCTCTCTCTCTCTCTCTCTCTCTCTCTCTCTCTCTCTTTCGGTTTTCCTCTTAATTTTGCAGTTCCTGAGAATGGAGATCTGGTAAGTTGAGCTTATCAATTGGAATAGAGCTAGATCTAGTTATAGTAAGGGCTGGGTAGAGCTATCTTTTTTCCCCCTAAAGGACTGGCTCACTGTGGCATTGGCTGGCCTAGAACTCAGTTATTTAGACAAGGCTGCCCTTGAACTCACAGAGATTGACCTGCCTCTGGTGTTGGGATTAAAGGCGTGTGCCACAATATCTGCTAAAAATTCAGTGTTGATTTATGTGTGTTAGTTTGCCAGCGTGTGTGTGTGTGTTTGTGTTCCATTTGTGTGTGTGATGACTGCATGAGTCAAAAGAGGGAGGGCATAGAACCCTTTTGCTCTGGAGTTACTTACAGTTGGGTGTGTACCTTTGTGGGTGCTGGGAACTAAATCCTGGGTCCTCTGCAAGAACAGACAGTGCAGTTACCACTGAGCATTAACCTGATTGCCAGCCATATTTCTCATATTTACAAAGGAATGTTCTCATGAAGCAAATTTGCTTTTGCCTTTTGCTCTTTTATGAACAAGTCTTGCAGAGCCAGACATAGTGGCGCATATCTTTAACCCCAGCACTCAGGAGACAGAGGCAGGTGGATCTCTGAGTTCAAGACCAGCCTGGTCTACAAAGAGAGTTCAGGACAGCCAGAGCTGTTACACAGAGAAACCCTGTCTCCAAAAAACCAAAAGCCAAAAAAAAAAAAAAAAATTTTTTTTTTAAGTGACAGGAAAGCAAAGTTGAAAGTTACTCACATACCAGCTTACCTCACAATTACTTTTCTTTCTTAATAGGATGATGATGCCGAAGCTATACTGGCTGCAGACTTTGAGATTGGCCACTTCTTACGTGAGCGTATAATCCCAAGATCAGTGTTATACTTCACTGGAGAAGCTATTGAGGATGATGATGATGATGTGAGCACATTTCAGTTTGAATCCTGTGGGATTGTTTGTTGAGGGTACATTTAGTGTTTTATAAAAGGGGGCCATAGAGACTTCATAATGAAGCCAATCCTTTGGATGGCTTTTCTCAGTTTTGAAGAAATCTCTTTAGGATTACTTGGATTCATTTACTTTAGGTTTGTTTTTTGTTTTGTTTTGTTTTTGTTTTTCCTGTTAGAACACTATTCTGAATTGACAAAACGTGGTTACTGTTATATTTATTTCATTTTGATGTCGGGAAGCAGTTCTTGAGTGTTGGTGGTAGCGTTTATATAGGTAGTATAGGGTCTTCAAAGAAATCTCGGGGAAGAGCTAGGTAGCCTTTCTGTAGTAATGGCATTTATAGTTTTTTATGTTGTTCCAAATTGATGGATGTTACTAATGCAATGCTCGCTCATTTGTTACTCATTCATACTTTTGCCTGTCTTCTTTTTTCAGTATGATGAAGAAGGTGAAGAAGCTGATGAGGTAATGTTTACCAAATGAGCAAATAATTCACTGTATGACACATTGAACAACAAATTGAGTGATTAATGTATTTCTTTGCTCTATCTATAATCATTCTGTGATTTGGGATAACTTTTGAAAAATATGATTTTAGAATTCTACAGCCAAACAATGTATGTATAAGGTTTCAATAAATAAATTGCAAAACTCAGCAACATTTTTTTTTATTTCAAATAATTTTGTTCTGCTGCAGGGTTATCAGCTCTTTGAAGAAGTCAAAAGCTGCAGTAAACTTTTTCAACGTTGGCTGCAGTAAATCTTTTCAATAAAAGCTGTCTGGATGTCTCAAGTTGTGTTGGGAAATTTTTCATATTAGAAGCTTTCAAATTAAATTGTATTATCAACAAACTCTGTAATCAAAAAATCTGTTGACCCATAGAGTAACTTGTATGAAAATTTCCATACTTTATGAGCCAATTTTTTTCTATTATGTACCTACTTCATGGATGCATTTTGAACTTTAATATAGGAAGGGGAAGAAGAAGGAGATGAGGAAAATGATCCAGACTATGACCCAAAGGTGAGCAAAGCCAGTGCTGTTCTTTTAAGTTTAGCTAAGATAAATTAAGAGCAGATGAGATATTTTTAATTGCTCTGGGTTTGGCTCTTTATTTTTATTGAACTTGGGAGCGATGCTATGTGTTGGATTCTTCCAACCATTATTACTATTTAATCCTTAAAGGTCCCGGGTCATAATAAGTCCTGGGAATTTTAGGGTTAGTAAAAGCTTTTCTACTTCAAAGTATGTAATGCTCTCCAGCATTCATTTGACACCTAGGAAACATCAGAAAGGTATTTAAATAAGGAAGTATTATGGAAGTTGAATATATTTTGATAGATATGAGTTAAATTAATATTTTATCCAAAACAAAATCATTGTCTTTGAAAATAAAATGACAAAATGTCCAATACTCATTATTTTATGATTATAGATTATCTCAGGTAATAAGGCCTTATATACTTTAATACTTGCTAACATTAAGTAATTTGTCACTATCCCATATCAATTTTCTATCTTCCCTGTAATTTTTACAAGACTTGAGATACTGTGATAATTAAAATAATTATTGTCTGAAACATTTATCAAAGTAGGTAGAAGATAGATTGACATATTGTTTTCCTTTAACAGAAGGATCAAAACCCCGCAGAGTGCAAGCAGCAGTGAAGCAGTGTCTGGCCTTGAGGACGGCCTACCCTGTAATAGCCTAACTCGACTCATTTACTTACAGCCTTATGTTTTTGTATTTTCTTGGTAGAATCAGTAAGTTTTTAAAGGAAAGGAACCTAATATTTTAAAGACCAATTTGTTGTACCTAGCATCCTAACTATAGTTCTGTCAGATATGTCGAATGCATAAATCCTCCCTAATGCATGTTCATTTACTGCTGCGGTTTGGTTCTTCTGGAATATGTTCATCACGTAGCTATTGGAATACAGTTCTAAAAATAACTGTTGAGCACACTGTTTGGTGTAGCTGTTTCTTTCCTAAAGAACCAAAGCCGTTTTCAGCTGGTAGAACGGGTTGAGGTCTGCCTGCATCAGCTGTGCTCTCCATTACGTTGTTAGAGGATTCAGCAACTAACACAACAAGCCGTTATTTGAGGAAGGAAAATTGTGGTTAAGAATTTCCAGGAAGATCAAACTTAAACATTATTAAAGGGATCTTTATGTTGTAGATGACATAACAGGGTCAACTCGTGCTTACCATCAAAGCAAGCTGGAGAAGCCCTCAGAAGTCAGCTGATAGTATTTAATGTGCTTTGAAAATTGACCTCCATTTATTAAATCTTTTCTTTGTGGTAGGGCCTACCTTCTTTCCTGGAAAAGACGAATTTACATCATTTGAACCTATTTTTGAGTTTTTCTGTTATTTGCCTAATTTTGTTTTTATAGTCTAAATAAAAATGTCATACAGTTTTAGCTCACACAGGATGGTGTCTCGGTTTATGCTGGTTGAGGCTATTGCAGAGGGTTAGCTTGAGTTCAGGGGTGCCTAGTTTTCTCTATTGAACAACTTGGAGGAAGTAGTACGCATGCACTTTTTTAAAAAGTGACAAGTGATGTGCGATACTTGTTTTTTCAACAGAAAGGTCAAAGTCCATTTATTAGAGCTAAGTATCTTCTTGACTTGTGTTCATTCTAATACTCAGTGCTGAAAGATGAGTGGTGTCGTTGGCCATGCTGTTCACCATGTGTAACTAAGAATGGGTGGTACTGTTGCTTCACCTACCTCACGGCTGTGGTAAGGCTCATTGGGGTAATTCTCACAAACTTTATCAGTCTTACAAAAAATCACACGTATCACAAGTGTGATAGTCAACATATTCACACCAAACTTTGATACCTAAACTGGAGAGAAGTTTAAGCACCTGTTCTAGATCAGAGCGAATGACTCCTATTCTAGTGGGAATGACGAAATCGGTGTTCGACTTCAAGAGATTAAAAAGTTTTAGTTTTGGTTTACTCCTCTTTGGTAATCTCAAGTGACCACATTAATAAGTCCTAAAGTGGTAGTGAGACCATTGCAGGGGAGGGTGGCATTAGGTTTTAGACCACCTAGAGCCACATTTAAAATACCTCAGGCTAATTACTGTTCAGGGAGAAGGAACCTTTTTTTGACAGGGTATTAATTGGCTTGTACTTGGAAGAGAGTCTAGTCCCTGGTGTTCAGCGTTACTTTTGAGATTTGGGTTTTTTGAGGTGATTGTTCTTTTTGTGAAATTTAGTATTAAAGTCTTAGAATGTGAACACATTCTATAGCTGACCTCTTCCTGAGATTTTTAACTACTGGAAATTCTTAACCAATTATATTATTTCCTTTATTTTGAAAATGATTTGGTTGCTTTTTCTTAGATGGTTTGTGCTATTTTCTGTAATCACAGTTCATCTTAAACACAGCTTATTTTCTTGAATATTAACGTTTGTAACCTAAAGCTAGAATCCCATTCTCAGTGAACTTACAGAGCTAGCGCAATCTTTTTCTTCCTTCCTTAGGAAGTAGCTGTTGCCAAAGTGAAGAGGTGGCTGGTTCTTGTGTATGATGGGAGTGTGCTTTGTGGAGGGAGCTTCAAGGGGTCAGTGTTCATTACAACATTTGTCAGTCCCCAAATGGTTCTATTCCATTCTACAAGTCTGAAATATGTAATCTGAAATCCTTAATAAAATTGGATCTAATTTTATAAAATATACTGGTGATATTTGAAGTTTTTACAACTATACATAACTTTGAAGATTGGAGAGGCACTAATCGTGTGCTTTAACTGTGACCTGTTAAAATAAAATTCATTTTAAGAGCATCTTCCTAGACATGTTAATTTTGTGAAAAGAAGAGAAAATAATTCAGTGGTTTATTACTGTCTACAAACATTTCCTTTTTTTTCTTTTCTTTTCTTTCTTTTTTTTTTTTTTTTAACAATTCTGGTCTTAACACTCTCAATGTTAAATTAACCCACCCATGTGCTGTCAAGAAACGATGGAAGCACTGTATAGTTGTAAGATTATTGAAGACCCAGGGTCTTTCAGATCTGGTAGGTGAACAAAGTTAGTTTCCCTTGATTGGTTGTTAGTTTGCTTTGAATATCTGAAAGGTGCAGGGTGATATTATACCTATGTGTGTGTATGTGCACATACATACACACATATATTTTATATAATGTCTATATGAAGATGTCTTCATTGTTTTGGCAATGGTGAGTTGGCAACAGAAGAATAGGATTCTACCTCTTTTGAGCTCATTCACACGTATGAAAGACATGTCTTTGATAGATTTTTTTAAAGATGTATTTATTACATATACAGTTTTGCTTGTATGTTCTGCCTGCATGCCAGAAGAGGGCAGCAGATCTCATAGATGGTTGTGAGCCACCATGTGGCGGCTGGGAATTGGACTCAAGACTTGGAGGGGTAGCCAGTGCTCTTAACCCCTGAGCCGTCTCTCCAGCCCCCACTTTGCTAGACATTTTATTTATTTATTTACTTACTTACTTATTTTGCTTCTTTATGTTACTGCTTGGAAGACATAATTTATGGCTTTGTCAGAGTTACAGGTTTTTCCTGTTAAATTACTGGCAAGACAGCTGTATCTTGCTATGCACAAGTATGAAATATTTGTTGTGATTTTGGGCTTGGTTGAAGACCATAGTCCATTTTTATTGGTTAGTATACTGAGATTTTTAGGCTTCATTTTGGCATTAAATTAAACCTAATTTTATTTTTGGTTTACAGAACACAGAGTTAAGATACATAATGTATAGGGACTTTGGAAAACAAAGAGTTCTAACCAATATAATCTGCATTGTATATATCCTTGATAATAGTAAACTCAATTTTATTTATTATTTATTTATTTACTTATTTTGGTTTTTCAAGACAGGGTTTCTCTGTGTTATCTTGGCTGTCCTGGACTCACTTTGTAGACCAGGCTGGCCTCGAACTCACAGAGATCCGCCTGCCTCTGCCTCCCAAGTGCTGGGATTAAAGGCGTGCTCCACCACGCCTGGCTATGTTTTGTTTGTTTTTCAAGACAGGGTTTCTCTGTAACTTTGTCTGTCCTGGACTCTTTTTGTAGACCAGGCTGGTGATCCGCGTGCCCATGCCTCCCAAAAAAGAAAAAAGGTAATGGGAGTATTA
Source organism: Acomys minous (assembly GCF_964271855.1). Taxonomy (NCBI): domain Eukaryota; kingdom Metazoa; phylum Chordata; class Mammalia; order Rodentia; family Muridae; genus Acomys; species Acomys minous. The sequence continues at coordinate 112,063,989 of NC_140490.1, forward strand.
TTCTTTATTTCTTAAAGTGGAAAATAAGTCCTATTTAGAAATGTAGCCTGAGTCAGGAAGAATGGCTCAGTTCAGTGGTTAAGAGCACTTGTGTTCTTGCAGAGGACCTGGGTTCACTTCCCAGCACCTATACTGTGGCTTTTAGAACTCCTGTTCAATGGAGATTTAGCACCCTCTTCTGGGCTTCAGGCACCAGGCATATAGACACCTCACAAACAAAACAAAAATTAGCCTTTAAAAAAGAAAACCAGTCTAGGTGGTAGGTAAGCTTTTTCTTGGGTTTGTTGTTGTTTTGTTTGTTTTTTGTTTTATTTTGTTTTATGGAAAGTGCTACATGACAAAGGCTGTATGCTGATTCCCCTCCCCTCATAAGTGGCATTTCTTGGGACATTGTTTTAAGTTTAGTTCCTCTGTTAGAATATTGTGGAGTAGGAAAGATACACTTTTATCAAAGCCATGCGACCCATAATTTAATGGCCATGTGGATGACATGGTTAAACCTTGTCTTTGGAGGGCACACCCCAGTTGTCATGTAGAGTCAATACTTTGATCAGTATTAAGGTACATCTGGAACCTGATGTTATGCAGCCATAAACTCAACACAAGCTGGGCGTGGAGATGCACGCCTTTAATCTCAGCACTCGGGAGGCAGAGGCAGGTGATTGAGGTGAGTTCCAGGGCAGCCTGGTCTACAAAGGGAGTCCACGACAGCCAAGACTACACAGAGAAACCCTGTCTCAAAAAAATAAAAACACAAGCAGACATGTTCACTTGTTTTCCTTTGAACATACTTTGGAAGGTAATTCTAGAATTTAGGTGGCTTTTAAAGTTTTCCGAAGGCCGAGTCTTGTTAGGTAACAGATGCCTACATGCGTATAGTCTAGGGAATGTCACTGAAGCCACGACCCTGGTGAAAGCTTTTCATTTTTATTAGTATCCAGAGAAGATAGAAGGAAAATGAAGCCAATTTCACTCCTGTTCTCAGTGTGACATTGACCTAGTTTGGCCTTTGAGGCTATCTTCTGAAGTGCCTTTGTATTTGGTGCTTCCAGCATTAATGCAAGGCTGGTTGTTGACAGGGGAATATATACTTGCTATTTAGAGCAGAATTAGAGTATGAATAGAGTTTACAATGACGGCTACAGCTGCTGCCATTTAGATTGAAGATTGAAGGCTTACAGTTACTTGGGTGCTTAGTGAAATAAAACTTACCCACTGCTTTTATTTTTATTTAGAAAGTTCTGGCCTGCAACTCACTGTATAGACCAGGTTGCTCAACTCACAGGTCCGGCTGTCTTCTCTTCTGTAGTAATGCTAGAATTAAAGGCATGAGCTACCATACTTGGTTCTGGTCAGAATTTGATAGGAAATAAGATTTGGTGGGGAGGTGTTGGGCTGTTAGGGAAATGTTAGCTCCCTGCTAGAGTGCTTGCCCAGTGGTCCTAGGCCCCAGGCGCTGGGTCCAGCAACAGAACACGGAGGGGAAAGACAGTTGGTCCCATATACAGAAGGGTGGGAGGGTGGGTGGTGCCGGAGAGCAATGCTGGGCCTTCACCTATGTAGCTGCTATAAGGTGACATTAAAACCTCAGCCCAACATCTGGCCTCCCTTATCCTGAGGAGGTGTTTGTGTGTGCTACACAAACTGGTCACTAGGAGGCATCCATTCATCAGTACTGTAAAAACTGTAGACCTGAGAAGTGTATTGAAACTTGACGATAGCTTTTAGAAGTTAGAAAATAAGAATTGAGAGGCTTTTTTTCCCCTCAGAAAACTAAGGAATGGCTGAGGAATCTTATGCTTTCTGAATGTAGGATTATTTTGTGTTTTAAAACTGACAATTACCTGACATTTTCGTGGTGTAAGTTTTTAGTTTTCTTTCCTTTGAGATAGGGTCTCACTATAGCCCAGGCTGGTCTCATGCCATCTTCCTGCCATAGCCTTCAGGGTGCTAAGATTTCACCTGCAAGGCCAGCACCCTTAACCTCTGAGCCATTTTATCAGTCCTTGTTAGTGGCTCTTTAACATTTTCGTTACTCTTGCAGGCACTGGGATGCTGGTATGTAAATGCCTCACAGTATTACTCAGAAGACCTGTGGGGTTCAGTTTATATGGATGTCAGGCTTAGCAATGGTACGGCTCATTTGAAAGGCAGACCAAGTGCACTTCAGTGGTGTGGCACCCTGTACTTTAGAGACGGTCTCCAGCAATCCTGCTGTTGAAGGTGTGAAGCGCCATGCCTATAAGGAAGAGAAATAAGCAGTGGGCATGATACATTTCACCACCATGCTGGAAAAGTTAAGGAAATGGTTGGTTAGCAGATGGTGAGTGGACATTGAGGCTACACTGAGAAGTTGGTAAGGATAAAGTTAAACTATGAAAACTAAAGACCAGTAAAACTGGGGAGATCGCAGCCTTTTTGGTAACCCATGTGGTTGGATATAAGCTCCAGAGATAGTTTGAATAAAGTCTAGCCAAATGTGGTAGCTATCAACAGGGGAGAGATTGGTGCAAGGCAATTTACAATCTTCCCGACCCACATGATTAAGTGGGTCATACAAAGGAAACTGGAAAGCGAGGCCTGGGTTTATGGCAGAACGCAGCTTGTGCACAGAGCCAGTCCATAGCCCACACCATGCCTCTGAGCTGAGGTTAACTGCGTGCACATTTGAGCAGACCTGATGACGTCTACACCATGTGCAGGGTGCTGATGCTGTGGTGTTTACGTCCCTGGAACTGTGACTGCCATTTAGATGGAGTCCTTAGTGGGAGTGTCCACAGACATTTTGACTGAAATGCAGCCCTAAAGCTCAGGGCTCTTGATAAGAGCTACTGGGCCACAAGCCCATCGAAGAAGTCATTTTGTATATTTAACTGTCCCTCCATTGGAACTAGAGCTTTTACAAGTAAAAATCCTGCTTTCTGTGACTTAGAACCTCAACTCTTAATACCAAAGGAGTGTGCTTTAGCAGTCGGTTTTAGTCTTCAGCAGTGAGTCCTTGCATGTACTAGACAGATGGGAAATAATTCCTACAGAGAAACTGAACCGTTAATTATATAAAGTGAATTTTTTAAAAATTATATGTATACAGTATTCTGCCTGCATGTGAGCCAGCAGGCCAGAAGAGGGCGCCAGATCTCATTCTAGTGGTGAGCCACCATGTGGTTGCTTGGAATCGAACCCAGAACCTTTGGAAGAGCAGCAGCCAGTGCTCTTCATCTCTGAGGCATCTATTCAGTCCAAGTGAAGCATTCTTTATGGTAATCTCCTGCACAGTATCTTAATCACAATATCTTAAAGAGTTTTACGTTTGTTTGTTTGTTTGTTTAAACAAAGCAATATAACCAGGTCAGTGAGGTTGGTGGCTGTTGAAATTAATTGGGAGCAAAGTTTCAATCTGCATCTTACTAGCTTACTACAAAAATACAAATTGTGAAAAAGCCAAAGGGAAATAGCGGAAACTTTAAATCTCTAGCCAGAATTAAATGGGCACATTTGACATCTAGCTGGGCATTTGTAAACATTTTAAGAAAATAGTGTCAATGTCCCTTTCTGGTATAATGAGTTAACAGTTCCAACAGTTTGGTTTGTTTGTCCATATCAACTTTGAAATTTTGAAGTGTCTTTTCCAGCTAACAAGAGAATGCTAAAAAAAATAATAATAATAAATGGACGTCTGGTACTGTAGAAACTGCAATGCTCACATGCTCTACGAAAGCAGAGAAAAGAAACTTGGGATGTTTAGTAATCAGAATTACAAATCTACTTGTAGATATGCACCAAGATACTGTTCATGTGTAATCACACTAGAAATTTTTGGTTTTTCGAGACGGGGTTTTTCTGTATAGCCACGGCTGTCCTTGAAGTCTCGGCTTAAACTCAGATCCACCTGTCTCTGGAATAAAAGGCATGTGCCACCAACCACCAGAGTACGTTAGCTTTCTTCCCCCACCACAGACGGTGTCCTGGACTCTATAGACCAGGCCGACCTCAAACTCACAGATCTGCTTGCCTCTGCCTTCCAAGTGCTGGGCTTAAAGGCATGTGCCACCACTTTTGAACTCTCTACACGGTTCTTTTGGGGGTGAGGAAGAATCGAAATACCCTGAAATGCAGCCAAATTTTATGACCCAATTAATTTGGGACTGGCTCATTTGCTCAGGCATTGTGCTTTGGATGAAAGTTCTAGACTCCTGTTTTTAAAAAGACATCTGTGTCAGCTTTCAGATTATGGGATTTTTTTTTTTTTTAAGCATGGTACACAAGGAATTTGAGCAGTTCCTCCTCTTTCCGCTTAGATTGCCTCCTCCTTGCACAGTAGTAGCAGTTCTGTCTAACCAACTGACCTCTATGATAAAAGTAGGCTTGGGGTTCCTTTGCCAAACTGGAGGCTAGAATTCTACCTACCAGGAAGCAGCGTCTCTGAAAAGTTTAAACGCAGGAATGAGAGCAGGGCCTTCCCAAAGTCAGATTCCAGCAGGGTGTGTGTGTCCATGTCGGACAACTAACTACCCTGCTACTCATTAGACTGGACGGTCTGTTGAAGGAAACCCGAGGGCTAGGCGGATGGGTGGTTCAGCAGTTAAGAACAGCTCTTGAGAGAGCCCTGGTTCAATTCCTCGAACACACATGGCGCCTCACCAATTCCAGGGACCCGGTGACCTATGAGTTGCGTTTACATATATGCAAGCAACACACACAACGCACTCAGGGGCCGGGTGCGTCTAGCCTGTGCCCTGTGGTGGAAAAAGAGGAGACCACACTTCTTTCCCTACCTCTACATCGAACCTGTAGCCTTTTTGTTTTTAAAAGCCTTATCTAATTTTCTCCCGGAACTATTGACTGAACAAAAAAAAATACGAAGCACCCTTGGGCTTTGTCCCCCGAGATGTTTACATAGGCATGGAAGAGTCACCCGGTGCTCCACCTGAGCTTTAAGTGTGGACCCCCTGCTCCGCGCTAACCCTTGAGCTGGCTCGCCAGACGTTTGGGGATCCGCTACCCGCCCGCTCCCCCGCAGCAGAGAGCCCACCCGCCAGGGAAGGGCGGGACCGTGGGGATGGCCTTTCGGTGCCCTCTGGGCGTCGGCATTCGTCGCCCAGCAGCCGCGGCGACCTCGGCGACCGCGTGGAGCCGCCAGGAGTTTCCGGAGCCCAGCTCCCAGGCTGCGTGGGAGGCCGTGGGCGGCGGGGGCGGAGCCAGCGGCGGGGGCGTGTCCGCGGCGGGCTCTGGGAAGGCCCCAAGTTAATGAGGCGTGCGCCGGCAGCCGAGCGCCTCTCCGAGCTGGGTTTTCCCCCGCGGCGCGGGCGCCAGGAGCCGCCTTTTCCGCTGGGTGTCACTCGGGGGCGGGGAGGGTGGCCCATTGAAAAGCTCCGCGACGGGGCCCGGCCAGTGCCCTTCAGTGAGCGCTCGAGGGAGGACGGCAAAGAGCAGCCTGCTCCTGGCACCGGGATCTTGTGGCGCTTCAGGACGCGGCTGTCTCTCTGCCGGGACCCCGAGCCACCGCCACCGCCACCGCCACCACTCTGTCTCCTGCGAGTCAGCCTCCTCTGCGCGCTCCGGGCGGGCGGCCGCGGAAGCCGCTGGGGCGAGGACAGCTCTCGGCTGCTACTGCTGCCCCCAACCCGGGCGTCTGAAAATCCGAAGGCCGAGCGGAGCAGCAGCACCCCTTATGCCGAAAGGATGCTGGAGAGCAGCGGCTGCAAGGCGCTGAAGGAAGGAGTGCTGGAAAAGCGTAGTGACGGGCTGCTGCAGCTCTGGAAGAAAAAGTGCTGCATCCTCACCGAGGAAGGGCTACTGCTCATACCGCCCAAGCAGCTGCAACAACAGCAACAGCAACAGCCCGGTCAGGGGACAGCCGAACAGTCCCAACCTAGTGGCCCCAACGTCGCCAGCCTTGAGCCACCAGTCAAGCTCAAGGAATTGCACTTTTCCAATATGAAGACTGTAGACTGCGTGGAGCGCAAGGGCAAGTATATGTACTTCACTGTGGTGATGGCGGAGGGCAAAGAGATCGACTTTCGGTGCCCCCAGGACCAGGGCTGGAACGCGGAGATCACGTTGCAGATGGTGCAGTACAAAAATCGTCAGGCCATACTGGCGGTCAAGTCTACCAGGCAGAAGCAGCAGCACCTGGTCCAGCAGCAGCCTCCGCAGACGCAGCAGATCCAGCCCCAACCGCAGATCCAGCCCCAGCCCCAACCTCAGCCCCAACCCCAACCCCAGCCCCAGCCCCAACCTCAACCCCAACCCCAACAGCTCCACTCCTACCCGCATCCGCATTCTCATCCTCACCCCCACCCGCACCAGCACCCGCACCCTCACCCTCATCCACACCAATTCCAGCACGCGCACCACCAGCCTCCTCACTCTCAGCCGCACGGCCACCGGCTTCTCCGCAGCACCTCCAACTCCGCCTGAAGAGGGCGGCACCCGGGCCACTCAAGGTAAAGTCCTGGCGACTTGGGAAACCTAGAGAAACGTGTCAGCATGGTAGCTGGGGAGAGTAGAAAGCTTGTTGACGGGTTCTGCTCTCGAGGCAAAATGAAAAGCCCTTTCAAGTTTCTGGAGAGGTGGCAGGAAGATGGGTAAGCTGGACCTAGTAGAGGCCGGGCGAGGAGGGAAGGACAGGAATTCGGCCAGGGAGCGGGGAACGGTACATAGAGCCTCTTCCCACCACCGGGATCGCCCTTGTTCTGAGCCGAACATGCTAATCGTGTACCTCCGCACCAAGGTTGTGACCTGGTGTCTCTCTGGGCACTCTATCCCTTGGACTGGCCGGGAGGGAACTGGGTCTTGACTTCCGAGCCACACATTTCATTCCGTGTCATTTCTTTCCAGGTTTTGAGGACTTCGGGAAGTGGGACGCGAGTGCATTGCTATTGTGTTCACTTGGATCAAAAACAGCAGTCTCCCCAGCCCGTGCCAGATGAAGTAGTTCGGACATCACCCGACTGATAACTTGCATTGCAGTTCCTTAGTTTTCTGCATAATCTTCATCACAGTGCAGGAAGCGATTTTGAGTCAAGATGACTTTATTTATGAACCTTTGGAAGGATCATCTAACACAATGGACCTTGTAGGAGCAATTTATGTACTGTAATTTTATTTTAATGTATTTTGGTTTATGATTATTTATTAGTTTTTTTATGCCTATTCTAAGACATTTCTGAATGTAGGCCAACCCCCTCCCCCACCAAAATGGAACTTTATTTTCAGAAGCCTGTTTCCTAGTAATCCCTAATCTCAGAAAAGAAAAAGAAAAAGGATGCGTGGAGGGGCAAACATTAAAAAAAATCAGCTCATCATCCCTAGAGCACTCTCAGAAAGTCAACTCTTTCATTGTATTTGAAGAAGTTGAAATTAAATTCTGATAATACTTTCACTTTTTAAGGTCTCTTTCTTAAATGTGTAGAATGTGCCGAAGGTTTTCTTTTCTTTTCTTTTTAAAAGCTAATGGGTCCGAATGTATAATTATGAAAATCTGACAGTCAAGATCATGCTTTTCTAAAAAGAAATCAGTAAAAATGACATTGGATTTCAAAATATTTAAATACTACCCACTCGGAGGCACTACCGATGGGCTGGTGACATTGTGGTAAACTGAATCTCCTTGGGGGGTTGGGGGAGCCTGTAGCATCTGTGTAGGAAAGTTTACTGAGTCCTTCTGGAGCTGGGGCGGGTAGTAGAGTGGCAGACCCCTGAAATTACATCCTAGTACCAGTCATTTTGACTGAGTGTTAATGCACACATGTTTCCATTATAAAATGTAAGGGATGCGCCGCTCTACTTGACGGTATCCTTACCGCTGTTCAGGATCGCAACCCCCTCCCCCCGCCAACCTCTTCCCCCCCCCCCCTCCCCGCGCCTTCACGCAGAGCTCCGCATACTTAGCCTGGACTACGTTTTCTTAGCCTTGTACTTTGCAGTAGACGCACTCTGAAAATAATTTGTAAATATTTTGAAGAACCAGGAGGAGTCATAACATTTTTTTTTTCGTACTGAAAATAATACCAGTCAGTGAAATCAAATCTTCCCTTTTTAGTGCTCTGGGGTGAGTCTGGACCTTTTATGTTTTGGTTAGGTTGCTAAATTCACCGTCAGGACTGGAAAAAGCTGTTGGTCCCTGGTTCTCAACCTGTGTGTGGGACACCCCCACTCCCCTGCAGGGGTCGGACCTGGTTGTATATCAGGTATTTACATTATGATTTCATAAGAGTAGCAAAGTTACAGTTATGAAGTAGCAATGAAAATAATTTTATGATGGGGGGCGGGGGTCACCACCGCATGAGGAGCCGTATTAAGAAGGTTGAGAACCACTGCTCTAAATTGCCAGTAAGAAAACAAACTCTTGTTTTAACAGCCGCTTGTTCAGGATGCTGCGGGGGTGGAAGGAGAGGATGTGCTTTTAAAGGTAGAACAAACCCTCCACTGTGTAAAATCAAAGGGATGGTCAAGATTTACAAAGGCAGACCCTACTTCCGCGGAGAAGGAGTCCCAGATAATGCCAAAGTCTCTTGGGGGTAAAAATCACTTCCTAGCTGCCTGGCTTTACTAACTGGCCTCTGTTTGCCCTGACCCTTTCACAGTATCTTGTTTAGTTTTTAATCCAGCATCCAAACCGGAATGTTGTTTTTAAGAAATGAGATGGCTTTATTCAGCTTCTGCACAGAAAATGAGATTCAGTGAGGGGGGGGCGGAATGCTGCAATTTTGAGGTCATAATTTAGTTGAAAAGTTGCAGTAGGGATTAGAACTCAAAAAACAAAAAACAAAACAAACAAACAACAACAAAAAAAAAACAGGAAAAACCTGAGTGAATTCTCACTTTCAGGGCTGACTAATTTGTAGTTGTGAAAACATTCTGCCAAAGGTTTAGAACATAGCTATGCAGGACAGCCCCAAGAACTGTGTTGACACATCTCCTGGGTTTGATTTGGCTTCCTTGTAGCTATTTCTGTGCCTCTGATAGGATGCAGCCACACAGCTTTATACAATCAGACCATGCCACCCCAGTTAACCCACAGCTCTCTCCAGCCGCAGCGTTTGCTGTCTAATTTATGTATTATCAGGAGAATAAAGGCCATACCAAGTGACTTGAAAATTAAGATTGATGTAGTTTCTTTTAAAAGGTATGCCTATTGTTGGATTATATATAGAACTAGGTCATCACATTGCTGGAAAAAAAAAAACACCACCAAACTCAATAATAAAAAACAAAAACAAGAAACCGTGCCTGAGCCTTGTCTGAGCTGCTAGAATATTTTTTTTTCTTTTTTCTTTTTCTTTCTTTCTTTCTTTCTTTCTTTTTTTTTTTTAACAATAGCTGTGGCTCTTGGTAGAATCAAAAGAAATGTGGTTACTTGTCTTTCATAGCCCTGTATCTGCAATGACATGTTAAATTGGCCTTCTCCAACACTTTCCTTGACATTAAACTGTGAAATCTCAGAGACTGGAAAAATGAATTTCTTGAAATTGTTTTAATACTCTGAAATTAGTATTTTCTTTTCCCCCAGGGAGGGAGGACCAAGCATGCTTAACAAAACAAAATACAAATGCACTTGAGGGCTTTACCTACAAGAAAAAGATGGAAACCACCACATAAGGCCTGGAAAACTAAGAAGGCGGTTTCATTATGGAAAGTCTGAAAATACTTTTGCCCCAAGAAAGAGAGCAAAGGGCCAGGTCCTGTTAAAAAATTTTTTAAAAAAAATAGCCACACTTGAAACAAACATGAAATATAAAAAATTGAAAAATGAAATGTCCCACCTGGAAATTGAACTTTTGGCAGCCAGCCTCCCACACATTCAACCCAAGAACTCAAAGGAGAGGAGGGAAGGCACAGAACTTTTTCATACTGGGGAGGTGGTCTCTCTGCCTCACTGAGTGGCCTTTATTCTCTCTCCTGCTTCCCTGAGACACCCAGTGACAGTCTGAGTTCCGTGGCCTTCCTTAGTTGTACTTTCTCAGCAGAAATCCTTTTAGTCCTGAGGTCAGAGAACAAATGTGCCTGAAGTTCTTTCAGAAGTCACATCTTTATCAAACAAGCAGATGAATAAAACCAAAGTTTTTGTTTCAATTCATATTTTTTTTTCTCTCTCTCTCAATGATAGTTAAAAAGAAAGCCGTGTGGCCAGGCGGTGGTGGCGGATGCCTTTAATCCCAGCACTTGGGAGGCAGAGGCAAGCAGATCAGTGTGAGTTTGAGGCCAGCCTGGTCTACAAAGTGAGTCCAGGACAGCCAAGGCTACTATATTAAAAGCGTTTCCTTAGAATGTTTAGAATGTTAGCAAGTCTGGCTGAAATTGAAAGGCCCAACTTAGTTCCTTTTTGGCTCTTCCTCTAATTCTTTAAAAAAAAAAAAGTCCTAATTTTAATTCTGATACATAGTAAGTCCTATCAGGCTCTGAGTTCAAATACATTGCTTGTTTCTTCCCCAGGGGAAGTGAGACGCTTCAGCTTGGCTGCAGCTGTTAACAATATCGTATTTAGGACAGTGTTAGAAGGGGCTGAGAAGCCGGGAGTGATGGTGCATGCCTGTAATCCCAGCTGTCAAGGAGGCAAGCAGATAGCTGTGAGTTTGAGGCCAGCCTGGTCTACAAAGCAAGTCCAGGACAGCCAAGGCTACACAGAGAAACCCTGTCTGGAAACAAACAAGAAGGGTCTGGAGACTGGAAAGGACACAGAGCAATTTTGCAGATGAGAGAGCTCTGTGGACTGGAGAGAGAGGTCTGTGAATATTTGTTTCTTTCTTCCTATGTAACTGTCAAACTACTTGGGTTTTGCTCAATGAACGAATACCCTTAGCAGAATAAATTTTTGTTTTGTTTTTTCGAGACCAGGTTTCTCTGTGTAGCTCTGGCTGTCTTGGCACTTGCTCTGTAGATCAGGCTAGGCTAATCTGGAACTCACAGAGATCTGCCTCCCAAGTGCTGGGATTAAAGGCCTGTGTCTGGCCCAGAATAAACCTTAAATTGGGAAATTACAGCTCTAAATCAGTAGTTCTCACAGGGTCAGTTACAATGGAAAACACAAATATTTACTTTATGATTCATAACAGTAGCAAAATTGCAGTTACAAAGTAGCAACAAAAAGCCGGCTGTGGTGGCACACGCTTGTAAACCTAGCATTTAGGAGGCAGAGACAGGCAGATCTCTGTGAGTTCCAGGCCATGTAGTCTCGAGGTCTATAAAGTGAGTCCAGGATAGCCAAGGCTACACAGAGAAACCCTGTCTCGAAAAAACAAGCAAAACAAAACAGAAACAAACAAACAAAAAAAACCAAAACAAAGTAGCAACAAAATAATTTTGTGCTTTGGGGTCACTACAACGAGAGGAACTGTATTAAAAAAGTGTTTTGGCATTGGGAAAGTTGAGAGACACTGCTCTGGATAGTGAGTCAGAGTCTCACATGACCCAGGTTGGCCCCACACTTGATATGTACCTGAGGATGACCTTGAACTTCAGCTCCTTTTGCCTCTCATGGGCTGCTGGGATCACAGGTGTGCACCACCGCATTTAGTTAATTTGATGCTGGAGAGCTAACTCGCATGGCCTTGTACCTGCTAAGCAAGCGCTTTCCCAACTGAGACATATCCATAGCTCTAATTTTTAAATTTTTGACCTAGTTTTTTAAAGTGGTATATATATATATATATATATATCTGCAGTTTGAGTAAGCAACCAATGGATAAGATTTAGTGCTAAAGATATCTGTGACTTTGTCAGCCAGTTATTGACCAAAGAGAAAAGAGAGCATTCTTAGGCCTAGGAATATGAGTGTAGTGGTAGAATATTGGGCTGGAATATGTATATAAAGCCCTGGGTTTAATCGCTCTAAAAAGGAATTTTCTCCTGTGAGGGAAAGATCTCTAGTGTGTAGACACATTCCCCTCAGCGCCCAGAGGTTGACCAGCTGGTGAATGGCTAGGCAGTGGGGAGGCAGGGTTTTTGGTTTCTGGTTTGTTTTTTTTTTTTTTTAAGATAACTATAGTGGATGGTTACCTTTGTGTGGTCAGCCTTGTAATTTGAGTTTTAGAATATAGACATGCCAGCTCCACCCAACCAGCACCGACTTGTTGTACCAAGTGCTTTACACGCAAGCTACTGAGTTGTGAACCTAACAGCAGGGTGAGAATTTGTGTGACTAGATTGTTAGGAGTTATTTTTCATACTTTGAAGATGCATTCCCTCTCAAATGAGGTGGCTTTTGAGATGCCTAGCATGTCTTGGAAGGCCTTAAATGCCTGGTATGTACACTAAGTTTCTGAAGAGCTGGGCTTATAAAGGAAACGGTCATTCTCCTATGAAAATGGACATTTTTGAGGTCAAGGTTAGACACTTCTTTTTTAAAAGACTGAGAACTCTGAATCTAGAAATTTGCTCACCTTTTGGTGATATAATTAGCTTTCCAAATGCTAGTTATGTTTTGGGGTTTTACCCTGGGCTCATGAGCCAGCTCTGGGTTTTGGGGAGTGCATGTTTTTCCTCAATAAGCCCTATTTCTACTTCTAAAGAGAAAGAGGGATGGAAGAAAATGCTAATGAACTCCAGCTGAATTATCTTTTCCCAGAAGATGAGAAACAGTCCCTAGGGAATTAGCTTGAAAGCATTTTTTTTTTGGGGGGGTGGGTCTTGAGTCTTAGGTTTCTAGGAGAGTGAAACAAGGGAGCCATTCCTCAAACAGGTATCTCCAAAGCTTCCTGTTTGGAGTTGACAGCTGCAGGCCTCCAATCTCCGTTGGCATCTGAATGCTTTCAAATATTAAAAGACTTGAAAGTAGAACTTTGATGGAGTTTTTTTTTTTCTTTCTTTCTTTTTTAAAATCCTCTAGCATAGTCTCAACATTGGCGGCTTTTTCTACTACTGTTTTTCCTAAGAACTTGAATCGCAAGGTAAAATTGCTGATGTCGAGAGGGAACTTCAAGGCTACTTGAAATAAACATTTATAGGTCATCAGACAGAGTCTGTCAGAGCCAGGATCGGAGAGAGACATGCATTCAAAAGCTCAACCTACCACTTAACTGCTGGAGAGAGATCCTGAGTCGCTTAACCAAATTTTCGGTGAAATGGAATGGATGAAGTGCCCGCCCCAGAGCTCCGGAGATCTCCTGTGTTTGAAGTTAGTGCTTACGAGGCGCGCCTGGCATGCGTGTGTGAAAGAGGAAGTTTCCTATATTTCAGGACAGACGCTGCCGAGGGCTTGGATCTCCAGCCGTGGGAATATGTAACACGGTGTTTTGAAGCCGTGAGTTACAGTTCCTGAGGCTGTAGCACTACTCATTTGCTGGCCGGAATGATGGCGTTTGGAACGTGTCACTGTTGTTGAGACAGCAGCTCTGTATGTAGCTCACACTGGCCTTGAACTAGCGATCTCAATGCCTCTTCCTCCTGCATGCTGGGATTTCAGGTGTAAATCATCACGTCTGACTTTGAAGACAATAGGAAGATAAATTACTTATGGTACTACACTTTAAAATGTTTTATCAGCTGGGCGTGATGGCGCATGCCTTGAATCCCAGCACTTGGGAGGCAGAGTCAGATGGATCGCTTTAGTTCGAGGTCAGCCTGGTCTACAAAGGAAGTCTAGGACAGCCAAGGTTACACAGAGAAACCCTGACTCGAAAAAAAAAATGTTTATAATGTTTATTATTTATTATGCAAAGGAAGTGGGCAAAGCATGCACTGACAGTCAAAGGACTACTTTTAGGAGTCAATTAATTTTCTTCTTCCACCAAGCAAGTCCCTGGCCTCCAACTCATGTCCTCGGGCTTATCAGCAAGAATCTTTAACTGGCCCAATATTATCAATTTAATGACTATTTTGATATTATTTTTCATGCTTCATCTATGTACTTATGTATTTTAGAGTCTATGATTATGTAATCAATAGCACTCATTTCTATGGCTGCAAGACTCCACCCAGGTGACCAGATGGCAAACACTGGAGTGTTGGTGGCTCTCATGGAATGTCACCTTGCCCGAGAACACGCAGCTTCTTTGGGTGTTGCCCATATCTAGAAAGCAGTGTACAGGAAAGGAAATAGGGCGAAGCGCTGTTATCTGCCATCAACCCCACGCTAAAGGACCAGCTAGCCCCAGATGCCCCTGTCAAACTGGCTGAGACCACTCTCTCTGCCAGAGAGTTGGCGCTGTCATTCAGCTCTGCCCAGTCCTGCTTCCCTTGTGTCCTTAAGAGTGACATTCTCAAGGATTCTGTGCCCACCCCCACCCCCACCTCTTAGAGGTAAATCTTAGTCTCAGAGCCTGTTTCTCAAGGAATCCTGAGTCTGACTGTGGCTGCCACACCCACAGCTAGTTTGCTGTAGGAAGGCTGACTAAGCGTGTTGGGAAAGGAGTCTATGACACTGCTGTATTAAAGCCTGCCATTTAAAGGGTAGTTTTAACTTGGAACGGTTTTGTTCTGTTTTTTTTTTTTTGCAACAGGTGGGTAGATACCAAATATGCTGATAGCTGTTCTGGAACGCACAGATGTGCCCTTCACTGCAAATCATTTTTTTTTCCTGCCTTGACCCTTCTTTCTCGATGGCTCTTGCTTCCCAGTCGCTATGTGAATGGGTTTCTTCTACCAGCTTCTTCCACCTGTATGACTTTATTACAGGTGGTGGTGGGGGCACAGTGGCAGGCTACGATGCACTGAAACCCTTAACAATGCCAGCCAATTCACGCCTTCCTCCTTGTAAGTGGGTTAGGTCAGCGACGAGGGTAGTGAAGTTAGTGTCCGTCCGTGGCATTGAGTGTCCCAGAACTCCAGGCTTACTCACCTACAAAGTGAACTGGGACCTGAGGGGGGAAAAAATCCACTGCTCTGTCCCCGGATGGAGTTAGATTCTCTGCTTCTGAGACAGAACTTGTGAGAATGGCTTACTCCCTGCCGGGCCATTCACCTGAAGCTTTTGATGTTTAGTTAAGACTCCGGAAATGGAAGCTTGAAAAAATAGACAGTGTGATCGTATTGCACAGGCTCCCAAGCTCTGCCAAAGTCATTCACAATAGAGTGAGCCAACCCGTTCTTCTGCCTTTAAAGACCACACATCCACTTCCGGTGCTTCCAAAGCCACGCAACGGCTATTCAGCTAGTGCACAAGGAAAAAAAAAATCAAACAGGAAATGAGTCCCAAAGTTTTGAAGCTTTAGTGATGTCACTGCTTTCTGCTAGCTTTCTCCTGGAGCTGGTGGGACCATTCAGGTCCGTTCTGAAGCTGGTTCATTCACTGTTTGAGAAGGAGTCTGAGCTTTGCAACTTGTAGCCAGTTACCCAGGCTCGGGTCAGGGCTGACTCATCCCTCAGAAGGACAGATTGGCTACATGATTCACTCAGGGCAAAGAAACTTCTCTCTCTCTCTCTCTCTCTCTCTCTCTCTCTCTCTCTCTCTTTCTGTCCATCTCTTTCTCTGTTCTATAAATCTTGGTTACAGGCAATAAATACTCACTTTCAATGATTCTTCCGAGTGACTCTAAATCCATACACTTTGGGAGGGGTGTGTGTGTGTGTGTGTGTGTGTGTGTGTGTGTGTGTGTGTGTGTGTAATGCCGTTCTACTCCCCCAACTCAGGAATTTTCATGGCCCAGAAAGATAGGCAGGCCAGCTTTATGGTGTCCTATTGATATCTTCAAGCTTGGGACAGCAGTGAGAAGAGAGAGCTGGTTTCCTCAGAGGTGTGAGCAGCCTGCTTTGGAGGGTGGACCCTACGCACTCTAAACGTTCATTACAAAACACGGACCTGTTTTGTAGCAGAGGTGCAGGTCCTGTGTAATTTCCTGTGGTGGAGTTTCAAAACCCGCTGGAGGGAAAGGCTCTTCTCGGTAGGAGGAGAACTGCTCAGTGACTCACTCTTAGACACCGGCAGCCAGGGAGACACGTATCATTACAGGAGTTGTATTTGCAGCCGCGAGAGAGCGAGTGTGGTACTTCTTACAGCATAAAAGCTCAAGTGGATCAATTGTAACTACTGCCAGCGGTTTACACGAAATCCCGGATACCTGTGACTAGTGCCAGGGAGCACTGGTGGGGGTGGGGGTGGGGATGGGGGTGCCTCAGTTCCATGGTGGTCTCCTTTGGGAGTTGAGACAAAGCCTCACCTAGCCCCCTCCCTTTACAGAGGGGAGAACAAGGCATTTCAAAGACAGGATAAAGCGCTTGAATGAAGCTGTCTTGACTCTTTTTTTTTTTTTTTTTAGTTTTATGTGCATTAGTACGAATGTGTCAGATTCCTTGGCACCAGAATTATAGACAGGTGTGAGCTGCCCTGTGGTTGCTGGGAATTGAACCCAGGTCCTTTGGACGAGCAGACAGTGCTCTTAACCACTGAGCTATCTCTGCAGCCCCACTGTCTTGACTCTTAACAAACCACTCTGTAAGGCGAGAGGGACAATTTATATAAATTGAAGGTGAGTTCTAAAAAATTTAATTAGTGGGGCTGGGATGGGGCAGAGAACCGCTTCCTGGTATGGAGTCTCTTCCTCCACCTTCACGAGGTGGTTCAGGGATGGTGGTTCAGTAAAGGGTAAGAGCCTTTATTCCCTGAGCTTGCCGCTGGATGGCCCTGAACGGGATCCTTACACA
Source organism: Acomys minous (assembly GCF_964271855.1). Classification (NCBI taxonomy): domain Eukaryota; kingdom Metazoa; phylum Chordata; class Mammalia; order Rodentia; family Muridae; genus Acomys; species Acomys minous. The sequence continues at coordinate 112,080,570 of NC_140490.1, forward strand.
CATCCACTTGCAGCTTTTTGTTGATTTAAAAGAATGAAAATCCCAACCGTTCAGTTTTACCAATGATGACTCAGGAGCCAGATGCTGGGGTGAAAACCTGCTAGCCCAAAGAGGCAGAGAAAGCACCTTCCTACTCAACTCACGTCTCAGAGGACAAAGCCCCCCCCCCCCACCAAAGCTCACTAGCTCAGCTGACAGCCCAGGAAGAAAAGATCAAACAGAACAAAACAAAACAAAACACCAAAACAAACAAACAAACAAAAACAAAAAACCCAAGGCCAAAGGCTTACTAGCCCAAAGCTCAAAAAGCCACTTCTTATCTTAAATGTCCTAAATACCCTTCAACTCAAAGTCCCTCCTGCTCTTTACTCTCTTGTCAGCTGGTTTCTTGCTCCGTCTCTTGACCTAGGGTTAACTTTATTAAATCCTGTGCCTATGGAAAGTTCTTGGATTAAAATGTGTGTTAGCGCCAGGCATGGTGGCGCACGCCTTTAATCCCAGCACTTGTGAGGCACAGGCGGGCGGATCGCTGTGAGTTCGAGGCCAGCCTGGTCTACAAAGTGAGTCCAGGACAGTCAAGGCTACACAGAGAGACCTTGTCTCGAAACCCCCCCCCCCCGAAAAAAATGTGTGTTAGCGTTCAACCTCACCAAACAACAATCAAAAGACAGGTTTTTACGGTTCACTATCTCAAGGGTCACAGTGGGGTCAAGTACCCTGCAACAGCTTTTAGACTCATTTGTCATTTTTCAGCACCCAGATAGAGTCATCCCATTTTGTTCCTCTATAGTTTGTTTTTTTTTTTTTTACTTTAGCTTCACAAAGTCTTTAAAACCTTTACAAATATCGAGAATAATCTATGTAATTTTACGGTTTTTGCAGTGATTTAGTCCTTTCAAATATAATCTGCCAAGGTGAACAAAGACCTCAAACATGGGGTCAATTCACAAAAGAAACCAAAAGCACATATTTTAAATAGACATTTTTTTTTGTTTGTTTAGTTAGTTAGTTTTGGTTTTTCGAGACAGGGTTTCTCTGTGTAGCCTTAGCTGTCCTGGAAGTTACTCTGTAGACCAGGCTGGCCTCAAACTCAGAGATCTTCCTGCCTCTGCCTCCCGAGTGCTGGGCTTAAAGGCTTGTGCCACCACTGCCTGGCAAATAGACATTTTAAATGTGATTTTTAAAAAGACTATGTCCTTTAATTTTATCTTCATTGAAAACAATTTAGAAACTGGGTTTTGCATGCCTTTAGTGTGCAATAAACACTGTCTTGAAAAACCAAAATAAATAAAAGAAAAATTAAAAATTAAAAAAAAAGAAAGAAAGAAAGAAAGAAAGAAAGAAACTGGGTTTAAAAGTCAAGTGCATCCGGGCGTGGTGGCGCACGCCTTTAATCCTAGCACTCGGGAGGCAGAGGCAGGAGGATCGCTGTGAGTTCGAGGCCAGCCTGGTCTACAAAGTGAGTCCAGGACAGCCAAGGCTACACAGAGAAACCCTGTCTCGAAAAACAAAAACAAAAACCAAAAACCAAAAAAAAGCCACGTGCAATTTATCTTATGACTTGCAAAATATACAGAAACTGTTTCAGTGCCCTTATATCCTTAATGTCCGAGGTCTTGAAATCACCTGTGGCGTTTTAAAATGGTAAATGCTTTGTGTATTGTTACTTGAGGAGGGAGCTTTCCTAGCTCGAAGGCCAGCTTTCCTAGTTTTCTTGGGTGTCCAGGGAAAACAGTGCCTGAAAAAGGCTTCCAGGCCTTTCATGTATTTATGTGTATTGTTTTTTTGTTGGCAGGGATTTAACGCAGAGTTTCCCACATGCCAGGAAAACACTACCACTGAGCTACATCCTCAGACCAAGGAGGGACGCTGAGGCTGATAGCGCTAACGGCCTCTGTGAGAGTCTCATGCAGCGTTGGTTGCCACCCTTCTGAAAAACAAGGTAGGTGTTGGTGTAGTTGTTGTGTAATTCAAATGCTGACTTCTGTACCCCCATATTTGCTTGCAAGCTTTGTTCTCAGGATTTCTTGTATAAACTCTGCTCCTCAATTGCCCCCTGACATGTCAATAAAGCTGCTTACAGCCAATCACTGAGCAAGAGAGAGAATAGGGCTGGACTTCCTGCCAGCCTGGGAAGGAGGAGTTAGAACAGGAAATAGATTCAGCCTGCGATCCGGCCCCAGGCGGAGGTGCACTAGAGATGAAGATTCAGCTCGAGCAAAGAAAGAGCTAAAAAGCAAGTACCTTGGGGATTTTGGCAAAGATGGAATCAAGATAAGATAGAGGATTAATAACAGACTGCTCAAGATTGTGTTGTGAAGCCTTATAAACAAATATAAAAGAGTTTCAATCATTTGTGTGATAGCCGGGTTAAGAGAGAAGCTAAGAGAAACGGGAGTTTTGTAAAAATAACACTAACAGGTGAAAGCCATTTGCATAGCATCTGATCAAATCATTAACAACACTTTGTTTAGCTGGTCAGTATAGCATAGGCACCCAGGAGCCAGAGGCAGGACAGTCTGTGAGTTCGAGGTCAGCTGAGGCTATAGTGAGACCCTGTTTTTAGTTGGAAGGAAGGAAGGAAGGAAGGAAAAAAAAAAACCAGCTCTCCTACCCAGGACATTAATAACCCCAAATGACACATTTCCTCGCTCTTTTGACTGAATGGTTCAAGCTGAAGAATAGTTCAGAACTCAGAGATGATAAAAAGGAGCTGGGAGTTGGGTGCCGTAGCGCACACCTTTAATCCTAGCACTCGGGAGGCAGAGGCAGGCGGGTCTTTCTGAGTTTTAGGCCAGCCTGGTCTACAAAGTGAGTCCAGGACAGCCAGAGCTACACAGAGAAACCCTGTCTTGGAAAAAAAAAAACCCAACCAAACAAAAACCTAAAAAGGAGCTGGGAGCTGGGTGTAGTAGCGCACACCTTTAATCCCATCAGCTGGGAGGCAAAGGCAGGGGTTTCTCTCTAAATTGAAGGCCAACCTGGTCTACAATGTGAGTTCTAGGACAGCCAGGACTACATTGAGAAACCCTGTATCAAGCCACCCCCCCCCCCCCGCAGCCCCCCCACCCCCACACACACAAAAATAAAAATAACAAAAAGGAGATGGCTCCCTGGTAAGGGTGTGTCCTTGAGTTTGCAATAGCCCACTTTTTAATTCCAGATTATGTATGTGCTGCAGGCTGTGCTGTATTGCCTCTGGCGTAGAGTGACCTTTCCTGGGGTTCCATTCATAGCACTTGGCTCTTTCCCTGAGTCACTGTGCTTGTCACAAGGCAGCAGGTTGCCTGCTTGTTCTTATTGGAGTGACAACTGGGCCGTGTGACGGGGGCAATGCCGACAGGCTCTTTCTCTGACAGCTGATTGTCAGCGTTCTTGACCCCGGCACTCCAAGAGCCTGGGAAAACACTGTGATTTCAATGCGGCTTTCACACACAATATCCAGCTAAACCAAATGACTGTAAAATAGGTCTGTGGGTCAGCTTTTGTGAAATTAGCTGGTTCTCAGAGTCCTCAACCAACTGATGGCTATGCCAGTGGCATAATCAGGGGACGTTCTTATTCGTATGCATTTAACTTGACATGTAAAAATTGGCTTTTTTATTTTGAATTTACCAGGTAGAAATTTAACACATGGGATCGGGCGAGAGACGATGGTGTGTCTGGGAATTCATAAGTGGGACATAGAAGGTATAAAATCAGAAGGGCGAGAGTTGCAAGGCGGGTGGGAAGACTCACGTACTCACTCTCCGGACACAGAGGAAGGGCAAGGGCCGCCAGCAGGCCTGGAAGGAGACGGAGAGGAAGGAACTTTCCAGAAGACTTCCTCAACTAACGCTTTCCAAAGCACTCATGACATTGCCCTTTTGTCAGAGGGGAAAAAAAGCCTTTTCCTAGGATGTGCACTAAAGGCTTTGGTAGGTTTGTGACAACTGATTGTGACAATTATTGTTTAGCAATGGAAGCCGAGGAAAGCGAACAAACAAGCGCTCGCTCCACAATCATCCAATTGTATGCACTGAACATGTACGGATTTTAATGCATTCATTCAACCTCAATAACACCATTAAAAATAATTTAACATTTCTCCTCTACCAGGAGTCATTGGAAAAAGAAATAAACATCGAGTTCAGAGGAGATGTGTGTGTGTGTGTGTGTGTGTGTGTGTGTGTTTTCAATAGACGTAAGTCCCTTAAGAAATATTTGTTACCCTGGCGTGGTGGAGTTCGCCAATAATCCCAGCACTGGGGGAGGTAGAGGTAGGCAGATCTCTGTGAGTTCGAGGCTAGTCTGATCTACAAAGCAAATAAGTCGTGATTTGATTTGAGTTGGAAGAGCTGACATTCATTAAACTGTTGACGCCTGAATCCCAAAACCCCAGTAGGAGACAAGAGAGCCATATATCCTATCTCTCTACAGCAGCCGCTTAGCAGTTATTTCAAACAAAGCAACAAAAAATCCTTAGCCTCATGCGGTGCTCCCAGTGAGTGCTCCATGAAGGAAGGTGACAGTAGTTATAGGGCTGCCAGAGACATTTGACAGACTGCTGCTGCCACAGTTGGTGTCCCTGGTCTCCTCATGATTTTATTCTGTGTGTTCAATTTTATGCAAAAAGATTACAGTCTCTTTAAAAAAACAAAACAAAACAAAACCACACAGTCACAGAACTGGTTGCCAATTTTCATATAAACAAAACAAAATGGACTATAAAACAAAACAAAACAAAAATTAGGGAAGATAGAACTCTAAATTTTGAGTTTTCCCCCTCTGGTTCTTATTAAGCTTGATTAAGTTTGACCTTATGCAGCACATTTAACATTAATCAAATAAATCAAAGATGCTTTCATCTTAGAACTCCGTAGGACACAGTGGATGTGAGACTACAGATATATTCATTTGCTTTGCTACAATAACCTTTGGCTCACTTTTATTATTATTATTATTATTTTAAATATTTTTTCAAGATTTATTTATTTATCATGTATACAGTGCTTGCCTGCATGACAGAAAAGGGCATTAGATCACATTATAGATGGTTGTGAGCCACCATGTGGTTGCTGGGAATTGAACTCAGGACCTCTGGATGAGCAGTCAGTGCTCTTAACCTCTGAGCCATCTCTCCAGCCCCTCACTTTTATTATTGAAGAATTATTATATTGAAGTATTAGCTACCTTTCTCACCGCTCTGTCAAAATACCAGACAAAAGAAATGTAAAGGAAGGAAAAAGAAAGGCTTTGTTTGGGCTCAGGGTGTGGGATGGTGGTCCACCATGGCAGGAAGAGTGGGGCAGCAGGATCCAGAAGCAGTGGACCACACCTCAGCATCCACAGGCAGGAAGCAGCCCAGTGCAGATGTTCTGCTTGCTTTCATTTAGTCTGAACCACAGTCTATGGGATGATGCCCCTCATGCCCAAGGCTGGTGTTCCTCCTCAGCTAAGCCTTCCTGGAAACACCCTCACGGGACACACCTAGAAGTGTGTTTCCATGGTGATTCCAAATTCGGTCAGCTGATGAGATGGTGAAGCATCACATTGACATATGTGTGTACCGTGTTGTACATCTTGACTATACGCAAAATTTGTTTAAAATGTATTTAATAAAAAGAACATCGTGAAAAGACTCCTGGGTTCTATATGACCCTGCCCATGTGATCGTGTCTGTAAACTTCAGTTTTCTTGTCTTTAAAAACATGTCATTCGAGCCGGGTGGTGGTGGCGCACGCCTTTAATCCCAGCACTTGGGAGGCAGAGGCAGGGGGATCTCTGTGAGTTTGAGGCCAGCCTGGTCTACAGAGTGAGTCCAGGACAGCCAAGGCTACACAGAGAGACCCTGTCTCGAAACAAACAAACAAAAGAGAAGCTAAACAACAACAACAACAACAACAACAATGGCAACAAAAACCCCGAAAGTTACATCATTCAGTACCATAAACTATAATATTTTTTCCACCTTTCTTCAAGAAGCTCATTAACTTGGAGGATGCGGATTCGAATCTTAGCATTGTCTCATACGTTTGTGTGATTTTTGTGCAAAGAAATGTGCCCCGCTGTCCTTACCTGAGTAGAGGGGGTAATAAGGTCTGTCCTAGGTAGGTAATCTGAGGCTGTGTGTAAATAACATGTGAAAGCACCTTCCACCATGGTAAATGACAGAGGGATGCGACCAGTAAGTGGGCTGTCAAGCCATCATGGCACGTCCCTTCCTAATCTTTTTTTTTTTTTTTAATATTTTATCTAACTTTAATTTATGTGCGTTGGTGTGAAGGTGTCAGATCTTGGAGTTACAGACAGTTGTGAGCTGCCATGTGGGTGCTGGGAATTGAACCCGGGTCCTTTGGAAGAATAGGCAGTGCTCTTAACCACTGAGCCATCTCTCCAGCCCCTCCCTTCCTAATCTTGATGCTGTCATATCTTCTTTATACCCAAGTGACAGAGAGGTAAAGTTAGTTTGCAGAAGGAAGCGTCCATGTTTGAAAGTGATGTTTAATTGAGTGGCAGAAAAGGGGAAGATTTGACGGAACAGGATATGCCCAACTCTCACGAAAAGAAAGTGGAAAGGGAAGCTAGTCACGGGGCAGTTTTACCAATGGATTGAGTATGTTAACTTGGAGAGTTTGAGCCAGAACAGCTGAGTTGAACCAGCCAGCCCAGAGCTCAGAAAGAACAAGAAAGGGTGAGCTTATTAAGCAGTAAGTCTCAGAAGCTGAAAGAATTCTAGGCCTAGGTTAGATTGTACAGAGGCTAGAAGCTTCCAGGACTAGGCCTAGGTTAGCAGAAGGAGGTAGTGAGCCTCCCCAGACAACAATTGATATAGGCAAATGAAAGGTCCTTTTACAGGGCTGCCCAGTAGCAGAGGGTGACGAGACCACACGGCACCCAGAGAAGCAGCCCTTGGAAGCCCTTCTCCCGCAGAAGGGAGGCTGACAGATCCCAAGCCCCTTGTGACGACAGAATGGGAGGGGATGGGTGCAGAGTGCAGAGCCAGTGGTCAACTTGGAAGCAGCTGAGCCCAGTTCCCAGACTGCTTCTTCGCACATACTTGGGAGATCTATTTCGGATGCATCTTTTTCTTTGTACCGTGTCTGGGTTGCCAAGGAAGTGGGAAAATGCAAAAACTAGTTTCATCTCCTGTTCCTTCAGGAAGAACACATGCCTTTATAAGGAGTGGAATTCTTCAAGCACTCTCATTGTTTCAGGGAGCAGCCTGGGGAATTCGTGACCACATCACTCAGTCCCAGTGACCTTCGCTGGCTAAGCCTGGACTGGACCTTTTCCACTTGAGGGAAATGAGCGAGCCACGTGTTAACCCCTCCGGGCAAGAGTAAGACCACTACCACAGGTTTTGAGCCAAATTTGAAGCAAGCTTTGTTGCAGTAGCCAGATCCATATCCAGGATTCCCAGGGTATTGGCCACAAATTTACATTAGTCAGAGGCTTATGTATTACAAAGCTAAGCGCTTCCTGCCTGTGAGCCTTCTACCTATAGGTGATCAAGAACATCCGGTTCAGCTGGACCCATCAAGTTTGTTGTCTGAAGGAAAAGAGCGTGGCTTGTTACCATGCGAGCAACAGGAAGTTACTATCCTTGGGCAAGTGGGGCTTACAGGTTAGAGGGATTTTTGTATTATAGATTTCTTTTTGTTGTTGTTTTATTCGAGACAGGGTTTCTCTGTGTAGCCTTGGCTGTCCTGGCCTCACTTTGTAGACTATGCTGGCCTCGAACTCGCAGTGATCCGCCTGCCTCTGCCTCCCAAGTGCTGTGCGCCACCACGTCCGGTTCAGGTGGGAAGGGCACTCTCTTTCCATAAAGGAGTACCCTGCTTCTAAGTGAGGGGGCTTTTCAAGTGGTGAGAGCACGGGACACTTTCATAGGAAGACTAGTAGTGTTCTAGGGATTGATACGGACCGCAGAGATGCCAAAAGCAGAACAGGCTGTTTTGACTCCCAGAAAGTAAGAAGCAGAAAGTGGGCGATTGCTTCATAGGTTGATTGCAGAGAAGTGACTGGAAGAGTAAGGTGGTACTCCCACTACTGGGCCCTCTAGAGGTGGGGTGCTGCTGCCTGCCAGGGAACGCTCTGCGCCTGTGCCTTGTCATTACCCACGTGGTGGCCCAGTCTGCTCTCCATGTACATCTGACCCCTTGACATGGGATTTCCACAGTCCCCTGTAGAAGGGACCTCTCTGGTGGAATGCCTGGCACGTGAGCGGACCAGGGCGCTGGGGTGGAGTTGCTGTGGCTGTGTGGGCTATACAGTAGCCTGTGGGGTGGCATGTGCCCAGGGAAGAAAGTGAGGACTCAGAGGGGAGACAGAACTCAGCTAAGGAAAGATGGAGGCCGTGTAGGGGTCACAGAAGAGTCAAGAGTGGTGGGAGGTGTGACTAGAGCTACTGCTGTCTTCACTGATGTCATAGTTGTCGTTAAGAACCCGTTCATCTTGAATCATGAAGACCACAGCAGCCTTAACCTGGGCTGAACCTTCCACTTACCTTGACTTTTCCAGGGGGTCTAAGCAGTTTGTCAGTTCTTTCTTTCTTTCTTTCTTTCTTTCCTTCTTTCTTTCTTTCTTTCTTTCTTTCTTTCTTTCTTTCTTTCTTTCTTTCTTTCTTTCTTTCTAGCAGTTTTCAGATTCTTTTCATACAATCTGTAACCTGAGTACATCTTCCCCTCCCCCTACCTCCCCTAGGTCCCCACACCCCCTTCCCATCGGGTTCCACACCTTTCTATTGTTAGGAGACGACCAGGGAGCTAAGGAATAATAATAAAATAAAATAAGACAAATAAACAAAGAAACCAATCAGAATAGGACAGAACAAGCAAACATGAAAAAGCACAAGAAACTCATACAAATGCAGAGACACACCCATTTGCACACACAGGAATCCCATAAAGACCTGAGGCCATAATGTTTAGGCAAAGGACCTATAAGGTTATTTTAAAAATGCCCAGACTTAACATTATTATATAAACTTATAGCATGCCCTCTCCATAGTGTGGTTAAGGGGAAGATTTTTTTTCTTTTTTTTTTTAAGGGGAAGATTTTAATTATAGATGAGAGGGAGAGGGAGAGGGGAGGGGAGCGGGGAGGGACCATGTGGTTGCTAGGAATCGAACTCAGGACCTCTGGAAGAGCAGGCACTGCTCTTAACCACTGAGCCATCTCTCCAGCCCCCTCCTGTCTTTTTAGGCAAAGCCTTGGCTGGATAGAGCAGTCTACTTGACCCTTTTGTGATACCCCACCCCGACCCCTGCCAGGGCTTTTGGAGATCCACAGAGGTGAATTTAGTTTTTAAAGTGTCACCCCTGAGGCTTCCTTGGGTCTGGATTATATTAGCTGAGATCCTATATTAAATAAAGCGTCCTTCAGTCCGGATTCCTACGTAGGACCTGCCCTCAACTGCGTTTGCCTCAGGTGCTCCAATAATTAAAGGGTGTTCCTTCTCACCTCCTGTTCTGAGAAGATGGGCAGGAGGTGCCTGCCCTTGGCTCAGCGGTGGGAACCCTGGTCTCTCCCATGTCTGTCAGGGCTCATGCCTTCTGCTATTTCTTCTTAGAGGCTTACAGCCTCCTCGGACAGGTGAGTCTTACTGCCCTACCCCACTTCTCAGAGTTCTCAAAATAAGCACAAGATTAGACATATAATTTAAAACGAAAGAAGCAAAACAAATCTTTACGAGGAGCTTGTCGGGACCAGGCCAGACTTGTGTTTTGCAGCAAAATCAGACATTGCTTCAGTGAGGTCTTGCTAACTCCTGGGTTATTTTTAAGCTTGGTTGCTGGGAATCGTTTTGAGGATATCAGCAGAGTCCCTTTGGGCACGTCAGACCACCCCCAGAGATACAGAGTGGATCTCAGAGGCGTTCCAGAGGGGCTGGGAAAAGCCTGACAGGAAGTATTCCCAGAACTTTCTACTCTCAAAGGCCCTGCTGGCTAATGAGTAGGGTGCGATGGTAAATAAAGCAGCCGGGCTTCAAAGACCAGCCATCTACAAATGCGAACAAACGGCAGCCTCAGCAAACAGGGAAATGCTTCCTGCCTTTAGGCAACTTACAGCATCTCTTGTGCTAGGGTTTTGCAAGTTGAACCAAGAAAACGCACATGTTCTGTCACCCAGGGCCCATGTTCTAAAATTCCAAGGGGAGCCCCAGAGTCTCATGACTTCCCCCATCACAAGTGTTCTCTGTCTCTCACCTGTATTAACTGGGGTTGGAAAGAAGGGAGGTGTAAGGGTGCGAGGAAAGAGGTGAAGAGGTGAAGATGGCCAGGTCGCAGGTCTCCTTTAGTATTCACAGAAGGCAAGTCCCTGATGGTCAGGGTCTTCATGCAATCTTGCCAATTTCTCTGGCAATCCAGTTCAGCATAGCCTGACCTCCCAGGGCGAGGCAAGTGTGAACTTTGGCATTAGATAGCTCAACGTCCGAATACTGATCTCTCTGGACTGATAAACTGGACTCGATACCATTGCATGTTTCCTCCTCTATAAAATGGAAACCACAAATCCTGGTTGATGGCTAAACCTTAATTTGACATTATACATGCACAGAAAGGCTTATGTTTAGTGCCTGGCACACACTGCCCCTTCCAGAACCTCTGAAACCCATAACTAACTCCTGGCTGCCGAGGACTTGCCATATCGTTGGTATTGGGTTAACATTTTTGTGTTCGAGACTTCTCGTATGAAAACCAATTTGATGATACAGTGAAGTTTCCCGCTATTTCCTAAGAACCTCGCCTTGGAAGGGAGTTGGAACAGACTGACAGCTCTGTTTGCATTTGCTTACCTGGAATTCGCTCATTATATTTCACAAGCAATCTATTCTCTCTCCTCTTGCCAAGCAACGGTATCGTGTTTCAGCAGGTGTTAATCCTGACTTGTCTAGACTTCTAAAGGTATATTAAGAATTGAGATAGTTAGTTTTATAGGCTAGATTTAAAACTGTTGCCGGGTGTGATGGTACATGCCTTTAAGCCAAGCACTCAGGAGGCAGAGGAAGGCTGATCTTTGTGAGTCCTAGGCCAGCCTGGGCTACAAAGTTAGTTGAGGACAGCCAAGGCTAACACAAAGAAACCCTGTCTTGAAAAACCTAAAATAAATAAATACATAAAATTGCTTTAAGGTGATTGTTAAGTAATTGAAGCCCAATAAGAGGAACTGTTTTAATTACTTTATTATCTGACGCAGTCATTTCTTGGCTGATTACACACGCACGCATACACACACACACACACACACTACAACCTCTTCCTTTCCACTTTTTCACTATGTGGGATTAGATTCAAGGCCTCAATCATACTAGGCAAGCCTTGTACCAGTATGTTGCACAGACCACGTTTAGCCCTAGATACAAATTTCTATATTTTTTGAGATGGCACTTCACAACTATAGCCTTGGGTGCTTTGGCCCTCACTGTGTAAAGCAGGAGTGCCTGGAATTCATAGAGATTATCTGCCTGCCTCTGCCTCTCCAGTCAGTATTGAGATTAAAGGTATGTGCCACTGCATTTATCTATATACATTTTAATACTACTTTTCTTATTGCTTTTTTGATGGTTTTCGAGACAGAGTTTCTCTATGTAGCTCTGACCGTCCTGGAACTCACTCTGTAATCTAGGCTAGCGTTGAACTCACAGAAATCTGCCTGCCTCTGCCTCCCAAGCATAGGAATTGAAGGTATGCACCACCACTGCTTGGCTTAATACTGTTTAAAAATAAAATTGTGTGTAAAAATTCTCTTCTCTCTCTCCCTTTCTCTCCCTCTCCCTCCCTCCCCCCCCTCCTCCCTCCCTCCCTCCCTCTCTCCTCCCTCCCTCTCCCGCTTTAAGGCAGGGTATTTTTGTGTATCTCTGGCCAACCTTGAACTCTTTATATAGGCCAAGCTGGTCTTGAAATCATCATCTTTTTGCCTTAGCCTTGTGGGTGCAGGGGTTACAGACACGAACCACAAGGCCCAACTTAGACTTCCGTGCTGTATTAAGCAGAAAGGAAGCTGTTGCTGTTCTGGACAACAGCTGTAAGGAGCCACGAGCCTTCCACAATTGAACTGTGGATCTCTGGAAGGGCAGTCAGAGCTCTTAACCTCTGAGCCGTCTCTCCAGCCCCCTGTTATCTGAATTGTAAAGATGGAGATGAGAGGTTAATAACTTTCCTGACATGGTTTGCTGTAAGAGCAGGTTTCACAGGACCTTTGGAATCCAGTATCCTACTCTGCCAGGTAATAGCCAGTTTATTCAAGAGAGCTGATGTATCGGCAGTGAGTGTACTGGCTTTCAGATTTCATAGATTTTCAGGTCCAGCTTGCCCATTGTGTGGCTGTGAGCAATTTAATGCCCATGGGCAGTTTGTCATCTAGAACAAAGGTACTGTAACAGCAGTGCCTAGCTTAATGAATTGTTGCAAGGATTAAAGTCTTGACACCTGGTAAGGGCCCAACATACCACCTGTTACTGTTTTTATTGAGTTGGGGCACAATGGGTTTATTGTGAAGGATGCTGCCATACGCAGTTGATTACATTGTCTTTGCACACCCTGCCAGAGACGCCGTCAGTGGAGGTGAGGACAGACAGACAGGGCAATGGTATTTTATCTAGGATTCAGGGCTAGAGTGCCCAGCAGTGACAGAGGGGGCCTGGAGGGCTGCTGGGAAACAAAATGCATCCAGAGCAGCATGAAGGCTGCAGGAGACATTTTGGAGACCTGAGAAGAGGTAGGAAGGAGCCCTGGCTCGTTCCAACCAGTGTCAGTGAGGGATGCTGTTGGGAGAACTCAGGGAGCAGGGCTAGCAGCTTGTCCCCACTGATCTCAAGACGTTCCTGAGCTGGCCTCTAGTGAGCTAGAAGGCATGTGTGTGCTTATGTGTGTGTAGTATCTGTGAGCGTGCATGCACTTACATGTGTGTGTGTGTGTTTGTGTGGCAATGGGTGTGTGTGATTTGTGCATGTCATTTCTGTGTTTATCCATGCATGTACTTGTGTGGTGTATGGTGGTGACTCTGTGTGTGTGTGTGTGTGTGTGTGTGTGTGTACATGTGAGCATATGGTGTCTGTTAGAATATCTGTGTATCCATGCATTGTGTGCACATATGCATGCATAGGTGGTGTCTGTGTAGATGCATGTAGCTGTATCTGTGTACATAAGAGTGAGTATGGGAGGCAGGAAATCACTGCTGTGTGTTCTAGGCTGTCACCTTTCCCCTCTTTCACATAATGCATTTCATCCAGTAAACATTTATTGAATAATTTCTACTTTCCATGAATTTTGATAAGACCTCTGATTAAAAGCTTAAGCAAGACAGCCAATGCCCTGATGAATAAATAATAAGCTAATAAATATGACTGGCTATGTCTTGCCGAGGCTTTTTCAATTATTAGCTCCCAACCTGTCTGGGACTACACGAAATTCAATTACTAGGATTTTGCTCTCAAATCAGACAGGATAAAAGCTTTGAAAGACAAATTCTCGCAGCAAATGCACTGCACTGCAGCCTTGTTTCAGCGTGACCCATCAGTGTGGCTGGAAGTGACATAGCTTCATCTAACTCAGACGACACGGGGAGGATGTAGGTAGAGAGTGGCAGCTGCTGAGGACATTGATGATGGAGGAGAAGGTATAGAAAACACGGGGATCTGCTCGGCTAGTCCGCCATAGAGGGCAGCTGTTGGAGGAGTGCCTTAGTGAATGTCTCTTTGTGTCATTGGTGTCTATTTTCTTTGAAATGGGGGAAAAAAGGGCAATTGATTAGAAAGTTTTTTTTTTTTTAAGTCCATTAGCCAAGCCCTCAGTGTTAATTCACTGCTGTGAGAAAGCCTCTGTCTTGATCATAGCCATCCTCAGTGGAGGACGCTAAAAGCAGCCTTGGGCGCCCTCAGGACTCGAAGCACTGTGGGATTCCCACAGTCTGGTGAATCCAAGCGCAGTGTTTATTTAGTTAAAGAGCACTAACTCCGATGAGAATTGGCAATGCAGATTAGCCCACTTCCTTGTTAGCTCTGACAATAACTTTGTACAGAGACTCCGCTCTCCACCTGTTGAGGAAGAGAGCCTATGTCCTTATAAAATGATGGTGGGCTGAGTGCCAAATGGTGTAGCCAAGACCTACCGCCAGGCGATTGGGCCAGGAGGACAGGCTGTGCTATGCGGTCTTCTGCTCCACACAGCGGGTTAGAATAGTGCTCGGGTTACTGTGAAGACTGCATGAGACTGTTCAAGTATCTGGCATGAGGGAACCCATCAGTGTTAGCTGAACCCGGATCTGAAGCGAATGCATGGAAAGTTCATTGAGAAGAAACTCAAGGGTCTGAACAGACCTTTTAAAAATGTATTTTTATAGCAGGGTGGTGGTGGTGCACACTTTCAATCCCAGCACTTGGGAGACAGAGGCTGGTGAAACTCTGTGGGTTCGAGGCCAGCCTGGTCTGCAGAGTGAGTTCTAGGACAACCAGGGCTACACAGAAAAACCTGTCTCAAAACACCACCAACACCACCACCAACACAAATATTAAGTTTTATTTTATGTGTGTGGATGTTTGTCTGCTTATCATAGGCATGCATGGTACCCAAGGATGTGAGAAGAAGGTATCACATTCCTTGGAACTGGAGTTACAGAAGGTTGTAAACCATCACACGGGTGCTGGAAACTGAACCTGGGTTCTCTGTCTTCTGCAAGAACAGCAAATGCTCTTAACTACTGAGCCAACTCCCTAACCCCCACCCCAACATGACACTTTGTTGGGTAAGGAGATGGGGCCCATAGGAGCTAAGGATTTGCATTTGTAACTAGCTTTGCTTGGTGTGAGGTGTCTGAACAGCAGCCCAGCCCCCTGGCTGCTGAAAGGCTCTCAGCAGCATTTCCTAGAGGGACTCCACCTTCTCAGAGCCCAAGAATTACAATAGAAAAACAACTTGGCCTCCAGGACCATGGCCCCAAGTGGCAGTGATGAGGTGTATTGATTTTTTTTCCCTTCCTCCTGCAGGTGTTTTTAGTACAACAACTTAATGATATTTCACTAAATGAATAGTTACAAATGTTGAGGGACCATGATGTGCCCCAACTCCCTCGCAGCTCCCAGGGCAGGCTGCCTCATTTTTATTATTAATTTAGAGGCAATCAGGTTTGCATATGCAGCTGTGCAGCGTATGTTTCTCTAGAACAGTCATGGCCATGGGCGCCAGAGTAATTAGAACCAGGGGGTGAAAAATGCCAGGAAACTTTTCTCCCTCAAATTTCTTTAAATTCTGGGATTTGTGTAGCTTTTATCATTAAAAAGAGCAGAGCAAATAATTTTGGAACACCTATGATGTGTTGTTTGCTTTGCTTAAGTATTATTGCGCACCTCTTCCTCTCTCTCTCTGTCTCTCCTCTCTCCTCTGTCTTCTCTCTCGCCCTCCTCTCTCTCTCCTCTCTCCCTCCTGTCTGTCTGTCTGTCTGTCTGTCTTTGGCTCTAATTGTATTAATTGAGAGACAGGCTGAGGCTGGAATTCTTCAGAGCCAGAGACAGTGATAACGATGTCAGACACAGTGGAACATGCACAGTGCCTGGGGAGAGTGTTGCTGAGGCAGAGGTGACAGGCATGGTTGACTGGACGCTGCTTCATTACCCCATTCTCAATGAGAACAGTCTGGAACGTCATGTGTTACCTGATGTCTAACGCAAACAGCCCAAACTGTCTTTACTGCCTGTATGCGCCCATGGAACTTGGTAGGATACAGATTCCTTTGAAGTAGATTTAGGCTGAGTTATGGTTTGCAGATGATAAATCTGGGACTTTCGGAGGTGAGGACCTGCAGCGTGGGAGGTTCTTTTGATGTCTAATGTGCCTGTTTCTTTCTTCTTTTAGTCAGTACTATTCAGCTGTTTTCTTGCAGTAAGTATGGATATCAATTTAAAAATTATCCCTGACAGCCAGGCACACATGCATTCCCAACACTTTGAGGGTGGAGGCAGGAGGACATCCCATAATAAATTTGAGACCAACTTGAGCTACATGGGACCCTGTCTTTAAAACAACAACAACTTTTCCTTAAGGGTTTACTTATATGGGTCGCTCAGCTGGCTTAATTTGGCAAGTAAACTCATTTTATAGAGTTGCCCTTTTGTTGCTCGTTAGCCTCCCCTAGCTTTTTCAACAGCAAGGAACATGCCCATGTACTAATAGATGGTCTGCCCAGGCGACTGGCACACGGCTGTCCAGGCTCAATCCTGCCCATCACCTGCCTGCCCGCTGTCTTGTCTATAGCTGTGTCCTGCACTATAGTGACAGAACCAGTCAGTTGCAGCAGACAGGACTGGCTACCCAGTGTGACCTGGGCCGATCTACACACCAAGAGCTTCAAAAGGTCCATGCTTCATATAGCGTTCTCCTGTCTTAAATGGTTTAGTAAGTTTGGATAAGGAATCCCACATCAGCCCGGCGTGGTGGTGCATTCCTTTAATCCCAGCACTGGGGGAGCAGAGGCAGGCAGGTCTTTGTGAGTTCGAGGCTAGCTTGGTCTACAGAGTGAGTCCACAACAGGGCTCTGTTACACAGGGAAACCCTGCCTCAAAAAAACAAAAACAAAAACAAATAAAAGGATAAAAGGAATCCTGCACCTATCTGTCTGTCCATCCGTCTGTCTGTCTCTTTCTTTCTTTGCGTGAGTCCCTTCAAATTCCCTTGGTGACAGAAACTACAGAGCTACAGTATTAAACATTGAGTCCTTAACGGTGTCGCCCAGTTCCTGACTGCCTGGACCTTCTGTTCTGCTCACATTCATAGTTAGTTACCTCAGCACCCCATCTACACATCTTCTGATTCAAGTAGTCGTGGCTTGAAAATATTTGTAATAAATGGCCTGTTTTGACCATGCACACATTTTTTTCCTTCTTGTTATTTCTAAACAATGCAACACAACACAGTGTTTCTACTGTGTTATGAATTATAAGGAACACAGAACTGGTTTCAAGTCAGAGGTTATGAGTGTGCTATATGCAGATGGTATATACTCTTCTATAAGCAACTTGAGTTCTTGTGATGAGATCTCATGCCGCATCCTTAGGATACTGAGACCCTGTTACACTTACTGTGTGGAGTGAGCCAGGGAGTATGTTCAAGATTGAACCTGAGAGCAGGGCTTCTGGGACGTTGGAGGTCTAGTGTAATGTCTCTTCCTCCTCCTCCTCTTCTTGTTTTTTGAGACAGGGTGGCTCTGTGTAGCCTTGGCTGTCCTGGACTCACTTTGTAGACCAGGCTGGCCTGGAACTTACAGAGATCCGCCAGCCTCTGCCTCCCGAGTACTGGGGTTACAGGCGTGTCCCATTGTACCCAGCCTAGCTATCTTCTTTTTATAAACTGCAGTGTTGGGTCTGATGTGACAGCGTCCTTGGCCACACCTGGAGGAAACATCCCCATTACCTCACATTTACTCTGTCTCATTGGAGTCTAGCCGGTTTCCTCCCCACTAGCCCATCCCTTTTCAAGACCGTGTTTAAATTGGTGGCTCGGTTAATCACCTCCAAATGCTGCTTTTGAATTCTTAATCCCGGGCTCAAGATCTTTTTAGTAATTACCCGATTCCCACAGAATAGAGCCCCGACTTGTCTGTTTGACATTGCAAGGCCTCCCATGCTGGCTGCCGCAAATCCCATTAGAAGTGCTTTCTTGTCCTGCTCCAGTGCAAAGGGAGCGAATGGCAGAATCAAAGGCAAACTTGACTTTTCATGCGAGTGTTGCCACTTACTCGCTGTGTAGCCTCTTACAAACTTAGACTCTTCTTCATCTTGAAAACAGAGCCACAGGTGGTGGCGGCACATGTCTTTAGATCCCAGCCAGGGCTACACAGAGAAACCCTGTCTCGAACCCACCCACACCCTCCCCCAATAGAAAGAAGAAAGAAAAAAGTAAACAGAGTCACTAACACAGAGAAGGACACACCTCTGCTGTGTGTCCTAGCCATAGAGAAGCAGGCAAACCTAGCCCAGGGAATATCTGGCCCGATAATCTAGCAGTACCATTCAAGTGCCAAGGTCAGAAAAAGCAGGGCACACTGAGGGACAGCCATAGGAGGAGACTAAGGAGTCATGGCAAATGCAACATGGAATCCTGGGTTGGACAGAAGGATGGAGGAGACTGCAATCTGTAAGGCCTGCTTTGTAGTTAATGATGCTGCATCGGTGTAAGTCCCTGCTTTTGGTGACTGTACTGTGTTATGTACCTCAGGGGAAGCAAGGGGAGGGATATAAGGACATTAGAGTGCTGGGATTAAAGGTGTGAACCACCACCACCTGGCACCTCCTCACCTTTGAGGACTTCAAGAGTAACTTAAGTTAGCTGTGCTGGGGACCGGTTCCCTGCCCTGACTAGAGATGGGGGATGTTTGTCTTCGACACATGAGGAAATATTAGCAGCTGGTTTCTTGGATGATTTCCTGGAAAGGCACAAATTGCTGCAATTTGACTCACAGAGCGAAATTCAGAAAATTATATGTATTTTAAACAGTGTGGTTAAAAACCTTACAACATAAATGTCACAATGAAACTCATTATTTTGTAGAATTTGGAAGAAACAAGTGGATCTACATGGATAGAAAAGAAGAAAAAGAAATACAAAACAAACAGAATCAGCATCCTGTTTTTACAAGTGTGTACTTCAGTAGCAGTAACTCTATCATTGTGAAACAAATGTCAGAAAATAATTTAGGAATGGTGAGATAGCTCAAGAATTATGATGCATGCTGTGCAAGCCTGGTGGCCCAATTTGTATCCCTGAAACCTGTATAAAAGTAAAAATGCCACAAAGTTGTCCTCTGACCTCTGCTGGGTCCTATGACACATGCACAACCACAGATACATCATACCCTCCACACTGTTACAACAGAAGAGGACAAAGAATAAGACAATAACACATAGATTAGAGGCTTGGGCTAAGATTTACCTAGGAAGATTTACACACATGAGATACCCACCCAAAGAGATAGTCAACATCCTTAGTCATTGTGCATTAGTCTCTTAAAGCACTGAGATGCCCATGAGACCGACTTCAAAGTGCTGGCGAGAGTAAAGAGTTACTAGAACCGTATACTGTTACTTGCTTATGTGAATGCAAATAAGAACAGAATACTTGGAAGTCCTGGCTGTTAGTTTCCTATAAACCGGGCATTCCGTATAGCCCAGAGCTTTCTTATGCCTACTTATGTAAGTAAGAGAAATTATGAGGTCACACAAAAACCTTTATGTGCCTGTTTACATCTATTCCTAGTCACTGGAGAGTGGAGAGGCTCAGTGTTTATCATCAGTGAAGAGATGGCTAGAGAGCAGGTCATCTATTTTATGTTGAAAAGAAAATAAGATATAATAAGGTAATAAGATACCAGGTGCCAGATATCATGTTGTAGAGGAGTTTATTAAATGGGCATGGGGGGAGAAGGGAGGGGGAGGGGTACCCCAGAGAGAGAGAGACAGACAGACAGAGACAGAGACAGAGACAGAGACAGGAAGAGTGAGAAGAAGAGAGTAGAGAGAGGGAAAGTTAGAGAGGGGGAGTAGAGAGAGGGAGGCCACAGGAGGGTTTGCCCTTTTACATGGCTCTGGGCAGGGCCACGCCCCCATGGCAGGTAAGTAGTGACATCACAGGCAGGCCAACTGAAGCAGAGTGCGAACAGAACAGTCTGTACCCTTGACGTTGATTCTCGGTGAAAACAGCGGGCTGCGGATCCACGTGGCAGTATGGATGGATGTATCTAGCGCATCATGCTAACTGACAGAAACCTGACTCAAATCCCACACGTTTGCTTACTCTTGGGGAGCATTTGGGAGGAGTAAACTGTAGGGACAGACCTGAGTCTGGAGCGGGATAAACTTAATCAAGCACCTTTTTTTTTCCCTTGGTTGCAAAATATTCTATATCTTGATTTTATCAGAGGAAACACAACTCTTTGTAATCATTCAGCTTTGTAGGACTGTGTATCTAAAGTTAGCCTTGTAGTGTCTGTAAATTATAACTCAACTGGCCCAGCTGTAGAGAACCCTTTAGTTATCCGGTATTTCAAATGGGTGGCCACTTAGCTGAAAGCATTGCTACCAGACACACTTGAAGTAGGCCGGAGAATCTAATTTTTTGGCACATTTTCAGTTTGCTTGCATGGACAACCCAGTTTGTCCCTGTTTTCCTGGTGACCCAGTTGGTTTAACAGTTGTTCTAAAATATAGAAATATGATTTGCATAACTAATATAGTTATGTTCTGGTGGTATTTCTCGTGGTACTTTGTGTGTACTGCTAGGATGCCACTAAGCAGAGGCTCCAAGGGGTTGGACTGGCTCTCAGCTTTCCCCATCTGTCCTGGTCAGGGTTACTGTTGCTGTAATGAAACGCCATGACCAAAAAACCAACTTAGGAAAGCATACATTTCCATAGCACTGTTCCCTGTCGAAGGAAGTCAGCACAGGAGCTCAGAGGTCAGGAGCTGATGCAGAGGCTACGGAGGAGTACTGCTCACTGGCTTGCCTAATCAAGCTTGATTTCTCAGGCTCAGCTTGATTTCTTTCTTTTCTTTTCTTTTTTCTTTTTTTTCCTTTGTAGACCCAGGCTGGCTTTGAACTCACAAAGATCCACCTGCCTCTGCCTCCCAAGTGCTGGGGTTAAAGGCTTGCACCACCACGTCCGGCCATTCAGCCTGATTTCTTAGAGAACCCAGTCAGGACCACTAGCCCAGGGATGGCACTACCCACAGTGCACTTGGCCTTCCCACATCAATCACTAATTAAGAAAAATGCCCCACAGACGTGGGTCTCAAACTGTGGGTCACAAGCAACCTTGGCGGTCACATGCCAGCGATCCCCATATTAGATACTTGCATTACGATTTATAACTAGCAAGATTTCTGTTATGAAGTAGCAATGGAATAGCTTTATGGGTGGGGGTCAGCACAACGTGGGAAACTGAATTAAAGGGTGGCAGCAGCAGGAAGGTTGAGGACCACTGCTTTAGTGTTTTGCTGCGCGTGGCCTCTGAAGTTCAATTCTGCAAACCAACTGTGGTTTCATTAGCATCCCTACTCCTCCTGCACCAAAACTGAGCTGAGCACAGTCACCGTGGCGGGTATTTAAAACTGCATCATTCATTTAATTGTGGGCAGAAGCAAGATTGATCAGAGTGACAGATACGTGGGGGAGGGGAAGAGGAGACTCTTCAGGGTTTAAAAGGGCCCATTCATGAGCATTCAGCGGCAAGCTGCCATGGAAACTTCTGAACATATTTTTTGTTTGTTTTTATAAATGATGGGAATTCTCTCTGCCTCCTAGGGGGATGGGAAGCAGAGGGCTGTTGAGAAGAAACTTCAAAGGGCGGGTGAATTCCTCTTTTTTTGATAATTTGCCTCCAAGTTGCTTTCTTAAAATAAAAGGAAAGAAAGAAAAGGAATGAAGACTAAAGAAAGCCACGCAGGCTGTTTAAAGCTCACAGGCCCCTCTGTTCCTTCAACCCAGCGCCCAAGGTTCGGAGACAAATTCAGAATTCTTGGCAAGGTTTCGCTCTTACCATTTCTTGGGAACATATGAGTGAAAATAATAATAATTGCTTTAAAAAACTATCACCAGACAGTGGTGGCTCATGCCTGTAGTCCCAGACAGATCTGAGTTTGAGGCTAATCAAGTTCCAGGACAGCCAGGGCTACACAGAGAAACCGTGTCTCGGAAAAACCGAAACCACCACCACCGCCACCAAACAAACAACGCCAAAAAATAAAAAATAAAAAAATAAAAAATAGTAAACTATTGAGTCTAGAGCCCATGTTTTAACATCTTCATGTCTTTCTATAATCTAAAAATGCATGCATTGTTAGTAAGAGTGTAATATAGTCTAGCCACTGTGAAAAAACAAAACAAAACAAAAAGTAGGCCAATGACTAAAAATTAAATACAGAGTTATCATAGGATCCAACAGCTCCTTCGAATTGAAAGCAGGGACTAGAATGGATGTTCGCACACCAACATTCCAGTAACGTTATTCACGCCAGGCAGAAGGCAGGGTCCACTTAACTGTGGCAGGTGAACGGACACGCAGAATGTGGAATTCATAAGCATTGGGATAATATTCAGGCTTAAGAAGAAGTGACATTTTGACAAGTTATTTACAATATGGGTAAACCTTGAAGACATATTCAGTGAAATCAGCCAGACAAAAGGACAACAAATGTATGAATCCTTTTATGTGAGGTTCCTAGCACACTCAAATCCATAGCGCTAAAGCAGTACGTTTGGGGTCCAGGAGCTGGGAGGAGTCTGGAATAATTATTCAACAGGTACAAATTTTAGTAGGTGAGGGTGGAAAGTTCTGGAGAGCGATGGTGTGATAGTTGCACAGCAATGCGATTATATTTAAGGCCACCGAACTGCACGTTCAGAAATGCATATAATCACAACAAATCCAGACATCTCTATTAAAAAATAGGTGAAAACTATAGGCTGGCAAAATTATTTGTGTCTTGGAGTAAAGAACGCCCTTGCTTATAAAGCATAAAAAGAAAAAGTTTCTTCTAATTCAGTCAAGCTGTCGCTCAGCGCTTCTAGCAGATTGTATTTCAGCGTCAACCGAGGCACTGGTCAGTGTGGCAGCGGATAAAGGTACTCCGGGAATCAGAGCGTGACAGACACAAACCTGGAAGTGTCGCGTGTGAACTGCACCGCTCCCAGGTGTAAGTGCCTATGGCCTCGTGGTGGGCAGCAAAACAGTGGTAAAGGCATCCAGGCAGGGGGAAGTGTGTGCTCTGGTGGGGAAGATAGCGCTGATGGGTGTGCGTGTTGGAGGACGGGCGGGGAGAGCTTCGGTGCGTTGTGTGAGGCCAGGCTGTGGAAGGGGTTTGAACTTAGTGTAAGGACCAGGGAATCCATAAAGATTTTTTTAAAAAAAGATTTGTTTATTTATTTTTATGTATACAGTGCTCTGTCTGCATGTACATCAGGCCAGATCACATTATAGATGGTGGTGAGCCACCATGTGGTTGCTGGGACTTGAACTCAGGATGTCTGGAAGAGTAGCCAGTGTGCTTAACCTCTGAGCCATCCCTCCAGCCCCCCATAAAGATTTTTATTCTGGTTTTCTGTGCATTGGAGGTTTCAAAACAGGTGTCCCTGCCGCAGTAGAGATTGCCTGTCTCAGAGAAGAGGAGTCCTTTAGCCTTCAAACTCTCATGTCGCTGTATCAGAGGTGCTGTGTGCAGAATTTCTTTAAAATGCAAAGGCATAGCGGCGTAGGGAATGGCGCCATTGCACCGAGGGAAACTGCGTGCACTGCGCTCGATGACTGCACTCCAGTGAGTTTGGTAAATAGTGAAACTGATAACTGAGCCCTTGAAATCCGCTCTGGGATGAACTCGACCCATTTCTGGTTATTTGGTTTGCTTTCTTGGAAGCTGAGGTGAGGGGCACCAGTTTCCTTCACCTGCCTCTGCTGACTTTACTCGCTGCCTGAGAACATGGAAGCTTCTGTTTGATTTGGAGAGAGCAGCGTATTTACCAGTGGCTGAAGGTGATTAAGAAATGTTGTAACTTCAAAGAGTATGTGGAGAGGGGCGTAGATGTAGTTAAAGAACGCCTGGATCGCCTCTCCATGTTAAGGGAAGTTGACTTAGGTTCAATTTGAACACGTCCTGTTGAATAGGTTGCTGAACGGCACCAGCTCAAGCGTGCCGTTGTTACAGAGTCTGCAGTGGTGTCCTCTGCACAGCGTAAGAGACGACTGCTTCTGCTCTGACCTTGTATGATGCTGGCATCACGCGTCCGGAGCATCATGAGCACACCGTCTAAGGCTGCTTTTAGGTGTGTGAAGCAAGGGCTTACGTTCTTCCAAATTACTGCAGTTAACAAAGGTAGAGTGACTCACAGGAGTATGGCCAGCAGAGTATTTCCACAGGGGTGGCCTATATGTCGGATCCCACTGCCACTAACCTGAGAAGGCTGCTGAATCAGAGTCTTGCGTTTCAGCTGATGATAAGCTCGGTGAATTATGATAATGCAGGAAAAGGCCATCCTATGTTTTCCCTTTCCAGTCAAGCCATGAAGACAAATGTGAAAAGGTCAAAAAGTCCTTTGTTTTTTGTTTTTTGTTTTTAAGATATATTCCTGTATATATTCCTGTATATGAGACCACTGTCTTCATGCACACCAGAAGAGGGTATCAGATTTCTTTATAGATGGTTGTGAGCCACCATATGGTTACTGGGAATTGAACTCAGGGCCTCTGGAAGAGCAGCCAGTGCTCTTAACTGCTGAGCCATCTCTCCGGCCCATGTGTCATTTGTTATGAAGCGCACTCTCTGGGTAGCACACAGCTGGAAAATCTTTACCAGAAAATAAAGCAGCTTTTGGGGCTATGCTCACTGGAGTGTCCAGACATTGTTGGCATTGTCTACTGTGGCAGTGCCACCCCATCCGTGTATGACTTGGAATTGAAATGGGCCATGAGTGTAAACTGTGTGCCAGATTTTGAAGACTTAGCACCAAAAAGGAAAAAGAAAAAAAAAAAAGAAAGAAAGAAAGAAAGAAAGAAAGAAAGAAAGAAAGAAAGAAAGAAAAAAGATGCTTATAGCAGCACATGCCTTTGATCCTTTGATCCTAGCACATTGGAGGCAGAGGCAAGGTGATTTTGAGCTTGAGGTCGGTCAGTCTGAGCTACATAGTGAGACCTCATCTCAGCAAAACAAAAGGGCCGGTTGGGTGGCTCCTCAGGTAAAAGTACTTGCCCTAAAAACCTGACAACCTAAAGTCAATCCTGGAAACCACGGTGGAAGGAGACGGCTGACTCCTGACTCCTGAGAGTTGTCCTCTGACCTCCACGCGTGTGTTGTGAAATGCCAGTGCCTGCGTGTGTGCAAATTCTCTCTCCCCCACTCCTCTCTGTCTTTGTCTCTGTCTGTCTGTCTGTCTCTCTCTCTCACACACACACACACACACACACACACACACACACACATACACTCAATTTTTAAAGAATTATTAGAAATTAGTTCCTTCTAGCCCCTAAATTACTATCTTTAAAATGACTTGTTTTATCTGAACAGTAGTCTTGAAAACTGTCCAAAGCAATTATCCTTCGTATAATTCTTTCATCATTTGTTTAATTATTTTAGTTCAGCGTTGCTGTCATAATGATAACTTTCTATTGTTTGGGGAAAAAAATTAGATCAAATGATTAAAGCCCCCTCCAAGCATATTGGTGGTGGTGGGGGAGTCAAAGAAGGCTGATTTGAATATGAAGAATAAATAGTAATTAAACTGTAAATGTTGATTTTTTTTTTTCTTTGAAGTCTACTGGTGTGTTTGGTGTGAATAACGTGCACATTGTGGCTTATTTCCACTGCAAGGCTGTGTTCAATTGGGGAGTTTCCCAGGGCAGCTGAGCTGAAACTCCCTTTGTCTATATTAAAGTCTGGGTCCCCCCCCCCTTAAATAACACACATTGGTTTTAGATAAAATCTAAGAGGCTTTCCCCCTTCTCCTTCAAACTCATCCATTTCACTGTATTCTGGAGAGGAGATCTGTTTTAAAACCTGGAAGCTGAAAGGTGTGTGTTTACTTCAGTTTGCACTTTTCCTTCTGTTTTTAGACTTTAAAATAGCAGCTTCCGTCTAGGCTGTTCGGCAGACTCATCTGGGGACCTTTAAAAGCAACCCCCGGGGTCTGGATAGCCCCCTATATCAGTTGTATTGGAAGCTGACCTACACGTGCATCTCAGAGGTCATCACCAGTCAGGTGACTCCAGTGCAAGGCCGAGCATCACTGCTGGGTCAGGTCAAGGCACAGCTGAGTTCACTGGTTTTCCCCAGGAGCACTCTCACAGTCTGGCTTATGGAATGTGGATGACTTAAGTGTCTAAGTAACTTTTCCCCCATATGACAGGAGATAAGGCCTGTCGTCTCCCGTTCTGAACACTTTCCCTGTGCTTTGATACACACACCTAAGGGGATGCACGCTTTCCGCCTGCTTCATGTGCACACTTAGGAGTCCAATGGTCTCAGGTCATCCCATCAGGTGGGTTTGCTTTATTAAGGATGCGGGGCAGGGAATTTGTCTCTTAAAATCACGTGCATCCAACAGACACACATGGACACATATGGTAGTATGGCATTATCCTCTACAGATTGATTTCACAGGCTGTTTATTACAGTATCACCCATCTCAGTGCGGTGCTAAAGAGAATGTTTTGAGCAAGGTACATATCCAATGGACTTTGATTAATTATCTTGTGTTGGGCATCACTGTCTTTACAAATATAATTATCATCACAAGACCCACATTTTTCCATTGAGAAACTAGTTGTTCCCCTTGGATCTGATTCTATGAGATATGAGGCCTTCACACAAATTCGTGCAGTAAAAGCCTTTTGTATATAAGAAAGGTATTAAAGTGAGTAAATTATAGGCCTTTTATGAAGTTTGGGGATTAAAATGTTTACAATTAGTATCAAATGACACCATTCTTACTGTCAGTAATCAAAGGCAATGATTAGTCTGGAGATACTCTGCTGTGAAGTAATTGCAAGGTGGTTAGCGAATGCAGACCAAAATCATTGAATCACGGCAATTTGTTATCAGAGATTTTTTAAATTTTATTTTATGGTTTTTTGAGACAGGGTTTCTCTGTGTAGCCTTGACTATCCTGGACTCACTTTGTAGACCAGGCTGGCCTTGAACTCACAGCGATCCACCTGCCTCTGCCTCCCGAGTGCTGGGATTAAAGGCATGCGCCACCATGCCCAGCTTGTTATCAGAGATTTAACCAAAAGCCCAAGGAGGCTTGGTTCTTTATTCATTCAACAAACTTTCATTGATGGTTTGTGTATGTGTGGGCTTAGATTTTTTTTCAAAAATGTACTTTATTTAGGATTCTTAAATGCTTCCACCTCCCTTCCAACACGTCGACCAGAGGTAGAGGAGAAAAAAGGTTAGCAGAAAAGGGTGTTGTGGACCTCTTTAGATGCAGTTCCTTGGGGTGATATTCCAGTCTTTGATTGTCAGGAGACCAGCAGACCAGCAAACAGCAAACAACAGCAGAGGCGGCAAGACAAAGCAGAAACAGCAAGACGCCACCGAATCAGCACAGGTCAGCAGGGGCAGCAAGACTCAGCTGAGTGCCACAACAAGTTCTCTGGAACACTTTTTCATGTGAACTGTAGAAAAGCAAAGACCAGCAGAATGATGCGAACCATTGCAGCAAGTGTAGCAGGGCCAAAGCACTGTCTGCTGTGGGCTTCTATGTATCGCTTCTCAGAGTCCACACAAGGATGTTTTCCAGCTGGCAAAACCCTCACCCCTTGCATGAGACAGCTTCCAGCAAAACATTACACGCCCTCTCACGAGTCTGTTTTCAGCTAATGAAGATCAAGAGTCTGTTTTCAGCAGTGGAAATACATTCCTACGTCCTACACTTGGGACACCCTCCTCCACAAAAAAAGCATATTCACATGACACAACTGAGTTTTTAAAGAAATCAGAAACTTCCACTTTCAGGTTTGCTAGTATCACATAATCCTCCAGTCCTGAGTGTAGGGCAACATGCACAGCAGATGACAGAAACCCAATCCTTCCCTGGTGGAGTTTATTTCTACCCCCTGATGGGCCAATTCCAGAGCTCATATGTAATCTGTGTTTGGAGAAATGTGTTTGGGGGGCGGGGTCTGATTTTAGTCTTTCGCCAAGAAAGTGATATTTGAGCTGGTGGTTTAGGTAGATGAGAAAGTAAATCACGTAACAGTAAGAAAGGTGTTTCATGCAGCCGAAAGAGGTCTGCTGTGAAGGGGCCGGAGGTGGAGGAAGGCTAGGGGTTGGCAGATAAAATGCAGGAATCTCAAGTAAAGACAAATTTCACATAAACATACAGAGTTGTTAATGAAAGTTTCACGTAATAGTTAGAACATGCTTATACTGTAAGTTCACAGAGAGTCCTACATTCTTATCCCCTAACTATGGCTAAGTTAGATATATTCAGCAGAGTTAGGGCTTTGAGAGGAGGCCAGTGGCTAGCCAGGCAGGAGGAAGAAAGCAGGAGATAAAAGAGATGAGAGAGAGAGAGAGAGAGAGAGAGAGAGAGAGTGAGAGAGAGAGAGAGAGAGAGAGAGAGAGAGAGAGATGAGACATGATGTCCATAGGGGTAGATTGCGTGTGGAGATGTGGAGGACCAGTTAGGCCGTTGTAAGAACCTGAGAGCTGAAGAGATTGCTCAGTGGCTAACGATGCTTGCCATCAAGACTGATGACCTGGCCAGATGATGGAAAGAAAGAACTAATTCTGGCAAGTTATCCTTACAGCCTCTACCTGTATGCTGGAGCATGCGCACAAACACACAAGATAAATAAGGGTTATTTTTTTTAAAGCTGAAAATTTAAAAAGGACTTTAATTTTTTCTCTAGGTGACACTACTGGGGAGTTTGACTGAAACTTTCTTGAAGTATGGCAGCACCTGTAAGCCTGCTTGTGATGTGTGGAGGAGAATGTGACCAGGTAGGAAGCTGTTGCAATGATTCAAGCGAGAGATGGGGAGACGCTAAAACACAATTGTCGAGGTGTGTTCTGAATGGGTACCAGGAGCATTTCCTGGGGGGCTGGCTGTGGGCCATAAGCCAAGAGTTCAGAGAAGGATGGAACTGCTGTTCAGTGAGGAGGAAGCACTTCAGAATGGATGGATTGTTATTGTTGTTGTTGTTGTTGTTGTTTTTAACTTGGTAGTGGTGGGACAGTACTGAAAGAACATATGTTACATTTAACATAAGTTAAAAGATATTTAACAGTTAACTGGGAAACATCAAGTTGGAAATTTATGTTTGTTTGGTTTTTCTTCCAAGTAGAAAAGCCAGGAATTGCATCATTGCACCCACGTGGAAAAGGAAATGGAGGTAAGGATGAGGGATGGGAGGCGAGGCTGTAGGAGGAAAGGGAGGTTCTTTACCCAGCATCATCGGGAGACCGAGGCCCGAGGCCATCTCAGGAGACAGCCAGGGCTTTTGGCAGCTTTTTGTTTGGTTGGTTTCGTTTGGTTGGTTGTTTAGTTTTTTGAGACAGGGTTTCTCTTTGTAGCTTTGGCTGTCCTGGACTCCCTTTGTAGACCAGGCTGGCCTCGAACTCACAGTGATCCTCCTGCCTCTGCCTCCTGAGTGCTGGGATTACTGGCATGCACCACCGCGATCGGCTCTTTTGTTGGCAGCTTTTGTCACTTGTTGATCTCTTGGATCTGAAGGCAGACAGGTCCCCAGAGCTCTCAGTGTGTGCAAGGGCCGAGCTGGGTGCCCCTCTCCAGGCTTTCAGGTATCAAGTCTGGCTGCGACATTCCATGCCATGTGGCAAGGTTTAACTGTCCTCACTACATCTCCTCACAAAACAAAGGGCATGTGGGAGTTACATCTTGCTACAGATCACCTCAGAAGAAAATAAAGTCTTCCGAAGGAAGAGTGAAATAAATCCTTCTCAGTGTATTACTGTGCACAGTCGCCACCATTGGCTCCGGGTTGTGACGTCATCGAGGCCGGTCCTCCCTGAGCCTGCGGGGTCTAGGTGCCCTTCCTTTGCCTCAGCGGCATCAGAGCAGACTCTTGGTTCTTTCACTCAGAGCTCAGCTGCCAGGATGTTAGCAAAGCGTCTCTCCCGCCCACCGAAACCTGGCTTCTCCTCAAGGCACTTTCGAAGCTTCCCACAGTTTCCCTCTTGATTCAGTTTCCTGTCAGCTTCTGTGTTCTCTCTTCCTGGCCTCTGTAGGTTCTGTGTAGCCATCTATCTGCTCTTCCGTCTTCTCTTGCTGCACTATTTCCCTTACTGCTCCGCCCGTTTTATTTCTTACGACTTGTTCTATGATGAAATTTGTTTTGCCTTTTAGTTGACTCTTGTTGCTGAGGCTCAGAATGGGTTGTTGTTCAACACTCAGAATGCCCCTGGTGGGTTTTCAGTTTCATTTAGGAAGCAATTGTAAACTTTTTCCTTTTTTTTTGGTTTTTCGATATGGGGTTTCTCTGTGTGCAGCCTTGCCTGTCCTGGACTCGCTTTGTAGACTAGGCTAATTGTAAACATTTTAAAATAATGAGACTTCATTTGGACACGTTGTGGTACCGTTCTGCATCTGCATCGTTGTCCGTGGCCTCCAGTGGAGTGAGACATGTAACAGTTGCCATTAGTGTTTTTATCATCAAGGTATCGAATGTTCCTCAGGATGGTCCCATTGGTGTTGATGTACAATGAGATCACTTGGTCCAGCAGTCTGGATGTAGGAGGCCAAAGGGTTCAACTTGGCTCAAGTTTTGTGATGATTCTGGGCCACACAGTAGCCTTGTCTTTATGCCTGTCACTATGGATTACCTTAGCATGTTGCCCCCTGAGTGTCCAGGGAAGGCCAGCTCTGCTTTTCACTTCCTGATATCTCAGCCATTTTTTTTCTTTTCTGGTGTGTGGAGAATGTGATACAGGTGAACTTCCTTGCAGAGATGTGCCATATGCAGCCCTAGCTGCTCAGATATGTGAGTACAATGGCACCCTGAATAAAACACCCACTATACTACATAGCGTTAGGCCGTGGGAGCTCATGCTCATTAACTACACACTGTCTGATGCTTTGAGATTTCCGGACGGTGATTGTAACATCCAGATGCTCTCAGTGGCCGCCGTGAGCCTGAGCATCGTTTATTGGTTGTTCGGGTTAAAATGGTGGTGGGCGCTGGGATGGTTGTCTTGACCCTTGCTCACACCAGGAGGTCGAGATGGGTCCTAAGTGAGAGCCAGAACACAATAGGCCCCTTTCAGTGCGTGCTTGATGAGGTGTTTCGGTTGGAACTTTGATTGGTCAAGCCTGAAAAGTCAGTCTACTCTCAAAGGTCACATTTCCCATATTGGGGAAAAAGGAAATAGGCTAGAAGCTGCTAGAATGTTTGCTGCTGTCTTTCTTCCTTTCTCCTTTCTTACACAAAAGAAAGAAATATAAAAATGTATAGATGACACATGGGAACAACACTTAAAATTTTTTTTCCACATCTACAAACCACTATGATTATTCTGTGCTCAGATCCAAGGAATAGAAATAGATATAGGTGGCAACAAATATACAAAGCCACTGTCGCCATGTCTGCTCCCAGGCCCTGGGGCTGGGGGCTGGGGCCACAGTATGTGGTTAAACGCTTAGAATCTGAAGGTTAAAAGCCCTGAGCTTCAATTCTAGTTCAATTCTGGTTTCTTCACTAATTGGCCTGGTTTGAGGCAAGTTATATAAACTAACTCATGATTGCTCACCTATTAGGAGGGATAAAAATAGTATATATCTAATGTGATTACTGTGAGATTAGAAAGACTGATGCTTATTAAAAAAAAACAAGCAAAAACAAAAACCCAAACCATCAGGAAACCTGGTGTCTGAGAAATACTGAATAGATAACAAAACAGCTTTTCTTTTTCTTTTCTTTTTTTTTCTTTTCTTTTTTTTTTAGACCCAGGGTCTCATGTATTCCAGTTTGTCCTGAACTCAGCATGTAGTGGAGAGTGACCTTGAACTTGTAATCCTCTGTCTTCTACCTCCTGGATACTTGGATCCCAGTATGTGCTGCCATGCTGAGTTTATGCAGTGCTGAGGAGGGAGCCCAGGGCTTTGTGCGTAGTAGGCCAGCACTGCAGCCTCCCAGTGAATCTTAAACTGGCTGTTATTGTAAAAAAGGACTACTTCATTATTTGAAAATACTGGTAGAAATGGTCTTCCTGAATACCGGTTGCATGTAAATCATTGAATTGTGAGCCAAAGACTGAGGCGGGATAGAAAGACCGAGTAATTTTTTGGGAGTGGCTTGAAATAGGGTCTTTCTGTGTTGTAGCCCTGGCTGTTCTGGAACTCTCTTTGTAGATCAGGCTGGCCTCAAACTCACAGTGATCTGCCTGCCTCTGTCCCCTGTGTGCTGGGATCAAAGGGGTACACCACCACGCCCAGTCCTGGAGGTCAGTCTTTAAATCACCACCTAACTGCTTGCGTGCCTCTCGCCGCCTGCATTTGAGGCTGGTACATAGCGCTGAGAACGCTCAGCATCTCTGTCTACTTATACTCCAACTTAGAGAATGGTTAACTACATGCTAGAGTTGACAAGGACTTCCTCAGGCCGAGGTAGGTTTCTTACAGTAAGTTTTGCCCTCATCTGGGTCTACAGATGGCAGCTCAGCTCCCTAAAGGCCTTCTTAGAAAAGAAGACACCATCCTTTAGGGAGCAACACACAGACCTTTGCCTTCTTCACTTCACTAGGAAAAAAAAAATACTCCTCCTAATGGCAGAAGTGGGAGGTGGGCGTCCCTAAGCCCCAGAGCTCGGTCCACACACAAGCCTTCTTCTGTGCTTCGTTCAGAGGCACTGGCTAGTGAGTACCACTCTGGCCATTTCTCAAAAAGGAAGCCAGGGCCTGCCCTCAGATGCCTTCCTTTCCCCCATCTCCACTCTGAGTAGTTCCACAGTTCCTCTCACTCCCCCTACAGCAGTCTACTTGCTTAAGTTAGAGAGGGAACACAGCCGTTTCCAGTTAGGCAGGTAGCATCCCTTGGTCTCTGCTCTCCGCATTTATCACCAGTAATGGAAATTATTTAGTCTCCTGTCACAGTGCAGAATTACAGTGCGTTCCTGTCAGCAACCACGGGGACAGAGGTGTAGCTTCGCAGTGCCTTTCCCCCCACCCCCGGTAGCCTCAAGGGTTCCTTTAATCACTCAGAGATTTCAACTCAGGCCCATGACTTTTAGGGAGATGAGAACCCTAGAACTAGCCAGTGCGAGATAGAATTGAGGTTTAATAAAGATATTTTCATAGAGACATTAAACACTAGGGTTACAAGAGGGACACTCAGAAGGAAAAACACCTATTGCCTCTCTGAGAGGGAGTTGCAGGTCATTTTCTTTATAGTATCCATATACAGGATTTGGAGGGGGTTTGAAGTTAGCATCTTCAAAGGGTTGCTAAGAAACTATGGGAGGTCACTCACAGGTTCCTGAGGGGTACCTGTCGGCATGACAGCGGATAAAGCAAAAGTCTAGATCGTGGGAATGCAGGAGGCAGGCTATCTTCACTGTAAAAAAAGTTAACTTTTGTTTGAGACTCCCAGGAAACGTTTAGGGAAAGAAATGAGGCCAAGGCCATGTGCATTCAAGCTTTAGGTCTTGTTTCTTGTTTCTTTAAAATAAAATAGCTATATAATAAAATAGGCATATAATAGGTACTGTAATATAATATAAGCTATTGCTTCTGTATCAACTCCAAGAGAAGGGGCTCCTTTCCCTCGCGTCAACCTAATACAATTACCCTGTCCTAGCCGAGGGGCAGAAGCAGAGGCATCGCTGTGAGTTCGAGGCCAGCCTAGTCTACAAAGAGAGGTCCAGGACCACAAGGACTGTGGCACAGAGAGACCCAGTCTCGACCCCGCCCCTCAAAAACAAAACAAAAACAACAACAAAAAAACCATCGGCTTTCTGGTCTGCACTGCGTGTTGACTATGTTTTTCGGAGAATTAATTGTATTAGCATCTGGAAGGCACTGACTCTGCTTTTATTACAAACTTCAGTCACCCCTCCCCGTATTAGAGTCCTCTTGAGATGACATGGATGCCCCTGCCTGGTTCCTGGGCGCTCTGGCTTTTCTGAGGAAAGGCTCTGGGATTCCATCTTTTGAATCTGTGCCTTCCCACTGGCACACTGGCATTAGTTCAGTGGACTTTCTCTAAGCAAGCCAAGCACATTCTCTAAATGCCAGATGCAAGATGGAAATTCAAAGGTCACTGTTCTCCTCTGTGCTGCCCCCGTTCCCACCCCAGCTGGGAGTAGCAGAAGTTCACATTGCTGCACAGGACGCCACTGGGCACTGCTAACTGTCGTCCCGTGCCAGTGCGCAGGGTCTGTTTTCTGAATCATAAAATGAGTGTTTGTATTTGCAGTCTCTAGGCTCATTTCTCCTGACCTGAGTCTCCAGCTCTCCCTGCCAATGACTTGACATCATTTCTGTGTGTGCCTTGTTTGACTACCCGGTCCCCAGTACGGTTGAGAGGTCTGTGGGTGGTTCCCCCAGCCCCCACCCCCGTGAAGGATGACAAGGGCAAAGGTCAGAAACTTCATGATTCATTTCCTCTTTGCTGCACGCAGTGGATAGCTTTCTGGATGAGTCACTCAGACGCCAGATATGGGGGGAGGGAGTAGCTTCTTTACATGAGCCCCAAGGCTCTGCTGTGCCCTCCATCGGAAAAAAAAAGAGTTCTTTTTTGTTTGTTTGTTTTTGTTTTTCGAGACAGGGTTTCTCTGTGTATCCTTGGCTGTCCTAGACTTGCTTTGTAGACCAGGCTGTCCTCGAACTCACAGGGATCCACCTGCTTCTGCCTCCTGAGTGCCAGTATTAAAGGTGTTCGCCACCACATCCCAGCAAGGAAAGAGTTCTTAAAGAGCCCCTTAAAACTTTTTCTTTTCGTCTTGTGGTTTCACAAGCCCACCTGTGCCCCGTTTCTTTGATGGATTTGTAAAGTCAGCCTGCTGGCTTGGAGAACTTTGTTATCTAGTGTGTCTCCTTGGATTCTGACTCCAGACTCGTCAGACACTTAAATATACTCTCCTATTAAATATTTTCTGGGAGCTAGGGGAATAGCACCGTGAGTCAAAAGCATGGCATACAAGCATGAAGGTCTGAGTTCAATCCCCAGAACCTACATTAAAAAGTCAGATATGCTTGGGAGGCAGAGGCAGGTGGATCGCTGTGAGTTTGAGGCCAGCCTGGTCTACAAAGCAAGTTCCAGGACAGCCAAGGCTACACAGCTCAAAAAACAAACAAAAAGCCAGACGTGCTAGGTGGCTCATGCTTGCAATCTCAGTGCCAAGAAATAGAGAAAGCGAGATCTCTGGGGCTTGCTGGCTAATCTGTAAGCCATAGGCCAATGAAAATTTTGTCTTTGAGCCGGGTGTGTGGGCGTGGTGGCGCATGCCTTTAGTCCCAGCACTCAAGAGGCAGAGGCAGGCAGATTGCTATGAATTCAAGGCCAGCCTGGTCTACAAAGCGAGTCTAGGATAGCCAAGCTACACAGAGAAACCCTGTCTCAAAAAACCAAAACCAAACAAAAAAACAAACAAAACAAAACAAAACCCCCAAAACTGAAAATTTTGTCTCATAAAAGAGGATGGGGCTGAAGAGACGACTCAGAGGATGTAGGTTTGACTCCCAGCACTGCCTTGGGATGGCTCAGAACTGTCTGTAACTCCAGCTGAACGCCATCTGACACCCTATTCTTGTCTCTTGAGGTACCTGACCACATATGAACGTACACAGAGACACACACACTTGCACAATTAAAATAAGTCGGCCGGGCAGTGGAGTGGTGGCACACGCCTTTAATTCCCCCGCTCCCCCGCTGCCGCACTCCAACCTACCCTGGACTCCAGGAGGCAGAAGCAGGTAGATATCTGAGTTTAAGAGCAGCCTGGTTTACAGATCAAGTTCCAGGACAGCCAGGGCTACATAGAAAAAAAACCCCTGTCTCTAAAAGCCAAAAAATAAAAATGAAATAAGATAAGTCTCGGAAAACAGCAAGATGGGTGATCTCTGAGGAACGATAACTGGGCTTGACATGGCTCTGGCACACCTGCACACGTATACACACGAACATGAACACACACACACACACACACACACACACACACACACACACACACACAAATAAAATATTTTCTAATACGCTGTACAGATCCGACTATTCGGAGCAGTGTAGTCGTGGCTCTTCAAATAACTACCTTCCAGAGTAACAATGTGTTGAGGGAGACAGTGCACTTCCACTAAGGAAGATGACATTTGAAGACCCAGCACGAAGATCTATATCATGGTATTGTTTTCACAAAGAAGGGAGGTCGTTGCTTTGTTTTTGTCTTTAGAAATTATGACACCAAATGTGCAAACATAGTGTAAATGCACAACATAAGAAATAATTACCATGCAAACACCCTCCATCAAGAAGTGAAACAAGTCCAGCCCAGAAGCCCCTCCTTTGTTTGCCTGCCAGACCACGCCCTTGGCACCCCTTGGGGTACCCCTGTTTGTGGCAGTCACTTCCTTGCTTTTGTTATCACGTCCGTGTGCCAGGTTGTTATTATTTTTTAGGGCAATATTTTAGAGCACCTTTATCTTCTGTGTGTGGCCCTGTATAATTCATTCGTCTTAAGTAATGACCACAGGGGCCATGGGGCTAGCCCTGCATGTAGGTAGTGCCCTTGCCTTGTCTCAGAACTGCACACAACTGCTAACCCGTGTCTCCAGGCACGAACCTACAGCATCCCCGCTAAGACATGCGTGTAGAATGACGACACCGAGGAGGCGAGGCAAGCCGGACACTGGCAGTGGTCCTGCAGTTTCTAGGCTGCAAGTAGAATTTAAAAACTCCTGCTAGGAAGGACTCAGCCACTCCTTATTCCAGGCGCCTCTCTTTAACCTCAGTGGGAAATAGCCCAGCAGTTTTTAAAACCTGCCTGATAACTAGTTCCAGGCCCGGTCCCCGGCCCCACCCCCACCCCCCTTTTTCTACTTGCTGTTTTGTGTTTTGTTCTGTTTCCTCACTGCAGCTTGCTGAACGGGCTTTAGATCTTTGGTCTGGCCTATTCTCTGTTGGAGTAGAAAAGGAAGGTAAATGGGCTGGGCGGTGGTGGCACACGCCTTTAATCCCAGCCCTTGGGAGGCAGAAGCAGGCGGATTGCTGTGAGTTCGAGGCCAGCCTGGTCTACAAAGCGAGTCCAGAGTAGTCAAGGCTACAGAGAAACCCGAAAAACCAAACAAAAAAAAAAAAAAAAAAAAAAAAAAAGGATAAACTGGATAGGACATAGAGCCTGACTTTTAGACACTTTTTAGCCACTTCAGTGATTTCCTTTACTTTGTCATTGGCTAAAGCTGATTTGTTAAGGGGAAGACAGCTAACAATGTTTTATAGATACCAGCAATACTTTGGGATGGTGGCTTACTGTCTCGAGAGGCCGCTGCCACTCAGGGACCTTCAGAAACTATCTAAAGCTGACCAAGCTAGACACCAGGAATTCACAGGTTGAGCTCAAAAGCTAAGTTCTTTTTGTTTGTTTGTTTGCTTGCTTCTTTTCTTGAGACAAGGTTTCTCTATGTCATCCTGACTTGTCTGTAGACCAGGCTGGCCTTGAACTCAGAGATCTGCACTTGCTTTCCAAGTGCTGGGATTAAAAGGGCGTGCTGCCTCCCCCCCCCCCCCCCCAAGCTAACTTCTTAAGCAAACTCCATCTGTGTTCATTTGGCTGAGGACCCTGGAGTCCCTTACAGCCACTTGACTCTGTGTGTGTGTTTCCTTTTTTTTTTTTTTTTTTTTTGAGTCCTTATTTCTGTTAGAAAATATGAGCTCTGTGACTCACATTTTTTTTTTTCTTAAAACACTGGCTTTGACTTGAGAGTCTTTAGGATAAAGGGCCTGAAGGTCTAGCGTTCCCCTCCCTCCTCCCCTACTAGGGGGTGGGGCCAGACCATCAGACTTTGAAGCTCCCGTTTGATCACAGGCTGGTGTGGTGTTTTCTGACAGGTCTGGCTGCCTCTGGCCCACAGTCTGTATAGTCCTGCATTTTGAGCAGACTGTTAAGAAAATCGAATTAGAAAAATTCGAAGTGAGGTCACCGTGGTAGCAACCACAGCACTGTGGTGCCCTTCAGCGCGGCCAGAGTTTCCCCAGGAGAGGAGAGCACGGGAAAGGCTTTGGTGTAGCAGTTGCTCAGTTGAGGAGCAGGTGTTCAGAAAACAAAACAGGCGGGGGTTTAATTTCGGAGCACGTCTGGGGGTGGTATTTACGGAGCGCGGAGAAGGTATTTTCAGAGGTGATTATGAATTGTCCCGATCTGTGTCCTCAAGACATCTGCGTCACACTAAATGTGGAACCTGGATGAGACACAGATTCTGTCACAAGGGCCAGGATCTTGGGCCAGTGGCTTTCATTCATCAAGTCAGATTGGCTGCACAGTGGAGAAGGGCCAGGCAGAGTGGCCAGTAGCAGCACTGCCACCCCACCTCGGGGGCCCTCAATCTACAGAGATGTGGACAACTTTCTGTCTCCTCCTCACTCCAGGCTGGACTAGACAGTGAGAAAGTGACTGTACTATTGTTGTCTTCCTACAAAATACTCCTTCAACCTGCCTTCTTAAGAAAATAATTTCTAAACCAGGCACAGTGGTGCATGCCTTTAATCCCACTACTTGAAAGGCAGAGGCAGGCGGATCTCTCTGAGTTCAAGGCCAACCTGGTCTTAGAGAGTGAGTTCTAGGACAGCCAGAGCCAAAGCAGAGAAACTCTGTCTCAAAAAAAGAAAAGAAAAGAAGGAAAGAAATTTTGTGGTTATTAATTTAGTAACCATTTATTTTTATTTATTTATTTATTTATTTATTTTTTTGTTTTTTTGAGACAGGGTTTCTCTGTGTAGCCTTGGCTGTCCTGAACTCCCTTTGCAGACCAGGCTGGCCTCGAACTCACAGCGATCCGCCTGCCTCTGCCTCCCAAGTCCTGGGATTAAAGGCGTGCGCCACCACCACCCGGCTAGTAACCATTTCTTAAAGCTCACATTGTTAGGTACTGTCTTAGACCCTGACAACATTTAACAATACAGACCAACAGTGCAATTTATTTCATTTATGAAGAATTTGTTTGTTTATTCATTTATTTATTCTGTCTCTGTCTCTCTGTCTCTCTGTCTCTGTCTCTGTCTCTGTGTGTGTGTGTGTGTGTGTGTAATACATGCATGCATAGCGTGGTGCACATTTGGACATCAAAGGACCACTTTGGGGGAGGGGGTCAGTTCTCTCCTTCTACCATGTGGGTTCCAGAGCTTGAACTCAGGCCATCTGGCTTGGTGGCAAGCATCTTAATCCCCCATGAGCTTTTAAAACACAATTATATAATGGTAATTGCTATGAAAAAAGTTGCCTGCGATGGGCATCAATAGAAAGAAATAATAATGATAAAGGTTACACATAAAAGTTGACAGTAAGAAAACATTGTGGATTCTACTAAGTGAAGGAGTCCAACCAGAATGGACTCTATTCTCTCCCTTGTTCTCACAGCTGCGTCAACACTGGGAACACGTTCTTGAATTAGCTTTATGAGATGTTAGCTTTGTATCCAAGTTGCTGGGAGAACACTGTGGCTTTGCTTCTTGATTCTGCGTGAGCTAGGACTGTTTCTGTAGCTCTCTGATAGCATTGCATCCTCCATTAGAAATAGAGTATCCGTCTCTGGGGAAACTGAGCTCTAGATGAGGTGATTTGTCTGATATCAGTGCCTGGTTACCAGCAAGATCAGCTCCGTCCTTTCTATTCCAAAATATAACTCCTGACTGGCCTGTCTTCTCAGCTGTGTCAGTGAATGACTGTCCTTGGCGGTGCCACGTCCTGTCTTGGAATCTGACCCTGCACTTCTGTCATAGTTCCCATGACAATAGAGCAGGGTATTGAGCGTATGTAATAAGCAATAGGTTGAGGCTTATTAAACAGGGTGTTTAATTCTTTTATTTAAACCCAATAAAAGAAGAATTGTACTTTAGTATTATGTTCTTTTAAAATACCCAGATATGTAGAGTTAGGGACTGAATTGAGCCCCACACTAAATTCCTGTTTCTGACTGTATTTTCCAAATTCACATTCCCCCTATTTATTTTAAATAGGTGGTGTCATTACCCCTACCAACACCCTATATTCAAGCAGGAAAGCAATGCTTGTCCTGTCGTTGCTACCGAGAAACCTGAGTGGACAATCGCAAGGGTGGCCACTGTAAAGTAAAAAAAAAAAAAAAAAAAAACGGCTCAGGAATCAAGTATTAAACACACTCTGGGCTAAATAAAAAAAAAAAGTGAAGTCACATTCTATTATCCACTCGTGGTAAAAATGCAAGGCCTGTTTAGTGTCTTCTTTCTCACTTGGCAGAGTCCAGTCTCAGATTTCTGCAGGGCCTGGCAGTAAGTTCGTGACAGGCTGGAAATACCCACACTTGGAGGGGGCAGGGGGTTGCTTGCCAGAGATGTGGCTGTTAGGCAGGCTGTCCAGAGGGCTCTGTGCCCAAGCCCTCTTTTTTTTTTTTTTTTCCTCAGTGAATTTCATGCCAGGCACCACACCAATGCCTAGATAGAAAGATGCATATGGCACCCATCACTGAGTTCAGGAGACTCCCAGTTTAATGTGTGTAGAGGTCTTTTGTGTGGCTCCAAGTTGGAGGCTGGACAAATTAAAAAGGAAGGAAGATTGCTGTGGAAACGGCAACTCATTACTCCCTCAGCATATTGGATAACGGAATGCATTCAGGTGTGACAGGCATTTTGATTTACAGTGGGTTAAACAAAGTCCTCTCTGGTGCCTAATGGATTTCTTCTCTCCTATGGGTAGAGCTGTGGGCTGAAAGTGAGAATAATGCTTTCTGCTCTGAATGAAAGAGCACCAAGAAATGAGACCCTCCAAGGTGGTCAGGGCCAACGAGGCGTGTGGAGGCTGAAAACAGCCTGAGGTGTTTTCAAGGGCAGCACCTCTCCAAATATCTTTGCACCTGTCATGGTGAGGAGAGCCTCAGCAAGCATATGGACCCTCCACCACAAATGGAAGGGGAGAATTATGATCTGACCCAGGAGAGTGCTACAGTCACGAGGCCTGGGCCCCTGAGATCTGCCTAAATTTGAAGGGGCTGAGATGGAGTTTGGAGATCTGAGTGCCACAGCATACACCATACCACAACTGGATGATAGATATCCAAAGGTATAGATGAGAATTCACTGTACATTTAAGAAGAGGATTTTCTAGAAAAAGGACCCACTCCCTGCTACCTCTTTCATTTTCTCTGAGCATTTTCCTTTGACTATATATACACAAACATACATATAGATTCCTTTTGAATATATATTTCCTTTTGGCACCTTCCTTTGAATATGTATATATCCACATACACACATATATATAGACATATACATATACATACACACACACACACACAGCACCCATATAGGATTCCTAAAAAAATACAAGTAAGTTCCTGGTAGTGTATCAAAGGCTCATGGCATATGTTTCAGAGAAATATGCTGGCTGAGATCTATAAAAGAAACTACCAAAAAAAAAAAAATCCCAGCACTTGGGAGGCAGAGGCACTTGGATCTCTGTGAGTTCAAGGCCAGCCTGGTCTACAAAATCGAGCCTAGGACAGCCAAGGCTACACATAGAAACTCTGTCTCGAAAACAAAACAAAACAAAACAAACAAACAAAAAAGAATTTTTAGCCAGGTATGGTGGTGCACACCTTTAATCCCAACACTCAGGTGGCAGAGGCAGGTGGATCGCTGTGAGTTCGAGGCCAGCCTGGTCTACAAAGTGAGTTCAGGACAGGCAAGGCTACACAGAGAAACAGCGTAATATGACCCCTATTTCTACCACTATTCTTGCTGATATGGTGAAGCTTAATGTGTGTGTGTGTGTGTGTGTGTGTGTGTGTGTGTGTGTGTGTGTGTGTGTACACACGCTGTGAATATCAAAATGGGAAATAGAATAAAAACCAGACACTGAGGACAGACATTACACTTGGAATCTGCTTTTTGACCAAATGGCGTTTGCCACCTTTGTTTGGGTGAGAGATGTTTCCTAAAGACCATTTTCGATACCTGCTACTTTTAAAATGAGCAGTAGGGATAGGAAAAGAAAGTGACGCCCACAACAAAGTGACCAGTAGCTCGCCGCATAATCTGTGTCTGCGCTTTCCTATTTATGTCTTCTGCTGTGTAGCAAATAGATACCATCTTAGCATCTTACCCACAGAGGAAGCAATGGAGAATGGGTGGAGTAAGTGCCCAGGTCAGGGGGCATCCTGGACCCCACCCAGCCTTGTTGCTATTGCTTGGCTATGTCTCTGCTACCAGAAAAGTCAAGCTGAGATATGAGAATAATCCTTGTAGTTGCGTGATCAATAAATATATCGAGTGAATTTCTTTCTGGGTATTCTGAGTGAGAGTGTTTGTTGTTTTTAAACAAGATCTCAAATGTTCAATTTTACCAATAAAGACACAGGAGCCAGATGCTGGGGTGAAAACCTGCTAGCTCAGAGAGGCAGAGAAAGCCCCCAGCTGACTTTCCTCCTGAGCTGACGTCCCAGAAAGATAAAGTTCCTTCTCTTTCTCCTTCTCCACCTGCCTTACAGACCCTTCAACTCAATGTCCCTGCTTCCTGCGGTTTCCTGTTCCACACCTTGTCAGCTGGTTGCTTGCTCTGCCCCTTGACCTATGATTGACTTTATTTAATCCTGTTTACAATAAACAGCTCTTTGATTAAAGGTTCATTCTAGGGCTGAGCCACACCCCAACTAGAAACAGGTTTTTCCAGTGCACAGTCTCGGGGTTCACAGTGTGATCAAACAGCCTGACACAACGGTTCTTTATCAAGTTGGACTGTCCGATGTAGAAGCACCAGGCATTGCTCATTGGTGGACCCTCACCAGCCACTGGGACTGCTTAGCATAGCTACCCATGCCCCTTTCCCAATGATTGCTGGGTAAGAATCAACAAAGCATGACGGGAATGGATCAGACCTGGAAGGCTGATCATGGGTAATTTCCCTTTGAAATTAGTTCCCAGCCGGGCGTGATGGCACACGCCTTTAATCCCAGCACTCGGGAGGCAGAGGCAGGCGGATCACTGTGAGTTCGAGGCCAGCCTGGTCTACAAACTGAGTCCAGGATGGCCAAGGCTACACAGAGAAACCCTGTCTCGAAAAACAAAAAAAAACAAAAAACAAACAAACAAAAAAAGACATTAGTTCCCCACTTGAGACATCTGTTATAACTCGAAAAACTCCAGGCAAAGTATCTCAGGTTTTCTAGGACGGTTTTCCAAGGCAGAAGAATGAAATTGCTCCTCCGATCGCGTTGGATTATGGGGAGGAGTCAGAGAGTCTCCTCTACACTTTAACGTAGGATATGAGGCCAGATGCGAACAACACTACGAAAGAAGACTGGCCCACAGAAAACGCGCAGCATCCTAGCGCCCACAGGAGTGATGGGAAGTTTTGCTGTACTCAAGTTGGTGCATGGCCAAGGACACAGGCACCTCTGGCCTCTCAACAGCATCAGCACGTCAGGCTCCACCCCAGCCTGTGCATCACCCTGTGCCATGGGCCGAGTCTCAGGTGGCTCCCGTGCATGGGGAGCTGGGAAAGCCTCTGGCACTGGAGTCTGTAAGAGGGAACATTGCAGGTGCCCAGTGAAGGACACAGTAATGTTGGCGCTTAGAGCTTTACCCCTTGGGATGAATAGTCACGCTGCAAATCTCAAAGAGAAGGCTATGAATATGATCAGAGAACCTAGAAGGCCCCTGAGCATTCATATTCATGTCTGAGAATATTATCAATTTAGTTGGACAAAGGTTACCCAAACCCAGTTTTTATATTATTTAATGCAAGGAGGTAAGTGATCAAACCGGATGTGTTGTTCCTAAGTTCTGAAAGTAGAAGACCTCAGGCAAGGGTGAGACTATATGGAAAAAACACTTCTCAGCTCTCTCAACTTGGCTTGTAATTTGGCTTCTCCGGCCTTCAGTTTCTTTGTCTGGGAGCCACTTCCTTGGATTTCTTTCATTCTGTTCTTGTTGTTGGTTTGAAACAGTTTCAAGTAGTCCAGGTTGGCTTTGAACTCCCTACGTAGCCAGGGATGACCTTGCATTTCTAGTTCCCCCACCTCCTCCCAAGAACTGGGATTACAGGTGTGCTCCATCATGTCGGTTTGCGGCGAGAGGAGCATCCACCCGAGGGTCCTTGTGCGTGCGGAGGCAGGCAGTCTACAAGTGCACTGAGAATCTGGCCCATCCCTGGGTCTCTGTGAGCATTACATGAGCATGTTTCACACCAATCAAAAGGTTTTAATTTTTAAATCAAATGTTAAGTTACCATAGAAAATAATGAGTTTCAATATAGCATCTTCACTTGGGCAAATATTGTATGACAAACATTTCCTTGGGAGACACAGCGTGCATGTCTGCTTCTCCTAGGTAGAGCAATCCCATGCAGACCAAAATATGAATATCATCAAAGTCCAACTTAGTGAACCAATGAGTTGTATTGGAGTTACTTATAGGAGCAGAAATGACTCAAAGACATTGAGCTACATAGCCAACGCCCATCTCAGCAGGCACAGGTGACAGACAGGTCAAAGGCTGAGGACCCGGAGCACACTGCACAGCTGCGGGGAGCTCAGCAAGTCAGAGAGTGCCCATTCCACGTGACTCAGCTGGTCCCCGCTTCTCCCTGGCTTGTCTGAGCGTGACTCTCCGCAGACTTCATTCTTTACTGGTGGGAGGGAGGAGGGGCCTAGGGCATCTGGTCAGCTTCAGGGACTTCCTGGAGCTTTTTCTAGTTTTTCGTTTTCTGTTTTAAGCAGCTTCCCTACAGGACAGAACGTAATGTCTCTATCTCTGAAGAAAACCCTACACAACAATTAAAAAAAAAAAGATTTGAGATTGTGGAAGTTACCTCATCATATGTGCTGTGAGCTCTCGTCTTGCTTCCTGCTACAGAGAACATGAGGAGGGTAGATGCCACAGTGATACCTGGTCATGACCCAGTAGAAGACTGTCCTCTTCATCTTTTTCTTTTCTTTTCTTTTCTTTACTTTTTCTTTTTCTTTCTTTCTTTCTTTCTTTCTTTCTTTCTTTGTTTTTTTTTTTTTGAGACAGGGTTTCTCTGTGTAGCCATGGCTGTCCTGGACTCGCTTTGTAGACCAGGCTGGCCTTGAACTCACAGAGATCCACCTGCCTCTGCCTCCGGAGTGCTGGGA
Organism: Acomys minous; assembly: GCF_964271855.1. Classification (NCBI taxonomy): domain Eukaryota; kingdom Metazoa; phylum Chordata; class Mammalia; order Rodentia; family Muridae; genus Acomys; species Acomys minous. Next base: position 112,125,343 of record NC_140490.1, read on the forward strand.
TTAAAGGCGTGCACCACCACACCTGACTGGCTCTTCATCTTTTTCAACCTGCCCTGTTCTTTGCTGACCATATGACCGTGAGCCAGTCAGGACTCTCCAGGTTTGGGTGGCTTCGCCTATACGGTAGTGACTGTAATCGCACCCTCTATTAGGTTGCTATCAGGAGTGAGCAAACTGCTTAGAACTGCGGAACTGGAAAACCTCAAGCTGCCGTCAGGTAGTCCAGACTGGCCTCAGCCTCACTGTGGTGCTGACTGTAACCTTGACTGCCTTCTGATTCTCCTAAGTGTTGGGGTTACAGTTGTGTGCCCCCGCATCTGGCCTGTGCTATGCTGAGGATTGACTAGCGGCTGGGCGTGTGCATCTTCAGCTCCTCATCCTTCTCAGCTTTACTGTTTCCCTAACTCAAAAGAGAAACTGACCCCGGGAAGGGAAGTCATCGCTCCATGTCAAGTCTAGACTGGCTTGGATTTATACCAGTTCTGGTACTCTTCTGACCCTCAGTGCTTGATAGAAACCTGACCAGATTGCCTATTAGGCTGTTAGGCTATTAGGCTAAGTAGGCTGTTATAGGTCCAACACCTATTTATCATATGAATGAGACAGAACATGGGGTATGGATGCTAAATATAATCTCTTTATTAAAAGCAGCCATACTCTTATTACAAAACCTTTTCACACATATTCTCAGCAATTCGAATTCCCGGAGTCTTTCTTGAGTTCCTGGTATTCACACTGGTGATCGGGGTCTCTCTCTCTCTCTCTCTCTCTCTCTCTCTCTCTCTCTCTCTCTCTCTCTCTCTCTCGGTTTTTTGAGACAGGGTTTCTCTGTGTAACCTTGCCTGTCCTAGACTCACTTTGTAGACCAGGCTGGCCTCGAACTCACAGAAATCTACCTGCCTCTGCCTCCCAAGTGCTGGGATTAAAGGCGTGCGCCACCACGCTCGGCTCTTCATCTTTTTTCAACCTGCCCTGTTCTTTGCTGACCATATAACCTTGAGCCAGTCAGGACTGTCCAGGTTTGGGTGGCTTTGCCTAGACAGTAGTGACTGGGATTAAAGGCATGCGCCACTATGCCCGGCTCCACACTAGTGATCTCTTTAATAACGCATAGGAAGTAAGTGCAGCTATAGACCATGTGCATCTGTCTTTAGGCCCTTAGAGCTGATTTGAAACTAACTGCCCACCACCCAAATCTCTTGATTTTCTGCCTGCCAGGTGGGCTACTTCATTGCCCTCCCTTTTTTCATTCCGCTTCCATTACTACATTGTACCAGTTCACCGCGAGGTGAACACAGAACTCCTGCTGTAAATCTTTGAGGCGTTTGTTCTGTGTTTCCTTGTAAAGCGGAACCAGAAGACCCTCACCGGCCAAGCCAGCTGTGTCTTGTATTTAAACACAAGCCATAAAATGTCAAGGGAGAGAGAAAGCAACTTAGCCAATGAAAACAGTATACTTGGGGGGTGGCAGGAGGGGGCAGGAATCTGTTTTCCAGATTGACAGGCTGAGAGCATGTCCATACTTTAATTAGTAAATAAAACCAGCCACAGCTGTGGGGGTCACTCTGCGTTTTCTGCAGCGCATCCCCATGGAACGAATAGTCTCCTCAAAAAATAACACACGGGTGAGCATGTCGAGGTGACTCTGAGAACTAGAAAATAGAAGATAGCTTGATACTATGGAAATTGTGGGGTTCCCACTTTAAAACTGTGTCTGAATTTTACTTATAAGGATATATTGCTAGTAATAAAGAGCCAGGTAAGGAAGTATTTTTGGTTTCAATTTACATTGTCCTTGGACCAAGGCACTTATTAAATATTTTGAAAGCCATGTCCGAATTTCATCTACTTAGCAGACAAGGGTGATGTCTTTACCTCCTGTTCCCAGCCCTTCCCCCACAGTTGCCATGGATATGGCCTGCCACTTGGAGTCCTTCCCTGCTACTCCCACCTGAGTGTCACCAGGCAAAGATCTGACTCTTAGTGTGTTGTGTTCTTTTGTAATAATATCTACATTTAACTGGCCGAGGTTGCTCAGACCTGTGATCCCAGCACTCAGGGAGGCAGCAGATCTCTGTGAGTTGGAGGCCAGCCAGGTCTACAGAGCGAGTCTAGGACAGCCAAGGCTACATAGAGAAACCCTGTCTTGAAAATCAAAACAAACACTGGGCGTGGTGACATACACCTCTTTAATCTCAGCACTCGGGAGGCAGAGGCAGGTGGATCTCTATGAGTTCGAGGCCAGCCTGATCTACAAAGTGAGTCCAGGACAGCCAGGGCTACACAGAAAAACCAAAATCAAACAAAAAAAGAAAAGCCGAACAAAAACCAGAATATCTGCGTTTAAGGTGTACTCTTACCAAGTACAGAAGGGAGGCTTGGCACCTGGGGGCACGTGGGACACGTGAGGAACTAATAGTGTTCTTTGGGAAAGAGGGAGACAGCCCTCTATGCCAGGGGCACTTTGTACCCTTTCCTCCATGCCCTGAGGATGTGCAGTGCAGATGCCCTGGGGAAAGAGATGGTACAGTTTCATCTCTCGGGGTTTCTAAAATCATCCTAAAATACTAAACAGGAACCTGCTCATCTGGTCTGCTGTGTGTGTGAGACCTGGAGAAGCAAGGACAGAGATGAAGTAAAGGCAGCCGGAACTGCGGCATCTGTTAGCCATACTGCCCCTGGCATGTAAAACATTGTCCTATAGGAGAGGGCTGGGGCATCTGTTAACCATGCTGCCCGTGGCATGTAAAACATTGTCCTATAGGAGAGGGCTGGGGCATCTGTTAGCCATACTGCCCCTGGCATGTAAACATTGTCCTATAGGAGAGGGCTGGGGCATCTGTTAGCCATGCTGCCCCTGGCATCTAAAACATTGTCCTATAGGAGAGGGCGGGGCATCTGTTAGCCATACTGCCCCTGGCATGTAAAACATTGTCCTATAGGAGAGGGCTGGGGCATCTGTTAGCCATACTGCCCCTGGCATCTAAAACATTGTCCTATAGGAGAGGGCTGGGCATCTGTTAGCCATACTGCCCCTGGCATGTAAAACATTGTCCTATAGGAGAGGGCGGGGCATCTGTTAGCCACACTGCCCCTGGCATGTAAAACATTGTCCTATAAGAGGGGGTTGTGGTCAACTGCTTGACAGACATGGATTCCTCTGTTAGTGCCAAATTCAGATTGAACGGAGCTTGAATGAAATGGTCTTTTTATCTTATTTGTTTTTGGGGAGGCCTGGGTGCCTGTGCTGGAACTCAGTATGTAAGGCACACTGGCCTCGAACTCACATCGTAAAGTAAGCCTCCCAGCTAGGTGCTTCTTCAGTTTGGTTTGGGCTGGCGGTGGATAAGTAGAAGGGTTCCTTTTTGTTTGTACAGAGGCTTGCCAAGGGCCATCAGGCCCTGGTGTCCGGGTGAGTCAGCTTGCAGTGCCACAGAGGACAACTTATTTGGTCTCTAATTTGGGAGTAGTAACTATGAAAACAGGATGTGCCGGTGGGTGGACACAGGAACCACTTCCAGCTGGTTTGCTGACATTGAAAACCTAGCTGTTCCCGACACAGAGGGCAGACTTGATAATGATGAATGAATGAATCTGTTGTGTGAATGAATGAATGAATGAGTGAGTGAGTGAATCTTTTCACAATTCTAGAGCTTTTTCTTTTTCTTCTGTGTCTTTGGGCTGGTGATCCGTGCTCCCCGAGACTCTGCTTTCTTATTTGCAATATCTTATAACCTTGTTGGAAGAAATACAATGATAGACTCCACCTGTGCCCTTAGCATGGTGCCCCCTAAAGGCACGGAGGATTCACAGCTGCTATCATTCACAACTGCTCCTGGGGAAGAAGAGGCGATCAATGTGTCTCGTGTTGAGAACTGTGGGTCAGCAGAGGACTGTGTTAGAGAAGGTGGGCAGCGATGCAGCCCATGTGAGAGACTGAACATGCCTTGGTCTTGGCCAAGACGGTAGACATGACTGGGATCAGGTCTTAGCAAAGCGGTCCAGTCAGAGTTTGGCCTTTGGGAGGACACAGGTACATCTGGACCACATACACCCACCTACATAAGAAAAGGATGCTTGTGGGCAGCACCAATTGCACTCAGTGAGTTATAAAAAAAAAAATGAAATAAGAGGCCGTGAGAGTGAAAGGAGGATGGGTTGGGAGTCTGGAGGGAGGGAGAGGGGGAGGGTGGGTTCCTAAGTATAGGGTACGCTATATACTTGTATGAGCTTGTCAGAGGTAAAATTGAAAAGTTTTAAAAAATTGCAAAATGGGTATTAAATCCACGAACCAGTTGAGTGTGTGTGTGGACATGGACCTCCATGTATGAGTTATAGGCCCTCAAGACATTGCCCAGTTAATAACGAGAAGAAAGTGATGAGTGGGCACTGGGGGGAAGGGAAGTGTGGCGTTTGAATAGGAAAGGCCCCCATAGGCTCATATATCTGAGTGGTTGGTCATTAAGGAGTGGCGTTACTTGGGAAGGGATTAGAAGGTGTGGCCTTGTTGAAGGAAGTGTGTCACCAGGCATGCCCAGTGACACACTTTTGAGGTTTCAAGGGCCTAAGGAAGGCCAGTGTTTCCCTCTTCCTGCTGCTGCGGATCTCGCTGTAAAACTCACAGCTGCCATGTCTGCCCGTGTGCCACCATCCTCTCTGCCATGATGATTATGGACCATAAGCCAGCCCCAATCAAATGCTTTCTTTCACAAGAGTTGCTGTGGTCATGGTGTCTCTTCACAGCGAGAGAGCAGTGACAGGAAGAGTGAGTGCTTGGTGAAGTTAATTCCTGCTTTCTCCATGCTGGCTGGGGCCAGCCGCATCTGTGGTGTTGCCTGTGGGAGTCGTGGCTGACACTGACTGTCTTAGTCAGTGCTCCATTGCTGGGAAAAGACACTATGACTGCAGCAACTCTCAGAAAGGAAAGCATCTCAGCCAGGTGTGGTGGCGCACGCCTTTAATCCCAGCACTTGGGAGGCAGAGGCAGGCAGATCGCTGTGAGTTCGAGGCCAGCCTGGTCTACAAAATGAGTCCAGGATAGCCAGGACTGTTATACAGAGAAACCCTGTCTTGAAAAACAGGGGAGGGGAGTACACGGGGGGGGGGGGGGGGAGGGGGAGAGCGGGGGGGGGGGGAGGAAAACATTTCACTGGGGCTGGCTTACAGTTGAGAAGTTTAGACCATTGTCATCCTGGCGGGAAGCATGGCGGCATGCAGGCAGACATGGCGCTGGAGAGGGAGCTGCGAGTCCTCTATTTGATCTGTAGGCAGCAGGAAGAGGGAGACATTGGGCCTGACATGGGTTGTGAACCTTCAAAGCCCACCCCCCAGTGACACACTTCCTCCAACAAGGCCATACCTCCTAATCCTTTCAAATAAGTGCCGTTCCCTAAGTACTCAAGTATATGAGCCTATGAGGGCCATTTGGGGGGGGGGGTGAGTTGGTTATTTTGGTTTTTGGTTTTTCAAGACAGGGTTGCTCTGTGTAGCCTTGGCTGTCCTGGACTCATTTTGTAGACCAGGGTTGCCTCACACTCACAGCGATCCACCTGCCTCTGTCTCCTGGGTGCTGGGATTACAGGCGTGCACCACTGCCCTGGTTTGGCCATTCTTACTGAGACCGCCACATATAATGCTGTTTCCTCTGAAGGATTACTCTTTCCGAGAAAAGTGCCAATTTTATCATTTAAAAGAGCCTATGTAGGATATGTATGAAAGGAGACCCGTTAGGTAAAGTTGGTACCATAGTGTCTCATTAGCAATGCTAACTCAGCCCTTGCACTGTATGCGCCGGTTGGAGAGATGGCTCAGTGGTTAAGAGCACTGCAGCTCTTTCAGAGGGTCTAAATTTGATTCCCAGCACCCACATCAAGCAGCTCACAACTGTCTGTGACTCCACCTCCAGTCAGACTCCTCCCTAGGTACCTGCTCTCACAAACATACACCCACATGAAGACATATACATGTACGCATAATTTAAAACCAATCAATATATTTACAAAAATAGACCCGATATGTGTTATTTTACCAATTCCTTCCTTTGTTTATTTGTTTTTCCAGGCAGGGTTTCTTTTGTGTTATCTTGGCTGTCCTGGACTTGCTTTGTAGACCAGGCTGCTCTCTAATTAACAGCGATCCACCTGCTTCTGCCTCCCCAGTGGTGGGATTAAAGGCGTGTGCCACCACGCCTGGCTTTTCCTTAAAAAAAAAAAAAAGAAAAGAAAAGAAAACTTTTTAATTTTTATTTTATGTGCATTGGTGTCTTGCCTGTATGCATGTCTGTGTGAGGGTGTCAGGTCACTTGGAACTGGATTACAGACAGCTGTGAGCTGCCATGTGGATGCTGGGAATTGAACTCCAGTCTTCTGGATGAGCAGCCAGTGCTCTTAACTGCTGAGCCATCTCTCTAGATCCATTTCCTTTTTTCTAGAGATGAGAGGTTAAGTACATATTAGTAAACAGCAAAGTCAGCAGCAAAACTCTGGTCCTTCTCTGTGTTCTTTTTTTTCTTTCTTTCCTCTTCCTCCTCCTCTTCCTCCTCCTCCTTCTTCTTCCTCTTCTTCTTCTTTGTTTTTTTGTTTTTTTTGTTTTTTTATTTTTTATTTTTCAAGAATGGGTCTCTCTGTGTAGCTTTGGCTGTCCAAGACTCACTTTGTAGACCAGGCTGGCCTCAAACTCACAGCAGTCTGCTTGCCTCTGCCTCCCAAGTGCTGGAATTAAAGGTGTGCACCACAGCGCCTGGCTCTCTAAGCTCTTTCTAATACTGTGAAATGCATCTGACGTTCAAGGCTGTGCACTATAGTTACCTTGCATTGTGTGGAAGAGCTAGCTCAGTGACAGGAATGGGAGTGTCCACAGAAAATGGCCCTGTGCTGTTCCAGACAACGCTTCTATGGGGACACAGTAAGAGCCGCCATGTTGGCGCCCTCCCTGTGTGCCATTTGCCATACTCAGGCATCACATTGGGCATCTTGCTTAATCCTTGCAAGAAGCTCAGGAGCTGAGCAATCCGAACAGCATGCCAGCTGTTGGGAGGAAGTGGTAAATTAAGTTGAGGATTTTCCTGCTCACTGCTGAGCTTCAGCTGGCTGAGCTCTGTTGTACTGTCTTCTACTCCAGATGCTATGGGTGGGGAAAATAAAAAACAAAACTGCAGCAGAGACTCTGGTTCCATACAGCAGGAACACTCTCCCCAGACCACAAACATCTGGCACAGGACCTTTCTTCCTCCAGAAACAAAAGTTAAGAGTGCAGATACAGTTCACTGGCAGTCAATGTGGTCCATGGGGTTGGGTGGGACTGTTCATTGACAGCCAGTGTGGTCCATGGGGCTGGGTGGGACTGTGGTTTCTTCAGGCCACATCTCACCCTGTTACCTTCCTCCTTGCAATAGGCAGTCAGAGTGTCAGCTAATATTTGTTGAGCTGTTGCTAAGTGCTGCACACTAGCCCAGTCACTGTACACGCATTCACTTAACTTAATCCACGTAGCTCCTTTTGGAGGGTGGAATTGAGGCAGAAACATTACGTCTATTTGCTCAATGTCTCACAGTTAACAGACTCTGATTCAAACCAAAGGATGTCTCTTTTTTTTTTTCTTCCCAGATACAAATACTGGGTAAGGAGGGCCACAGCTGTCTCTATCACATCATAAATTCTCAAGGACCATGGTGTTTTGTTTACTTCCTGACACCCACACAGATATAGTAAGGACTGACACCTTACTCGGCCGACCCTCAGCAATGTCGTCAGCGTAAGGTATGGCCTGAGTGCTGCCTAGCCAGCTTGGATGGAGGCCAGGATTCCTTGCGTTCCGTGTCTGACCTCTGTGTGGTCCCTTCAGTTGGTTAGTATCCGTTTTCATGGTGGCCACATTTCCATTGACAACAGAACATACAACCCCTGGCCTCCTGCTCACGCATTACTTTTAACCAAGTCTGCGTTAACAGCTGGCTCACGCCTCTTTCTCACGTGAATAAGATTGAATTTTTCACTCAGAGCACTTGCCAGTCATAGTTCCTTCCCCCACCCCATGCCGCCCCCAGCCCCCCAATGCATCTGTGCTGTGAAACTCCTTAGTAGAAGAGACTTTTTTCCCCCTTCAAAAAGAACATACTTTGACACACTTAATTCACCCCTGAGCTCACCCTGTCCCCTTGAAATGATGTCAACTGATCAGCCTTCATTAGAGAGCCCCTTAGCATAGGCCAGTGGGTCTCAACCTGTGGGTCGTGACCCCAATAGCAACCCTTTACCTCTCAAAATATCTACACTGTGACTCATAACAGCAGCAAAATTAACAGTCATAATGTAGCCACAGGAGGAACTGTATTAAAGGGTCGCAGCGTTAGGAAGGCTGAGAACCACTGGCTTGGGTGTTTCCTGTCCTCCGTCTGCTGCTGTGTGCTTGGCAGGTACCAGGTGTGTCCGGCAAACATACCTGCCCCAGAGGCCTGTGCCCTCTGAAGTGCCGCCCCAGAATGCCACACTTCAAAGAAACCACACTGCAGCTGTCACCTGGCTATCTCGGGGAGGTCAGGGAGTTAATATGCAACCGTGAAGCCCCAGCCCTGCCACCTCCAACTCACACCTGGGACTGGAGGAACATTTTTCTTTTGCAGAGAATTTGAACGTTCCTTTCAGCTCCGCATTGTTCCTAATTTGCCTCAGTGGGAGTTCAGTGCCTCGTGCCTTTTAGTCTCCACATCTCCCCGACAACAAGAAAGCTAACAGTGCTGGGCCTTTTCTTCTCTGAATAAGAATTATTGAGTATTTGCTACTCTCATTAGTAGGAGTTTAATTATGGGACTAATTGTTAAAAAAAAAAGGTGCAGAGGCCTCTCACACATGGCACCTTGTATTTGAGGATTAGAATGGTTCGCATGCACATTAGCCAGCTCTCCTCCTGGCTGGGTTTGGTTTGCACCCAGTTACTGTTTTACATTGTCCCCGAGCCTCCAGTATTCTGGTTCTGGGGTGGGAAGTCAGTTTATTTCTGTGTCGCTGCCATATGGATGTAGATTAGATCTCCGAGAGGAAGTCCTGGTCACAGAACATTATTAAGTGAGTTGCCAGGGGAGTTATTTTAAAGTGTGGCATGAGAGCGACTTCCTGCCAATTTAATGATGCCCTTTGCGGTATGCAAACCGAGCTTACCGTCCACTTCTCACAGAGCAAGCTGAGTGTCCGACCTCAGCAGAGATAGTAAAGCCTCAAAGAAAAAGAGGAGGAGGTTTGAAGTGAGTGGCTGAGGAAAGCCACGTTCTGAGAGACTCTGCTTGAAGGACGTGGTCTCTTTGAAGCCCAGGGCAGCAGGCCATTGTGCCTCCACCCATAGATAGGGCATGGGCTTCTCCTGGAGTAGTGTTTGCTGCTGACCTGTTCTTTCCAATTTTATTTCACTTACTGGTGTGTGCACTTAAGTGTGTGCACACATGTTCATTGTGTGTGTGTGTGTGTGTGTGTGTGTGTGTGTGTGTGTGTGCGTGCGCGCGCACGCGCGTACATGTGTACTCAGATTGCTAGGGTTCAGCTGTGTGTTCCTCAGACTTTATTTTTCAACTTTTCATTTTTCTTTAGCTAGGATCTTGCATTGGCCTGGGGCCTGCTAGTAGGCTAGACTGACTAGCCAGCCAGCCCTAAAGATCTGTGTACCTCTGCCTTCGCTGGATTGAGAACACAAGCAGATGCCACCATGAGGCTCTGAAGATCGACCTCAGAACCCTGTGCTTGCAAAGCCAGTGCTTTTACTAACAGTAATATTCACAGCCCCAGGTGTAATGGTGTCTTAGTGCCCCTGGCTCATTTTCTTAGCTGTCAAATGAGAATAGCAATATATGTCTACCTTATAGAAAAGTCATGAGCACTGAATGGAAAAAGGCATATGCAACAATGCTTAGCAAACACATGGTGAGCGCTCAAAAGTGCTATGACCATCACACCACTTAGGCTCTCTTTTTTTAAAGGATTTTTAAACATTTATTTTTATGTGCACTGGTTTTGCCTGCATGTATATCTATATCATGATGCCAGATCTCCTAGACCTGGAGTTACAGACTGATGTGGGTGCTGGGAATTGAACCTAGGTCCTCTGGAAGAACAGCCAGTGCTATTAACACGGAGCCACCTCTCCAGCCCCCTACCACGTGAGTCTTGATTAACCATAACCCAGAGACTAGGGGAAGGTATGTACTGTGTCTCTTTTCTGGATCCTCAATGTGTTAAATTATTATGGTGTTTCTTCATCTGTGAGTTGAGTCTTATAAATGATTTGTGGAATCAATTTAATTGCTATCAACTAGCCTAAGAAGAAAAAATATGTACATAAAAGGCAGGTACTAAGGATAGTACTGTCTTATAAAACCAATACTCCTGTTATAGGTATATGAACGTTTATTACATATGTATACACACGCATCACCATACAATCAGATCACAATATGGTGTGTTTTGTTTTGAGCACAATCTAAAGAATAACAAAGAGGATTTGGATGTGTGGCTCCGTGGTGAGAAGGTGCTAGAAAGCGTGAGATACTAGGCTTGAGTCGCAGCCTTGAGCGTGTGTGAGAAGGTGAGGCGTGTTTGAGGTGATAACCCTGTAACTGCCGTGCCGAGTGGGCCGTCTTTCAAAATAATCTAGCCTTTTAGGAATGTGATGAGGAAAGAGGCAAATGCAACCGGCAGGGAAGAAAGGAACACTGCATACAATGTACAGAGCAAATAAGACAAAAGCGATCAAACACAGCATATAAATTACACAAGCTCATTCTGGGCTTGGAGAAACAGCTCAGGGGGTAGAAACGTGGGTTCTTTCCTTCCTTCTTCCTCTTTTTCTTGTTTTTTCGAGACAGGGTTTCTCTGTATAGCGTTGGCTGTCCTGGACTCTCTTTGTAGACCAGGCTGGCCTCGAACTCACAACGATCCATCCACCTATCTCTGTCTCCTGAGTGCTGGGATTAAAGGCATGGCCCACCACTGCCCTGCTGAAACATGGTTTCTTTTGCAGAAGACCTGAGTTTGGTTCCCGGGACACACATTAAGTGGCCCATAACCAGGCTCCAGGGGATCTGATGACCTTTTCTGACTCCATGGGCACAGGCACTTAAGTGCACACATATCCTCGTATAGATACAGACACATATACAAACACACACACACACACACACACACACACACACACACACAAACACTTACTTTTTTGTTTGTTTGTTTTTTAAGACAGGTTTTCTCTGTGTATCCTTGGCTGTCCTAGACTCACTTTGTAGACCAGGCTGGCCTGGAACTCACAGCAATCCACTTGCCTCTGCCTCCTGAGTGCTCGGATTAAAGGTGTGCGCCACCACTCCTGGCAACACTTACATTTTATTTTATTTTATCTTATTATTATTTTTTTTTTTTCGAGACAAGGTCTCTCTGTGTTAGCCTTGGCTGTCCTAGACTTGCTTTGTAGACCAGGCTGGCCTCGAACTCACAGTGATCCGCCTGCGCCTGCCTCTGCCTCCTGAATGCTGGGATTAAAGGCGTGCACCACTACGCCCGGTAACACATTTTTAAAAATTTCATCCTTTGCAAAACATATACGTGTGGAATGTTAATTGCTGTGTGAAGATACTTAGAAACTATATGAACAACTAGTTCACATAAAAAATATATGGCAAACAGACATAAAATTATCTGTGGCCCCAATGGTAATAAAGAAATACATAGAAAGAGGTAGCTTACTTATTCATCTATCATATTAGCAATTTTGTTTTATTGCCTTACTCAACAAAGAGACAATTATAGGGAAATAAATGCTTCCACACAAGACTAGTGGGAACAAAAATAGCTCCTTCTTTGAGGGAGCAGTTTGATTTCAAAAGCCATAAAGATGTATCTATCCTTTGAGTTGAAATTCACGTTGGATGTTTACCCTAAGGCCATAAGAAAGCAGGTGCACAGAGGTTTAGTAACCAGGCTGTTCACTGCAGGCCTGTGAGAGCAGGGAAATGGATAATATGGTTTTTGGGTTTTTTTCCAGAGTGTTTTAAAAAAAAAATAAGGCAACTGATAAAATTTGGTAAATTTAAGCATGGGATACAAGACTGCCAGTAGAAATGATTCTGCAGTGTGGCTCCTGAGGAAATTCCCGTTTGCGAAGAGTCTAAACTTTGCTTGTCAGGATGCTTGCTTTCCTTGGCGCCAGGCTCTTCTTAAGTGGTCTGAAGACTTGGCTCCTAAGTGTCCCGCTGTTGCCGAAGTGCAATAGGTTGAATTTAAATGAAGGTGCTCATGAGTGGGGCCCTCGCTGGCTTTAAGGGATGCAGGCTCCTGAGGAAATGATAGGTTCTTTAGGCAGGACCTGGGTGTCCTCACCCTGTCCTGCTGTTCTCTGCAAGAGCTCAAACCACACCCAGCTTTGCTTTGGCCTCCCTGTGCGCTGGTCAAGCACACCAGGCTGTGTGTGTGTGTGTGTGTGTGTGTTGTCACATCCGCTGAGGAAGTGTTCTCCTTTGCCCGACCCAGGTGTGCCCAGAGCTATAAACAGGGCCATCAGGACACTGTGCACTTGTAGTCACACAGTCAGCTGGGAGCTGGGGAGCCATTTTCTCTAGCTTGCCTTGCAACCTATAGGGTAAGCGGGGCTTTGGGCCTTTAGGGTATATTGAACCCCTGCCCCGTCCCGCTAGTCTAGTTCCCTAGTTACAAATGAACACAAACCTCCTTTCCTTTTGGACTTAGAAAACAAGTCTTTATAGCCCAACTGCGACGTGCGGAAGTGACGGCACAGTATTACACACACTAGGAGGTAATGTGTGCATGAGGTGCTGTGGTTTGGATGGGGCTCCCTACCCCCACCCCAGCCTAAGAGATAGCTAAGAGATAGAGGACATTTAAGTGATGGTGCCGTCACCTCAGGAAGAGATGAGCCCCTGCGGGACTCCACGGAGAATGAGTTGTGACAGAGTGAGCTCACTCGTGCTCAGCCTCTGCCTTACGATGCGGTCTCTGTCCCTCTCTCTCAGTGTTGAGAAAAGGTCTCATGTAGTCCAGCTGGCCTCATACTCACTGTGTAGGCAAGAACTTGAACTTCCCACAGTCCCCACCTCTACCTCCTGACTAGGGGAATTCAGGTTTTTGCACACCATGGCCAGTTTAAGCCACGCTGGGCATCCAACCTAGGACTGTGTGCTCTCTAGCAGCTGGTTCCTGTTTTTTGTTTTGTTTTGCACACGGTCTCACTCTATAGCTTTGGATGTTGGATGTTGTCACACTTGTGGCACTTCTCCTGCCTCAGCTTCCTAGTGCGGAGAGCCTGTGGACCCCATTGGGCCCGATATGTCTTCTGTTCATTTTGTTCCCAGCATGACGTCCTTTGTTAGGCATCTCCCCAGAGCAAGCACTGTGCGGGTTAGACAATCAGCCTCCCGACACAGAGAGCTAAACAAACGCATTTACTAAGACGCTGGGTGTGGTGGCTCGTGCATATAATCCCAGGACTTGGGAAGCTGAGGCACAAGGACTGGCGGAAGTTCAGCTTGGCCTACACAGTAAGTTCCAGACCATTCTAGGCCACAGTGCAAGATGCTGTCTTCAGAAATACCCCAAGTCAACCAACTGAACAAACCAACCCACCAAATCCCCTGACCCCCCAGAGTCAGCTATTGTAGCTGTGGAAAACAGTTGAGTCATAGACGTTGAAAAGGAAACTGTATACTGCAAAAGGTAACTCTAAAAAATGATGACATGACCCTCCCAACGTATGGCTGAGGGGAAGGAAGGTTTTTATTGTAGATAGGAGAGCGAGAACAGCCAGAGGCATCTGGAAGAGTCCAGAGCAGGGAGAGAAGGCAGACTGCACACGGCCAGCAGACAGGACAGCCATGAGGGGAAGGGAGAGGGGAGGGAAGCCAGAGAGGAGGAGAAAGAAAGAGGAGGCCAAGAGAGGGCATAGCCAAAAAGCAGGGTCCTGAGGGAATTCGAACCTGGGGAGAAGGAAGCCTGTGAGCTGGAAAGTTCAGGGTAGGGTACCGGGTGAGCCCAGCATCCTAACACGGGCTCTGAAATGTGGAACAGGTACTTGTGACTCTGAGGGATCCTGGCTGCCCGCATGAGCTTCCCTATGCTAAAAGGCACCACAGACAGCCAGTGATGGAGAAATGGTTCCTTTGATAGAAGGGAACCAGGTTTCTGAGACATGCTGGCTTTTTTTTTTTTCTAACTCCCAGAATTCGGAGCTGATGTTAAGAACGTAAACATTTTTTCCTGCCTCAAACTCAGGTGATTTTTCTCTCTCTCTCTCTCTCTCTCTCTCTCTCTCTCTCTCTCTCTCTCTCTCTCTCTCTCTCTCTCTCTCCATTTTAAGATTTGTCTCCAGCAAGCCGGGTTTACATGTTGACAGAAGACTATGTCTGCCACTGTTGTCTGGCTCCCTTGTGTTGGGCTCCCACAAGGGTGTCTAGTGTGTGGCACCCTTAATGAATCCCGCTGGGTGAGCGTCTGAGGAATAAGTGTTGAAGGCCCCTGCTTCAGCTGGGAACAGGACACAGCTGAAGGCGGCTGCAACTTCATTGCTTACATCACAGTTCCCCAGGACTCTAAGCTTCCTGGGGTTCACAGGTCAGTGTTGTTAGCTCGTGTTGAAAGACATTGTACTTTTCATTTTTTAAATGTTTTCTTCTTTTTTATTTCTTTTTGAGACAGGGTTTCTCTATGTAGCCTTGGCTGTCCTGGACTCACTTTGTAAACCAGGCTGGCCTCAAATTCATGAAGATCCACGTGCCTCTGCCTCTGCCTCCCAAGTGCTGGGATTAAAGCTGTGAGCCACCACTGCCCAGCTTTCCAGCCCTTTTCTTTCTTTCTTTCTTTCTTTCAACAAAATCATCACGACTTTGGCTGTCCTGTCGTATGCGGGCCATTTTTCTCCCAGCACAGATGTTTTCAGTAGGGATGCTTTCAATTTATTCTTTGCCCTGTGACAATTTAATAATTCAGCCTGAAATAGACTGGCAATAGACAGATTGACAAGAGAGAGGGGAATAAGAAATTTATTAAGGTGTCCATCAATAGTGTACACACACACACACACACACACACACACACACACACACACACACACACCATATGGGTGTGCACAACTCCACCTCCTCTTAAGAAGTTCTAGAGAGATAAGGTTTATAGAGAGCCAAGTGAACAGACACGGGCTTGGGCTTCATAGGGGAGCAGGAGGTTAGGAAAGGCAGCTGAAAGCCGTGCACAGTGAAGGAGGGCCATTTTCCTCACACAGATGATCTCCCGAGTAATGGCCACTGGTGGAAGTCTCTGGCTGAGGCAAGTGTCAGAGCTCTCGATCCTGTCTGTGCAAGGTCTTTCTTTCCTAGGGAGAAGGGACGACTTCAGCTAGCCTCCTCATACCTGCTGGTTATTCTTCCACTAATATGAATGATGAAAATTGCTTCTATAAGTAAGCAGTCTTTTGGAGTTGATTTTGCCATAGTCTGCCAACTAGGAATAGCTAATGTAAAATATGACAAGAAAATATTTTTTGGGGGGGGGTCTCAGTTTGTTTCTGTAAGCTCTTTGTCTTGGCTAGTTTTATGTCAACATGACACATGCTTGAGTCATCAGAGGAGGGAGCCTCAATTGAGAAAACGCCTGCTTAGGATCAGGCTGTAGGCAAACCTGTGGGGGCATTTTCTTAACTAACAATTGATGAGGGAGGGCCTGGCCCTTTTTGGGTGGTGCCACACCTGGGCTGGTGGGTGCTGGCTTCTATAAGAAGGCTGGCAGAGGAAGCCATGAGGAGCAAGCCAGTAAGCAGCACCCCTCCATGGCCTCTGCCTCCAGGTTCCTGCCATATTTAAATTCTAGTCCTAAACAGGGCGTGGTGGAGCATGCCTTTAATCCCAGCACTCGGAAGGCAGAGGCAGGTGGGTCTCTGAGGTCAAGGCCAGCATGGTCTACAAAGCCAGTCCAGGACAGCTGTGCACAGAGAAACCATGTCTTGAAAAAACAAAACAAAACAAACAAACAAACAAAAACCCAAAACAAAACAAACAAACAAAAAGTTCTTGTCCTGACTTCCTTCAGTGATAGACTATCATGTGGAAATGTAAGCCAAATAAACCCTTTGCTCCCTGACTCGCTTTGGTCATGGCGTTTCATCACAGCAATAGTGACCCTGACTAAGACACTCATCATGGCTGGTGACCAGCCCAGCACAGGGGCTATTCTTGACTACCAACTTGACTGTATTTAGAGTCATTGTAGAAACATACCTGTAGGTGTATCTATAGGGGTATTAACTGGGGAAGCAGGGCCCACCTTGAGTGAGCTGAAGTCCCCCATTGACTAAAGGGAAAGCAAACCAAGCACCAGCGTTCGTCTTTCTGCTTCCTGTCAGCAGATGCAATGTGCCTTAGCTCCTGGCACCAAGCCTTGCCCACCACAATGGACTGTGCTCTCCAAACCGTGAGCCCGAACAAAATGCTTTTTTTTGGTTAAGCATTTTGTCCCAGCCATGAGTAAAGTAAGCAGTGCATTCTGTCAGTGTTTTCCCCGGAGGTTGGGGGCCAGTCAGAAGCCTGGCCTTTGATGTTCACACCAAGTCTGACAAAGTTTGCAGAGTGAGGCGTTCCTCCATGAGGTGTAGGTATCTATGGGGCCGTCTCCCCAGGAAACCTGAGGTACACTGTTATTCATCCTTGTGGGCCAATGTTTAGCCATCTTGTCAGAGCCTAGGTTCCTACTCCAGCAGTCTGTCATTTACCAGAAACCAGCTGACCCTGTTTTGGTTTGCCAGTTAGACTATAGACGGAGCCACTCTGTTGTAGTTTAACAGTTAGATTAGATAAAGATAGCAAAATATTCGGTGTGGCAGAACGTTGTGACCTGCTTGGAATTCCTCGTGTCTTGAGATAACCTGCAGCTGGGTTGTCATAGCAATATGCTTCCCTGCCCCTTGCATTATAAAACCTTCTACCTGAAAAATAAAGTTTGAGAGCTTGATCAAAGACTTGCTCTTCTTCGTGTCTTGTGTACTGTCCCTATACAGGAGAATTCTCCTCCCGAGCGTTAGTCGGACCCTGGCAGGCCGGGTCACATCCTCAAGAATGCTAACTCATTTCGATGTAAAATTCTGTCCTTGCCAGTGAGCCTGAAAATGGGAGTCCCATGCAAAGGCAGTATAGAGTACAGCTTCTTTGAGTAATGCAATCCATTCTGTAGCTGTCGTTGGCTTCCCAGGTTTTGTGCGGAACCTGGCTCTGTTTAGTCAGTTAAAGCGAGGCTGCCTCTCCTTTCCCATCATCTCCTCATGGAACTTTCTGAAGGAAAAGTCACTTGAAAGCTGGTGTAGGATCAGGAACACATCAGGGGCAGTAAAAGGCCTCCTCTGTCTGTATCCTCTGTCCCCTGTGGCTTGCGATGCTGGAGGTTTTCCCTTGGTGGCTGGCTAGTTATCTCAGGCTGGTGTGGGAATTTGGCTCGCAGGGTGGACCGGACTTGGATGGTTCTGAGAGAGGGAGCCGGGCTCTGCACCTCACTAAGTGTCTTTGTCTTCCCCTCTCCTTCTGGCCACTCCAGTTACACCTCTGTGAGACACCACACTGTTCGACCTGCAGTTTTCACAATACCACGGGGTTTGTGGGAACCGAGTAACTCGCTTCTAAGATCTAACAAAAATACGTTCTGGCCTCAAGCCTGAAAAGAGGTCACTGGGAATCCAGTCTGGGTTGGGCAGCAAGCCCAGTGTAGGCTAATGAGGCATTTACATGCCAGGTTTATTTTTTTCTGTTTGGTCCTCAAGGACTCATTTTCGAGTGGCTTGAGTATGTACTGCAGGCAGTGCCTGGCATCAAAAAACTGAAAAGCCAGCACATCCTACCCATCACTAGCCCCAGTCACTAGTTTGTTCTTGCTGTTGTAGATTTTCTTTTTAGAAGGTGAACAATTTTTATAAGATCTGAGAGAGAAACCCGGGCACTCTTTCCTTATTTTTAGTTTTTAAAAAAATTACACTTATTTTGTGTGTGAGTGTTTGTGTCTGCAGACTGTGTGAAGGCCTAGGCACCTGCGGCGGGGGGGGGGGGGGGGGGCAGGAGGGGGGGTCAGTTGTAGGTTGGGAGAAGATAGTGTTAGCTGTCCAATGATACAGGAGTAGTTATGATGAAGGGGTGTTGATTGGAAGGGAACGAAAAATAAGGCCTTATGTGTGCAGAAAGGATCATTCTTTGCTTGGGTGAGGCCCCCTGGGTGTTTGAATGGCAGAGTGTGGTGTGTCTTTTACAAGCAGGAAAACAACTGGTGTGATTAGTAATGACAGAGAGGGAAGAAGGAGATGGCTTTTCCAGAAACATGAGTTTCTGCTAGAACAGGGGGAAACAGCAGAGAGCAGGCTTGGTGGGTCTAGGACGGAGACACATTGTTTCAAGGCAGCCACCAGAAGAAACTAAGTTAGGGATGGGTGCTACAGTCCCAGGCTCAGCAGAGACCTCCAGGACTGCCAAGGAATAGCTCATGGGTACATTAGAATTTTTTTTCTTGGTTTTGAGTTAAAAGTTTTTTCTGTTCATATCAACAATTTGAGGAAAAAAAGAGACTGAATTGGCTTGAAAGAAAATCATCTTTAAATAGTAATGAATCATCATCGTCATCTACCTCTGAATTTAGAATAGATGAATTCACTCTGAAATTGTTTCTAGCCTGAACAAATTTGACCTCTTGTCCCAAAATGATGAGCCACTTGAGTTCCGATACTTTTTGGAGTGATGCAGTTGTATCTTAACATTTTCGGACAGCAGCATGAATTCAAATAGCCTTAATCGCCGATTCAAAAGCAAACCCACAAACCCCTACAAGAAGAGGCATGAGATCTCTAAATGGAGAAGACATGTGTTTAGGACCATGAAAATACTGCTGCAGTCTCTCCTGCCCAGAGAGGTAGGGTGTACCACCCGCCAAGGGGATGCATAGCACTTCCTGTCTCCCTCCCTCCCTCCTTCCCATCTCCCTCCCTCCCTCCTTCCTCCTGCCTTCCTGTCCTCTTTCCTTCCCTCTCTCCCTCTCTTACTTCCTTCTCTTCTTTCTTTCTCTCCCTATCTCCGTTTCTCTTCCTGTTCTGTTTCTCTTGATCTTTGGCTTTTAAAAATAGTTTATTTTTATATGACCTGTGTGTGCACATGTGCATGCATATGTGTGCTGTCTGTCTTCTTGCCTGTCTCTCTCCACTCTCTCTCTCCTCCCCGTCTCCCCTCCCCTGTCTCTCTGCTACTCAGTTTTAACAGAGGGCCCTGTGATTTGCTATTCTTCTATTATTTCTATCTGGAAGCTGCAAATAAAATCATGACAGAACTTGGGAGGCAGAGGCTGGTGGATCATTGTGAATTCGAGGCCAGCCTGGTCTACAGAGCACGTCCAGGATAGTCAGGGCAGCACAGAGAAACCCTGTCTCGGAAAAAAAAACCAACCAACCAAACAAAAATTCAAAGATCAAGAGGGACATTTTATTTGCCCATTGTGCTAGTCAATTTTCTATTGCTATACCACACACCTGAGGTAAATAAAACAAAATATAAAGAAAAAGTTTCTCTTGGCTCAGGGTTTTGGTCCTTCTGGCTGGCTTTGTTGCTTTTTGAACACATGACTGAGGTAACACAGCAGGAGTACCTGATAGAGGGAGCTGCTTGCTTCATGGTGTTACCAGACATTTTTGGGGAGTCCCAGTGGAGCTGTCTTATGATACTAGGAACGTTAGAGTCCCCTGTAAGGGTCCTTAGTTTCATTAAGAAAAGAATTTAAGAACAGATTCAAATAGACGCTTAAGCGCAATTGGAATTTCAAGTAGACAACCCAGGACAGGCAAGCTGTAACTTTTGACAGCTGTCAGAGGAGGAAGGGGAAGAGAAGGAAAAATATCCACGCCTTTAGAGTTAAGCTGGCGAGGTCGCCAGCACATGGCAGGAAGAGAAACTTCAGAGAAAGACCTAGGAACCCAAAATGCTAGAACAAAGAAAGCATCAGGAAGAAAAGAGACAGAAAAGAAGAAAGAGGAAAAGTTCTGTCTCTCTGGACCAGGACGTGGTGGGAGCCTGCAGGACCGAGCGCGGCAGAGGCAGGCATTCTGGGAAGGGAAAGGACGTTATGGCATTGAAGAGCCAGTTATTCCTCCTGTCTCTTTAGTGTGGCGGCAGGCGAGCCTGCCTTCCTTAGGATGGTTTCGCCTTCCTGAAGGTGGGCCCTTCCTGCGTCATCAACCTGTCCAACTGGAAAGTTACAGCTGTCTCCACCCAAACCAGAGAGTTCATTTCTCTTGACCAGAAGGAAATAGTTTCCTTAACGGGCCTTTACTGTCATGGGCAGCCAGAAAAACAAAGACCAGAAGAGACACTGTCTCCTTCTACAGTAATCCCCTAATGACCTAACTCCCAATGGGTCCACTTTCTAGAAGTTTCCACTACCTTCTAACATGCTGAACCAAGGACTAAGCCTTTAGCAAAATGATCTCTGGGGGAAAACTTACCCAAACCTTAGAGTTGCTTAAAGAATAGCAGGGCTAGAGTTGAGGTCAAAAGTGAAAACACGATTTCCCTGACCAGGGTGGAAGTAACTGGTGTCTTTATTATTAACATTTCTCAGATTGTATTATGTTTATAGTCCCCTGAACTATAATTTATAGCAATTTAAAATAGCCAAACATCTAAGTTCAGACTTACAGAACCATCTTAAAAAAACAAAACAACTGTGTGTGTGTGTGTGTGTGTGTGTGTGTGTGTGTGCACATGTGGACATGCGTGCACTCGGGCATACACTCGTGCAGTTTTCATGGCTGGAGTACAGAGGCGAGAGGACAACTTTGGGAAGTTGGTTCTTTCCTTCCATTGTGAGTGTCCTCAGGACCCAATCCAGGCCTTTAGGCTTGGCTTCCGGCATCTTCACTTGATGACCCAACTCACCAGCCCCGCCAAACTATATATATTTTAATTAAAAAATATATTTTAATTTATGTATATGAATGTTTTGCCTACACGTATGTCTGTACTCCACATGTGTGCCTGGTGTCCCTGAAGGCCAGATGACAATTTTGGATCCCCTAGAGCTAGAGCTGCAAGCAATTGTGAGCTGCTATGTGGGTGCTGGAATTGAACCAGGGTCCTCTGGAAGAGCAGCTGGTGCTTTTAGCCACTGAGCCACCATCTCTCCAACCCTCCTCACCAAAAAGCCTTTAATGTTTGTCAAAAGTTTCTTAAAGATATGTTTTGTTTCTCTTTGGACTACCAAGGGTTTATAAACAGTGATCTGAAAAACCTTTGCTCTTAATAAAATATCTTCAAAAAACAAAACACCAAATGTGGGTATGAAGTCACTGACGCTGGTTTCCAGAGGCATACCCACCCTAGGCTTCAATATGCTCTTGGTCTTCAGAACATATTGGCCATGCAAATCCATCGATAATGGGTGATTGTCCAACTTCTCTGCTGGCTTTCACAGCTGCTTATCTGGATGCTAGGGTGCTGTTCAACGTTATCGGAGAGGCTGGATCCTTTCAAACAAGTAGTGTTTACATAATCCTTTACTGAATGCTTCTCAGGCAGCTTTGATCTATTCAGTAGAAGGGCAAAGCTCTTAGAACAAGAAAATTGATGGGGTATTAAATTTTTTTTTACGACGGTCAGTTGGAAAAAATTATAGCGGCAATATGTGTTTGTAGATGAATTAAACAGAGTAAGAGGTCCATACAAACTCACTCCCGAGGTTAGGCACCTCTATTAGCCAGACAACACCTGTTCTCTGCCTCCAGGAGCTCTGTGGATGGCAGGCCATCCAGATCGCAGAAAACTTACTCATCGTGTGCAACCGTCAGGAGATTTTAACATCTTGAATCAACTGACCTAGAGTGCGGTTTTAGTTAGGGTTTCTATTGCTGTGGAAAACCAAAGCAAAACATGACTAGAAAGCAAGTTGGAGAGAAAAGGGTTTATTTGCCTTCCATTTCCTCATTGCTGTTCAACACTGAAGGAAGTTGGGACAGGAACTCAAACAGGGCAGGAACCTAGAGGCAGGAGCTGATGCAGAGGCCATAGAGGGTGCTGCTTACTGGCTTGCTCAGGGATGACACCACCCACAATGGACTAGACCCTCCCCCATCAATCTCTAATTAAGAAAATGCCCTACAGCTGGATCTTACGGAGGCAGCTTCTCAATGAAGTTCCCCGCCTTTCAGATAGCTCTAGCTTGTGTGTCAAGTTGACAAAAGACTAGCTGGTACAAGTGCAGAAAGCATTAGGAAAAAAAAGTACTGGCGCAGTATTAACCTTTAATAAACATGGCTGTTCCTGTTTATAACTCCTTTCTTGTGTTCCCAGGCTCATTGTTATGTTGTTCCTGTGCACTTAGGTTGATGTGTTCTGGAGTGCTCACAGCGCACTTACAACATTGTGGGTGGGTGGAGAGGACCTTTAGGAATGGGGAGGGGCATCTTCCTGATGCTCAGAGGCTCATCCTAATAGGCTGTCTACTGTTATCTGAAAAGGGAAGTGGGGACACTCCCGTCTAGGGAACAGTTGTCCTCATGACGCATTCAGAGGGTTCATGTGGTGCAAGAAATGACAGAAGTGACCTGTTCTTCTGAGTGTGGGCTTTGTCCTTTTCATGAGGAGGGTTGAGGAATTTCTGCTTCCTCTCTTATCTTTTTCCCTTCTTTGTCATCTTTCCTTTCGTTCCCACTCTGTGGTATTGACCTTGGGCAGTGGTTCCTCCGGGAACACTAAACCCTCACTCCCCTCCTTCAGCTCAGAATAACAACCTGTTCCTGAACCCCACAGTCCAGTTACGGCATCAGCCCTTTGCCAAGATTCCCCGCCACCTTGCTAGTCTCTTCCGCTGGATAGCAGCTCACAGAAGCTTTGCTCGTTGCTGTAAGCCTCGTGTTCTGCACATGTTGAAGCAGACATTGCTGGAGGCAGGAGGCAGGAGGCAGGAGGCAGGAGGCAGGAGGCAGGAGGCAGGAGGCAGGAGGCTGGAGGCAGGAGGCAGGAGGCAGGAGGCAGGAGGCAGGAGGCAGGAGGCTGGAGGCAGGAGGCTGGAGGCAGGAGGCTGGAGGCTGGAGGCAGGAGGCAGGAGGCAGGAGGCAGGAGGCTGGAGGCAGGAGGCTGGAGGCAGGAGGCAGGAGGCAGGAGGCAGGAGGCAGGAGGCTGGAGGCAGGAGGCAGGAGGCTGGAGGCAGGAGGCGAGGCAGGGATCTTTAGGGACACGGAAGAAAGCTACCAGCCCTTTAAAAGCCTGTCAGCATACTTTTGAGTCTCTTCCTCTTCCCTTATCCTTTCTATCTTTCTTTCCTTTCTTTTTCTTTTGGAGATAATCTCTCTTATAGCCCAAGCTAGCCTCAAACTCCTTAGGTAGGTAGGTAGGGATGACTCTGGGCTTCTGGCCTTCCTGTTTCTATCCGCTGTAGATTACAGGCATGTGCCACCACTCTAGGCTTTATGTAATTTTGTTGCTCAAACCAGGGAAAGACTTATCAACTGCGGCATATCTCCTGCCCTAAAGTTTTCTTTTCATTCTATCAATCTCTATCCATCCATCCATCCATCCATCCATTCATCCATCCATCCATCCATCTATGTATTTATTTGGTTTTTCAAGATAAGGTTTCTCTGTGTAGCCCTGGCTGTCCTAGAACTAGCTTGTAGACCAGGCTGGTCTCGAACTCACAGAGTTCCACTTGCCTCTGCCTCCCAAGTGCTGGGATTAAAGGCGTGTACCACCATCACCCGGCAGTTGTCTTTTTATTTCAGTAAAGGCTCTTTGGAGAAAACTAACAAGAAACTGCCAGCCTCGCTAAGTCACTTCTCCCTCAGTTGCCTTCACCAAGCTATAGAAGAAGAAACTATTATGCTGACACCTCTGTCCGGGGTTGTTAGCACCAGCCATCTTTTGGCGGGTGAGGGGTGGGGTATTGTATGATTATGACCTTAGATTGGTCTTGCTGAGGAAGACCTGCCCTGGCTTGCTCAAGGATACTTGCTGTCCACGTTCCTCTGCACCTCAAGCTAACTGTCCCCAAAGCTTCCCTTTTATTTGGATCCTCTAATCTGCCTGTGGATCTCCATTCAGTTCTCCAGCTCTGGGGGTGGGGTGGGGGTGCGGGGGGGGGGGGTGGTGGAGGGAAATGGCAAAGCTGTGCTGCTCGCTTGGTCAGAGGAGGAGCCTAGCCGGCTGGCTGTCTTTGGGCAGGCCTGTGAGAAAGGTATGTGCTGTGTAACGATTATGGAACTCGTTCTCTTTTACTTGCTTTAGAAAGGAAATGACTCACACTGAAGATAAACTGGACTCGGAAGAATGCCTGGCTTATGCTCAGCCTTATTTACATACCAGCCTCTCATTCACAAGGAAATGGTTACTCAAGGACTTTGACTCTGGACTTCTTCCCTTTTATTCCAGTTCTTTGATAAGCTTTTTTTTTTTGGTCTGTTAACAGGAGCCTCCCCCCCCCCGCCCCCTCCAGCTTCTCCCCACTGAAAGCTGAAGTTCTGTGACCCAGCACACAGAATTCCCCACCTTCCATTCTTAATTCCACAAGTCTCGGGGCCTCTGCTGGTACGGCTGTACCCACAGCTTTCAGGTGGGGCTGGGTGGGGCTGGTTCACGCACTGGCTGGCTTCCCTTACTGGGCTTAGTAAAGCTTTGTGGAGCAGAGGTTAAGGGAAGGTGACGCAGGGTCAAAGAGCCCTGGCTACTTTACTTATTATTAGTGCTGTGGCCTCGGTGCCCACCTCTTAGCTCGCTTACCGACCAAGGAGTCAGGAGGCCAGCGCCTCAAACAGGACACCCTTGTCTGTGTATTTTTTTGAGCTAAAGGAACCCAGTAGCAGGTGTTGCACAAGCTGGCTCAGCTCAAAGCCCCACCCGCTGCGGAAGGAAGCAATTAACGCTAGTCCCTCCCTGAGTTTTCATTAACTCTTATCACAGGAAGAGAGCCCGTCTGTCAACACACCTGGACGGACTTTGATACACACAATTGTCTTCTATTTTTAGTCCCGCTCAATATTCCAAAGAGATTTATACGTCCCCTGCTAGTATGCAGACCCAGTCTCATTCCAACGTGTTCCTCCAAACTCCCTGAAGTTGCCGACAAACCATTTACTATTAGTAGAAAAAATGTTTATGGTTTCTATTCTTCCCTCCCTTGATAGAAAAGAGGTATCCTATTGAAATTTCTAAATCCTGTTGGACACGGGGCTAATTGTGTTAGGTGTGTGTGTCTTTTCTCCAACTAACCTGTCTCTGTCTGTTCGTTCCAGCCAGCCCCTGAATGACAGAGGGGGAATTCCTGTCACTGTTTCCCATGTGAATGGTAGTTATAATACTGCAGGATTCTCAGGGCTCCTGGATGGTCACAAGAAAATGTGGGCAATCTATATGTTGTGGTGTATTCACCAGAGAAGACCGCTCAGGCATGGGTTTAAGCCAATAGAAAGTCTTTATTAGCTGGGCGGCATCTACACTGGGTGTTCAGGATCCCCGTGTACCATGGAGACTTCTTGGGATGAGCTTTTCAGCATAAAAACCATGTTGTGAAAAAAAATTCATGTCCTGGGTAGACATATTTCAGTAACAAGAACAGTTAGCCAGAAGGAGAGCTACAGAAGTAAAAAAGCAAGGTTAGTACATTGTGAGACTTTCCAGAATTACAGACTTTGCTGGATTAGGTCTTTGTTTTCATTTTTGGCCCGTGGCGCCTGCTGCCAGCTTGATGGCCTGAAAAGATACGTCTATCATGGGGTCAGTTGTGTTGAGGTCTGGGGCCTACTAAGGTCTGGAGCCCTATTCCAGTATGTATTGCCCGGTGTCTGTCCAGTGATAAACTCACTTGGTATCTGAGAAGATCTTTGTTGGGTTTCAGACTAGGGATGAGCCGCTGAGGTGCCTATTTAACATACCAAAGTGCGCCTGGCCTCGGCTTCTCTCAGCATCTCAGTCCCCACATGTTGCACGGCATGGCTGGCATACCTGCCCTCTACTTTGAACTTTCCTCTCCCCAGAGGCTCCTCACTATAGAACTATATAATTCAGACATTTTTGGTTCCTCGCGCCCCCTGCGTTCTCTCTATGCATGCACTTTCTCTCTCTGTACCCGCCCCTTTCTGTTTCCACATCTGCACTGCTACCTCCCTAACTGCCTCCTTTGAGATCAGTGAAACTGCCCAAGACCTGCCCCCAATAAAACTGCCTTATGTAGTGTTAATTCAGTGTGAACAAACTGTCTTATTCCATCAGCAGAGAAAACCTAGCTATCATTAATAAAATGTTTACTTGTAATGTGATTTAGTGTGTTCCCTTTGGTTTTTAAGTGTCTCTGGCTTTTCTAAATTTGTTTCTTCAACTTACATTTTTGTCCCTCATAATTTTCTGAGTCAGTGAAAAACCCATCCCTGTAGATGGGGCATACCATTTGCTAGATGGGGGAAAATTTTTTGTCAGATAATTGAAACAATAAAGAGCGATGATGATTTATGTTTCTAGTGATAGGATTTCAGTCCAGTCTCAAAAATTCAATTCTGTGAGAAACCCTGTCCCGGAAAACAAAACAAATCATTCAGTCTTGTTCCAGAGACGTCTGAGCAGACAGAGCAGAAGCGGGGCAGGAGCTGACTCTGTGTAGCTGCCCCTAACTGCAGGTCTTCAGTTCCGGGCCACGCCCACACAGCCACGCCCACCTGGCCCCGGCCACTGGCTTCTGAACCAGAGGCGACCTGAGGCAGACTCCAGCTAACATGACTTCCACTCAGACCTGAACAATCTGCACAGCAAAACAGCACCCAGTAGAGTGCTACGCAAACAGTCTTGTTCTCCCAGCCTTGGTAGTGTCTGTCAGACACCCAAAACAAGGTCATTGGTTCAGTCAGGCTTGTACATTGTTAGTCCAGGTTCTGAAGACTGGTGAATGAAGTCCTTGGATTTTTTTTTTTCTGTGTCTGTGTTTTTGTTTTGTTTGTTTGTATATTTTATGTTTATTCCTTAAATATTTATTTTGCTTTCTAAATCTTACTTTGCTACATGTTCATTCATTCATTTTCTCAGTCCTCTACCCCTCCTCCCTCCTACTCTTCCCCCTCCCCCCACCCTCCAATTCTGGCTCCTCCCACTAAGTAGTAATGATTGGAAATTTGAAGGCTAGATCATAAAGAATTAGTAACATGTGTTTTCATGAATGCTCTTCATGAAACCTTACCTGGAAGCATGTCTGTACTTAATGCAGTACTAGATGGTAGATGTCAATTAACTCTGTGTGTGTGTGTGTACGTACACTTACCTTTTTTTGTTTGTTTGTTTTTTTGAGATAGGGTTTCTCTGTGTAGCCTTGGCTATCCTGAAACTCTCTTTGTAGACCAGGCTGGCCTCGAACTCAGAGATCCGCCTGCCTCTGCCTCTAAGTGCTGGGATTACAGGCGTGCGCCACCACGCCCGGCCATGGGCCATGTACACTTATCTTTATGGAACTATAGTCTATTTTCACAGTGTTACGGGGAACACACCATTCATACACAGTTTTGTTTGGTTTGGTTTTTTGGTTTTTTTCGAGACAAGGTTTCTCTGTGTAGCCTTGGCTGTCCTGGACTCACTTCGTAGACCAGGCTGGCCTTGAACTCACAGTGATCTGCCTGCCTCTGCCTCCCGAGTGCTGGGATTACAGGTGTGAGCCAGTGCACCCAGTTACAGCGTGGCTATAATTTAATCTCCTGGATGAGAATCCCATGGACAATTATCCAGCTCCACTGTAGGAACTCAAAGTGCAGATGCCCCAGCCACCTTAGCTTCTGTTAAATTGCCTGTTTGCACAAAGACCCCCCAAGTCTCCCCTCTCCCCCTCCCCCTCAACTGCTTAGCAAGATGCCAGGACATGGTTTTAGCCTTTCAAAAAACAACAAACTCTGTGCGACACTTGGGTCCCCAAATACCTGAGTATAGCCATCCCCCCCACAACTGAGCACCCCTCCCAGACAAAGTTTCCCTGTGTAGCTCTGGCTGCTCTGGAATTAGCTCTATTGACCAGAGATCTGCCTGCCTTTGCCTCCCAAGTGCTGGATTGAAGGCATGTGCCTTCATGCCCAGGTTGGGGAATAAAGATCTTCAATTGGCTAAAAACTATGTATGACAGCTGGGCATGGTGGCCCGCGTCTTTAATCCCAGCACTCGGGGCAGAGACAGGGGCCTAAAAGGGTCTCAGCAAGAATACAAGAGGGAGGAGCCTTGGCACTGCTTTTCCCTGTCACAGTGAAAACTTTTAGGCTCCTTTAGAACCCCACATAGCATTCAAGTATCAGAATTTTGCAACATTTCTTTAAATTAAAAAAAATATGTAATATATATATATATATTGTGTGTGTGTGTGTGTGTGTGTGTGTGTGTGTGTGTGTGTGTGTGTTGAGATCAGAGGACAACTTGCAAAGATGGTTTTTTTTTTCTTTCTACCATGTGGGTTCCAGAGATTGAATTCAGGTTCTGTATTGGTTATGTTTCTATTGCTGTGAGGAGACACCATGACCAGGGCAACTCTTGTACAAGAAAACATTGAATTGGGCTGGCTCACAGTTCAGAGGTTTAGTCCACTGTCGTCATGGCGGGAAGCATGGCAGCATGCGGGCAGACGTGGTGCTGGAGAAGGAGCTGAGAGTCCTGTATCTTGATCTTCAGGCCGCAGAAGGAGACTGTGTCCCACACTGGGTGCAGTTTGAGCATAGGTGACCTCAAAGCTTGCCCCCACAGAGACACACTTCCTTCAACGAGGCCACACCTCTAATAGTGCCACTCCCTGTGGGCCAAGCATTCAAACACATGAGCCTATGGGGGCCATCCATACCTGTTCAAACCACCACAGGTCCTTAGGCTTTATTTAAGTGTGTGGTGGTGGTGGTGGTGGTGGTGGTGGTGGTGGTGTGTGTGTGTGTGTGTGTGATGTTTGTGTGTGCCCACGGAGTCTGGAACTTTTGGCTACCCTGGAGCTGTACTTACAGGCAGCTGAAGCTGTACTTACAGGCAGCTCCGTCACCCGAAATGGCTGCTGGGACTTGAACTCAGGTCCTCTGGAAGAGGGACACATGCTCTCGCCTGTTGAGCCATCCTCCCTCCAGCCCCCATCACATTCTTGATTCCATTTGACTTTTACTTCCATTCCTGGTACTTCATAGGTAATAGTTAGCAATGGGCAACTAGCAGCCATAAGCAACTCTACCTGACCTTGCCACCTTACAGAACTGAGACCTTCAACTCCAGGGCCTGGCTGGCCAGCCCTGGCTTCCCATCCTTACAGCCTCCTCATTCTTACTTCCTAGCCCTGTGCTTTCTTTGAGACTTCCATTTCTTTTTCTCTATCAGTGTCTATCGGTGGCTTCGGTGGCTCCCCAACCCCCACCTCGCCATCTAGTCTAGGCAGAGTAATGAGCTAAGGTTTCCGTTTGTCTCCAGGGTCCATCCAAACCCTTGCCCCTTGGCTGTCATAGCCTTCCAGTTTCTCACCTTTGCCCCAGGGCCACTTCTGTACTGTCACATCAAGGCTTCTCTCTGAGTGCTGCCTGATAAACGGTCATTGGACTTTGTCACAACAACGCTAGTGCCTTTGATGTTAGCTAGCCTTTCAGTTCTGCCTAGCCATCCTTTCATATAACCTTATATAAATCCCTTTCGTTTTCCGCCTATCACCTTTCTTTGGAGGGTGAAAGTTTAATATATATATATATATATTTTAGTAAGGGAAAATTCAAGCACACCTAAAAACACAGAGAATGGAGTCATAATGTTCCATGTCTAGCTCTTAGCTTATGTCCAGTCTTGTTTCATCTACAGTTTCTGTTTCACACCAATTATTTTAAAAGTAAACTCAGTACATTATACTATTTTATTTGTAAATGGTATATGCTGCCTGAGTGATAATGACACTTAGAAGTCAACCACAATAGCATCATGGGAGCAAAAAAGTGAATACTCATCCGCCATTACCGTTAGACACACAGGCAGCCTACATAGTCCCTGGCCTGCCTTTCGGCTTCGTGTTTGAATCCGTTGCATGCATTGTGATCATCTAACCCTCTTTACGTGTAAATACCCCCTTCTTTTGGTCTTAGTGTGGCTTCTCTGAATCCTGTCAGAGAGTGTGTGTCTGTCTGCCCCTCCTTTGTAAAGCGGACCCTTCATTTCCCTCCCTGGCGGTCTCCTAGCAACACTGCCTCTTCTCCCTCCCCAGGTGATCCTTCCTCAGTCCCCTCCTTGGTTGCCTCCTCAGTGAATGCCCTCCTGTTTTCAGTCTTTTCCCAGTGTCCTCAGCTTCTCCCTGACTGTTTTCATCTCGCTGTATAAACATGTCCAAGGCTCTGTCAACTGTAAAAACAAACCCACCAGCCAAATAACACACACACAACTCCCAGGCTTCCTTCAGGCCTGCGGTTCATTCTGCTTTCATCTCTCCGGCTCCTTTCAAAGCTTACCTTATGAAGCCGGCCTCTGTGTTCACCCCACACCCACACTCACACCCACCCGACTCTTTTAACCCAACGCTGCCTTCAGTTTCCATCACTCCTCAAATAGTGTTTTGTTTTCCAAGGTCAAAACCCCCCTCTGGCTAAACTCCGTGGCTGTTGTCTCTATCTCTCTTCCTATCTCCCTGATTTAAGATACCGGCCCAGAAGGCCAGGGCCGGGAGGCAGGAGGCGAGTCCGTGTCACTCAGGCACACTCCCAGGGCTCCTGTTGCTTCGGGACAAACTCCAGCTTTCATGAATTGGCCTTTCCTGGTTTTCTACCTTTCTTTTTGGTTGGAATTTCAACTTCTTTTGTCCTTAAATTTATTTTTTAAAAAAGATTTTATTTTATGTAGGTGAGTGTTTGCCTAACGCCTTAGAGGGCAGAGGATGGTGTTGAATGCCCTGAAGCTGGAATTACAGACAAACATGAGCCACTATATGGGTGCTGGGAACCAAAACCAGACCTTCTTCAAGAGCAGCAAGGGTCTCTTCAGCCCTTGCTTTTACTTTTAAATACGATGTGAGTTCTGCAGGCCTCCCCTGGATGGCCTCATCTATCTCTACCAGGCCCTGGCTCTGAGATCTCTCTTGTGAGCTCTGGGCCTGTGTTAACGGAATACCTACGGGACAGGTTCTTCTCTCTGCAGATGAGGTACTTGGTGGCTATCTCTGTATGCAACATCCTGCGCTTCCCTATCTCAGTGACCGTCTCTTCCTACCCTGTTCTCTTTCCTCTCACATCTAACAAATCGCCAAGTGATACACTCTTACTACACCAAACTCTTTCTGTTTTACGTGGGGTAACTGCTAGGGCAGGGCAAGGCAGCTAGAGGTTCCTCTATCTTGTAGTCTTTCTGAGGCCATTCCTGCTTTAACAAGAATCTGATCTTTTTGATGGAGAATCCCATGGAAATCTACCCGACTCTCTATCCTAGGAACCAGAAGTCAGGACGTCCTAGCTGACTTAGGCTTGGGTACAGTTGTTCCTCCTCCAGCTAACTGCTTATTTCAGCTGCCCGCTTGCTGGCTAACCACTTAGCTTCTATTCAAACTGCTTGCTTCAAATTTCGTAATTTACGAAGGACCCCCTCCCCCTTCCCTAGAGTGAGATGCCTATATGAGGACTCTGCCTTTCAAAACCCCTGTCTTGATACTTGGGGTCACAAGGAGGTCCCCAAACTCTTGGCTATGGCCCCAGCCACTGGAATAAAGGCCTCTAGTTGGCTATATATGGCGCCTGAGTGGTCAGCTCTGTCGAGGTCCCTGGATCACTGCCATTGCCATGCATTCTGCTTCCTGTTCAGAGCACACGGTGCCTTTACCACAGCCCAATCACCATAAGCTGGTGTCCTTGCAGAACTCTGTTCCTCCAGGAAAATAACGGAACTTGGTACCAACGGATAAATCAGTGTTGGTTAGAGTCCTGGCGCACGCACACACACACTCTGGGCCTCAACAAACAAACAAATATTGAAGGAGAGATAAACATGTTTTTTGTTTAGATCACAAGGGGGTGGGGAATGAAAAAAGACTTGTGAGAGAACAGGTGATGTTTATCCCCTCAGAAGTCAAACCACCATGTGGAGGAGATTGGTTATTAAGCAGCTGAAAAATATCCTTGAACAAATTCTGAGAGGAGGTATAAAAATGAGCCAAAAACAAGAGGTGGGGCCTTTGGAGAATTGGGATAGTTTTGGCTGTTCATCACTCCACTTTGAGAAGGCTTCGGTGCTCGGGGCTCCGGGCTCCGGGTTCCGGCTGAGGTTCCGGGTTCTGGTTGTTCCAGGTTCCAGCAGAAGAAATCCTGCTGATTACACCAGGAGAATGGTTCCTCAGAACTGATATCCTTAATGGTTTCGTTATTGTATTCTTTAATCTCCTTTTCCTATTGGTTAGGTTAGTCAGGTTATAAGTGAGGTACTCCCGCTTAATAAGTTCATAATAAAATGTATTTGTTAAGAAAATTGAGCCTACAAAATATCCCTCACAAAAGGCCATACTCACCATTTTACCAATTGCCTGCTGATCTGAGCTAACCCGAGCCTCGGCTCCCTAGGTCAGATGGAAGAGAGCACCCTTTCATTTTGCAGAGGAGGATTTGCTTGTAGCTTCCTGTTTAGCACTGCAAAATACTGCTTACCAGTGACCTGCAAGCGAGATACTGTGTGAGGCATCTTGAGGTAAAAAGGAAGAAACCATCCCTGTGTTAACTAGTGGGGTTAATGGATGGGAGACTTTAGATAAGGGCTTGATTAAGGGCCCTGGTGCCATCAACAGGGTCAAAGAATGTTCCATGTAGGACTGACTGCTAAAGTGGGACATCAGCCTTGGACTTGAATGGGAAGTGAATAAATGTGGAGCGAGGGTGTTTGGGGCAGAGAGGCTAGGGAAAGCCTAATTTGAATTGTAAAGTGGGGGCGGGCGATCAGAGGCAGTTTGCAAATTCCAGAAATGTCACAGTATCAACTCACAGATGTCTTGCTACTGTAAAGGCATTGCTATGGCGGAGACATGTTATGCTGTGTCGCTGTATCACTTGGACTATCTGCTATTTCCTACCAGTCGGAGAATCAGACACTGGATAATTCTTCACTCACTCTGTTCAGCGCGCAGGTTGGAGTCTCGGGGCTGTGTGCAGTGAATGGCGTGTATGAAGAGCAGTCAGACAATTCACCGCTTCCGAGAAATCAGTGTTGCGGGTGTGGGAGGCGATGGGAAGGTCTGAAGATGGTTAAAGAACAAAGTAATAAGCAGCCTGCAGCTGGGGAAGACAGGAAGTGCTGTAGAAGCCAGGTCCCAGGAAACCTCCCTCCCGTTGGCTCGGCATAGCGGGAACCATCAAAGAAAGTATGACCAGGGCACACGATGTCCCGGAAATAGCGATGGCTTCTATATGAGAGTGGCAGGTATAAAATGGAGCAAGGGAAGCCGGCTTTTTGTAATTATACACATTTGCAATTGGCCTTTAGCAATATTTTTGCCTATGGATATTTACTGTTTTTTAGAACTAGGTCAGAGAAGAGGAGAAATAGAACAGGGAAGTGAAGAAAGGAGAAGGCTTGGCTTCATGCACCTCACGCACCCCGAAACTAACTGAGGGGTGCTATTTAATGTCTCCTTGTGGCTGCCAGTTTGGGCACAAGCCAGGTGACATTTGAAGCCTCTGGTGGCTCAAATGACCTAAGCCCTTGTTTTCTCCCTGACTGTGAAGTATGCGTTATTGGTGGATGTTAGGCCAAGATCTTCCTTCAGCGTTTGCCTAGAAGCATCGAAACTCATTTTTAGACATTCTGCCCGAGGCTGAGGGGTGCTAGGTTTTCCCATTGACAGTGGCCGTTTATGTGCTATTTTCTTTAGAGAGGGGGACACATTGCTTTTTTTTTTTAATGTCCCAATACCGTTCCTTGCTTCTGTATCAGTACAACTCACGACGCACCCAATGCCGTGATAGGAACTGAAATTACTCATTGACATGATCACAGGGCTATTTTGAAAACATTATCTCATTGCATTTCCTAGAACCTCATCAAGTCTCTACAGCATCAGTTTCTTTAAAGAGAAGGGCTATTTTTGTTCCAACCGAAGCCAAAATATTTGAGTGACTTTTGTCTTCAGTGCTGCCAGCTTCCTTTCCTAACCCTGCGGCGCTCTGTGGCGCTTTTAGCAAGCTCTCTCTGTGGCAGAATTGGAAGTCATCTGCCATTCTGAGACTGTATGCAGATTAACTGCACTGCCTATGGCCTTCAGCCAACTGCAAGTCCCACAGAGAATTTCTTTCGTCCTTACCTGTGCATTCGCGATCTTTCTTCCTTTCTAACCCCACCCTGCTCATGTGTTGTGTCATCTGTTTCTGGAATTCTCGGAGCCTTTCATATTATCCAAGTTTGGCTGGACTTCTCTCTCATCACGATCCTCCTGCCTCATCTTGAGTCCTTATTCAGGAGGCCGTTTGTATTTCTGTGAACCAATTATTTTAAGCATTCGACAGGCTCCATTGTTTTTTCTACCTACGATTCAGGTATCCACTTTCGTATTGTTGAGTTAACGGGGCTGTATGGAAAGCTAACTGCAGGCACCCCCCCCCCCCCAAACACACACTTACAGCAGTCACTCCAGGGAAAGAGGAGGCACGGATAGCATTTTGTGATGCACAGCAGAGATTTGGGAAGACTTTGGGGCTCCTAGGAGAGCCAGGGTCTCCACAGCTCACATTCATTTGTAAGAACATGACTCAGCAAGAGTCTTGTCCCTACTGCATGAGTCAGCAGCACTCAACTAGGCAATCCCATTAGTCACATGCAGTAGAAAAGAGTTTGTTAACATGGAAAGTATGAGACGGCTGTTTCACATACGTCAGTGTGACTCCTAGGCCTGAGCCGTTTAGACCTTTTAATGCCTTTGAGTGAATTAGTGTATATATGACTAAACCCACGTTAGACTGTTCAGACCTTTACTAGCTCATGAACGAAATTCCTTCAAGGCAGATTGAGACATACCAGCTAGATTTACTTAAAGGATTATGTGGGAGGTTGGATCCTTGTACTTAGAAAGAAACAATTCTTTCGGGTCATTTGTTTTTCTGAAGTCTTGCTACATCATAGCCAGAGCTGGTCCCGTGCTTCCTGCTTAGCCCAGGTTGGTCTGAAATTTGAAGCAATCCTCCTGCCTCAACATTTTGAGTGCTGGGATTGCAAGCACATGTCACTATACCCAGTTAGCAATAAAAAAATTCTGTCCTTTTTGAAATCTTCCAGTGTGGCTTTTCTTCTTGTGCTTCTTTGAAATAAAACCCAATTAGCACCCAGCTACCAACTTCTTGCTTGCATTTAACACTTTTTTGTTTTGTTTTGTTTTTCAATACAGGGTTTCTCTATGTCACCCTCGCTGTCCTGGAACTCACCATGTAGACCACAGGCTGGCTGCAAAATCACAGAGCTCGAGCTGGGCGTGGTGGCACATGTCTTTAATCCCAGCACTCGGGAGGCAGAGGCAGGTGGATCACTGTGAGTTCGAGGCCAGCCTGGTCTACAAAAGCAAGTCTAGGACAGCCAAGATTACACAGAGAAACCCTGTCTCAACCCCCCCCCCCCCAAAATATCACAGAGCTCCGCCTGCCTCTGCTTCCCGAGTGCTGCGATTAAAGGTGTGTGCCACCCCTGCCTGCATTTAACACTTTGTACAGAAATGTCTTTGTGTGTTGGCTATGCCTTTTGAAACATCTGCTTGGATTATGTTTTGGACCCTAAACTTCTCTGAACTTCTAGATCACTTCTCTGAGTAGAGGAGGCTGAGAAAGTACATAGACTTTCAGTGAACATTGCCCTAAAAAAAATTTTAAAGCTAGGAATGGTGATAGACAGCTGTAATCGCAGCACCTGTGGCGACAACAGGGTCAGCGTATGTCTAAGAACAGCCTGTTCAACACAGCCTGTTCCAGGGCAGCCAGGTTTACTTAGCAAAATACTGTCTCAAAATAAAATAAAACTAGTTTTAACTAATTTACACACACACACACACACACACACACACACACACACACACACACACACACGGCATATCCAGATGTACCCAAATGTGCATATACTATGCAGTGAGGAGATACTTTCAAAAAAAAAAAATATATATATATATGGGTTTTTTGAGACAGTCTTTTTGTTTTGTTTTGCTTTTATTTTATTTTATCTTATTTTTTGGTTTTTCAAGACAGGGTTTCTCTGTGTAGTCTTGGCTGTCCTAGACTTGCTTTGTAGGCCAGGCTGGCCTCGAACTCACAGCAATCCGCCTGCCTCTGTCTGCCCAGTGCTGGGATTAAAGGCGTGCACCACCATGCCTGGATTTGTTTTGTTTTTAAATGTAGCTCTGGTGGTCCTGGGAGTTACTTTGTAGACCAAGCTGGCCTTGAACTCAGGGATCCTCCTGCCCTTGCCTGAGTGCTGGGTTAAAGGCATGCACCACCACCATCTGGCAATACTTTATGCCTTGTATTTTCAGAGAAATAGGCATTCTGTGAATTTTTCTTTTCTACTTCAGCCTCCATTTTCTGGATCTAGAGGTTACAGTCTGGCTGATAAATGGGCAATGGAGGTAGGGATGGGGAAATATTCTGGTGTACCTGAAGAGAAAATCTCCGAGATGTTGGAATAAGTGGAATGGAGTTTTTATTAACCACCAGTGGGACTGTCCCAAGCAGATTAGCAACAAACAGTCTTGATCTACAATTGGTTCAAGTTTTTAATAAAAGGGCAAGAGTATACAGAAAGGCAGCTCTGGACATCTGCAGCAAGGAAACGTTGTTTATAGAAGCAGAGAGATGGCAGTTAAAAGGTCAGGCAATTGACCTTTATAGCTCAGGGTCACATTGTATCCAAGATAGGTTTAGCACTTAAAGTATTCTTAGGAGTCCTTTCATGAGACGCCATCACTGTAGTTCAGCAGCCTACTACAAAAGGAGCTCTCGGTGCTGTGTCTACTGTGTTGCACTTGGTTTGCTTGGGTTTGGTTTCACAGTCCTGTCCTGTGTTAGCTATAGACCAGTAATTCTCAACCTGTGAGTTGCAACCGCTATTGGGGGTTGAATGACCCTTTCATAGGGGTCGCTTAAGACCATCTGAATATTATCAGATAGTTACATTATGATTCACAACAGTAGCAAAATTGCAGTTATGAAGTAGCAACAAAAATAACTATGGTTGGTGGGGAGGGCATCACCACAACGATGAGGTGGTGTATTAGAGGGTTGCAGCTTTAGGAAGGCCGAGAGCCACTGTTTTAAATAATCCTGCTGTTCACTGGAGCACTGACTTGTCACTGAAGATAGGGGAGGCATGCACTCTTCTAGTTAGGGAAGGCAGGTTCTGAGAAGGAGCGGGGATGGGCATTCACCATTGACTCATGAAATAGATAAACTAGAAGGTGATGAAACAGGTTAAGGTCCAGGAAGAGCAAAGACTAAAAGTGTAATTTATGGCCAGGTGCTGGCTGCATGGTGAGTAGAGCTAGTCTACTTCCTGTGGCGGGTATGTTGGAGTGTGTGTGTGTGCATGTATGTGTGTGCGCGTGTGTGCGTGTGTATGTGTGTGCATGTGTGTGTGTGTGTGTGTGTAGCACGATGAAGGTTGAAGCAGGCCAGGAGAGGCTATTCTCCATCGTCCCCTGTCTGTAGTTATAGCTTCATGTTGCTAGGTAGACCTAATGTTACCAGGTCTTCTCAACTTTCAAAAGAAATAATGGAATTGATACTTTATAGAAAATAAGTCAGCTTTTTTTTGTTTTTGTTTTTTGTTTTCCAGACAGGGTTTCTCTGTGTAGCCTTGGCTGTCCTTGACTCACTTTGTAGACCAGGCTGGCCTCGAACTCACAGCGATCCGCCCGCCTCTGCCTCCTGAGTGCTGGGATTAAAGGAGTGCACCACCACGCCCGGCTAATAGGTCAGCTTTTAAAGGTAGGACTGCATTAAGAAATTGAGTTTGGGGGTGGTGGTGTGTTGAGAGTTAAGATATGTTCTAGCTTGTAGGATGTGTTGAAAGTTAAGGTAAGTTCTATTTTGTTTCTTTGTTGCTATGGAAAGCCACCACCGCCACCACCAGCCACCACTGCTGCTGCTGCCACCACTGCTGCCACTGCTGCCACTGCTGCCACCACCACCACCATTACCACCACCACCACCACCACCGACGCCACCCCACAACAACAAAACAACTCTAACCAAAAACAGCTCAGAGAGGAAAGAATCTATTTGACTTACACTTCCAGGACACAACGTATCATTGGTCTAGACAGGAGCCTGAGTAGAAAGGACCAGGAGTGCAGATTTCTGGCTTGCTCTCTGGCTGCTTTGCTCAAGCTTGAGCTAGCTTTCTTACGTGTCCCGGGACCTCCTAAATAGGGATGGTGCTGCTCACCGTGGGCTGGGCTATCCTGCGTCAACTAAAGAAGAAGACAACCCCCACCTACATGCTCACAAGCCAATGTGATCTAGGCAGTTCCTAAAACAAGGCTCTCCTCTCAGGTGGCTTTAGGCTGGATCAGGGTGACAGATAAAGCTGAGTAGAATGAGATCATTTCAGGGCCAGAGGTAGCTTATCTGGTAGAGTATTTACCAAGCACGCAGAAGACCCTAGATGCCGTCCCTAGCATAGCATAAACCAGGAGTGCTGGGACACACTCGTAACTGCAGCACTCAGGAGGTGGAGACAGGAGGATCAGAAAAGTTCAAGGTCACTCTCTCTGCTTCATAGTCAGTGTCAAGTCAGCCTGGGTTATGTGAGATCCCATCTCAAAACAACAGCCAAAACACAGAACCAAATTCTAAAGTTGAGATCATTTCTGTAAAGGCCTCTGATACACTGCAAGGCAGATAATAATGACACTGTTGGCGGTGGTTGAGTGAGCTTGAATCAGCAGCCTCATCTGAACTGGTCCTTTCCCAACCTTCATGGCAAGCTTAGGGGGAATATGGCTCCTTAGTTAAATGGCTTAACAGTGTCTTCCTTCCCCAAACCTCCTCACCTTTGTGTGTGGAGATAGACGTTTGAGATAAACCTATGAAGCTGTAGACAGGTTCCCATTAAGTATAAAAAATGCTCCACACTTAGGGACAAGCAGACTCGGAAACAAGATGACTGCATAGACACTGAACTCTTCTTTGGCTTCCTGCCTCTGCCCTTCCACCCCATTTTTTAAATCTTTAATTTAATTGAATTTATTTGTGCATGCACATGTTAATGGAATATGTGTGGAGATCAGAAGCAAAGTTGGGTAAATTAGTTGTTTTCTTTTATCATGTGGGTCTTGGGGTTCAAACTCTGGTCATCAGGCTTGGCAGCAAGCACCTTTACCCACTGAGAAATCTCGCTGGAACCACTGCCCCATATTGTACGCCTAAAGCTTACTTTCAGCCATTGGCCAGATACTGTAGATAACTAGTTTCCTGGGTATGACTCAATAGAAACCCAATTTTCCTGAAAAGTCAGAGATGATAAATTAGCACATGGCCTTAAGGGCAACACTTCAGGTATAAACCGTAACAGAAACGTTGATAATAAATTTTAGTTCTCCTTAAATGTTTATTTAGCATAGAGACTCTTCACTTCCCTTGGTCTATCCTTGTTTAACTTCTCTGCCTCAGCAAAGCAGTGATTCTCAAGGAAAGAAGGTGACACCCACCCCGATGTGTGCATCTGAGTCTGACTCCTGTGGGTTAGGTCTGCATTTGAGAAGGTGCCTTTTGAAGACTTTAGAACATTGCATGAGGTTTCCCATACAGCATTGGTTTTCACCCTTGGATCATGGCAAGTTAGGGTTATTGAGGATCTAAAAAGATTCTTGGAAGATGGTCCCAACCTTCTGGTCAAGGAAAGATCTTATAGTGGGAGTATGTGTGTGAATGAGCAGAACTCGAAGGGAGAACACATATATGTAGCTGTGGATTCTGACATAAACCTTTTAAAGGTTTATTTTTATTTCTCAATATGTGTGTGTGTGTGTGTGTGTGTGTGTGTGTGTGTGTGTGTGAGTGCAGGTGCATGTGAGAGGTTGGAGCTGCAGGGGGTTGTGAGCCTCCTGATGTCAGTGCTGGGAACCAAACGCAGATCCTCTGCGGACATGATGTGTGCTCTCAACCACCGAGCCATCTCTTGCCCTCACTTTCTCCTTCTGATGAGAGCCCTGGTGCTTACCATCGGATCCCCAGGCTATCAGCATCAGTTTGGGACATTTTTTTTCCCCCTTCTGTTCATTGAGGATGGAAAGATTGGGCTGGGAAGGAATAAGTCAATAGAGTTGGCCAAACATCTGCTGCACACTGGTCTTGAGCCTAAGAGAATCTCAAAGAGATGGCAGCAGATCTAAAACCTGAAGCTTTACAAACAAGTGAGAGGTGCTGGGGAGGAAGAGTAAAAGAATGTATCTGTGTGCTCCTTATAGTAAAGGAGTCTCAATTGTTTTTCATCACAAATATCTATGTCTATGAAATTATAGAACACTAAGCACTTGGCTTTGTGTTCTATTGCTCTGAAGAGACCCTATGACCATGGCAACTCTTACAAAGGAAAACATTTGATTGGGACTTGCTTACAGTTTCAGAGCTTTAGCCCATTTATCCTCCTGGAGTGGGGAGCATGGTGGTACATAGGCAGACATGGTGCTGTAGCGGCACCTGAGAGTTCTACATCTGGATCTGCAGGCAGCACAGGGGGTTGGGGGGGCGGCAAGCCACTGGGCCTGACTCGCACTTTCAAAACCTCAAAGCCCCACCCACAGTGAGTTACTTCCTCCTTTAAGGCCACACCCACTCCAACAAAGCCACACCCTCTAATCCTTTCAAATAGTGCCACTCCCTAGTGACCAAGCATTCAAATCTATGAGATTATGGGGCCATTTTTATTCAAACCACCACAGTGTTGATATGCTTGGGAAGGCAGAGGCAGGTGGATGTCTCTGAGTTCGAGGCCACTCTGGTATACATAGCAAGTCCAGGACAACCAAGCCTCATCTCAAAAACCTGGATGTCTCTGAGTTCGAGGCCACCCTGGTATACATAGCAAGTCCAGGACAACCAAGCCTCATCTCAAAAACCAAACAAAAAAGTTTTATTCTTATTTTATGTGTGTAACTTTTTCTGCATGCATGTATGTGTGCCATGTGCATGCTTAGTGCCCATGGAAGATAGGTAAGGGTGTTGGGTCCCCTGGAACTGGAGTTGCAGACATTTGCGAGCTGTCATGTGGGTACTGGGAACTGAATCCAGGTTCACTGCAGGAACAGCACGTGCTTATAATCTCTGAGCCATCTCTCCAGCCTTAGGTTTGTGGTTTTATTTTGTCTTTCTTTTTAAAAAATAGACATAATTTAAAGATGGATTTTGATTTATTTACTTATTTATTTTGGTTTTTTGAGACAGGGTTTCTCTGTGTATCCATGGCTGTTCTGGGCTCACTGGGGTAGACCAGGCTGGCCTCGAACTCACAGCGATCCGCCTGCCTCTGCCTCCCGAGTGCTGGGATTAAAGGCGTGCACGCCACCGCGCCCAACTTTAAAGATGATTTTGAAACAAACTAACCAACCTTAAATTCTCAACCCCCTAGTGGATCATCAAGTCAGTATAGTAGGTTTTGCCTTGTAGCAGGATTTTTTTTTTTTAAAAAGGGAACATTTGCACAGAAAATAGTAACGGTGAGGCTGTTTCATGAAAGTTTGGAGTGTGTGTGATATACAGTGCATTTCTTAGTATACTACGGAGAGTTGGGAGCCATTGGTGTAATGCCTCGTGCTTTCTCAGCATACGTACCAGGTGCTGTCTGTACAAAACCTTATCTCAGTTATTCTATAGCTTAGTCCCCTTCCATTTCCATACAGACTGTTGCAGTGGAATAGAAATTAGAACTTTAAACAAACGTTTGCCCTGGCTGTATTAATACCGAGGCAGCAGCTTATACAGTGAACTCTCCACTGCTACAGACTATCTTGGAGCTGTCACCAGGTTGTTTTGAACATCTTTGGACGTGCATTAGGAAGGTGCGAGGACATTCTGCAGTGGTTGATGGAGATAGAAGGGACTTTCACTCAGCCAGGATCGCCCTAGAACAAACAAGGTCGTCTGTGAATCAGAGGATGGGCTTGCACAGATGCAGAGTCTGTGATATCCCAAAGATGATGGTACCTTAGGTTTCAGTGAGAGCACCTGGGATGCAGCGAGGCTTCTTCTCATTGTCTGTCTGTCTGTCTCCGTCCCTGTCTCTGCCTGCCTCCCTCCCTCCCTCCCTCTCTCCCTCCCTCCCCCGTCCCCCCTCTCTCTCTCTGTCTCTCTGTCTCTGTCTGTCTGTCTCTTTCTTTCTCTGTCTGTCTGTCTCTCTCCCCAGTTCTCCAGAAAACCTAGTTTGGACACCTTCCTCAGACATCCGACCTACCAGAAGTCATTGAAGCCCACAGCAGGAAGGACATTACAGTTGACATTACAGCCAGAGGCCGGGCAAAGTTTGTCCCAGCCTCATTGTTGTTTGAGTCCATTTATCTCCTCTAAAAATAATTTATTTTATCTCTGAAACTGTATCTTCATGGCTTCTAAATCTCACCAGGCAGTTAGCCAATAGGGAACAAGTGTTGCTCCTATGTGCATGATAAATGTGCGTGTCTCTTGCTGGTGGGAACATTATCAGTTCTTTCCTGAGACTCCTTATTGAACCTTCCTGGGGCCAGAGGGAGGGTTCTCTTGCTTGTACACAGAATATAATTTAAAGCACAATGTGAGACTGCTGGCCACGTCCGCTGCTCCCCTCACAGCCACTCAGCTGGCGTGGTGCAGGCCACAGGCTGGGCCATTATCCTTCAAGCTTATCTCAAGGCTGGTTATCTAAATGGGGTCCCTCCTAGGATTTGTGGAGTGGGGTTGTGTCATAGGAAGTGCATGCTGGTGCTCATAGTCAGAGAGGGAGGGCGTGGAAGGTGCTTGGCTGCGGCTGCCTGGGACAAGAGCCTAGTGCTGAAATGGCAGGGCACCATTGTCCCTTCCTGCTTTTAGGCACGCAGAGCTCTGGGGTGAGTGGGTAGGTATCGTAAGGTAAAAAGTCAAGGAAATCGACGATGTGTAGATTTTCCTTTTAGAGCTCAAGGTAAAACGAAAACCACTAAGACACTTAAACTTCCCTAGCCCCCTCCCCCCGATCTGAAGCTGATTTTGCTGGGAAATACTATGGAGCCTGAGATTTGGAAATTCCCCCTGTAACCCAAGGACCCACCTTCAGGGCCCTTTATTCTATTCAAGAAGTAGGTCACTTCCCCTACTCTGGCAACACGATGGCTCTCAGATTAAGGGGTCAGCAGATGGTTTAGGAGGATACATGGATGAAAAGTGACTTTTTTTTTTTTTTTTTTTTGTCCTTGTACTTTCTCTTCCTCTCCTCCCAGTTTGTTACTTTATGTGACAGGGACAAAAAAGCGCAAGAAGGAAGGTCGCAGCTTACTGTTGATCCCGTCCACCTCTGACAAGCCTCGGGACATCTCTGCACATTGCTTTGAGGCCCCTTTGACTAGCATCTGCCCTCCTGACTCCTCTGCAATGTGCAGACCTAAGGAGGAACGCAAGCTGACCCTTCCTCACAACGGGAGGAATTCATTGAAGGTTGGACATCAGAGACAGGGCGCCTGCTTCCTGTCTTCCCTCCCTGGCGTCTCAGAGATATCTCAAGACCTTTGAACTCTCAGTGTTGCTGACTGAGGTTGCGAAAGTGAGAAAGGAAAACGGAGGCAATTGAAAGAGGTGGAGGGGGATCAGGGCTCTTTCTTTTTCTTTTTCTTTATCTTCTTCGGATGCAGGAGCTGGCGAGGGAGCAGGGCTGCCTCTGACATCTCACTTGTTGACCGGATGGATTGTCTCAGCCTCTTCGTTTCCTGTCATCTTTCTATTTAATCATTAACCCAGCTGCCCAGGAGCTGACAGGGCAAGAAGACACACCGACACAAGCAAGTAGACAGGCGTGACTTGACACCATAATGTCCTCACTTGATAAAAGGAGGGACTCTCTGTTAGCTGCCCTCGCCCTCCTTGCAATGCTGGGGTGGGAATCTGTCTTCTCAGAGCATTCGAGCAGCTGAGCATTTCC
The DNA here is from genome assembly GCF_964271855.1 of Acomys minous. Lineage (NCBI taxonomy): Eukaryota > Metazoa > Chordata > Mammalia > Rodentia > Muridae > Acomys > Acomys minous. The sequence continues at coordinate 112,169,432 of NC_140490.1, forward strand.
TGGTTCCCAGGTGCTGAGGGCAACTGAGAGTTGATTGTGTGCCTGCTTATAATGTTGCTTATGTAACTCTTAGACTAAAAGTTGTTTATACTGGGCTGGAGAGATGGCTCAGAGGTTAAAAGCACTGCCTACTCTTCTAAAGGTCCTGAGTTCAATTCCCAGCAACCATCTATAATGAGATCTAGTGCCCTCTTCTGGTGTGAGGTTGTAGATGCTGGCAAAACACTCTATACATTAATAAATCTTAAAAGAAAAAGAAAGACAGAAACTTGAACACTCATTAAAGAAGTGGCAATCGTAGTGTATGATTTGAGCTGTTAGGGAGTTTCCACCTCCTTCCTTTCTCACCACTCAGTCACATTCATATCATATATTTTGTCTAAAAGTAGCTTAGATTTTTCCAGAGACAGTTGAGTTTTTTAAAGCCCTCCCTTCCCTCCCCACATCCCTCACATGGCCAAGTTTAGTCTGGAACCTTCCAGATGCCTCTGGCAATACTCTCCCTTGTGTCTACAATAATGCTCCTCGACCACACCTAGGAGCAGTCATGTCCTATTTCTATTTTTATTTATTTTTTCATTCAACTTATAATGCATTATATATAAAATTTGGAATGCTGAAAGTATAAAATAACATTAGAAAAAAAATCTAGAGGACCAGTGAGTTGTTTGGGAAGGAAAATTGTATTGTTTTAAGTTCAGGTGGTAGAGACCTGTGAATCTAACTAACAAAAGACCACTTAATGGGGGGGGGCATTCAATTCCCCAACATTTATTTGTATAGTCGCTCATAGAACAGAACTGAAATTCAAAGAAGCAGTTGGAATTTATAGTCCGGTTATTATGAAGGAAGAAAAAGGGTTTGAGGTCAAAGGAAGGATAAAGTTTGGAAACTGACTAGAAATGGTGACTGAGGACCAATGAACAACAACGGCTGTTCATTGAAGTCTCCACACACACACACACACACACACACACACACACACACACACACACGCCTGGTGTTATCAACTATCTTCAACAAGATTTTCAGGCAGATGAGTGTATAAGATGTTGTCTTAAATATTTTCCCTTCCCCCTCCCTACATATTTTGATTCTACATTATAATCAACTCAAAATAACCCTTTCGCCAATGTGGTACTTTGAGGCAGCTGTTGAGAGGCAAGTGTATGTCTCGGGGTGTTGTGCTACAGCTATGAGTGAGAACTCCCCTGAAAGGCTGGACAAGCTTGGTTCCCCAAATTATGCCCTCTTTTGATCAAAGAAGGCCATCCCCATTAACTGCCCCCAACCCCCCAGCAACCCTCTTGTAGTAATCTGTCTTTATTGGCTGTAGCATCCTGATTGGCCGTCATTGGCAGATTCATTAGTCCCTTACCTGAGAGTCTAGTTACCCTGTCTCCTGCCCTCAAGGAGCATGTGGTCTTAGGGGGTGAAGCCAGAATATTTAGGAGGTGGAAGGTGACTCGAGGTTGGGCCTTTTCTGTGGTGCAGCTTTCATGTTGTCACCTACTGTGTGTGTGTGTGTGTGTGTGTGTGTGTGTGTGTGTGTGCGCTCTCGCGCTATGCTTCTCCATGCTCCATGCTCCATGGGATGGAATGCAGCCTTTGCTGGAGTGGCAGTGGCACGGCCTTCGCTCTGGGCAGTGAAGCAATGCACCTGGGGCTGAGTTGCCTGCCCAGTGGGAAGCGGTAGGGAGATGCGTCCCATGTTAACCTTTGATTTGACAGGAGAAGTGAGCATTAGGGAGGATCAGATGGAGCTTGCCATTTCTTGTGGCTGCAGGGCGGGGATGGGGGTGGGAGGGTGGGGGTAGGAGGAGGGGAGGGCCGAGGGGGGGGGAGCATAAGGAAAAGACAGTAGAAATGATAACCGCACTAAAGTGCTCCTGAGAGCCAAATGAGAAGAATTGGGTAAGAGGAAAAGAACAAGGTTCAACTGACAGTTAGTGAATGGAATATGAAAGAATCTGTGCTTGATACCCAGGCCAGGTTATGCCCGCCTAAGACGTAAGGAGGAGGTTAATTCACAGGGACCAGTCCTGAGCTCAGCAAACCTTCCTAAGGGGGCCTGACCTTTATAAGCCAGGAGCTCCAGTGGATGTCTGAGTTAGAGCAGTGTCTAGAGCAGCTTTGTAAAATGCTAAGCCAGTCAAGAGCAAGTGTGGAAGGGGAAAGCAGGCAACAGTTTGGGTCTCTCAGAGCCTAATGTGGCAAGGTTTGTGTCCGAGCCGAGTTCCTACTAAGCAGTTGACAAATACCCAGATTCAGTGTGGCAAGCCCCGGAAAGAAGGCGTTGAAACCGGAGCAGCGCAGGGCGTGGTGGCACACTCTTTTAAATCCCAGCACTTGGGAGGCAGAGGCAGGCAGATCGCTGGGAGTTCGAGGCCAGATTGGTCTACAAAGCAAGTCCAAGAGAGCCAAGGCTACAACAGAGAAACACTGTTTTGGAAAAAAAAAAACAAAACAAAACAAAAAACTGGAGCAGCAGCTTACAGAAGGGGTGAACAGTAGGATGTCCAGGCAATCTCTCTGACCCCTGCTGTGGAGGAAGGAGTCCTCACGGAGCAAGACTACTGCAGTTGTTCCTCTCATGTGGCAGCCAAGGTTGCCTTCAGAGGAGGCATTGTTTTAAGTGCTAAACATAAAAAAAAAAAAAAAAGAAGAAGAAGAATCAGGCAGGCGTATGTAGCCTCTGTTCCCAGGAAGCTGTGATAAGCAAGCAAGTGCATACTGACATCACTTCATTTTCATCGAGTGCCCCGAGGATAGTGTACTGATGACGGGGCCGGACTTGTGGTGCCCTGTGATTTTGGTTGAGGGACAAAGAACAGAGGCTTGCCTTAGAGCTTGGTGGCTTTTCTAGGTCACCCACTTTGGGAATGGGGACTTTGTGTTTCAAGCCATTGCTGTGACATTACAGATGAGAGTGGCACTGCAAGGTCTCTGTGCATCCAGAGGCAGCCACAGGGGCTGTCTGCATTGGCGGTAGCAGTCTTGGAGCAGAGCCAGCACACCTGCACCTTGGGGTTCCCTCCCGCCCTCCCCTCTCCAGGGATTACCAGGGACTTCAGAGGACGCATTTGTGCTAATCCTTTCTGGAAATGTTCTTTGATATTTTCTTATTCTGCCTGTGTGACCATCACAGTAGAACCAAGCTCCTTTTGAAGGTCTCGCTTGCCTAATGAAATAATAGCTTGGGGTGGGGGTTGTGACTCAGCCAGATAATAGACATATTTTCTCTTTTGGTTTTAACTGTTGACCAGACTTGCTGGAAGAATGGCCTTTCAGAAGATAAAGCTATGAGATTCTGGGGGCAGGATCCTGGGTCTGCACTAGAGCATTGTTGTAAATGTCAACTGTGCGGCTCCCACTGCCGGACTTGAATGGCCATCACTGTCTTCCCTTCCCAAGTCCATCGTGTTGACCTATTCAGCACACATGGGGGATTCTGCTTTTTTTCTTAATCAAAGCCACGCCCCCTTATCTCTCTCCTTCTTCTTCTTCTTTTTTTTTCTTTTTTCTTTTTTTTTCTGCTGGGAACACTTCCCTGCTTGCTTTCAAGGTTGCGATGAAGGGCTGACTCCCCTTGTTTTCTTGGGCTGCTCTGAGCCAGCGTGTCTCTGACTGAGCCCTGGAAGGGCTGAGAAAGTGGGAGGCTGGATAAGAGCAGGTGGGAACGTGGGGGTGGGGGGATGGGGGGATGGGGGGTGGGGGGTGCAGACTGGGCAAAACCAAGGAGATGAAATAATTTCCATTAAAACTAGCATCGGGGACTTAATGTCCCCAGGATGTAAGGCACAACGGTGTTCAGGAGATTTGCACTGGAGGACACATAAGGCAACTTACCTCTACCAGCATTCTGACCCTCTTAGGTCCCTTTCTCCCCAAGCATTTGCTGTGTTTTTTTTTTTTTTCTCTTGAGGAAGCGATGAGGAGAGAAAAGCAGGAGGGAGGCCAAGCTTGGGCTTCATTGACTGTGGCCGCTGTGCTTTTTTTTCTTCCAGCTGCAGAGCACTTTGTGAGTGATGAATGATTGAGAAACAAGCCTCCAGCTGCCAGCTGGCCCCGCACCAGGTCTTTGTAAATACCAGCCAGAGGCGGCGGCGTTGGGGGCCTGCCAGGCTAGAGGCTGTCAGAGCAAGTCTCAGGTTCTCAGGCCTCATGCAGGGCTCAGCCTAACTCCCAGCTGTGGCAGTCCCAGAGCAGGGGAGATGAATTCTCTGTAAATTTCCTTCAGAGGCCCAAAGCCTCCTCTGCTCCCTCTGCCTGTGTGTGTTTGCTTTGGCAGGGCGGTCCTCTCTTTTCCGTGCTTGTGTCTTTGATCCCAGTGTTCTCTCCTGTTGCTTACTTCTCGTCCCTGGAGGTGCAGAACACATGCTTGCTTTGGAAGAACATTGAGAGGGTGTGTTGGGTCACTTGATGAGGGTGGGGTGGTGGTGGTGGTGGTGGTGGTGGTGAGTCTAGATGAACCGAGCTGTGTGTCTCAAAACTCTCTTGTACCTGTCATGTTGTCAGCCATATTTTACTGAACCAGCCTGGGAAAGACAGCTGGCAGGCAGGCACGAGAGACTTGGTGCAGTAATGCAGAGTTATCTCGCTGTGTTTTCTGCTTTGGTGATATGCCTGGGTTTTCATTAACAGCTCTGTGTTAGGGAGGCAAGCATTTTTCTTACAAATGATGATGTATGGTACACATTATAGGACTTTCTTTCATTAGAGAGAGGAGAGAGAGAGAGAGTGAGAGAGAGAGAGAGAGAGGAATTTTTTTGCTATGCAGCTTAGGCTGGCCTCAAACCCAGGATCCCACCTGAGCCTCCAAAGTACTGGGATTATGTGTATACTAGCACACCTATCTAATTGCCTATGGTTTCCTAATTCATTCATTTTCTCTCTCTTGGAAGTGTCTCATGTAGCCCAGGCTGACTTCAAACTCATCAGCTAGTTAAAGATGACCTTGAATGCCCAGTTGCTATTGCAGAGATGTAGGCTCTAACCCAGAACCCCCTGCATGTTAAACAAGCTCCACCCACTGAGCCATGTCCATAGCCAGAACTTTCTTTTCATGGTAGTGGGCAAAATACCTCTCTTTCTTACAGTAGATCGAATATTAGATATGGTGATATAATGTTGGCCAGAAAGTTTGGTTTGGTTTTAGTGGTTTCTGTGTGTGTGCATGTGCGTGTGCCTGTGTGTGTGTGTTGGTTTGGTATTAACCGTACAAATGACCCTATGAGAAAAGTTTTTCTTTAATTTTTTAAAAATTTCATTTTTGGGTGTGTGAGGAAGGGGCGCTTGTGTAGAAGTCATAGCACAACTTGCAGGACTCTCCTTCTACCATATAGGTCCTAGGGATTAAACTCAGGTCCTCAGACTTGAAAACAGATGTCTTGCCTGGCGGGTGTAGTGACGCACGCTTTTAATCCCAGCATTCGGGAGGCAGAGGCAGGTGGATCTCTGTGAGTTCGAGGCCAGCCTGGTCTACAAAGCAAGTCCAGGACAGCCAAGGCTACACAGAGAAACCCTGTCTCAAAAAACCAAAAAAAAAAAAAAAAAAAAAAAAAAAAAAAAAAAGAAAGAAAGAAAGAAAAGAAAGAAGGGAAACAGATGTCTTTATACATTGACCTAGTTCCTTAGCCTGAGAAAAAGTGTTTTTTTAAATAATCAGCTTATTTTGAAATATGTACCTAATCATCATAATAACAATTTAAAATATATGTAGGTTTCTGCAGAACAGGACTGGGCAGCCTGTCTCCTGCCTTGGGTCTAAATGATTATAAGACCTTGGGGAGGTGGAGGTGACCTCGTTGTGACTTCTTTTTTCTCCCTGTGAAATGGTGGGGGAGAATGAGGCCCCTGGACAAGGCTTTGGAATTCTTTCTACCCCTGTGAATTGTGTCTCAGTGTCAAACTGGGGTCAAGCCTGCTTAGTCTCCCTCAGAGAATAGTTATGTCATAAGGATACGCTGACAGTCACCGAGTGGCTGGCCTGTGCTACCTGCTTGGAAATGTGTCCTTTCCCAAAGCTCAAAGTCCCCAGGACCTGTGACCTTATTTAAAAATAAAGACTTTCAAGCTGGGCGTGGTGGCGCATGCCTTTAATCCCAGCACTCGGGAGGCAGAGGCAGGCGGATCTCTGTGAGTTCGAGGCCAGCCTGGTCTACAAAGTGAGTCCAGGATGGCCAAGGCTACACAGAGAAACCCTGTCTCGAAAAAACCAAAAAAAAAAAAAAAAAAAAAAAAGACTTTCAGCCAAGCATGGTAGCACACGCCTGTAATCCCAGCACTCAGGGAGGCAGAGGCAGGCAGATCCTTGGGTTCTAGGCTAGCCTGGTCTACAGAGCAAGTTCCAGGATAGTTAGGGCTATACAGAGAAATCTTGTCTGGAAAACAAGCAAACGAACAAACAAACAAAAAGAGAAAAAGAAAAGAAGGACTTGATTTAGTTAAAATGAGGTCATTAGGGTAGACCCTAATCCATTACTGTTGTTTTGTAGAAAAATGGCCAAGCTGGTACAGAGACAGACAAGTGTATAGGAAAGGGCGTGTGAACAGGGGCGCTGAGATCTGGTCACGGTGCAGTTGCAGGCTAAGAACATTAAAGATCGCCAGCAAACCACGGGAACCAGGTGAGCGTCGGAGGATTCTTCCTCTCAGCCTCCAAAAGGAGCCACTTAGAGCCTGATGATACCTTCGAACCCCAGCCTCCAGGAATGTGGGATAGTACATTTCTGTGCTCAAGCCACTCCGTTGATGGAACTTTGTTCCGGACGCCCCGGAAACATGCTCCGTAGCTGTGGGCTTACGTGATTCTACAATGCCCTGTTGGAGCCAGTGTGATTCAGTAATCAGACAGAAAAGACTTCCCTTTGCTTTGATAGGGAGAGCTAAGATTAATAACAGACAAACAAAGCCAGGTGTGGTGGCACATGCCTTTAATCCCAGCACTCAGGAGGTAGAGGCAGGCGGATTGCTGGGAGTTCGAGGCCAGCCTGGTCTACAGAGCGAGTCTAGGACAGCCAAGGCTACACAGAGAAACCCTGTGTTGAAAAAACAAACAAACAAACAAACAACAATAAAACCAGACAAACAGATATATGGTGAAACATGGGCCGGGGAGAAATGAGGACCGGTGGGCAGCATGGAGCCACTACGTTACATAGATGTGATGGTCGGTATTGGTCTCCCTCCTAGTTTTGCTGTGATAAGACGCTCTAAGCTGGGGATGAAACAGCCTATTTAGCTTATACTTGCAGCTCTCAGTTCCCTCAGTTAATGAGGGAAGTCAGGGCGGAAGCTTGATGCAGAAGCCGTGGAGGGGTTCTGCTTGCCGGTTTGCTCTCCCACACAGCCCTAGGCTCATCCTCATCTAACTTTTCTTCAGACAGCCCAAGACTGCCTGCCTAGGGCCCACAGTGGCCTGGGTCCTCCTACATCAGTTGTCAATCAAGACACCTTACAGTTAAGCCCTATAGACATGCTTACTGGCCATTCTGATATAGGCAACTCTTCAGTTGGGGTTTCTTTGTCCGAGGTGACTCTGGGTTCTTTCAAGTTGACAGGAAAAATTAATAAGCACGCTTGTCAACTTCACATGATTTAGAATTAATTAGTAACAAACCTCTGGGCATGTCTATGAGGCAGTACCTAGGCCCAGTTAAAGGAAAACTCACCCAAAGTATGGGCGGCATCATTGCGTGGGTTGGGGTCATGGACTGAATATGAAGGAGAAAGGGAGCCAAGCATTTGTCTCTCTTGGCTTCCTGACCATGGATGCAGTGGGGGCCATCTGTGGATGCAGTGGGGGCCATCTGTGGACGCAGTGGGGGCCAGCTGTGGACGCAGTGGAGGCCAGGTGTGGACGCAGTGGGGGCCAGCTGTGGACGCAGTGGAGGCCAGGTGTGGACGCAGTGGGGGCCAGCTGTGCATGCAATGTGAGTCCAGAGAACTGATGTAGCTCTTTCTAGCCTGAAACTTGCTATGTAGACGAGCCAGCTTTGAATGCACAGAGAATGCAAGTCAGGCAGCTGTCTTGGTCTCCCGAGTGCTGGGGTTAAAAGTATACACCACCACAGCCGTCCCACTTTGTTTATTTTTTAAAAAAATATTTAAAAATTATTTTGTTTCATGTGCCTGCAGACTCAGAATAGGGCATCAGATCCACCGAGCCATCACTTCCTCCCCGGAAACATCTCTGTTAATTCTGAACCCTAACTTTTGAGGTTCGCATTGACTCCCGCCTCTCATCACTTAGACTCACTGGCATTGTGATCCTCACAAATCTCCTCTAACAACTCTCCCTTTCCAGCTATAAGTGGAGCCGATGATGATGATAATACTTCATGATTAAACGAAACAGTAGGACAGCACGAGTAAGAAACGTTTTTTCTTATGGTGGATTTAACAGGAGATTATAAACACTGGGTTGTATATTGGGTCTTAAAATCAATTTACAAATTTGTGAGGAACCGTTTTAAAAACAGTGACATAGGAGAGTCCAGGAAATAACCTCTGGGGTGGGTGGGTACTGGGCTGGAGAGATGACTCGTTGGTTAAGAGTGCACACTACTGTTGCAGAAGACGAGTTTCATGCCAGCACTCACACTGCGCAGCTCACAGACACCTGAGACTCAGCTCTAGGGGGATCTAAAGTCTCTGATCTCAACCAAGGGTACATGCCCTCACTCAGACACACGTACACACGCACACATACACAGTTAAGAATGGAACAAGCAATCTAAAGGAAAAAAGAAAGTAGTTCGAATAAGTGTCTCACAGTGGCTGTGAAATGTGTATGTGTGTATAGAAAGTGTGACGGTGTGTATACATAGTCTAGATATGGTGACACATGACTTTAATCCCAACACTTGTGAGGCAGAGGCCAAGTGGGTCTCTGTGAATTCACAGCTAGCCTGGTCTACCTACGTAGACTATCATATACACTATATACTAATATATTAATAATTAAGGATCAAGGAGGATGTGTAAAAACCACTGGAGGAGATATGGCAGCAGGTAGATTCTAGAGCAATTTCATTGAGAGCTCATTGCAACCCTTTTTCTTTCTTTCTCTCAGAAGGTGTCTCTGGGTAGTCTTGGCCCGCCTGGAATTCACTCTGTAGATCAGGCTGCACCTCACAGAGATCCGCCTTCCTCTGCTTCTCGAGTGCTTGGATTAAAAGTGTGCACCATCACTGCCCAGCTTTATTACAACTTCTTGGTACTTTCCTCTGAATTTTTTTTGGAATTTGCTGTTGAAAGATCCAGTTTTTGTCTTAGCGTCTCAAAGTCTGTGTGAACATCAAACATCCTTGGAGCAGGGTTTTTTTTTTTTTCTTCTCTACATCAGGCCATGCTGCCCACTCTAATCTCCTACCCATCCACTTCCCCGTTCTTGGTTACCACCTTCTCCTTGACACATTCTGAAAGGTGTACACCAATTAAGATTATTTGATTTCCTTGATGCTGATTGGTTTTGAGAAGTCCATGTGACACAGTTTCAGCAAGTAAGATGTGAGAGAAGCTTGTCTGGCAAGTTCTGGCCACACCTCTAACCCCAGCATTTAGGAGATAAGGACAGGTGGATCTGTGAGTTCGAGGCCAGCCTAGTCTACAGAGTGAGTTCCAGACAGCCAGGGCTACACAGAGAAACCCTGTCTCAAAAACCAGAGAGGAGGGGGAAGGGAGAGAGGGGAAGATAGAGGCAGATAAAGTCTGATAGGTCTGTTATCTTTGGCCTCTGAAAGGTAGCAGTTGGTGATATCACAGAGGGCACAGCTGAAAGACGGACGCAACCAAAGTCATTCATTGGTGATGCTGAGCCGCAGACTTGACCACCTGAAGCCAGTCTATGTCAGGACTTCTTGCTACCTGAGATAACACATTATTTGTGGTTTAAGCCATTCTGAGTCAGGAATTTCTGATACTTGGAGCTAGAAATAGCCTAGTTTATCCACCGAGAATAACATCTGGATTATGCACCCAGAAAATATAACCGCTGTCCTTTCGCGTCCTTGCACTATATTAAGCGTCACCACATGGTCTCCAAATTGAGAGGCACTCGTGAGTCAGCAAGTTCTGTTTCCTCTTCCTCTGGACCGTTTACTGCACAGTGGTAGGAGTAAACTGTATTAGCCTAACTCAGACCATCCGGTTTCTACTGAGGTTTTCTGTACAGGTGTATGCGGAAAAGAAAGTCTCATTTTTAAACGCAGTGTGACGATGCACCCCTTTAATCCCAGCACTGAAGGCAGAGGCAAATGGATCTCTGAGTTGGAGGCTAGCCTGGTCTACAGAGTGAGTTTCAGCCTTACACTGGGAAACTCTATTTCAAAAAACCAAAAAAAGGAAAAAAAATATTTATTTTAGTGAGTGCGTATGTCGGTGTCTGCGTGTGTCTTTGTGTGTATGTGTGTTCTGCATGTGTCTGTGTTTGTGTGTGTGTGTGTGTGTGTGTGTGTGTGTGTGTGTGTGTGTGTGTGTGTGTGTGTGTGTAGGTCAGAGACTCCTCGCCAGAGTCAGTTTCTCCTTCTACCATGTGGGTTCTGGGAATCAGACTCAAGTCATCAAGTTTAGTGGCAAGTTCCTTTACCTGCTGGACCATCTCAGTGGCATGAGACTCTTTTAATTTTTTTTTTTTTTATTGAAGGGGGTGCATGCCTTTGATCCTAGCCCTGTGGAGGCAGAGACAGGCAGATCTCTGGCCATCCCTGATTTAGCCTTCCTCGGCGTTGCTTAGGCTTGTCCAAACGTTCTAAGGTGTGATTGTGGGTGAGTCCCTCAGCTGCATCGGGATAGGATTTGCTGCTGTTGCTGCTGTTTTAGACAGTTTCTCATTCTGTTGCCCTGAGTGGGCCAAGTTCATGATGTGACTCAGGATACTGAATTTGTAACATCTATCTGCTTTATCTTCTCAAGAACTGGACTGGTATTACAGGCATATGCTTCTGTGCCTGGCTAAGAAATATGAGTTGTGAGTAGCATTAAATGCATCGAGATATTTGATTAAAAGCATACTCTCAGCCAGCTGGTGGTGACAGTGGTTTACAATTTTAATCCCAGGACTTGGGAGGCAGAGGTAGGCGGATCTCTGTGAGTTCGAGGCCAGCCTGCTCTACAAAGTGAGTCTAAGACACCCGAGGCTACACAGAGAAAATCCTGTCTTGAAAACACACACACACACACACACACACACACACACACACACACACTTGTATGAGTCATGACACTATAATTATAAAGTTACCCACAGAGAATTGGCCAGCATCTTTGAGAATCCTAATCTGTCTTGGTAGCTGGAACAAGTCTAAGGCCCTCAGATGCCATCTCTGAAAGGTTGCTAGTTGTCTCCTTATCATTTTTCAAATAACAACTGAGATTTGGCGATGGGTGCTTAAACAGGAGTGACTAGAGGACATGAAGAGAAGCCATGTCCAAATTGAGATGGTTTACTCACTTTGTAGACCAGGCTGGCCTCGAACTCACAGTAACCCGCCTGCCCCTGCCTCCCCAAGTGCTGGGATTAAAGGCGTGCGCCACCACGCCCAGCCTAAATATCTGGCTTTTGAGGAGGGCCTTTAATCCAGAGTGAGACTGGTGTTTTGCATACGACCCTCTGTAACGAAAAGATTCTGCAGTGTGCTTTCCTGTCAAGATTATCCTATAATGGGAATAAACCTTTCTCGGAAAGGACAACCTTTTTCTCGTCTGGGCCTCTCATCACTTCCTCTGCTCACTGGAATAACTGCTAATGGTCTTCTCAGCTACTTATAAGGACTATGAAAGCAAGCAAACGCAGCAGAGAGGGACCATTTGTTCCTGATGGTGCACCTGAGGAGAAATGCCGCTGCCCCTGAGGCTCCCTTGTGTGAGTTCAGGGTCTTCCTCTTCCTGTATTAGACTGACCCATTGTCTCAGAAAAAACTGGTCTGTTCCATGGAGTGGGTCCTGCTACCTGTGCCCCACTGCCACCCCTGGTCTCCTTGATCCAAGCCCCGAGACGTGCTAACAGCCCAGGCAAGAGTATTGGTTTATTTCTCCTGCCCAGCGGAAACATGTTTCAAACTAGGTAACAGGTGTTAGAAGCTTAAGAACGCTGAAATAACATCTGTAAAGTGACTTGGTTGAAGCATGCATACGTGGTGACTTGTTCGGGGAAATTACAAAGGAACAGGGCCATGTATCTGTCAGAAAGCAGAGGGAGAGAGATTTTCACACAATTAGAGTTTAAACATCGCGTCTGAATATCTGTCCCAATGCTGTGGTGTGATCCAGATTACTTTTAACACCTGAAAATGTGACTATTATTTTAGTAGTCGCTTTATTTATTGTTCAGTCAGTAATGATGAGCAAAACACTGTGTTCTGTACAGATATGTCTTTGTTTTCAGTTTCAACTTAAGGTTGGCTGTGCTCATAGATGAGGAACCCTCAGAGAAGAGGGGCCTAGAAAGTTCGGCTTCTTGACAAAGAGGCCAGGTTTCCCTTGGGCTGCACTGAAGCTGGGCCCCTGCCTAGAACCATACGTTTTTTGGAAAATCATAGTTATGTGGCCTCTGGGAGTAAGGGTGGGGGAAGATGGCCAGAGGAAATTTGATTCTGCTCTTTCTTGGGTTAAAAAAAAAGTGTTCAGCTGTTTAGCTACCTTCCTGAGGTTCCTTACCTGTGTTAATATTTGAAATATAAAAGAGAAAGTGAAGGGAAACCTGAGGTATAATTTCAGCCATTGCTAAAAGTACTTCTCTTACGAGAGCCCTGATTCCACAGCAGTGTGCCAGGGCACGGTGATTGTGGGCGTGGGGGCAGGAGGGGCGCTCTTATCAACAGTGCTCTCTGTGTGCTGGAAAAGGGCATACTAGCCTCGGTTTTGCCCCCCAAGTGGCAGTGAGGGCAACAATGTCATTCCTCCCTCTGCCTCATAGAGAGGAGACAGCCTTGTGTTAGCTTTTTCAGGGTTGCTATAAGACAAAGTGCATAAAGCCAGTTGTTTACAGCATTTGGGACTTATTTCCTCACAGCCATGGAGGCTTAGACATTTGAAGCTCCCATGGAGGTTGCTGTTTTTTTTCAGTGTCTTCTCTCTGTCTTCCTTTTTGACAGGTGTAGATCGTATTGGGTAGGCCCTACCTTAGGGACTTGCTTGCTGATTAGAGGCCTTATCTTCACAGACAGTCACAGCTCCCAGGTCTGAACTTGAAAAGGATGTAACTGAGCCCATGAGAAGATGGGGTCCTTATTGGATTTTAGTTACTTTGTGTCTTAAGGAAGAAGAAGCCATGAGAGGATACAGATAGATACAGATAGATACAGATAGATGATACAGATAGATACAGATAGATGATACAGATAGATACAGATAGATACAGATAGATGATACACATAGATACAGATAGATGATACAGATAGATACAGATAGATCATACAGATACATATAGATAGATACAGATAGATCATACAGATAGATACAGATAGATCATACAGATAGATACAGATAGATACAGATAGATGATACACATAGATACAGATAGATGATACAGATAGATACAGATAGATCATACAGATACATACAGATAGATCATACAGATAGATACAGATAGATCATACAGATACATACAGATAGATCATACAGATACATACAGATAGATCATACAGATAGATGATACAGATAGATACAGATAGATGATACAGATAGATACAGATAGATACAGATAGATGATACACATAGATCATACAGATAGATACAGATAGATAACAACCGTGCTTTCTTTGCAGTAAAAGAATTCTCACATGCAAGGATAAGACTGTGTGCAGAATTGGTCAGGCTGTCCTGTTACTCTGGCACTTAAGAGATGGGTAATTTGAAAAATAGGGGCAATTAAGAGAGACACATGAGAAAAGTCAAGAAGACCCCAAGTTACTGAGCTCAGTGACAGCTGAGAGGTAAAAGAAGAAGGCTGAGAAGTGGGCACCATTGGCTTTCTGACAGTGTGACCATGAAGGCGATTGATTTATACGGCCATTAAAGGTTTCTTTTAACAAGTTTTGAAGGGACTAAACACTTGTATAAAGAAGTCTGGGGATTCACACAGAGCTCAAGGGGCTGATCCCACGGTGCTTTCCAAGAAAGCTGATAATGAACTTTGAGTCTTGCATTCAAATGCAATAGAGAGATAACATACCCAAGCCTGACGTCATGAACAGGGAAGCACTGACTGACAGAAGCTGCAGGACTGTTACGGCTGTGACGGCTGTGACCCCTCCCTTCCAGCCTGCAACTGTTAAATGTGCTGGAGTCTAGAGTGCAAACCAGGGTCATTTTGCTACATGGAGAAATGCTGTCGCAAACATCATTTCTCTGCTCTTCTTCACCTCTGTGATGGCCTTAGACGCGATATTTAGATACATAACATCAACTGTAGACGGTGCGCTATACAGACTGCAGGAAGGTGCAGTGAGAACCAAATCATTCAGAATACTCATGACTCATATGTGATTAAAAGTGTACATGAGCCTCACATGGTTAAAAAATTTCTTAGCGTTTTAAAAGCAACAATGAAAATGAAGCTATGAACACGTGCTGCTTGCCTCAGCGTCCTTATGGTAGAACTAGCGGAGGAAAATCTCCTATGATTCACCTGCTCAGGGAGCTCATATAATTGGTCCTTTATTGCGTCTATCCAATTTTCTTGTGTGGAACCAGAAACCATTGGGTTATTTAGTGCAAAAAAAAAATCCCCCCTGTTGTTTCCTTTATTGGTATCTAGTTTTGTTTTGCTGTTTTGAGAGTTTTATGACAAGAAGAATTTCATGCCAAGAGCCAGTATTTAAGCTTCGGGAAGAAAGCTTCTGTGCTGTGGGCTGTCGTCAATTAAAAAAAAAATTCCCGTCGCCATTTTTCTCAAATCTTAGTGTTGAACAATAGACTATACTCAGTGAGCTGCTGTGTGTCAAAATATAGAGGATTATTCTGTGGGTATGGAGTTGGAAAAGAAAGGACACCATGGCTTTATAATTGTATTTTTGAGCGATAATGCAAAAAGTAAGTTTATTAATTTACATGTAAGAAGTGTGTTTTGAAGACATTTTGAAGGTATTTTTGAATACTAAAACTCATTCAGTATTTGTGGAGGTTTGAGAATGGCAAACTTTCAACCGTAGAAATGATAGAATAAAAACCAGAGCCTTAAAAATGGTGTCCCAGTTGTTGGCAAAGCCTAGACCCTTTGTTGAGGCTAGATGATGTTGGAACAGATGTTCCTCCATAATTGGTTGTAAAATTCCTCTTAGCATCTGACTTTTCTTTTCATTGTGTTCTTGTTTGTTGTTCTTTATCTGTTTTCGAGACTGCTTTCTCCGCGTAACCCTGGCTGTTCTAGAACTTGATCTGTAGACCAGGTTGGCCTCGAATTCACTGAGATGCACCTGCCTCTGCCTCTTGTGTGCTGGGATTTTAGCACCACTGCCCTGGTCATTGTGGTTTTTATGAAGTGACTGGAGTCTGATGATTTTACTTCTTTCTTACTTCTTTGTTCATTGGCGCAGGGGTGGAACTCAGTCCCTTGCACACACCAGAGAGCGATGTACCACCGACCTGTGCTCATAGCCCCGCCCCCTTTTATTTTTTCCAGTCACTTTGTTGGACCTTCTTTAATTACCTGAGAAAAGCATTTCTGTCTACCTCTTGCTCCCTCCTTCCCCTATCTGGTGGTTTTTGACAGAGAGAGAGAGAGAGAGAGAGAGAGAGAGAGAGAGAGAGAGAGAGAGAGAGATTGAGATTGAGATTCCTATAGTTAAGGCTAGCCTAGGGATACAGGATGTGTACCACCATTTATGGTCTTAGGCAGTGCCATGCTTAGGCAAGTACTGTGCCAACTGAGCCACATTGCCAGCCCTGCTGCTCTGTTTTCTAACAGAAGATAAGTGTTGAAATTCCAAGGTTACCAGCCCAGTGAGGTGGCGCATGCCTTTAATCCCAGCACTCGGGAGGTAGAGGCAGGTGGATCTCTGTGAGTTTGAGGCCAGTCTGGTCTACAAAGCGAGTCCAGGACAGCCAAGGCTACACAGAGGAAACCTGTCTTGGAAAAAACAAAAACAAAAAAACAACAACAACAACCCAAAACAAAAACAAAAACAAAAACAAAAAGTCAACAACGACAGCAAAAGAAATTCTGAGGTTAGAGTTAACCAAAGCTGTTGCTTTTTGAATTTGTTGACAAGTATGAGGTTAAATGACAAAGTTAATGACAAAGTTAACTTTTGTCATTGTGTGCAACAAGCTTCCCTAGAGAGGCCAGAGATAGAAGGTCTGGGTTGATCAGGGCTCTCAGCACCTCCAGGGGCTGATGGTTGGCAGAGAACAGGAAGTGAATGCTGTCTGCAATTTGGGCACTCTAGTGGGATGAAGACTAAGCAGTGACCCCCTCAGCTCCCCCTGAAAGATTTTTCGAAGCCGAGGGATTCCAGCTGGAGTGGGGCCTTTGAGCTCTCACCCCACACTTCCGGGAGACTCATTTATTGTCTATGATGGTGATTTTTTTTTTTAAAGTCATTGTTCCAGTTTGTTTTGCAAAGGAGGCTGCTTTAAGCCTTGCTACAATTCCCAATTCATAAATAAGAAAGGAATGAAATATGTCAACCTCAGGAGTGGCCCTTTGTTCACGTACTCATCGACATGCACGGCTCTGTGGTAGGCATTGTTTGAGATGTGAGAACACGGGAGGATGAAATTTCAGCCTGCTCAAAGCCTGCATCCTAGTCGGGGAAGGAGAAAACAAGCAGATCTCATGGTGAGAAAGGCTATAGATCAAATCAGAGTAGAGCGGAGGCTGGGAAGTATGCGATTGGGCATAGGCGGTAATAAGCTGTGTGCCGAGACCCTGAGGTAAGAATACGACACATATCAGAGGGCCCCAACTCTCTCTTAGGATGTGAGGCTAGGACGTCAGCATTGCTAAATACTTTGTCTGAATGTTGACATTATAGGTAATTTTAGTGTACAAACCCTCCAAATCCACTAAGCTTGTAAGTGCCAGGCTAAGCCCTTTGATTGACAGCTGTCAGACCCTTCACCAGCACCCAGATGCCTTAACCAGGAAGCTTTCTATCAAGCAGCCCCTTTCTTTGGCAGTTGCGTTATCATCACGATGGCCTGGCAGCTTTGTCTCTCCAGCATTCTAGCCTCTACCTTGTGCTCTTAACACCAGACCCCAATACGGGCTTCTCCCGAGTGGTCTTGCCTTTTTCAGCTCTGGACATACCCAGTAACAGTGCAGAGGCGGCAGAAAAGATCTGGAGAGCAGCGAGGGGCGGCAACTGGAGGCCTTGGCCCCTGGAAGAGGGCCGCAGAGCTTCTGAGGGTTCAAGGTAAGGGTTCCTGCAAAGAAGCTGTATTTTCAGAGACTGATTGACTGGCTAGAGCTGTAGAACGGTGGCAAGGTTGGAATGCTGCAGGCCCAGAGACTAAGTAAATTACCTTATTTGGGGCTGGTTCTAGGCTTCCTCCATGGCCCTTTCTTGCTCACCTCTGTGTCAGAGCTAACATCTGTGACTAATAGGCACTAACCTTTTGGAGTCTATTAGCTTAGCAAACCAATAGTTTCCCACCAACTGAAGAGCCGAGAATATCAGCAGATAGTGTCTTAGGCTTAGAGAACAGCTTCCCACATCTTGCTGTAATTACATCTCTGACGTACCCAACGATGTGTTTTAAAACTAGCCTCAATTTATGACTTTCTTCACTCTGTAAAACTGAAAACTTCACGAAACTGCTTCCACATTGGAATATGGAGCTTGGGGTAATGCAAATCTGTTATTCAGAGTGGCTTCAGAATAAGCTATTTATCTTACTCCCTTTAAGATGAGAGTTGTCAGAAGGTTGTTTGCGTCAACTCGTGCTAAGGTCTGAAACTTGCAGAGCTGCAATCCCACCTGTGGGATGGTCAGTGGGGGATGGGCTGCTGGCACTCAAGGAGCAGGGCAGTAATAGCTTCTCGCCTGAATGGGGGGTGGGGGTGGGGAGGGGAGCTAGGTCACTGGCTTTTAAAGCTTGGTGAAGTCAGCCTCTGGTGCTCAGAGCCCAGAGTCACAGGCTTCTGCCTTTGAAAACCCAGCGTGTGCTCCGAGCCGAGCCCGTGAGAGCTCCAAGTCTTTGCCTTTTACTACTTGGAGCAATAGACACCAATTCTCAGAGCTAAAAGCTATTAGACATTGGGTTTAAAAGTCAAGCCCGTAGCCTCTGGTATTCAAGACCTGCCAACCCCGAAGAAGCTCAGCCTTGCCTATTTGTGATTTCCATACACATAAGGCAAGAGCCTCTTGGCCTCTTTTGTGATGAGACGACCCGGAAGATGCGCGTGAATGTGCTACGTGAATACCTGGAAGAGGGCATCGTGAGTGAGAGCAGGAATGTGCTTGTCATGCCAGGGCCAAGAAGGAAGGTATTTAAGCCGAGTCATAATGACTAGTGGGGGTGGGGTGTGCAGAAGATAAAAGAGTGACGAAGTTGTGGGGTGAATCAAGAAGGATCTTGTAGATTCTTGTAAGAAGTTCTGCTTTGACTCTGAGGAAGTAAGCAAGCCATTTGTGGTGACATAATCTCGCTTTGGAAAGGACCACTCTCATGACTAAGTTGGAGAATAGCTAGGAGTGACAAAGTCTTGTGGCTCGGTAGTCACGGGAGAGATAGGAGAAACCCTGGCATCTGCCTTTGACTCAAACAGCAAAAGAGTGGAATGGAATATAGATTAAGATTTCTGGTGTGTGTGTGTGTGTGTGTGTGTGTGTGTGTGTGTGTGTGAGAGAGAGAGAGAGAGAGAGAGAGAGACAGAGACAGAGAGAGAGAGACAGAGAGACAGAGACAAGAGAGGACAGAGCCTCTCACTGAGATGAAGAAATGCTCAGAGGTCCAGACTTGTGTTGCTTTTTAGGACACCGAGTCTGACGTCATGACTAGAAACCTAAGTCAGAGCAGATGTCTGTTAGATCTCAAAGAAACTGGGCGTGGGTGGCTAAGTGAGGTGCCTCTTGAATGTAGCAGGGCAGACCCTGGCCACCAGTTTTTCCCTATTCACAAGAAGTACCTGTGACAGAGTCGTCCTGGCCGGCACACCCTGCATCTCTGCAGTCCCTTCCCTTCCCTGCGCTCCCTCCATCCTCTCTTTTCTATATTAACCTCAGCCATTTTGGCTACGGGCCTCTAGGTTGCCGTATAACCTCTTCACTCCTGGTTGTTCTCTCGGCCTCATCTTTCTCCCCTCTCTCTTCTCAATTCTTTTCCTCTCCTCCCTACCCCCATGGCCCGGTTTAGTCTGCTGGCCGTGTTCAGTCTGGACCCTTCCAGATGCCTCTGCCTGCTCTCTCCCTGTCTCTGCAATCAAACACCTGTCCATCAACCTCACCCAGGACCAGCCGTGTCCTCAGTTTTCATTCGGTGCTGACAAAGCAACTTGCAGCGTGGACTTAGGGGAGATGCTGGGTCTGACAAGCTTAACTTGAAAGCTTTGGTATTTAAAGGCAAGGGCAGAAGGGAGAGGAACAGAGCACTTTGCAATAGCAAGGGCCTTGTAGAATAAAGTCCTTCAGGCAAAGCCAGCTTCCTCACATCACCTGCACCTACTAATAAAGGACCAGACCAGGACCCCTGGAAGAGCAGTCAGTGCCCTTAACCTCTGAGCCATCTCTTCAGCAACTCCCCCGCCCCACCCCTTTTAAAGACAGAATTTCTTTGTGTAGCTCTGCCTGTCCTGGAGCTCAGAGATCTGCCCGCCTCTGCCTCTGCTGGGACTAAAATTGTGCACCACCACTCTGGCTTATTGCAAACACTTGTTTAAAACAAACAAACTGTTTATTTAACATGCATCAGTGTTTACCTGTGTTTTGTCTGTGTGAGGCTATCGGCTCCCCTGGAACTGGAGTTTCGGATACTTGTGGGCTGCCGTTTGGGGGCTGGGAACTGAACTGGGGCAGCCAGTGCTCTTAACTGCTTCAGCCATCTCTCCGGTTCCATATTGCAGACTTCTTAAGAGAAAAATTCCACATTGGGATTTTTTTCTCTCTCTCCTTTTCCCCTCCAATTATCTCACCTCCCCCTTCCTTCCCCTCGTCTTCTCTTTCCTTTCTACTGGGGATCAAACCTGGAACCTAGGCAAGGATTCTACCTAAGCTACATCCCTAGGTTTCATTTTCTACTGTGCAAGAAGCTAAGAACAGAATGCTCTGTATATGCGACACATTCAGCAACTACTGCATTCAACAAGCACGGCGTTTGTTAAATGAACAAATTAAAACAATTACCTAAGGCGCAGAAATCTCCTGTCAGTGCTTGGGCAGGACACTACCCACGAGGATTATCTGTGCTGGGCTTTCCTGGCAAGTGGCCTGCTCTGTTTAGCAAACACTGAAGATGGATGTGAGGTGTGAGCCTCCGTTTGAAGTGTTTTGGTGGGCTTGGCTGGTGTCTTGGAGAAAAATTATAGGTTGTTTGGTTGCTAACTGGAAAGTATTTGTTCCAAGAGTGAGGTTTTTGCTCTGTGTTAATGTCAAATTACTTAAAATAATAATAATAATAATAAATACAAGCTTAAGTTGAGAAACAGGCAATTACTTGTTGAAGGGAGCTAACTGCGTGCACAGATGGGTCCTTGAGTCGCCGATACCTCAGGGCACTTGTGATGACCTGTTTGTAAGAGTTTACAAACTCTAGGGGAATTTTTGGGCACAAGGAAAGATTCTAAGTCTTTGCAGACACATCTTTGCCAGAGGAGGAGGCCTGACGGAAATCATAACAAAATATACAAGCTCAGTCCAAATGCTGCACAGGGGCAGTTTCTGAGCTTTGAGGTGTCAAAGGAATGAATTTCATTATCCTGCCCAGATCGGCTCTGTGGGCATTGCCACCTAACACAAGAAAGAAAAGGGAGACAGCATTAAAAAAAAAAAAATGAATATCTGGTTTCTTCCCTCATTCTGTTTTTCTTGTGGCTTTGAAAACAGTTCCAGGTTAGTAACCCTACTTGAAAGTCTTTCCTTCTTCCTTTTTACTTTTTTTTTTGTATTTTTGTTTTTTCTCTTGTAGGATTCATTTAATTTATAGTTCTTTGTGAAATAATTTGAAACCATAGACTAGAAAATTGAATAAAAATAAATCTCCAGCCCTCAAGGTTGTGGTGAAATAAATGGCAAGGAGACTTCGGGGGCACAGGTAGATAGGGCACTACCCATTACTGACACTTATGGTCACTGTGTCCCAGTACCTGAGAAGTCTTAAATGCCTTACACTTATCATGGACTTGGTATGGTGATTTCCATGTTGAAAATGACTTGTTTTCTTTCAACTCGTCTTTGTTGGCCACAACAGGTCATTTGGTTCTATGCAACTGTTAAGGGGCCAGAAAAGGGCAATTCTATATATTTGCCTGGAAGTACCAAAAGGCAGACATATTTGGCAGACAGCACTAACAAATATCGTGTGTGACCTTGGATTTATGATGTGCCTCCATCGGTTCCAGGTGCTGCAGGATGTCACGGGACAGTCCGACTGTGGCCCACACTGCCTGCTCTTCAGATGCTTTGGTAAGATTGCACCTGCAGTACTGACTGCTCCACAGAAGTCACTTTAACAGCTTCTCTGCCGGGCTGATGAGATAGCTCAGCAGGTAGAGATGTTTGTTGCCAACTTCGATGGCACGAGTTTCACCCTGGCACCTATGTGGTGAAAAGAGAGACACTATTCCTGGAAGTTGCTCTGACCTCTGTGTCCCTCTACACCCCACCACACACACACACACACACACACACACACACACACACACACACACACACAAAGTTAAATTAACTCCTGTGATAAATAATGTATTTAGCATTGTATGATAGGTCATTCATTTAGGATGACCTCTTTTTGTTGTTGTCATTGTTGTTTGTTTGTTTGTTTGTTTGTTTTGAGACAGGGTTTCTCTGTGTCGCCCTGGCTATCCTGGAACTTGCTCTGTAGGCCAGGCTGCCTTTGAACTCAAAGATCTTCCTGCATCTGACTCCTGAGTGCTGGAATTAAAGGCTTGCACCACCACCACCTCCCAGCTAGGATACCCTCTTTAGGGTGACCTTTTATTTCTTTGACATTTGAATAGAAATTTAACCATTCCGTTGGATTGTATATAAAATTATCAGAATCGAGTTCCATTTCCTTATTAATACATTCAAGTTACCTTACTTTGGAGTATTTGGACTGTTTTTCTTTGGGGGGCGGTATCTTCTCACATTTTATCCTGATTATTAGGCATTTGGGAGTCTTGTTTTGAAGAAGGCCACAGAAAGACTCAGTCTGAAGACACAAGACACTTAAGTTGCTCATTTTGTCAGATGGACAGACAGACTCATAAAGACAGACTGACTCATAAAGTAGATGAGTAGGAGGGGAAAAAAGGGAGGGGGAATCGATTGATGACTTCTTGAATTTTAACGGTGTGTCTCTGCCTTGGTCACAAGGTGACCAGATAATAGGGTGAAAAGCAAATGAACTAATTCCAGTATCTGTGTGTGTGGTTTCCCTTCACAGAGGACATAATGACAATACTTGCCAGGATGATCTCATTTAGTCCCATGATAAATAAGAAGAAGAAATGATAAATAAAAAGAGATTTATTTTTATTCCTTGTGGTCAGACCAAGAAGTTACTGCTAATTATATGGTCTTCTTTGCTAGGTCTTAGGTTTGCTCAGAATTTATTTCAATTAAAGAAAAATTCAGAAAAGGAAATAATTTAAAACATTTAATTTAAGTGTGTGTGTGTGTGTGTGTGTGTGTGTGTGTGTGTGTGTTTAGGTCATAGGACAACCTACTGGAGTGAGTGCTCTCCTACCATGTGGCTTCCATGCAGGAATGGAACTCCGGTCATCGGGCTTGGTAGCGCCGTTATCTGCTGAGACATCTCTCTGGACCACTTACGGATTCGTCAAGTGCATCTGCAGTACTAGGTCCTCAGCAGCCAACTTCTCTGATGCCTTTTCCCGCTCAGTGTGAGTTCTGACTGGCTTTGGAGCCCTGCAGATCTCTATTCCAGTGTGAACTCTGATTTCACCTTCACCATGGCAGCTGCCTGCTCTTTGGGATTTGCTTTCTATGTTCCAGGGGATCAGTGTTTTCACCCGAGTCAGCGATAATGGATGATAGGTGTTTAGGCTCCCCTCCCCCACACCTTCCATGGGAAGAGTCATTTCCCACAGAGCTGGATACTTTCCTGTTTGGCACTAGACGGAACTATTACTATTTTCTGGTGTCGGTTGTTCGAGGTGGAGCTGTCTAATTACTTACTGAGTTCTGTAGTTTGTATTACAAAAGAAGCATGGTTATATCCGTGTTGATTTCTGCCTGTTATTTGATGGTTACAGCATATTGAGGGAATTGCCAGGACTTCTCTTTTGCAAACTCTTAAAGTCAGTCTTGTAAAAAATAAGACCAGACTTGGAAAGTGGCCTGTGCTAAAGAGCAATCCTTACGGCGCTGCTCATGAGCAGATGTAAAGTCAGGTGTTTGAGGGTGGGCGCAGGCCTATTAAAAACACTATGGCTGATGTTTTCCAGTCCTGTACTGTGGTCTGCGGTAGTGAACACGTGTGCTGTAGGACACTGAGTCTGTGGTCATAGAAAAAGTCACAGAAAATCATAGATGCTCAAAATTTTGGAGGACAGAGATTTTCCTTCAGAATTTTAAAGCCATGAAACCTGTTCTCCATGGAAATATAAAGCTATGAAACCTGTTCTCCATGGAAACTGCGCTGTAGATCTCTGGCTGTAGATATAAGAGTTGTCCTGCAGCAGTAGTTCTCAACCTTGCTAATGACTTGGACCTTTCAATAAAGTTCCTCATGTTGTGGTGACCACCAGCCATAAAACTATTTCATTGCTACCTCACACCTGTAATTTTGCTACTGCTGTGAACGGTACTGTAAAGATGTGCCTTGCAGAACACCTGATAGGTGGCCCTCAAAGAGGTCGAGACCCAACGTTGGAAACCACTGTCCTGTGATGACTCATGGGTGGTGGGTGGAACAGTGTCTTAGAGACCCTGTGTCCTCATGGGACACAATTGGAGGTGGCACATAGCCTCCCCGGGGTCTTGGGAGGGACAGTTCTATACCTGGGCCATTTGCCCCCCCTTTCTCCCTTTCCAATGTACTGTGTGCCAATACTGCATTATCTAGGTGATGAAAGTAAAGAAAGCGGGCTGTAAAAACAAGGGGCCGGTCAGCCTGGTGTGTTGTCCACACTTCAGGATTCCTGGTCTCCTGGAACTTTGGCTACCTCTTTCATCTGGTTATGACCCACTGTGAGATTGACCCGGATTATGCTGGGACACCTCCACTATACTTTCTGACTCAGGAAGGGCTTATGTCAGTTCTAAGGAGGAAACAAAAAGCAACAAGAAAAATACAAACCAACCAAGCAATACCCCTACTATATCAAAAACATGAACCCTGAGGCTGTTAATGCATTAAAAACAATTCAGAATAGAGAAAATAATGTGTCTTCTGATTTACATAGAAATCGGTATTTTGTATGCAGCGCCACAGAGCTGCACTGTAGTCTATTCATATCACGTACCCTGGGTAAATCTGTTGGCTTTTGAGGAGGTTTGCGGAGGAATTTCAATTCAGAACATGGCTGCTGTGGGAAGAGATTATATCCAAAGCCCTTCTAGGTCTGTGTGATCCACCTGGAATACAGACACGCCTTTAATCCCAGGAGACAGAGGCCAGCAGATCAATCCCAGGAGACAGAGGCCAGCAGATCTCAGAGTCCAGGGCCAACCTGGTATAGAGCCAAGTTTCAGGCAAAGAAAAGCTTAGGTCCAGGTGTGGTGGTACATGCCTTTAATTCCAGCACTCAGGAGGCAGAAGCTTGCAGATCTCTGAGTTCTAGTCAGTGCTGTTCAAGCCGTTTGGTTGAGTCAATCCATTGAGAGCCTGTGCGGTGGAGTCGAGTTTATGGCAGTTCAGTTCATGGAAGTCAGAGACAGTTTTTTTTTCCCCTAGGAGAGTTTTACAGAGATAGGTTGAAGAGAGAATAAACTAGACAGAGATGAAGGCAGAATGAGCCAGAGAATGAGAAGGATGCAGAAGATTAGAACAGATTGCTTGAGTTAGTTTGAAGCCCAAGCAGAACAATTCAACAAGAAGCTCAGAGAGAAGCCAGATTGAATCAGTCAGCTCAGAGAGGAGTCTGAGCCAGAAGAGCGGAGTTGAATCAGCTAGCCAGAGTTCAGAAACAGCTAGAAAGGGTGAGCTTATCTAGCAGTAAGTCTCAGAGGCTCAAATCATTCTAGATCTTGAGTGGATTGTACGGAGGCTAGAAGCTTCCAGAACTAGGCCTAGGTTAGCAAACAGAGGCAGTAAGCTTTTAGGACAATAATTGCATCAGGAGAATAATAGTTACTTTTATATAGGTATAAGGCAGGAACATATTACCAGCCTAGAAGATTAAAAAAAAAAAACTTAAATTTTTTTCTTTGGAAGTGGCTAATTTAATTATATAGTCTTCATGTAACAAATAACAGTTCTTAAAATCTCAATAAAATCATGGAGTCAGCCTGGAGTGGTGGGGCTCGCTTTTAGTTTTGGCATTCTTTTGGGGGGCAGAGGCAGGAGGATCTCGGTGAAGCAGAGGCCAGCCTAGTGTACATAGTACCAAGTGTATTGTGTTGTGGCTTTAGCTTTCGGGCATGCTCTTGAAGGCAATGAAGGCTGTTTTCTAAGGAAGGAGTATTGATATAAACGTAATTTCATACACCAGAGAATCACCTGGGAGCATTCTCAGTGAGGCCGTATCTAGCTCAGGTTGGCCTGTAGGCACACCTGTGGGGGATTGTTTTGATTATTAATTGATGCAGGAAAACCCAGGCCATTGTGGGTGGTCCCATTTCGTGGGCTGGGCCTTGCACTATGTAAGAGTAGAGAAAGCCACCTGGGGAGAAAGAAAGGAAAGAATGGAGAAAAGACGGATGGACAGAAGGAAGGGAGGAAGCAGGGGACAATGCACCTCTGCGTTTATTCTGTCTGCTCTTGATTGTGGATGAGACACTTAAGTTTCTGCCTTCATTTTACTTCCGTGATGGACAGCAACCGGGAGCTGTAAGCCAAGTAAGCCTTTTTTCCTTAAGTGTCTTTTTCTCGGACTGTTTGATTGGCACCAACAGAGATGAAACTAGACAGAAGTGTAGCAGTAAGGCGGACGGATCTTGGTTATGTTAGATTTCTCGGTTTGCATTAGTGTCTAAGGCAGGGCCCGGGTCCCAGCTGAGTGCTGTTAGAGGCTGTTTTCTTTGCTCAGGGAGTCGGGTAGCAATGGGAGCTTTGAGAACGGTGAGCTGGATGTTAGCTTTTTTTTTTTTTTTTTTTTACATTTGAGAGATTTTTTTCCAGAAATCCAACTTTTGTGTTTTTCTAGACAGGGTTTCTCTGTGCAGTCTTGGCTGTCCTGAAACTCACTCTGCAGACCAAGCTGGCCTCAAATTCAGAGGACTGTGTGCCTCTGCCCGCCCTGAGTGCTGGGATTAAAGGCGTGGGCTAGCTTTGGCCATGGTCAAGATCACAGTCGTCTATGCTGTTACTGTGTGTTCCTTCCGCCATGCTGCTGGGACGGTGTTGCTCTGCAGTACTGGTGCTGTCGCGTAAGCTTTGGTCGATTCATTCCTTATGGGCTGAGCTGGGTCCGAGTAATCAATGGGGAAATCAAGTTGGTTCTGGAATCGATTCCTTCTGGGAAGCTTTATTGGCTTAGGGATGTATGGTTCTAATTAAATGTTCATAGTTCTACATAAAACGGATACCGTGCGCCTTGGGTAACCCACAGCTGTGAGCGGCACCACAAAGAGGCCAGAGCACCACCCACTGCTGCCCCCACTGCCCTTGCTTATGTTTGTTTTGCTTTCAAAGCCTGAGATGCCACCTAGAAAAAGAGTCCTGTGCCTCGCCACATGGGAATTTGAAAAAGAAGGTTTCAACAGCCAGGGGCTGCAAGGTCTTTTCATGCACATTTTGGATAATTTATGCCTCTGAGTCCTTGTTTTACCCAGGACCATGAAGATAAAATAGTAAATGAAAAAGGGAATTAAAAAAAAAAGAGAAATAATATTCTGTGCAATGACCTTAAGCATGTGAGGGGATTATGTATAATGTTGAAGTGGTTGGAAGACAGGAAAGAGAAAAGACACGTAAATAGTGGGAAGTTGTCTGTCTACTAACATTTATTTATTGAGGCAATGTTTCTTTTTTCTTTTTATTTTTCTTTTTTGTTTTTCAAGACAGGGTTTCTCTGTGTAGCCTTGACTATCCTGGACTCGCTTTTTAGACCAGCCTAGCCTCGAACTCACAGCGATCTGCCTGAGGCAGTGTTTCTTGTATCCCAGACTGGCCTTGAACTTCATAGACAGCTGAATATGACCAAGAACTTTTTTTGTTTTCTAGACAGGGTTTCTCTCTGTAGCCTTGGCTGTCCTGGACTCTCTTTGTAGACCAGGCTGACTTTGAACTCACAGAGCTCCGTCTGTCTCTACCTCCGAGTGCTGGGATTAAAGATGTGTGCCACCACATCTGGTTACTGGGAACTTTTGATGTTCTTCTGCCTCCAGAGGGCTGAAGCTACAGGCTAGTTCCTATGGTGCTGGGACAGAAGCCAGGGCACACACATGCTGCTTGAGCACTCCACCAAATGAGCGCCATCCTGAGCTGTCGTTTTTAAAGTTGCCAGGAAGGGCCACTTAGGTAGCTGCATCTGAAAAAAACAGGAGAAAAGTGAGGGCGCCTGCGCAAGGAGCATGACCATCACAGCATCAAAGGATCGCGCCTCCAAAACTGCGCAGGTCTGGGGACTGGAGGAGAAGGAGTTTGTGACAGGCCTTGTCCTTATGTGTAGCCTTTAGGGTTTTGCACTGGTTAATTGGGCAGTGGCCGTCTTCCTGGCGGTCGAGGTGTGGCGCAGTGGAGGAAGGCACCTTGTAAGTTAAGTAAGGAGAACCCCCCCCCCCCCCCCGCCGCTGTTGTGATGAGAGTGACCTGAGGGACAAGGATTGGAGAAGGGACATCAGCTGAGGTGTTGAGCTGCTTCAGGTGAAGGACAGCCAGTGGCACCAGGCTGGGGGCATGCTTGGGGATGTATTTTCAGAGCACAGCTGAGCGAGCAAGTGAGTGTGAATTATGAAAACAGGGGATGAAGGATGACCCCAGGGCTTGGCCAGTAAAAGAGTGACCACTTTGCCCTGAGGTGAGCATGGTGAGGCTGTAGGAGGGGCAGGTGGAGAAGAAGCATCCCTTGTTTCTCTTTGGATTTGTGAAATTAGAGCTAGTTATTAGACGTCAAGTAGAAGGATGCCGAGACAACAGTTAAACAGCTTCAGCTAAGCTACAACATCAAGTCTTTGCCTTACATATGTGCTGTAGAAATTCTAAATAATAATTAAGTATAATTTCATTCTTGTGCAATTAGAGAAAGATGTGATAGAAGAAAAGAAAAAAAGAGCTTTTCAACATTCAGAAAACTTGAAAGGAGGCCAATGTTAATAACCTTCAATTTAACATTAGATTCTTCTATTATTAATATGAATTTAAAAAATCATTATAAAACTAAATAGTCATTAGACATCACCTAGGGCTGAGAGCTGGGAGAATAAATTTTTACTTCAATAGACTTTAAATAAATATTTAATGATGATAATAGAGACACATAGAAAGTCAGTGGGAGATTTGCATGGGTCTCAAAGAAGGCACGGAGGATTTTAAAAATCAAATTGGAACTTTTTGTAATAAAGGTTCTTTGAATTTTCCTATGAGTTTTGAAGTCAATGCATTTCCTAGAAATAATCTCATTAAGCTGTGCTGAGAGTGTCCAGAACACAAAATATTATTTCTAATTTATAAATCTGGCTGGGGAGGAGGAAAGGACTTAACAATAGAGCCACTGTGGTTTTGGAGACTCGATGGCTCAACAAGCTTTTAGAGTCTGCATTTCCCCCTCTGTTTCAGATGAGTTATTTCCCAGCATAACCAAATTGTTGTCATTGTTTTCTCTACTATAATAAACAAAAGGGATCCTTGTTTTTTTCCCCTTTTATGGCTCTTATTTTAGCTCTAAATGGCCACATGCAAAAGCGATGCTGACGTTTAAAGAGCTGTGCCCTCACTAAGTATGGTCATTTTCTAGAATCTAGGTTCCCAGCTACAAGAGGCTTCCTTATAGTGTATGTGAAAGATAGGTCTTCCCTCCAAGATGCAGACACAGAAAGCAAATTTACTCCTGTTGCTAAATGGTAGCACAAATGTTCCTGTAGTCAACTGTAGACATATGGGATTCCTATGTCTGCAACTATCAGAAATCCCTTTAGAGGTTACCTATGTTGCGTGCAAGAGATTCACTCATCAAAGGGTTTAACACTCTCTATGTAGAAAGCTCCACTGAGGCCATGAGCTTTGATAGAGGAAAGCCCAGTGGGTCTGAGGAATTCAAAAGAGCTCCATGTTGGAGAATATGGTTGTAAAGAACCCATTGCTTTCCTCAGAGCAGCTCAAGACAGATTGGTTAAGCTTGTACCAATTGCCAAGCCCTTGCGCCGGCCATTGTTGGTCCAAGTAGAGCGATTGTTGGAAGGGCATTGACTTTGTTGGAGCTGCGTAACGTAGTTGGAAGTAATGTGATTGGAAGAGCTGCAGGCGCACAGAGGCTGCGTAAGGAGAGAAGAGCCCTGGAGGAAGGGAAGTGAGACTGCTAAGGAGGGAAGGATGTTAAGGAAGCCACGCTACACTGTTGGCATGTGCGCATGCGCAGCATCCCCAAGCGGGAGCGTCAGATGGTCAAAATGGCTTCCTAGAGTTTGTTTAATATTCATCTGTAACATGTGACTCATCTTGTTCAAACCACTAGTTTACATGTGAGTAGTTTTAAAGATGAGACTGAGTACTAAAGAAAGATTATGCGTTTCTAGATGTCCGTGCGTCTATTTGGATGCAGACACAGCAGAGGTTGGGGTGGTCCATGTGATGGGAGCTGTGTCTGTAAAGGTACAAAGGTAAGAATAAGAGAAAAATTACCTGGTCAGAGAAATCTGAGGTTTGCTAGAGAAGCTAAGGTGATCAGATAGCAAGCCATAGAAAGTTTTGTGTTCTAAGTGAGAGAGCATCTCCTACTGAATCTAACTCAGCTAATATTTACCAAGCACTCCCCAGTGCCGGTGATATTCTGTGCTTTTCATGTGTTATTAACCCATTTAACACTTTCATCAACTCTGCGAGGCAAGTAAGGGCAATTAAAAAAAACATTGCAAACCGTGCTGTGCTCATGACTGATGACCATCAACTCAGACTAGATGCCGGACACCCAGGGTTGCACCCATCCCTCATGCATCAGCCATTACCAGCCTGCATGTGTCTTGCTTGTTCACTGCCACTGCAAGAGGCTGAAGTACAGAGCTGGTAACTCTTGCAAGCTTGCGTGGTATAGTGTTGGCAATGGGCTTCAAACCAAAGGCACTCCACCACATGCCTGATGGAATTTCACTCTTTAGAAGAAGAACACGAGACAGTGCCAGCCTCATAGATACAGGCTGCATAGGCTTGTCCTGATATTCCTAGTTCTGCTCCTGAAACTCAGTACTTATTGAATGAGTCATTAGACACTTTATTTTATATTTGAGAAAGGCAACAAGGCTGAGGCTTTACTCTAGATGAGAAAAACAGCAAGCGTTTAAGCCACCAATGGACAAAACTTTAAAAAAATATTAACATGCAGTGTGCCCCAGGTTCCCATTTTGAACAATGTAGGAAGCCTTGCCTACCTACCTGGGATACAAGTGCAAAGAAGACAGGCAGCCTGCACTAGCTAAGTCAAAGGTTAAGAGTTCCTTCTGCCAATGTGGAGTCTGTGTGCAGTTGCCAAGGAGGTCCAGAGACAGGCTAGGGCTGGTGATGTAGGCCAGCGTGAGTCATCAGGGTAGAGTGAAAGCTAAAGGCATGAGGGCAGACGGACTCATCCAGACAGAAGAACATTGAGAGGGGAGAGGAGAGGGGGGCAGGGAGGGGGGAGAGAGAGGGTGAGGGAGAGACAGGGAGAGAGGGACAGGGAGACGGGGAGAGAGAAAGAGACAGGGAGGGAGGGAGGGAGGGAGAGAGAGAGAGAGAGAGAGAGAGAGAGAGAGAGAGAGAGAGACACAGACAGGGAAAGAGAGAGACAGGGAGACAGGGACAGGGAGACAGGGAGAGGGAGACAGGGACAGGGAGACAGGGAGAGGGAGACAGGGACAGGGAGACAGGGAGAGGGAGACAGGGAGAGGGAGACAGGGACAGGGAGACAGGGAGAGGGAGACAGGGACAGGGAGACAGGGAGAGGGAGACAGGGACAGGGAGACAGGGACAGAGAGACAGGGACAGGGAGACAGGGACAGGGAGACAGGGACAGGGAGACAGGGACAGGGAGACAGGGACAGGGAGACAAGGACAGGGAGACAGGGACAGGGAGACAGGGACAGAGAGACAAGGACAGGGAGACAGGGACAGGGAGACAGGGACAGGGAGACAGGGACAGGGAGACAGGGACAGGGAGACAGGGACAGGGAGACAGGGACAGGGAGACAGGGACAGGGAGACAGGGACAGGGAGACAGGGACAGGGAGACAGGGACAGGGAGACAGGGACAGAGAGACAGGGACAGGGAGACAGGGACAGAGAGACAAGGACAGGGAGACAGGGACAGGGAGACAGGGACAGGGAGACAGGGACAGGGAGACAGGGACAGGGAGACAGGGACAGGGAGACAGGGACAGAGAGACAGGGACAGGGAGACAGGGACAGGGAGACAGTAGCCAGAGATGGAGAAGAACCCATGAAAACTGCTAGCAAAGTTGAAACATACAAAGGCGTCAGTGCGTGTGGTTTTCTGACTCTCCCTAGGAGCTCAGGGCAGCTGTTCTTACCGTGTGCAGAGGAGGCAGGGAGCAGGGAGTTTCAGACCATTGTAGTTTTCAGAATAAAAGTGACTGATTATAGGGACACCATGCCACAGACTCAGGGCCAGGGTAGAGAGGACAGGAAGTGAGTTGGGGAGGGACCTAATTAGAAGTTGGTTAAGAATGGGAGGTCTTAGTGAGTCAAAGTTTGGGGTGTGGTGGGTGTCAAGGGCTCAATAGCTGAAGGGTTAGGAAGTCCAGGTCAGAATGGGGTGACGAGCGTTAGATGTAGTGATAACAGGGTCCAAAGGTGTGGACAGGCGTGAGCCACTAACGTATTAGTCAAGGTTCTCTGGGGGAAAAAAATCAATGGGCGTCATTACCACAGAGATTGCTATTACAATGCTTCATGTAGAAAATGCCAAGATCTGTGTGCTGAGCTAGCAAGCGGGAGACCCAGGAGAGCCAGTAGTGCAGATCTATTTGAAGGCCAGTAGGCTTGAGATCCGGGGAGAACTTCTATCTCAGTTTAAACCCAAGACCCAGCTGGGCGTGGTGGCACACGCCTTTAATCCCAGCACTCGGGAGGCAGAGGCAGGCGGATCACTGCGAGTTCAAGGCCAGCCTGGTCTGCAAAGTGAGTCCAGGACAGACAAGGCTACACAGAGAAACCCTGTCTTGAAAAAACAAAACAAAACAAAAAACCCAAGACCTAGGGATGAAAAAGGGAACATCATTGAAGGTCCTTAGTGCAAAGCGTAGACATTAGATCCGTGCGGTTCACGAGGGAGTCAACTGCCTCCCTATCATGCTGTGGCTGAAAAGAAAAATAGTCTGGAGAGAATAGTGTGAGGCTAATACTGCCAGCCTCCCCCAATGTCTTCTCCCAGCGCTGGGGTCCAATATTTCAAATCTTCTCCCCAGTCCTTGGAGACACAGAAGAGGCAGCCCCTTTTTAATACTGCATTAGCCTGAAGGTAGGGGGCTTTCTTCTTAGTCATGCTAGACTTGGGCAGCAGTGAGAATCCCTTCTTCTTGTGATTCACTCACCGTCCCGAGCCCTCCCTCATCCTCTGTCAGTCACAAACCTCCTCAGGGACCAAAACTCCTCATTGCACTCTCTTCTCTGGGCAGCCCTCGCGGTGGGGCGTGGCCAGCAGTCCTCTGTTTGCACTTGGGTGGAGCTGAAAGTCTTACAGGTCCCCTCTGCTGTACCTAAGGGGTGGCACGGAGCAGGTACCTGCCATCTTAGCGCCTCAGACGCTCCGAGGAACCAGCTTCGATTCTTTTTCCCCCCTCTGTGGGAATCTGGAGGGAACATAGAGCAATTCCATCTGTCCTTCTAGATATGCAGATATGGGGGGGGTGGGTTGGGGGGGGGTAGGAGGAATCAAAGTCACCTCCATGATCTGGTTCTTTGTTTTAACCTGGTCATCAGTGATTGGCTGACGTCTATTCTCACCAGGGAGTGGGACTGGGTCTGCCTCGCTTATTTCCTGAGTCAGATCCTTATCTCTTCCCCAGACTCCCTCACAGGCACACTCAGCAATAATATTTTGGCAGCTACTTGGACATTCCTTACACGGCCAAATTGATACCTGAACTTGACCAATACACATTTCATATAGATGGTGCTATGCTTAGCAGCCAGTGCACGCTCAGTAGAGTCCAGCTGTCATTTTTATTCTGTCCCCAGTTCTTTCATGTTGTCTTTATAGGCACCTGGGTGGATCTATCGTTGGCTCACTAGCAATCGAGAATTTACTTAGCTGTGAATCATGCTTTATTTCCTATACGGGACTTTCATATTGGAAAGTAGAAACAGGAAAGTCTTGCTCTTCGTGGCCTGCCTGAGTAATCAAATGTCACTTGACTGGGTGAGTTTAAGGGGAGCATGATTGAGGAAGGATTCCCAAACCCCATTTGTCAGCTTTCAGCTGTGCAGGAAGTCAATGGTTCCGTTGCTGACCCCGATGACCTTTCTGGCTCTGACTCATCTCTGACGATGTCGTCAGAGTATTGTGGGTCAGGAAAATGGACCACTAGTTTGTCTCTTGGATTTAATAGTGTACATGTTGGGATTCTCCGAGTATTAATACCTCTACAAGGACACTTCCTGACAGCAAACTATTTAGTCTGTACATACTCTTAGGAGCTTGTGAATGTTTAGATTTTTTTTTTCCAGACGTTTCGCAAGCCAGGCTGATCAAGTTCAGAGAATGTCGGCTGAGCCCACGGCTCTGGTAAAGATCATACAAGCTTGGGCAATGCTGTGGAAGGGATTGAACAACAAGCTGTGAATCACAGTTTGGTCAGTCCTGCCTTAGGTCATCCAGTCACTGCTGAAGCACTAGCCTTACAACTACTGTGCGCCAGTCGCCGGGCTCTGTACTGAGGACACACACACGGACACACACACACACACACACACACACACACACACACACACACACACACACACGCACGTGCGCGCATGGTAACATTTCTAATTTCTGAAAGGGATACCTTTAGCATACCTGTAGCAATTCTTTACTATAAATATTCCTATTTATATTAACTATAGGTTATATGTATATATTTAAGTCACCGTCTGCAGTTGTATTTTCTTAAATATTGTCTTAGTCTTCTTATTAGTTCCTAACAAAAAACAAAACAAAACAAAACAAAAAAAACCCCTTCTACTCCTATTGGGAAATATCTGAATAAGTAGAACCAACCAATGCCATTGTCCTATTTCCTAAGCCGATAGCTGGGGGGGGGGGGGGGAAGCCCTTGTATTGGAGGGGTATAAGGCTCTAAATGCTGAGCCTGCCCATAAAACCAGAGGTTCACAAATATGTTTGTGTCTCAGAAACACCCAAAGAGCCTTTTTTGTTGTTGTTTTGAGACAAGGTCTCATGTAACTCGGGCTGGTCTTGAACTTGCTATGTGGCCATGAATAATCTGAAACTCCTGCTCCTCCTCTGGCTCCTGCTGCCACATGCTAGCATTACAGCTGTGGAATGGGTTTGTAGCAGTGGTTCTCGCCTTCCTGCAGCTGGGTTACTTTAATACAGTTCCTCATGTTGTGGTGACCCCCCACCCACAAAACTTTCATTGCTACTTGATAACTGTAATTTTTGCTACTGTTACGAATCATAATGTAACTATATGTGTTTTCCAATGGTCTTATGTGACCTCTGTGAAAGAGTTGGTCAACCCCAAAGGGTCTTGACCCATGCGTTGAGAACCACTGGTTTATATGAAACTGGGCATCTACAGAGGGCTTTTCATATCTGCTAAGGCAAGTGCTTTTTTCTACTGATCTACAGCCATAGCCCCCAAAGCTCCCAAAACTAGAGATAATCAGTCCATTCTGGGAGACTGTGATTCAGTCAGCATAGGGGAAATGAGTGGGCATATGCTTTTAAAGGGACGGGATGTACCTGCTCTATGGGGCCTGCAGTTTCCGGACCTGCGCCCTAGGTCAACTGGTTTCTCATTTGTTCCCATTTTTAGGTAGGCTGCTCTCATTAAAACACAAAAACACTTGTGGACGAATGGATTGAACTAGAAATGATCATAATGAGTGAGTTCACCCAGAAGCAGAAAGAGTCAAATGGTATATACTCACTTATATCTGGACACTAGCCCAAGGGGCATGTCCCATGAAAGCCTTCACTCACCAGGAAAGTGGGACAGAGGGGAGGACATACTATTGGGACTCTAGGTGAGAGAAGCATGGGAGAATGGGGAAATAGAAAGATCCAGAGGGTCCTAGAAACCTACAAGAAGAACATTATGATGGGCGGATCTAGGCCCAGGTGTCCTGCTCAAACTATGACACCAGCCAAGGACAATACGTGCAGTAAACTTCAAACCCCGACCCAGATCCAGCCAAT
Organism: Acomys minous; assembly: GCF_964271855.1. Classification (NCBI taxonomy): domain Eukaryota; kingdom Metazoa; phylum Chordata; class Mammalia; order Rodentia; family Muridae; genus Acomys; species Acomys minous. The sequence goes on from NC_140490.1 coordinate 112,205,232, forward strand.
GGACAGGACATTCTCCACAGTTGAGTGGAGAGTGAGGTCTGACTTTCAGATGAACTCTGGTGCCCCATACTTGACTACATCCCCTGGATGGGGAGGCCTGGTGGCACTCAGAGGAAGGATAGCAGGCTACCAAGAAGAGACTTAATACCCTATGAGCATATACAGGGGGAGGAGGTCCCCCTCAGTCACAGTCATAGGGGAGGGAGTAAGGAATGGGAGGATACAAGGGATGGGATAACAATTGAGGTGTAATATGAATAAATTAATAAAATATATTTACAAAAACACACTTACACCAGTGGCAACTTAAACTTTTTATTTTTGTCCTTCGGTTCATCCGCTTTTTTCCCTTGTCCACATTTTATTTATTTATTTTTAACAGAATCCTAAAATTTGTCGACATCATGGCTTTCTTGTCCAAATCCTAGTTTTAGATGAGAGGATAATTAAATCATTTGGAGAAATCAATCACTTAGCCCAGTACATCTTGCTGGGAAGATCTTAGTGTTGCGACAGTCCAGTAGCAGGCCTGCCTTCAGTGAGCTGCAGGGCCACACAGGGAGGAGGCCAGTGGTTGGCAGTGCTGAGCTCAGCGCCCTGTCCTGGCCCCACCTTCCTGCTTCCGTAGGCTCTGTCAGTGTGGCACACCCAAGTCTCCATTCATAGCTTCTGACTCAGCTTCTGTGACCTGTTGACTTTCTCACCATGGCCCTTTGGGTTCTGTCTTTGCTTTTCAGGGAGGGGGCTCTGCTTGGATTTATCCTGCTAGCCTCCCTGTCCAGCTGTTGGTGGCTTCCTTATGCACCATAGGCAAATGGCCTTTGGGAGTCACCGTACCTGAGAAATCATTTTCTGTTGTTTGATCACCTCGATAGCAGGAAACATTCTTTCTTTATGTCTGGATGAGAACTATTTGCCATAAATCACCTTCCATAGCCCAGTGGGGGCCAATATCCACATAGAGTCAATTTGGTATATTTAACCAACTAGTTCCTCCTTAACGAACTAGTGACTGAGCGAGCATGCAGCACCACACACAGAGCGGGGCACACAGGAAACACTTGCAAGGGGCGTTATTTTTCACCCTCTTTGTTGAGGCTATTGCGAACAGAGGTGGATAGAGGTAAGTCAGGCATCATCTCCTGCGGCCTAGGACGACTGGAGCTGGGGTAGGAATTCTGCCCTTTTTCGTCTCACTGCTGGATAGGAACACGCATCCTTTTGCCTCCTGCGGATCTCCCCAGCCTCCCTCTGACACACCACAGCTAAACTGCTGACTCCCTATTTGCTCTCCATGGCAGTCATCTCCATGTCTTTTTTGCCTTTGTTTATGGAGACCTAGCACTTCTTCCTCTCATTAAATTATGTGTGTTGGCAGTATCTAGTTTGCCTCTTTATTTCCTATAAAAATTTCTTACTGTGCCATAACTTGCCTATGATGGAAAGTGACAGTTATGCAAACTCTTACAGGCACCTGTGTTACGCACAGCGTGGCTTTCAGAGCCCACGTTTGTAGTTCTGTTTTCCGTAAGGCTTTTTTACTCGGGTTGAAGTCCCCCTCCCAGGGATGCATCATATGGGATAAGTGTGATGAATAGGTTTGCTTTGAAATGTTTTCAGTGTGATATAAAAATGCCCCATGTTGTCAGGAAGGACCCGTGGTGAGTATGCAGAGGAGCTACTGTAATTTCAAGGAGTCAAAGTAAAGACTAGAGGTTGAGTGGTTCATTGATAAAATTTGCTGAACCTAGGTACTACAGGGTCAGTCCTTTCTCTCCCCCTTTTTCCCCACTACTCCTGTGTAAGAAAAGATTATGTGTGTGTGTGTGTATGTATCTATACACACATACACTGCACAAACATATATATATATATTCTACACAAACACACACACACACACACACACACAAACACATACACGTGCATGCGCACACATTCTTTGAATGTATGGATAGAAATAATTCTTTGCTAAGGTCATAAATTCTTGTCTGGAGCCCTCATTTGTTCATTCAACACACTGTGCATGAATTACAGCACCCAGCTTCAATTTCTTTAAAGTAGACCAACATGTTAAAAACCACCTTGGTAGTAATTGAATGTAGAATTGGCCTAGAATAGAGTCTTAATAATTTTCTTTCAATTTTTATAAGTTTTCTTACCCCTCTGTCCCCACATATAGGTAGTAGTTTTATGTGTTTGCTTGTTTATTTATTATGACAGGACATCACCAGGTACCCCTGGGTAGCCTGGAGCTTGCTATACAGACCAGGCTGGCCTCAGATTCATAGTGATCCACGTGCCTTTCCCTTTCTAGTGCTGGGATTAAAGGCACATGTCCTGCTCTGAGAGTAATTTAAAAGCAACTCATTTTGCGTGTTTCAACCTATTTGATTGCATTTTTACAACCTTAAAAAAACATTTACATCAAATTGGCTTACATAATATTGTCCATAGTCAAATCATTATGATCAGCTGCAATGGGCATAATCAGTCCCAGAGACAAGTGATTTCTCTGTATTGTGCATTTTAAAAGTAGATAGCAGTTAAGATGCTATGGGAAGAAGTCAGCCTTGGTCAGTGGGCTTTAAAGAACATTAGAGTGTGAACTACAATATTGAACCACAATAGACATCTCCTGTCTATTGTATATCTTAGCTATGGAAAGCATCCTTTCTAGCTCTGTAAGAATGCTGGGAGAGAGATGCTATCATTAGCAGTGTTACGGATCTCCTTTACTTGGGTTAAGTGGTAGGAAGCTGGTTAAGGAGTTACCACTGAACTTAGTCAACATTTTGCTTTGGTCAACTGAACAATGGCTGTAATTTGCCAGCTGGTTGGTTTTGAGATTGAAGTTGTCTGGAAGTCAGAATCATTGGTGAGGGTGGGGACAGGAGCCGCTGAGCCAGCTGAGAGCTGCCCAGGAGGTAGGGATTGCCCAGAGTATACATGCTTGTGACTGGGGCTTCCAGGTAGCTCTCGGAAGACTCCCTCCATTTCTTCTGCTCCTGTTGGAATGAGGCACAGACACTGCTCTCAGAGTCCTCAGGTAAACTTCACCAACAGGGCAGTCACAACATTGCCATCTTTCTCTGGGGTCTAAGGACTGGGACAGTAGCTAACTAAAATGGGTGCTACATTAGGACCCTCCTGTTAGTCACTGGCAGTGTCTCCATGCCAACGTTTTCCTGTCTGGTTTGGGTCACCTCAAAGACTTTGCCCATCTCTCTGTAGTCACATTTGAAAGCCTTTCTTTCCTTTGTTTCCTCCCTGTCTTGGCTCTGTGTCACCTTGCCTCTCCCTCACTGGATTCAGAATCTGCAAGAAACTCTGATCAGGGCGGGAGAGGTGGCTCAGGTTGAGAGCACTGTCTGCTCTTCCAGAGGTCCTGAGTCCAATTCTCAGCAACCACATAGTGGCTCACAACCATCTATAATGTGATCTAAAGCCCTCTTCTGGCATGTAGGGGTACAAGCAGGCAGAGCACTGAATACGTAATAAATAAATAAATCTTAAAAAAAAACAAAACAAAACTGTGGGGCTGGAGAGATGGCTCCGTGGTTAAGAGCACTGGCTGCTCTTCCAGAGGTCAGGAGTTCAATTCCCAGCAACCACATGGTGGCTCACAACCATCTATAATGTGATCTGATGCCTTCTTTTGGACTGTAGGTGTACATGCATGCAGAGCACTGTATACATAATAAATAAATCTTAAAAAAAAAAGGAACTGTGATCATTGATATGTCTGTTCTACCTGCTCCCTGCAGCCCTGGCAG